>NC_141320.1:37622613-38362613 GCF_037954235.1 Aulostomus chinensis
TCTTCCTGTCCTCTCCTGAGCCTCAGTCCGGTAGCTTCATCAATGAACCAACACCATTCCTAATAAAGTTCAACACAGATGGTGATAGGAGGAGTTTATCAGGTTCCTCCTTAGCAGAGTAGAACTGCTTCAGTCCAACAAAGCACCAGGAACATGGATACTGCTGCTGAACAGGACAGGTTAAAAAAAAAAAACTTGTCTGATTGATTTCTACTATTTTTGGTCTCTTTTGATGACGTGTGCTACAATGTGATGTCACAGCGGCCATATTGGATGAGCTGGAGTCTCTCAGGAAAGTTGTTTTCTTTTTTCTCTCCAAGTCCATTGAGAATGAACCAAAGAAAACACTGCTAATAAACCAGCAGAAGACGAGGAGGAAGTTCAAAAGTCTCTGAACTTCAAGTCAGAGGATCGACGTCAGGTTGCCAGCAACAGAGGGACCAACTAGATTAGACTGATGAAGAGCAGCACCTGAAGGCTGCCATCAAAGAAGAAGACCAGAGAAGAGAAGAGACTGAAAAGAGAGGGGAAGATTTGGAGCAACAAACAAGGACGAGGACTTGGTGATGTCTGGACCTGAGACCAGCCACCACACCTCCGCTGCCTCACAGCTGCTGACCAGCAGGGTGAGGACGCACCCAGAGGTGAACTGCAGTCACTTGAGCAGGGAGTCAGGGAGTTCTTCAACAACAGAGAGGTTCCTATGAACAGGGACCAGATCGCTGCTCGTCCACCAAACCAGAGACACAACAACAGGCTCAGCATCATCGCTCCATTTGTGAGCAGAAAACATGAAGCTGAGGAGCAAAGAGTCCAGGTGTCCATGCAGAAGAGCCTCTCACAAAGACAAACTGAGACTGAGACAGAATCCTGACAAAGAGGAAGAGAATTCAGGACTGGTGGAGAGGAGCTGGAGAGTCCTGATCAGACTGAACGCTCACCTGAGCAGGTAAAAGTGACAGTGGTCAGAGACCTGGAAGATCTTGATCAACATTCATGACAATGTTGAATGTTGAGGAGGAGAGGACGAGGAGTGAGGAGATGTCCCACTGTCAATGGAGTTGTGCTGTGAAATATCAGCAACCTCAGTTTGGGAGAGATAAATCTGGGAAAACTGGAAGAAAATGAGTGAATCCACACTTTGGAAGTCTTCTGCTGTCAAGATCCAACAATTTAGGAGTTAGAAAATGTCACTGATCAGAGATCCACTTCCACCAGAACATCAGCTTGAACTGTGACTGTTATTCTGAAGAGGAGTTCAGTTCTGGAGTCAAATGGAGCAGTTTTCAGTCCTTCACTTCACCAGCAGGAGGCTCTGCAGCAACTTCTCCTCAACCAAAGAGAGCGTCATCAGTTTCAGCAGAGATTTAGTGAGCAGCAACTTTGGAGCCTTGGCTGAATGATAATAATGAGCTGCAGCATGGAGGAGAGGCTCTGAAAGGTTTAGTCCAACCAGGGTCAGAGAGAGAGGGGGCTGTTGCTCTCCAATGCCAGGTTCTTGATCAGATCACCATGGTTACTGAGAAGCTGATGGATGTGTGACCTCTGAAATTGAGGCTGACAGATGCAGAACCATATTAGTTAGTTGTGTTTCTAGAGCGCCGGGTCACGCATCGATCAGTTTCATCCACTTCCAGGATGACGTGAAGAGCATCAGGATAAAGGGAGAGTTTGGTTTGTTGGATTTGGTGAAATCTGTTGATCATTCAAAACTGCAGAATTTGTTCCTTCATGTTTAGTGGAGTTTCTATCCAGTCGTTGTAGAACCTAAGAGAACCTGAGAGAACAGAGCAGCACTGATTGACAATCTTTCTATCAATGTGATTGATGGACAGAGGAAAGTCAGTGGCTGGTGGGAGGCACCATTTGCCTGTTTACAGTGGCAGAGATGAAGAAGAACTTCAAACTCAGAACAAACAGGCAGAGGAACAGTTTGGAGGGAACAAATCACCAGAGGCAATGAAGGCTCAGAGCAGAACCTGAGAGTCCTGATTGACAGGAAGTTTCTGGAGAGGACAGCAGGGAATCCTAGGATGAGGTTTGACAGCCATTTTGGACTCTTTTTGACCGACGTTGTCTGTTGAGGGAGTTGAGACAAGTTCCTAAAGAGGAGGGAACCAAGGTGAACAAAGGGTTTGGAGAAAGACTTTAAGAAGAAAAATGGGCTCTGGAGGGAATTTATCAAGCATCCACCAGAGGAAAAGGAGGAGAAGAACAAAGTAAAACCAGAAGAACATCTGATGAGATCAGAACAAAAAGACTCTTCTGATCAGTTGTTGGAGAAACAGAACATGGACATCATGATTGAACTTCAGCCCTCATGAATGCCTTCCCTTCATGTGGAGGAGAGCTTGTTAAACTAGAAGAAATATCTAGTAGTCCAGCTCAGGATGTTCTGCTCTCATCATTCTGACCAAACTCTTTGGACGGGACATCGGCCAAATGTCCTCCCTGTTCCACCACATTCTGGTCTCTGTTCTTTCCTGTTCTATCCTGCTCCAACTTCCCACAGAGACTCAGACCATGAGAGGAAGGAGGATGAGAATCAGAGGTGTTCCTCACATATGAAGTTCAACTGGTAAAAGTCTCATCACACATCCAGGACTTCATCCACCTACCGAGCTGCAGTTGAAGCTTTGACCACTGGCAGCAGCCTCAGAAGAGCCTCCTCTGAAGCTGAATATTTGCTCAGGTCAAACACGTCCAGATCCTCTGAGGACAGTACGATGAAGACCAGAGCTGACCACTGAGCTGGAGACAGTTTAGCTGAGGACAGACGTCCTGATCCCAGCAGACGCTGGATCTCCTCCACCAGAGAACCATCGTTCAGTTCATTCAGACAGTGGATCAGGTTGATGCTTCTCTCTGGAGACAGATCCTCATTCATCTTCGTCTTGATGAACTTAACTATTTCCTGTTTGGTCTCTGAGCTTCTTCCTGTCTGTGACACCAAACCTTGCAGGAGAGTCTGATTGGTCTGCAGTGAGAGACCCAGGAGGAAGCGGAGGAACAAGTCCAGGTGTCCAGTGGGACTCTTCAAGGCCTGGTCCACAGCTCTCTGGTGCAGGTGTTTTAGTTCAGGTTTCTTTCTGAAGACCCGTGACCTCCGGAATGTTTGTTCCTCTGTCAGCAGATTGACTCCAGAGTTGATGAAGGTCAGATGGACATGAAGAGCAGCCAGAAACTCCTGAACACTCAGATGGACAAAGCAGAACACCCGGTCCTGGTACAGTCCTCTCTCCTCTCTGAAGATCTGAGTGAACACTCCTGAGTACACAGAGGCTGCTCTGATGTCGATGCCACACCCTGTCAGGTCACATTCATAGAAGATCAGGTTGCCTCTCTGCAGCTGATCAAAAGCCAGTTTTCCCAGAGCCTTCATCATCCTCCTGCTCTCTGGAGTCCAGTGTGGATCCGTCTCAGCTCCTCCATCATATTTGACCTTCTTGACTTTGGCCTGAACCACCAGGAAGTGGATGTACATCTCAGTCAGGGTCTTGGGCAGCTCTCCTCTCTCTCTGGTGGTCAACAGGTCCTCCAGGACGGTTGCAGTGATCCAGCAGAAGACGGGGATGTGACACATGA
Source organism: Aulostomus chinensis (assembly GCF_037954235.1). Classification (NCBI taxonomy): domain Eukaryota; kingdom Metazoa; phylum Chordata; class Actinopteri; order Syngnathiformes; family Aulostomidae; genus Aulostomus; species Aulostomus chinensis. The sequence goes on from NC_141320.1 coordinate 37,626,199, forward strand.
TGTGGAGGCTTCGGGACCTCTTGATGTGGGAGACCATGGTTTCGGCCTGCTCCTCATCTCTGAATCTCTTCCTGAAGTACTCTTCCTTCTGGGGGTCAGTGAACCCTCTGACCTCCGTCACCATGTCAACACACTCAGCAGGGATCTGATTGGCTGCTGCAGGTCGTGTGGTCATCAAGAGGTGAGCGGAGGGAAGCAGCGTCCCTCTGATGAGGTTTGTCAGCAGCACGTCCACTGAGGTGGACTCTGTAGCATCGGTCACGGTCCGGTTGTTGTGGAAGTCCAGAGGGAGTCGACATTCGTCCAGGCCATCAAAGATCAACGCAACCTGGAACTCTTCCAACCTGCTGATTCCTGCTTCTTTGATTTCAGAGAAGAAGAGATGAACAAGTTCCACCAAGCTGAAGTTCCTCTGCTTCAGCACATTCAGCTCTCTGAAGGTGAACGGGAACATGAAGTCTATGTGCCGGTTGGTTCTGCCTTCAGCCCAGTCCAGAGTCAACTTGTGTGTTAGGACCGTCTTCCCGATGCCAGCCACTCCCTTTGTCAGCACGGTTCTGACTGCTGCTTCTCTTCCAGCTGAGGCTCTAAAGAGGTCTTCTAGTCTGATGGTTGTTTCTGGTGCGGCTGGTTTCCTGGATGCTGCCTCAATCTGTCTGACCTCGTGTTCCTCATTGACCTCTGCAGCCCCTCCCTCGGTGATGTGGAGCTCTGTGTAGATCTGATTCAGAAGGCTTGGGTTTCCTGCTTTAGCGACCCCCTCAAACACACACTCAAACTTCTTCTGCAGGTTGGACTTCAGTTGACTTTGGCAGGCTGCAGAAGTTCCTGAATGAACAAAGAACAAATGGAGTCAAGGGTGAACACTGGGACTCGTCCTGGTCCTGATATACCTGGGTGCTGCAGGAAGGAAGCTGGAACTGGTTTGACGAGGGCTTGAATGTGAGGAACCTTCATTTGGATCAAAACATGATGCACTCCAGCTTTAAAGCTGTTCAAATCATCTTACTGCTGAGCAGACGGTCAGCCAGCTGCTCCTGATTCATTCTCTTGAGGAAGTCCAGTGTGATCTTCATGAACGCCTCTCTGCTCCTCCTCTGCTCCTCCTCATCATCCAACCACTCCTCTGGTTCATCTGGACTCAGAACCGTCCGGACTCTCTTCAGCTCCTTCTTCACAAAGTCAACAATCTTCTCCTCCAGCAGCTGGAACAGAAGAAATGTCAGAGTGAAACGAGTGGACGCAATAACAGGTCATGTGACTGAAAACCTGCTTGTCTCCAGTGAGTGACTGAACCCTCACGGACCATAAAGATGGAGTCCAGGTGTGCTGGGTGTTGCTGGATGGACTCACCACCGAGACCATCTGAGTTCTGCTGATCAAGTCTGTGGAGACAAGATGAAGTCAAAGAACCAATAGTAAAGGAACACCAGGGACCTTCATGGTAGCAGGGACCTGGACCCAGCAGAGATGGGGGGTCTGTGGCTGGTCCCAGACCTGCCCACAGCCCCCTGCTCTTGAGTGGAAGAGATCGTATCAGAACAGACAGTTTACATTCTCACCTGGGATCAGACTCCAGTCCACCTTTGAACTCTATAGGAAGACCCATAGACCAATCACTCTTCATGGACACACAGCTGGGTTCAGGGGGGTCTGGTCTCCTCTGAGAGAACCTGATGGAAACAACACTGATCAATGCTGACGATCAGGAAAAATCATCCAGGAAAACAGGAAAATGTTGAAGGTCAAACGTTTTAATGATGACGATAAAAAAAAATGCCTGAGAAAAATGAGTTTCAGTCCTCAGAGCTCACCTCTGACCAGAAGACTGTTGACCATCTTTGAAAGAAATCGGCTGATTCATAGAGGCGTTGCTTCTGAAGGACACACACCTGGGTCCAGGTCCAGCTCCAGGTCCAGGTCCAGCTCCAGCTCCAGGACCAGTAGAGTCCAGCCTGGTTTTCTGGGGAGGGGCTCCCTCCTCTAGGTCCTCACTCTGATTCATATCAGAGTTCAAACCTTCACACAAACACAACAACACCTTCATTTATCAACAAGCTTCACATCTCAGGACCCAAACTTGTGACTCCTCCAAGTTCAAATCCTTCTCCTCTTCAGAAACATGGTGGAGAGACATTCATTCTTCTCTGTCTGGAGGACGGAAGTCATCTGATAGCAGCAAGAAGACCTGAACCTTTGGACTCCAGGAGGACAGTTGAACTTTGTCTGGTTGAGCTGCTCTGAACTGAAAGAGCTGTTATCAGATCCAACATCAAAGTCTGACAAATGAACGTGTGACATGCCCAAAAATAGTGCGACCATTTTTGTGTTGAGATATTCCATTGTCGTCTGCCGCTTATTCCTTACTAGTCAGGGTCGCGGGGTGGGGGGGTGGAGCCTATCCCAGCATCTACAGGTGAGAGGCGGGGTTCACCCTGGACAGGTCGCCAGTCCATCGCAGGACCAACATACAGAGACAAACAACCATTCTCACTCACAGTCACACCTACAGTCAATTTAGAGTATCAATCAGCCTTGTCCCCTCTTGATGTCTTTGGACTGTGGAGGAAGCTGGAGTACCAGAGAGAACCTGTGACAGTCTAGACCCCACTGTCACTGTTTGTCCCTAACCCACCTCAATAAGTGCACAATTGTTTGGTGGGATAACATGGACAAACCCGGAAACAACCAGCAACATTAAAGGACATTTACTCAACAAAACCATGCATCAAACAAATTACAACCTTCTCCCTCACCAGGGCTCTGAACTGGATCGTAAAAGAGTCAGGGTGGGGCTGGAGCCTTTAAGTAGGCGTCGAAGGCTACGCCCAAATTGGGGCGAACCATTCCCTGTCCGGAGACAGGGGAACTCGAACAGTACATGGACATGTGAATGGGTTTGGTCAATGAAGGACACTGGACATTTGTTTATTGCAAAGTAGCAGATATATATGGTCACTGAAGGACATGGTGTTTCTTTGCTGTATGTTAAGGTACACAGAACAATTTGGGAAAACAATACAACTCCCCTTAACTGGTCTTTGGTCTGTCTGGTGGGAGGGGCCATGAGAGTATATAAGGGGTGAGAGTGGGCTTACAAGGCAGTCTGCTGTTAACTCTGCTGGGGTGAGGTGCTCATTGCTGAGGTCCAGAGGTGAATATTGTTTCTCAAAAGTTCTATTGTTTCCAAGTTATGATGTTCTTTCTATTGATTAAGCTAAGAGTAAACCATGGTTGATATGCGCATTGACTTATTCTTGTTGAAAGTATTGACTGCTAAAACATAGAATATGCATATTTGATTTATTCTTGAAAGTATTGTGACTGCTAAAACACAGAATATGCATATTTGATTTATTCTTGAAAGTATACTGCTAAAACATAGAATGTACGTGTTTGATTGTTAAATATTTTGATTTGTATCTGAGTTATTATGATTTTGTTTGAGCTTGTTGTTTAGTTTTGATTATTTTTATTACAGACCTCTGGTCCCTTCTGTATATAGCTGCTTTATTACATTTGTGTATCACAACTGGGGAAATAAATATTGTTACAACTTATGCAACTCTGTCGTGTTTTGCCATCAGTGGTTTAATGTCTGGGTCTCACACTACCCATACCTGTGTCCGGGGTGTGACATTTGGTGGCAGTGGTGGGATCCAGACATTAAACCACTGATGGCAAAACACGACAGAGTTGCATAAGTTGTAACAATATTTATTTCCCCAGTTGTGATACACAAATGTAATAAAGCAGCTATATACAGAAGGGACCAGACAGGAACAGGGAGAACATGGAGACTCCACACAGAAAGATCCTGTGCTGGAGCCAGGACTCGAACCCGGAACCTTCTTGCTGTGAGGCCACAGTGCTGACCACTGCACCACCGTGCAGCCTGTTTAGATATTCATTTAATTAAAAAAAAAATTTTCTTTGTTGCCAGGGTTTAATACCACCTTAATAGAGTTGAACGACATCGTTGTCATGTTAAATTTTGTCAGTTTCGACATTGAAACATGGTGAAAATGTGCCGCATCAGGGTGGAACCTTCCTCTAAGGAGCAGGTGCGCCTGGGTGGTATGCCTCAGACACGATCTGGACCATGAACATAATAAAGAGTAGACACCGCTCGGACTGCTGTGCAGCGAGAAATACGGCCACCATCTTGGTCCGGTCAAGCTCCCATACGCTCCAGTCATTCGTATGGTGATTCAGCGATGCCCGCGCACTGTGCGCCGTATTCCTGTGCCAGTGTGCGGACGGTAGCGAGCAGGGCTCAAGGGTTAACTTTTCACAAGTAGGATTAAACGTTTCCTCAACATTCTACCTGATGGTAGAGTCACTTGAAGACAGCTGACTTACTCACAATTATAGCAACTTTGGTGTTAGCAACAGATTAGCATTTGATTGGAAAACTTTGTTTGGGAGAGAAGAAACTTGAAGGAATAAAATAGAAAGTAGGAAAGTGAACTCTTTTTTTAAAGATTTTTTGTATCTATCCATCCCTGTCTTTCTGTCTTGCCTCCAGCAGATCTGAGACTCCTCAGGATGACCCGGCAGCCACAAAAATACTACTTTAAGCATTACAGTACGTGTTTGCTCAGTTTATAGTACTATTTATAGTATACTATTAATACTAATAGTATTCATTGTACTATGACAACAAATTGAATATTATCTCATATGTTCTTGGGGGTCTGCACGGTGGTGCAGTGGTCAGCACTGTGGCCTCACAGCAAGAAGGTTCCGGGTTGGAGTCCCGGCTCCAGCACAGGATCTTTCTGTGTGAGTCTCCATGTTCTCCCTGTTCCTGTGTGGGTTCTCTCTGGTACTCCAGCTTCCTCCACAGTCCAAAGACCTCAAGAGAGGACGAGGCTGATTGATACTCTAAATTGACTGTAGGTGTGAATGGTTGTTCGCCTCTGTATGTTGGCCCTGTGATGGACTGGTGACCTGTCCAGGGTGAACACCGCCTCTTGCCCATAGGTGATGGGATAGGCTCCACCCCCCCGCGACCATTAATGTGTAGGAATAAGCAGAAGATGACGATGGATGGATGTTCTTAGGTTTAACTTGAAATTGTGCAATTTTTGGATATGTAGGCTCTACATTTGTGGGTATTTCTTCAATTTTCCAATTATTAAAGTAGACAGTCTGCTTCTATATGACATTATTAGTGTGTGTATACAGATCGATCTATAAAACTAAACAAAATCAAATAAATATATTAAAATGGCCAGTTTTTAATAATCACTGAGACGTAGCAGGAACCAGCTCTAACCTAGTTATCCTTGATTAATTATGTTACTATGGCATCTACAGCCACTGCTGGCATCTTCTAAAATATTATTTGATTCATTGTGAGTGTTTGAAAACGCCAAAGTTATGGCCTCCATCATGAATCTTTGAATGACTTTTGTAGAGGAAAAAATAGCGTAGTATTGAGCGAACTGTGATTCATTTAATGCGCTGAGACTTCATTGCGCCGGTTAAACAGCGGTGCAGAGTGAGGCGGGCGACCGGACCAAGTTGGCGGCGGCATTTCTTGACAGCGCCCATTCGTGGTAGCAGCGGATGCGGGATCTACTCTTTACTATGTCCATGATCTGGACGATGAACGGGCTGCTGTGTGTCTTCATTGTTGCTGTGTTTCTCTGTGTTTCACAGAACAGTTTGTGACTCTGGTCCCAACCTGGGACCAGAGTCACAAACGTATCACCATGACAACCTGACTATCAGACTGTTGGTGTCATCACCTTCTGATGGAGAACAGAATCTCCATGAAGCAGCGAGTGCAGGTGAAGGAACCAGCAGCTCTGACTTTGGAAAGATCTCAGTCCAACATTCCTACTCGGAATGTTGATCCAAGCATCAGGAAACTCTGATGGTTCGGATCAGATTCCAGGTTTGAGTCTCAGCTTCACTCCTCCAACAGCTCAGAATCATAAACTCAGGCTTTTCTAGCAGCTGCTCCGCCTCCAGGACCTCAAACAGCAACACTGAATGATGCTGTGGTCAGGACCCTCTTTCATGTCTGGATGAGACACAGCGGCTGTCCCTCAACTCCAGTGTGAAGTCTGGCATGTTAAGATCCGGTTGGACCCGTTCACTCTCCCTGCATTCTTCCCTGATGACGCAACATGAGAAACCAAGCGCTGCTGGTTTGCTGTGAAAGTTCCCGCTGACGCTCGTTGTGAACCAGCTAGAATCCCACCTTCACACGTCCTGATGGAGACGGTTCAGCTGGACACTCAAGCAGGGAGCCGACTCAGTCAGAGGGATCCTGTTGGTCTGGGGGGTTCTCACCTGCTGAACTCACCTGAACTCAACCTGCACACTCGTTCAATGGTTCTTTTCTTCCCTCCTTCTTCCCCCTCCTTTAATTCAGTTAGCGGTTCAAGACAAACAGGTGACCGACATGGACAGACATGTCCATTAATCATGGCCTTCATACCTGGATCAGAGAGACGCTGCTCCTTCTCCCTCCTCAGTCCAGGTGTTTATGTGCATTTGATCTGGCGTCGCTTCCTCATAACTACAAGTCAACGAGAACAACCTGAAAACCAGTCAGGCCACAGGCAGAAACCAGTTACATGCAGTTGTCCCATCTCTCCACTAGATGGTGCTGCCTGCCTCTATGATGGCTCCAGATCAGATGGATCCCAGCAGCAGCAGTTGAGTTCCTGTCCCTGCTTCAACACTTCCAGACCTTCATGAGGTCACATCAAGTTCTTCCAGGATTCACTGAGAGAAGTCTTTGAACAGCTGCAGCTTGTCTCTGTCCAGGGTCTCATCATCATCTCCCAGTTTTCCTCCTGCTCCCCCATTCAGACCTGAACTGCCATCAATATTATTCATGTTGTTATCTGACTGAAGTCTTTACACATCAGAGGTGCCACCCTTGGGCCATGCTGGGGTCGTCCCTTTGGTTCGCTTCTCCCACTTTTCAGAAATTTCTAACCTTTGTTTTAAAAGCTCAGGGTTCTTCTCGATTAGGACGGTTGATACGATACTCATTTTACAAGTTGCACCTTTAACCTGTTCTTCTATTGGCACTTGGAATAAAAGACAAGAGGAAAAACATGAACGTCTGTGCAGGAGTCCAGGTGAGCACGGGGGGACTATTGTTAACTTTCTGTGTCTGTGTATCTTCTGGGCCGGTTGCCCAGCTATGAGTCAACTGTACTACAATACCCACACACACCTTAGTCACGCCCACTGACCATTCCCACCAATCACAGCTGGAGGAGCCAGGAGGCGTTTCCCCTTCAGTCATACACACCTCTCCTTTCACTCCTTCAGGTTCCTATCCCTCCTTTCACACTGGCTCCTCCATCAGAACTGGGCAACAACAACTCTTCTATCTGTGCTGCAGCCTGGCCTTTTATCCACTTCAACCTCTCCCTCCTCACCCGTCCAGCCCTCCTCTCACACCCTCACTCTTACCTCCAACTTTGGAACTCCAACATGGAGCGACACAAGATCTTCAGAAGAAGTGCAGGTTATAGATTTGCTAGATGAAACAGTTTCCATGAACAAAGGGTTCACATTGATGGAATAAAGTACAAGAATTCTTCGATTTAAAACAAATGCATGACCAGTTTTGTGTGAAGGGGAAACATGAATTAGACTTGAACAAAACGTGGTCCAGATGTAGAACTGCAGCAGTGTTGAACCCAGGTCTGACTGCTAGAGGACCAACAGAGCCCATCAAGCTCTGTGTACTGGAACGTGGAGTTTAGTTCCTGTCACACAGCACTGCTCTCTCTGCTCCTCTCAGCCACACTCCTGGATGAAGCTCAGTCACACCACACATATGAACACTCACAAACACACAAGGACACACACTCACCAACACTAAACATGAACAAACACAACCTGGTCAGCTTGAGTCAGGTCTGCTCAGGTGTCCTCAGTCAGGGGGGACTGGACCCAAGCATTTCTTTGGTTTTTATTGTGTGTCCTTATTCTGAGGGATGTTTCCCTCTCTATGTTCAGGAGGTTTATGGGACTTGCTGGTATTTTCAACTGAATGGTTTACTGGAAGCTGGAGTGACTGATCAGACCAGTCACTCCAGGAAACCTCCTTTAAATGCTGTCAGAGAGGGAGAGCGGTCTGCTGGTGGTGGTGTTCATTCCTCAGTGGGAGCCTCTATGGTTGATGTTCTACTACCCTCTGGTGGTGAGGCAGTGGGGATGCAGGTGATCTGCTGGTCTGGTTGAACGTGAGTGGACAGAAACCTTGTTGAGGTGACTGGGAGTTCCTGACTGTGGTGAGCTGCCTTGCTTCTCCTCAGGTCTTCATGGTGGCTTTCTGCTGGACTGTTGTTGAAGGGAACATGGCATCCTATCATTTTCAGCTCTGACATCTGGACAGTGGACAGATGTGACATCATCATGGTCTCACTGCCTGCTTTGTTCATGGATCAATGGAACGTTGTGTTGGAACCTTTATTGTAGAACTGCTATGAGCTGAGAGCTCAGTGTTGTTGGAACAACGCAGCTCCACATGTGACTGATGTGATGAAGAGGTTTTTATTGAGCTGAAGCTGGAGAGCAACAATCAAAATGGAGCAGCAAACATTCTGATGGCAACGTTTACAGAGGAAAACTGTTGCAGAGTTCAGAGTCCCAGTGAGTCAGGTCAGGACTGGGAACACTGGTCTCTCCTCAGCACCTCTGACACTGGAGTCTGGGAGCCCTGGGTGGCCTCACAGCTCACCCAGCCCACCTTCCTCCACTGGTCTGCGGGGAGCCTCAGGGTGCTGCTCCAGCTGTAGAGGCCGTCCTTCTCCAGCACCCCGGGGCTCCTGCTCTCCTCCCCGCCGCTGCCGCTGCTGCCGTCCACCTTCCAGGCCAGACTCCAGTCTGAAGGGAAGCCCTTGTTGGCCAGACACACCAGCGTGACCCTCCCCTGCTGCAGCTCCTGGCTGGAGGGGGGCACCACCGTCAGGGAGGGAGGGACATCACCTAGAAGACACCGCTCAGATTAGAGGACAGGCTAGCTGTCAATCAAACCCTGCTGCTAGGACACCAGGACTGTGAGAGCAGATTTCCTCTTGAAGGAGTTTCTGTCAGATGTTTCTCTGCTCCAGCAGTCACTCACTCACACATTGTTTCACTTCCCTTCAAGAAGCGGCTCAGAAAGAGTCCTCACCGCCCAAATAGAAGCAGGACCCTGACAATGGAGGAAAGCCCCTTTGGCAGCAGCTCCACTTTGAAAACTGCCATCAACTAAAGCTTCTCTGTTCAGTCATGAAGATGAAGAACAAAGAAACCCCACACATTCAAATCTCCCTGATTCAGTACCATGGGGACAATGTTTACTTTGTCCTGTTACCAGGAGGAGGGATTTACCTGTGGCTGAGCATCAAAGGCAGCTTCAAGGAGCCAGAAATGCCCTTATTTGGACATGACTTTGTCGAAGGACTCCCCTGAAATTCAAGGCCCTGAATGGGAAAGTATTTACAAACCTGGTAACTTAAACAACAAACCAGTCAAACCACAGCTACCAGTTTAAACTTCAGACTTGGAGGTTCATGTTCATGATCGACTTCCAAAACTTGACTTCAGAATTCTTTGAACCCAGAATTTTTTTACTCTTTGATTTCAGAATTTACTCTTTGATGTCATCGTGATACAATGGACCAAACCTCTAGATTTGATATTCTACTGCCCTCTGTTCACTGTTATGCAGATGACACACAACTTTACTTGTCGATGGAGCCAGACGACACAAGCCAGCTTACTCATCTGCAAGACTGCCTGAAAGACATTAAATCCTGGATGTCTTCTAACTTCTTAATGCTAAATTCAGATAAAACTGAGGTCATCGTGTTTGGACCTAAACACCTCAGGGACACACTCTTGAATCGGATCTCTACTCTAGATGGCATCACCCTAACTCCGAGTACAACTGCAAGGAACCTTGGGGTCATTTTTGACCAGGACCTTTCCTTCAGCTCCCACATAAAGCATGTGACTAGGACCGCCTTCTTCCACCTGCAGTATCGCTAAGATTAGGAATATCCTTTCCCAGAGTGATGCTGAAAAACTGGTCCATGCATTTATCACTTCTCGGCTGGACTACTGCAACTCTCTCCTGTCAGGATGTCCTAAATACTCCCTAAAGAGTCTCCAGCTGGTCCAGAACGCTGCAGCCAGGGTTCTGACAGGAGTTAAGAAGAGAGAACACATCTCTCCCACTTTAGCTTCTCTCCACTGGCTTCCTGTAGGATCTTGCCTCCATTGGGTCAACGGACTGCTCAAGTTTAGCGTACATACACAGCAAATGTATATGTGCTGTTGTTAAATTTCTGAAGTGTACCATTATTACTTTCAATCTGTAATAATTGTGACCGCTTGTGATCGTTGTATCAGGCTTTGAGTTGTGTAATGCAATTTCGCCTTGGGCTCGATCCCTTGGTGACAAATAAAACACTCAAATACTCAAATAGAATCGACTTCAAAGTCCTTCTGCTGACTTATAAGGCTCTCAATGATAAAGCTCCATCCTATTTGAAAGAGCTCATTAGTCCCTACTGTCCGACCAGAGCACTCCGCTCCCAGAATGCAGGTCTTTTAGTGATTCCCAGTATCTCTAAAAACAGACTGGGAGGTAGAGCCTTTAGTTACCGGGCTCCTTTACTGTGGAACCAGCTCTCTCCATGGGTCAGAGAGGCAGACACTTTAACTACGTTTAAGTCCAGGCTGAAGACTTTCCTTTATGACAGAGCCTTCAGTTAGGACTGGTTCAGGTAGCTCTGAACCATTGATAGCTATGCTGCTACAGGCTTAGACTGCTGGGGGACACATCAGGTTACATGGAGCCCTTCCCTCCTCTCCTCTCCTCTCCCCCTCTCTCCTCCTCTCCTCCCTGCACATTTTTGGAACTGTCACTACCACTACTTGTTGCACTTTGTAGTTTGGCCTTGGTGTCTCGCAGTCTCTCTGTGTTTCCACAGATCCACCTGAGCCCCAACCGCCGCCTGCATCGCCCCCCCCCCCCCTTATTCCCTACTGTTACACCGGCCTGCGCTCCCCTTCCATGAACCAGTCTGCCATCCAGTCCCCCATCAAGCTGGCTTGCTCTCCCTGCCTCCCCTTCCAGAAGCTTCCTTCTTCAGCTGTTATTAACATTTCCGTGTTTCCCACATTTTGTATTGTAAACTGTTTTCTTGTCTGTAACAACATCTACTGCACGTCTGTCCGTCCTGGGTGAGGGATCCCTCCTCTGTTGCTCACCCTGAGGTTTCTCAGATTTTTCCCTGTTAAAAGGGTTTTCTATGGAGTTTTTCCTCATTCAATGTGAGGGTCTAAGGGCAGAGGATGTTGTTATGATGCCATGAAGCCCTTTGAGACAAACTGTTGGTGAAAATGGGCTCTACAAATAAAATCGCCTTACCTTGTGACATTCAGGACATTTTTGGAGCCTCTTGTTGGATTTTGCCATAGAGAATCAGAGCCAATCAAAAGCCTGGTGGACTTTAACATGGAGGACTGAACAAGTCAAGAAAGCATCAGTTTGACCTTCACAGGTGTTTCTGTTCCTGTCTCAATGCTGTAGAAAGAGCCTGAGGAGCTCAGAGGGTAGAGCATCAGACTTTTAATGTGAGGGTCCAGGGTTCAAGTCCCTGTTCAGGTGCTGTGGAGGTTCCAGTGTTTGACAACATGGTACTGGATGAAGTTTAGTGTTGAACAAACTGTCAACGTCAAAAGTAGAAGTGTTCTTGTCTTGCCACTGTGAGACTGTTGCAAGAAAAGTGACCAATAATAATTTCATGTGGCATGCAATTAACAAAAGACCTACATTGATGGTCGAGGGGGCTGGAGCCTATCCCAGCATCTACAGGCCAGAGGCAGGGTTCACCCTGGACAGGTTGCCAGTCCATTGCAGGGCCAACATACAGAGACGAACAACCATTCATACCTACGGTCAATTTAGAGTGTCCAATCAGCCTCATCCCAAATTACACATCTTTGGACGGTGGGAAGGAGCCGGAGTACCAGAGAGAACCCACGCATGAACGGGGAGAAGATGCAGATTCTGCACCTGAGCCTGGACTCAAACCCAGAACCTTCTTGCTGTGAGGCCACAGTGCTAACCACTGCACCATCATGCCGCCGTGGTCTCATATACTTTTCTCAATTGTGTTTCTTTCATGTCCTCCTGAGATCAAACACAGAATTCTAGTTACTGTCAAAGCCCTGATGACATCATCAGGAATTCTGACTTTGATCTGGAGACTCTTGCTTTAATCTGAATTTGATCTGACTAATGTTTTAGTTTAGGTTGCATGATGCCGACCACCTCATTTCTCCTGATGGACTGGTGACCTGTCCAGGGTGAACCCTGCCTCTTGAACAATGTCACCTGGGATCGCCCCCCCCCCCCCCATGACCCTTAAAGGACAACAACAGAAAGTGGATGGAGGGATGGACTCAGCACTGAAATCAGCTGATCTGACCCACATTCTAATGTTTCCTGTCCCTCTTTAGGAGTCAATGAGAATAGTAGTGTATATAATAATGTATATCCAACCTTGTAGTATCTTTCCAAAGCTTTTAGTATTTCTTCTTGTTTCTACTTGTAGTTTTAGTGTCTGGATCTTTTCTTTTGATGTCCTGCTGTCTGCTCTTTGCTTTTGGAGCTTCCTTCAACAACTACCAGGCCTCCTGGGTACTGTAGGAAACATGGTCAAGTTCTTCTGACTTCTCCAGGAACGTCCTGCTCTCATTGGTCTGTCTTCATTTTGACTCCTCCCACTGCCACAATGACCAGCCTTTATACTCTTGGTGACTGGGGCCCTGGTTGCTGCAGGCCTCAACACCAGCCTGTGGTTGTGAGCAGGGCAGAACAGAACTGACAGTATCTCCCTTGCAGGACCTGGGTCAGCGCCTGGTGCCAGCTGGGGCACCGCTTTAACCTGGACCCCTAGAGGATCTTCTCCAGGAACTGGCCTTTTTGGTTCCATCAAGGCCTGAGAGGATGGTGAAGAGTGATCCTCCACCAGGCAGCACAGTCAGCAGCAGCCATTTTGTTCCACTAGAATCAAGTATGATAGTGACAGACTGGTGAGTATTTGCTAACTGACACTTCCTGTTTTTACTGCTATTCTTCCATGAATGTGCTCATGTTGGCTGCTCCCCAACCACAGTTTCAAAGCCATGATGACATCTTTCATCAACAATCAGACTTATTTTTTCTCTATTTGGACAAATATGGTTTCAACTGACACGGCTGGCCAACGTCCTGGAGTTCATTCAGCCTGGAGAACCAGGTGCTGGTTCCTTCTTTTACCAGGCAGGAACGGGCAGCAGATCCAGGATCAGTAGGTGAAGATGTCTGCTTTGACTGGTAGGAGGAAAGAGAGCAGGAGAGCTGGTCAGAGACAAAGACAGATCATGAAGAAGGAGTGCTGTATTCTGCCAGCACATGCTAGTGACAGTCAGAGATCAGGAGTCTCAGCAGGGAAAGATTCATCTCTTATTTCAGAGGATAGTTGGACGTTCACTGGAAGACAGTGACGTGTGGTGAGGTTCATGGCTGGTGAGGCACTGACTCCATCACAATCAGATCTGTCAACATATGAAAAAAAACCTGCATTTAATAATAAAAACAGTCAAAAAATGTTCTCCATGTTTTGGCTTCTGTCTGCCACAGCTTCTTCAGCGCTCTGGATACTTTAGCGTGAACCTCCTGCTTCCATTGAAAATCCAATTTAGAAAATTGTTTTAGCTTAGAAATGTAATCCTCCATTGTGACATTACGGCCACTCAGGAGAAAAAAAATAAGGCAAGGCAAGGCAAGGCAATTTTATATGTATAGCCCGTTTTCACAAACAGTTTGTCTCAAAGGGCTTCACATGGCATGATAACAACATCCTCTGCCCTTAGACCCTCACATCGACTGAGGAAAAACTCCATAGAAAACCCTTTTAACAGGGAAAAATCTGAGAAACCTCAGGGTGAGCAACAGAGGAGGGATCCCTCACCCAGGACGGACAGACGTGCAGTAGATGTTGTTACAGACAAGAAAACAGTTTACAATACAAAATGTGGGAAACACGGAAATGTTAATAACAGCTGAAGAAGGAAGCTTCTGGTAGGGGAGGCAGGGAGAGCAAGCCAGCTTGATGGGGGACTGGATGGCAGACTGGTTCATGGAAGGGGAGCGCAGGCCAGTGTAACAGTAGGGAATAAGAGGGGGGGGGCGATGCAGGCGGCGGTTGGGGCTCTGGTGGATCTGTGGAAACACAGAGAGACTGCGAGACACCAAGGCCAAACTACAAAGTGCAACAAGTAGTGGTAATGACAGTTCCAAAAATGTGCAGGGAGGAGAGGAGGAGAGAGGGGGAGAGGAGAGGAGAGGAGGGAAGGGCTCCATGTAACCTGATGTGTCCCCCAGCAGTCTAAGCCTGTAGCAGCATAGCTATCAATGGTTCAGAGCTACCTGAACCTGTCCTAACTGAAGGCTCTGTCATAGAGGAAGGTCTTAAGCCTGGACTTAAACGTAGTTAAAGTGTCTGCCTCTCTGACCCATGGAGAGAGCTGGTTCCACAGTAGAGGAGCCCGGTAACTAAAGGCTCTACCTCCCAGTCTGATTTTAGAGATACTGGGAATCACTAAAAGACCTGCATTCTGGGAGCGGAGTGCTCTGGTCGGACAGTAGGGACTAATGAGCTCTTTCAAATAGGATGGAGCTTTATCATTGAGAGCCTTATAAGTTAGCAGAAGGACTTTGAAGTCGATTCTAGATCCTACAGGAAGCCAGTGGAGAGAAGCTAAAGTGGAGAGATGTGTTCTCTCTTCTTAACTCCCGTCAGAACCCTGGCTGCAGCGTTCTGGACCAGCTGGAGACTCTTTAGGGAGTATTTAGGACATCCTGACAGGAGAGAGTTGCAGTAGTCCAGCCGAGAAGTGATAAATGCATGCACCAGTTTTTCAGCATCACTCTGGGAAAGGATATTCCTAATCTTAGCGATACTTCGCAGATGGAAGAAGGCGGTCCTAGTCACATGCTTTATGTGGGAGCTGAAGGAAAGGTCCTGGTCAAAAATGACCTCAAGGTTCCTTGCAGTTGTACTCGAAGTTAGGGTGATGCCATCTAGAGTAGAGATCCGATTCAAGAGTGTGTCCCTGTGGTGTTTAGGTCCAAAAATGATTACAATAACTGAATGACTGCACTTGACTTTCCTAACAGTAAATTGTAGTTCGCTGTCACTTCTTCTTCTGCAGCGGACCGGAGGAGGCGCAAGCAGAATCCCTGGGCTCACTAGCGCCTCCTCCATGAGGCAGGAGAACTGCGTGCCTCACCCAGCACCTTTTCGCAGCCGTTTTATGATCGCTCAGCACAAGAAACACGTTACACTCAGTGTATACAAAAACACTCTACATGATATTCACCAGCTAAACTATAGAAATGTAGTTTGTTTAGCAGAAGTATTTGAACATTTTAATAGCGCCATAGAAAGAGACAGCAATACGGGCTCCCTGCATAGCATGCAGCACAGTTAGCCGAGTCATTGAGCAATGCCTGGTGAGGCTCAGCTGCCTGGTGCCTCACCGCACGTCTCTTCTCAGTATTTGAACGATAAATATGAAAAATCTGTGATTTTGAATAAAAAATAACTTAAAACTGGTTGAGTTAAAAGCAAAATAACTTTATCGTACAAATCAAAGGAAAAATACAATAATTGCTTTTATTTTTTTCAATTTACATTTTTTTCTTTCCATGATGACGGGCGAGGCACGGCCTCACTTGCCTCCCCTGACCGCACGTCACTGACACACACACACACACACACACACACACACACACACACACACACACACACACACACACTGAGACATGCAGCAGCTCACAGTAACTGCCTCAGTCACACAGCAGATAGACTCCTTTCTATAACAAGATAAGCAGTAGAAATGGATGGAAGTGATGATGAACTGATGAACAGGTGATTTGTCCAAAAGTCAACATCAGATTCATTTCGAATCTGTGGAAGCAGTTTCATCTTGAGGTTCCAGGTAAGAACAGCCAGCTGTGGGCTGACACACATCTCTTCAGGAGCACTTCTATGCTCCAAACTTGCCAGGTTGAATTGTGTCTGTATTCTGAGGGCAGCAGGAGGACGGAGGAGTGAGGACACACACATTTGGAACTGAGAGCAGTTGTGTGTGGGATTTCCCCAGCAAAGATGAAACCAGCTCCTTCATGCTGGCTATGAAGGCTCACAGTCACACTGACGCAGCTACAAATACTTTGAAATGCAACAGACTGGTTTCTCTTCTGGTAGTTTGTTATCAACTGTTGTCACATTTAAGGATCAATTTAGCTGTTAAGATGAAGGCTCACAGTCACACTGACCCAGCTACAAATACTTTGATATGCAACACACTGGTTTCTCTTCTGGTAGTTTGTTATCAACTGTTGTCACATTTAAGGATCACTTTAGACTAGAGGGTGTCCTCTTCAGATTTTGAACAGCGTAATATAGACTCTGTGGGTCCTTCTGATTGATTAATGATGACTTGTTGAAAAATTCCTACAGTCATCAGTAGGAGCAGAGCTGATGAGGAGAAATCAACTCCAGATGTTCCCAGACGGGGAAAACCTGCTCTTCCTCGCTGGTTCACCTCTGGAAACGAAACTCCAACAGATGCGCGGACCAGAGGGAGGAAACCACGGCGTTTCACTGCTTTAGATTTAGAATCTCACGCCAAGCCGGAGAAGCAGGTCCTGAATCAGTCACGTGGTCACTGCCGGCTGGCGAGGCTTCGGACGTCACCACATACGTCATCAATACGCACTTCAAAAAACGAGAAGAAGACGCGGGAAGCTTTGAACACAACAAGGAAAGAAGGAGAAGTCCATGAACCCCCGGCCTCGGTCTTTGTCTCCTGAAGGCTGAGTGGCGCCGGTAGAACCTCAACATGTGCGCCGCGCAGCTGCTGCGGGTGTCGGTCCAGGAGCGGATCCTCGCCACCGCTGAAGACTTCCTGCTGCAGCTGGGAGAAGGAGACTCAGCGGCTGGAGTCCCGGTGCTGAGAGCGCTGCTCACCGAGCGGCTGGCGGCGGCCGCGGAGCAGATCGTGGCTCTGCTGGAGGAAACCGTGGCGGAGTACGAGCGGGAGAACCGCCGGCAGAGGTTGCTGCTCGATGCCGTGCTGAAGCCCCGAGTCAGGCTGGACAGAGCAGGTGAGTCCCCGCAGGGACCTGCTGGGCCCCGAATTCAGTCCAGGAAGTGGAGCTGCAGCAGGGCCGGTTCTCGACGGGCATTTATAAGGGGGCAGACAGAAATGTGAAGGGGCACATGATGGCGACTGAGGCGGGAAAGGGTGTGGTGGTGTTGGGGGGGGGGGTAGGTGGGTCTCTGGATCACTGTTGTTGTCATGTAATTGGATTGCACTTTGTCAGACCTTCACCCTCAGACCGGTCCAACCTGGTCCCACATGAAGGCTAAAGCCCAGTTCACTCCAAGATTTTAGGCGTCAGTGACTTCCCTCCCCCAATCAGGCTGAGGCATCAATGACCACCACACTACAGTAATGAGGGTGAACAGATCCAAGACAGTGGACTGGGAGGTCGCATGCGACGTCGGTGACAAAAAGTGGACACCAGCACTGCTGGATATCAGGACTTGTGGCAGTGACGTAAACGGAGCTGCAGCCAATGACAGCAGACATGGGAGCTCTGGCAGTGGGGGAGTGACGCAGAGCCACCAACAACAATGAGGAGGGGCATGGATTCTAGGAAGGGTTCACCATATCCTTGGACACAGGATTCTTGGCTCCATGGTAGCGCACTAAGGACCTGGAGGGCTGCGTTCTGCTCCACCTCCATGTTTACAATGAAAGGGGCGTGCGCTGCGTCCAAGAGTTTCCTGGTCAGCTGTGCAGTTGGCCACGCCTCCTGACGGGGAAAATCCTGTAGTCTGAACACTCCTGTGCACCGACAAATCTTGTAGTGTGAACAGCAGCCTGATTGAGCGCCGATGGTGTGAACAGCAGGGCCTGTCGCTAACAAAAAGTAGCGTAGTTTGAACAGGGCTTGAGCTTCTGCTGGTGGAACTCTGAGGGTCCCTGAGGCCCCAAACCCCTGACCAGGAGGAGGTGGCAGTCCCTCGGGGCCAAATTAAAAAAGAAAACTAAAAAAACATTTCTGGTTCCAATTCTGAGATCAACTTACAAAATAAAGTCAGACTCAATAAGAGCTCTCAATGTAGCCGATATTTACCAAACTGAAGGGTTGGGGTTGTGTTAAACCTCTTGTTTGTCTTCTTGTCCTGTTCTCAGCTTCTTGTTTGGAGCACCTGAACTCTGTTTGCACCTGAACAGCTCCACTCTCCTTTCTCACCAATCCACTCCTCAACAACAGCCTCCTGTTTCCCTTTGCAAACTCTAACAAACCTCCATATCCAAGTCATGTGTTCTGGACTTCTCATGGCCCAAGTTGACCAAAGTCCTCTTTCTTTGATGGAACGTGGTTTGATGGTAGGGGGTTCAGATCTGTGACAAAGCAGAGAAGGAACTCTCCCAAGATGCTGAGACGCATCAATGACAGGGCTCGGAGGGAAAGAGAGGAGGTGAACCTGTCCTCTCAGTGATGCCTTTTCCAGTGGATTCTTCAGCTTCTGCAATAAATCTGGTCCACATTCAGTTTGTGGCTCATCTGTTACTTTCTGAAGGGAGAGAGAGAGAAAGAGAAACGTCATTCTGAGTGCAACCCAACACAGCAAAAAGCTGTGCTGGAACCTGACGGGCTACATCCTGGCTCGTTAGGGTCCAAGCAGTGATTGATGGTGATGGAGGCAGTGGGGTTGGGAGGGGGTGTGTGTGTGTTTGTGTGTCACGAGAAGATACACACACAAACACACACACAGCGGTGTGACAGAGAGATGAGAGGAAGCTGACACTGTATCACGCACCTTTTTCAGCAGATTTTTCCGCTGCTGCAGATCATTTTGTCAACTCTTAATCCAGTAATGTTGGGAGTCCATCAGGATTTGTGGGGTTTTTAACTTCTAAAATTTTGTGGAAAAATCCCAGAGACAAACTCCACCTTCAGGAGCCAGAAAGAAGGATTGGATTGTTTTTCTGAAGGCAAAGGTGGTCCAATCCCATCCATGATCCCAGACCTGCTCAGTGCCCCCTCAGATAAAGATGGTGGATCAAATCAACAACAACAAGTCAGTAAAAGTCAAAGAGCAGGCAGCACAATGTTGGTGGGACTTGTTCTGATGATGGAGCTCCATTCTACCACCATCATGGATCAGACACATGAGGAAAGCTGTGGAGCAGCTGAAGGTGGTTGCTGCCAGGCTGAAGACCACCAGACACATCAGGAGGACCAGGATGGTGATGCTGAAAGAGCAGCACTGACTCAGTCAGCACACACACACACACACACACACACACACACACACACACACACACACACACACACACACACACACACACACGTGTCAGCAGTCTCTCTGTCTCCTGCAGCAAGTCACATGATATCCAAATGAGTCCCGTCAGAATGAACCAATGTTACAGCAGCTTTAGGGGACAAAATCCAAAGGCAAACCTCCTGCAGACACCAGTGAAGCTCTGTTGTTTCATTTCAATGCAGTTTCAGTCCAGATCAGTGAGTCCAGAGCTGCTAGCTTGACAGCTAAACACGGAGCATCACAACACTCAGCAGGACCCTGGCTGGAGTCGTTCTGCCAGCTTGATGTGACGTCACTCATGCAGCTCTTTGAGTGTCTCAGTGGTTCAGACCTCCAGTGCTCCAACATGAACAGGAACCTTGAAGACCATCAACCATTCATCAACAGTACAGAACAATGAGAAGAGTTTCCACTTCTAAATAAAAGGCTATCACACTGTTACTACTACAATATTACAGTATTAGAGGTTTAGAAAGTTCACCAAATTAAGAGTAAAAATGATATCATAGGCATTGACTCAGCTACATGTAGAATACAAATGCAAAGCCAGAAAACCTGGAGAGAACCCACGTAGGAACAGGGAGAACATGCAGACTCACACAGAAAGATCCTGTGCTTGAGCAGGGGCTTGAACCCAGAACCTTGTTGCTGTGAGGTGACAGGTTGAACCACTGCACCACTGTGCCTCCTATAATGGAAACTATACAGGCCTTTTAAAAAGTTATTTTTGTTCACTGCCCAGCCGGCCTGGGCTGGACCGGCCATTCAAGAATTGTCCCACTTTTCCCAGTGGCCAGGATGTCCCTGGACCCCACACACTGACCAGGACACTGGGAGGCGGTACTCATGCTAATGCTAGCCAGCAAGTGTCTCTGGTCTTGTTGTGTCTGTAATGCGGGCCATTGTGTTCCAACTGAGCAGGAATGTAAAAACATAGAAGATTTTAATAGCTGACGGCTATTTGGTGTTGTTAGAGTGGATAAACCTCACCTTGTGATTATGAATGGACAAAACCATTCAGTGATGGGGACCTATGACCTTTGACCTGGGTGACCCAACGTTGATCCAAGCATCTGAAGCCAGCGTTTCTGTTCCCAGTTTGCTGACTGGTTGTCAGTAGCAGGACGTCTCTTTTCATTGAGTTGATTTCTATTTCTGTCTGTTGCTCCGCTGTTTCAGAGTCAAATGAAGAGATTTCTGATGTTGCTGTTTGTGTCCTGCAGATGTGGAGCAGCTGCTGGTGATTAAAGAAGAGGTTCCCCCTGAGCTGCAGGACCCAGAGCCCCCCCACATTAAAGAGGAGAGGGAGGAGCTCTGGACCAGTGAGGAGGGAGGGCAGCTTCAAGGGCAGCAGGAGGCTGATATCACCACGTTCCCCTTCACTCTGGTCCCTGTGAAGAGAGAAGGGGACGAAGAGAAACCTCAGTTCCCACAGCTTCATCAGAGTCTAACTGAGGAGAACTTGAAGGAAGAGTCTCTGAGCAGCAGCCCAGTTCATCCTCTGAAAACAGAAGCTGATGGAGAAGAGAGTGGAGGACCAGAACCAGAACCAGCCAGCAAGGTAGATCCAGATCCACTTGTACAACCCCAGACTGAAGACCAGATGTCAGACTCTTCTGAAGCTGAGCCTGAAGTCAGTGAGGATGATTGGGTCAGACCTGATAACACGGCCACCTCTGAGCACAAGGAACCCTTTGGCTCCAGGAGGAATTTGCTTCAGAAATTGAGACCAGGACAGGAAGTGAGTCATTGCAGCTCAAAAGAGCAAAAAGTAAAGACTGAAAGAGAATCAGAGATCATCAGGAACGTGAACTTTGGTCCTTCTGAATCTGAGACAGAAGTCAGGAAGGATGAGCGTCCCTTTAGGTGCTCAACATGCAGTAAAGATTTTAGGAACAGAAGGAGTTTGAATAATCACATGAGAACACACACTGGGGAGAAACCATTCCCATGCTCAGTTTGTGGCAGAAGATTCTCAGAAAAGGGTAATTTGAGAAGACACATGAGAAGACACACTGGAGAGAAACCATTTCCCTGCTCAGTTTGTGGCAAAAGATTCTCAGAAAAGAGAGGTCTGAAAAGACACATGAAAATGCACAATGGGGAGAAACCATTCCCCTGCTCAGTTTGTGGCGCAAGATTTTCAGAAAATGGGCATCTGAAAATGCACATGAGAACTCACACAGGGGAGAAGCCATTCCCCTGCTCCATTTGTGGAAAAATGTTCTCTGTTCAAGGATATTTGAAAAGCCACATAAGAACACATACTAGAGAGAAACCATTCCTCTGCTCAATTTGTGGCACAAGATTCTCAGAAAAGAGATATCTGAAAAACCACGAGAACACACACTGGGGAGAAACCATTCCCCTGCTCACTTGGTGCTGAAAGATTCTTGATAAAGGCACAACTGAAAAAACACATAAGAACACACACTGGGGAGAAACCATTCCCCTGCTCAGTTTGTGCTAAAAGATTCTCGGTAAAGGGACACCTGAAAAGACACATGAGAATGCACAGTGGGGAGAAACCATTTTTCCAAACATGACACTGAAGCCATGACAAAAGAGTGGGAGACGCAGGTTGAAAGCCAATAATGAATGTATTTAACTAAAAAAAAACACAACAATAAATCAAAAATGGGCCCAGGTGCTTCCAACTAGGAGGAATGAACAGCTCCCCACCCTCCAGATACCTGCTGCAACACAAGAAACATCATGAAAGACACGAGATTCTGCGTGACTTTTCTGTTAAACCTGTGTTGAGAGCTAATTTGCAGTATGCAACCAAACCAGGTTACTTTTGAATGTTGCAAAAATACATCCCTGCAATTCTTCAAAAATAATTAATAATACAAGAACACACATTTGGTTTGTTTTGCACTGGAATTGTCCTTTAAGAGCTTCACAAGCTGGGAGAAGGATTTTAAACACTACTCTGGATTTTACTGGAGGCCAGTGCAGCGAAGCTAAGATTTGCGTGATGTGCTCTCTCTTCCTAGTTTCTGTCTATGCTTCTTGTCTATGCTTTACGCTTTATTTCTATGCATGCACCTGCATTGTGGACCAGCTGCAGAGTCTTCAACCACTTGTTAGTACAGCCTGATAATAAAGTAAATAAAAATATATGATAATAAAGAGTTACAATAGAGCAGTGACATCACTAGATAATGTGTCTCTAAGGGGTTTTGGGCCAAGCACAGGAACTTCTGTCTTATCAGAGTTGAACAGTAACAAGTTATAAGTCATCCAGGCCTTCATGTCTGGAATGCATGCTTGTAGTTTGGATAACTGTTGGCCTTCATCCGGCTTTATTGATAAATATAATTGATTATCATCTGTGAAACAATGGAAATGTATGGAGTGTTTTTGAATAATATGACCTAAAGGAAGCATATATAAAGTGAAGAGTATCGGCCCCAGCACTGAACCTTGGGGAACACCGTGTTTAACTTTGGTTTGCATGGAAGATTTATCGTTAATGAGTAGGGCTGGGTTTAAAAAATCGATTTAATCCATTTGAATCAATTTTCCTTTTCATGGTTTGATATCGATTCATAAAACCCACAGATCGATTCCTAACTTGCAGAGAACAGCCTGTGTATCAACTCTGGCAGTCTCGCATGATCAGCGTTTGGCGGCAGTTTTAATGGAATGTGATCTTGCGAGAATTTACTACCAGTCAAGCAAACATGGCGGACTGAAGCACAACCCTGAAGGCACACTCGGTGAGATTAAAGGCCGATGTTTGGGTGCACTTTGGTTTTAAGGACGGAGAAAATGACGACTTGGGGGGGGGGGCAATATGCAAACTATGCAACGGGATGGTAAAGTACTGTGGGAATACGACAAATCTCCACTTGTCAAGACATCACCCAGCAGAAAACCAGTCGACACGGCTCAAACAACGCAGCCTGGAGCAGGTATAAGATAACCGAGGCTGTTGCAGTTTTTATATGCAAAGACATTTGACAATACCAAACATGAACGCAAGCTTAAAACAAAGCATCGAAACTTCGCTTCACTCAGCAGAGAACGTGGCATTGACTTGTGATTGTTAGACGTCAAGAGCAACAGATTCATATCTGACCATTCCAGCTCACTACATTAGCGACTGGGTCCTCGCATGCCATGTTCTTCAAACCAGAGCCGTGGAAACCAGCCACACAGCGAGAAAACTCAGCGAACTGTTATTCAGTGCAATAGGCGAGTGGAAGCTTAGGAACAAGGTGCCAGCCATCGAAACTGACAATGCAGCAAATATTGTCCGCGCTGCGGAGATGACGGGCTTGTTGCACATTGGTTGCTTTGCACACCTTCTTAATTTAGCCTCGCAAACTGCGCTGAAAGTCCCTACAGCTGCACGCTTGCTCGGCAGAGTCAGACGCATGGCTGCATTTTTTCATCGTAGCTCTACGGCGAGCCGCATCCTCAGTGAGAAGCAAAGGGTGCTGGAGCTTCCTGAGCACAAGATGGTGATTGACGTGGTGACACGTTGGAATAGCTCACTGGAGATGCTGGACCGTTTCCTCCAGCAGCAACCAGCCATCTCAGCAGCTCTGCTGTCACCTGAAGTACGCAGAAACGAGAAAGATGTCTGCACGTTGACAGAAGTGGACGTAAGAGTCCCAGAGGATGTGGTCAAAGCCCTTCAGCCACTGAAAGCAGCTACTCTTGCCAAGTCTGAGGAAAAATCCCCGACTCTGTCCATCATTGCACCCTTGCATGCACAACTGTTGGAAGAGATGCGCTGTGTCCCCCAGGATTCAACAGTCATCAAAGAGGTCAGGACAGCAGCAGACAACAACCTCAATTCAAGGTAAGCTTAAAAAGTATGTTGGTGAATGCGTGTGCATTCATGCACATTCATTTCCAATTAAATTATATTTAAGTGATCAAATATATCTTTTCAAGGTTCGTGCCTTGAAGGACAGGCTCTATGTTGCTTCAGCGTCAGACCCTCGTTTCAAGGCTCTGCCTTTCTTGCCTGATGAGGCCTGGAACCACACATTCTCCCGACTGGTGACTGAAGCTTCCGTTGTGGCACAGGCGGAGGCTTCTAATGTAAGTTATTGACACAAAAAAAACCTTATTTCCTACAGTTTTTGTACTTTACTGTATTCAACTCAAATTTAATTTGTCTTCATTATTTTAATATTAAGCAGTTGTATTCTGAATTGTATTCCAAGTGTCTTTCCAGATCATTTTCTTGCTATTTTCAAGCAGCAAACATCTGCTTTTGGTGGAAAAGAAGAAGCTGTGCCTGATCCCGTTGAAGATGTTGCTCCACCAAAGAGACCAAAGGAATCCTCTGCGCTGATGTCTCTCCTAGGGTCAGCCTACATGCGGAAAGAGACAGTTACACAGAAAACTGTATTTGAAAAGGCCCAGGATGAAATCAAAATATACAGGGAAGTAACACCCATTCCACTCTCTGAGAATCCTCTCAACTGGTGGAGAACACATGCAAAGCAGGATCCCCTATTGGCCCACCAAGTAAAACGGTACCTTTGTGTACCTGGTACCAGTGTCCCGTCCGAGCGGGTTTTTTCCACCACTGGGGATGTTGTGACGGCAAAAAGGAGCTGCCTTACTCCTCAACATGTTGATCAACTCCTTTTCATGCAGAAAAATCGTACTCTCTCCAACAAGTAAGAAAAGGGATGACAGGTCTTGAAGTTTTATGGACTTAGGTTTGTGATTATTGTTCAGAAGTTTACAAGATCTTTTTTATTCGTGTGTCAAGAAAACCCTTTAAGGAGTAATTCAGAACTGTTTAGACTTGTAAATACTTTTCTTTTTTGCATGAATGAAAAACAAACCAAACCCAAACAGGAAGTTCAGAATGCCTGGAAAACAAGATGGAATGTCACCACTTGTCTGATGGTGTTTTTCAGTTTACATTGTATGTTTCAAATATACAGACCATGTTCCAAAAAACTGAGATATTGGCGCTATTTTAATTTGCCTACATTTATTTGAGTCAACAGATGGCTGTTAATTCTGTTCTGATGCAGTTGTCACAACCATTGTAGTGTTATTGCACAGAAGCTGTGAGACAGTTGTAGCTAAGTGAGTGTCCTGTTTATGTGTGTCATCTTTGGAGAAACTTTATTTACAATGTCTATCTTGTAATTTATTTCAATTTGATTTATATACATTCATTTTTTGTTGTTGTCAGTCACTTGGTCAGGTTTAAATAAATAAATAAATGGACGTTGAATCGAATTGAATCGTGAATTGAATTGAATCGGACCTCGGAAAATCAAATCAAATCGATTAGGAAAATCTGAATCGATACTCAGCCCTACTGACTGGTATTTGTTGTTAAACTGGACAGTTTGTCTGTTGAAGCTCTTTAAGTTGATCTGGTTGGACACAAATCTTAGCCACTCAGATGCAGCAGCAGAAGAAGCTGTCATCCACCCTGACAGTCAGAGCATCAAGTCAAGGAAACATCAACCATCTTGTAGTTCCAAACCTTCACCTGTCAGATTCAGCTACTTCTTATTGTGGGATTTTAACTTTGAACACAAACAGTGTCTCGACGCACGATGGCCCAAAAACGGCCCGCATCCCGATTGCAGATCAGCACCACACCAGACCCAGGATTGGTCCAGTTCTGATTTTACTTCAGTATTTGGCACCTTCGGATGTTCGGACCGAATCCAGTTAGTTACACACATTTTCATTTCACCTTGGATTTTGGAGCTTTCGGGTTAAAACCTGTATTTCATGTGTGGGCCACAACCGTCATGTGTGCACCACAGCCGGATCAGGAAGCTTTCAAACGGATCTGGCCCAAAGACTCCTGCTATCTGGGTAGTGTAGATGCCAATGTAGTGGTTGGGGAAATAGTCTCTGAGAATCCAACTTGAAGGTCCTGCTAAGTGTTGTGATGCTCAAATGTTCTGTAAAATAGTTGGACCCTCAGCAAAGATACTAGATTAGGAGTTGATGGAGTCGTTGCAGATACCAGGGTCCAAAGTCCAGCTTGAACCTGGTTTGTGCAGTTCTTTGTCAAGCTAGCAGCGATTCTTTCTTTTCACATGGCCGTGTCTCCTGATGACTCAGGACCAGTTGATGTCCATTTACCTGTCATGGTGACAGAGAACTTTGTCCAGCTCAACCAGGACAAAACTGAGGTCTTAATTGAAGGTGGTGGCAGCGTTGTTAGGGCCTGAGCCTCCTCCCAACCAGCCACAGCCAAGTAGCACGAGTTGGCCATAGAAAAATGCAATTCCTCTTTCAATGTCCGTCACAGACTTGCTGGAGACTCCACCGAGATTTGAACTCGGATCACTGGATTCAAAGTCCAGAGTGCTAACCATTACACCATGGAACCAGTCCGAAAAAAAAGACATGAGTGAGAAAAATTATGGCGCTTATCATGTAGGAGGGACTACAGTGGTTGTCTGGTTTAAATTTTCACGAACATCCATCCATCCATTCATCCATTGTCTTCCGCTCATTCCTGTTAATGGTTGCAGACTCCTTTTTCATAGCTGGAACCTTCCTCTTGTGTCAGCTTCCTGTTCCCATCTCTATGTTAACGGTCAGTTTTGACCCACGTCTTCAATCAGCTGTCAAATAAACTAAAACAATTTTCTATCATGGTTCAGGTTAACAAAATCCTCATCAACTTCTCTGGTCCAATCACATTTATGTTGGCACACAGAGAACAGATCCAGAGTCAGAGCTGAGACTTCAGTCTAACCACCTTAAGCTGGAGGAGAAGAAGCCCTGATTTCTGGGTCTCAGTCTTTT
Source organism: Aulostomus chinensis (assembly GCF_037954235.1). Lineage (NCBI taxonomy): Eukaryota > Metazoa > Chordata > Actinopteri > Syngnathiformes > Aulostomidae > Aulostomus > Aulostomus chinensis. The sequence goes on from NC_141320.1 coordinate 37,653,396, forward strand.
TACTCTCTTGGCTCCACCCACACAGGGCAGGAGAACATCCTCATAGAGAGTCAGTGTTTTTCCATGTTTAACCAAATCAGCTCTCAGTGGTTAAGAACAGGTGAGTTAGTGAGTGTGGTTCGTTCTAATCTGATGTCCAAGCTGCAGGAAACAGCAAAGCCAAACAGTACAGAAGCCTTTCAGCATTCATGCAGACTGGAAAGAGGCTGAAATGCTCCCTGCTTCTGGAAGGAGCAGAGATGGAGCCAGAAAAAACACAGAATTTACCCAGACTCTGATTTGAACTAGCAAGAGACTCAAGCTGGTCATGAAGTATGATTGGCTGCCTCTTCGTGATGTCATTCACACACTTGTATAATCAGGATGTGAGCTGAGGGGTGGAGATCAATGAGTCCTGGAGACGTTCAATAATGTCCACAACTTTGGCACCAGGAATACAGCAGGTGATGGCACCTGGGAGTTCAACAGACCTGATGATTGAACCACCAATCACAAGGATTTCAGCCTCCATTGTAAACAGAGAGTTTAGATGAGAGAGAACCTGCTGTCAGCCTCACCAGTCAGGGCAGTGGTAGAGGCAGCAGAGTTGAATGAAGCAGGATCACCTGGCAGGTCTCAGCTGGAGGTGATGACATCACTGGCCTCAGTCCTAACCAGTGCTCTGCCTAACAACACGGACGATGGTGAGAAACCAGTAGAAGCACTCTGAGAGTTGGAGACAGCAGGAGGAGAGAGACCACGACAGAGTCACCCATGGGAAACTGTTGGATCCACTCAGGACAAACTGGACAGACACAGATCAAAGACAGAATTGATGATGATGTCATCAGGGGGCTTTGATGGTGTCTTTATTTGTACCCAGAATTCTGTCTTTGATCTCAGGAGGACATGAAAGAAACACAACTGAGGAAAGAAGAGGCGAACATTCAGCTTCATTAGAAACACTTGAACTGTTGAACAGTAGAATTTGTTTGAAACAGTTTACAACACTGAGTGACAGGATTGAAGAGGGAAGAGTTTTCTACTTTAAATTTAATTCTAACTTTGAACTGGGGATGAACATTTTTAGTCGTTCATATTCTAACATACAGAGGAAGTCATGTCATTCCCTTTTTTAAAAAAGAAAAACATGTGAAGCTCCTCCCCCCAGCTCCAGATGGACAGACAGACATGAGAGTGGCCAGGAAGCAAAGAAGTGTTGTGCTCCTCTCCAGTGCTCTGGTGTTGTTGTGCTCTTCTCAGCTCCATCATGAAGACCTGCTGGCACTGGGCGCTGGTGGAAGTTTGCAGCTCTCACTGGAAAGTCCTGAGGCTCCTCCCACTCTGAAGCAGGCAGTTGCTCCCAGCCAGCCCACACTTTCACTCTCTGGTGTAGGAGTGAAGAACAAAATCAGAATCAAGAACCATCACTCTTTCATTGGGGCTCCTTTCTCCTTGTTCTGATCCAGAAATTCAACAGCTTCTAACATTGATTTGACAGGAAATGTTGATGACACACTGGGATTTTTGTTCTCCTGCTGTCACTGTCAAGTGCAGCTTAACATGAGAGGTAGCAGGATCATTCATGTGTTCATGTTTCCAGCAGACAAGGAGGGAACCTGGGAGGACTTCAGTGACTTTGATCAGTGGTTCTCACTTCATCTTCTCAGTATAAAGTTTAAAGTGAGCTGGCCAGGAGTTGAACCTAGAATCTTCTGATCCGAAGTCAGACGCGTTGTCCATTGCGCCACCAGCCCTACAGAGGGGAGGTGCTTATACAAAAAGAGTCAACACCTTCATTTGTATGTCAGAAAATTTCAATGATATGGTGGCATTTTCTGTTTTTGTGCTGTCTGATTGTCTAAATATCAGGTTTAGATCATCAAATTAACACTGGAACAAAACATAATAAACATTAATTATTTAACATTCAAAAAAAAAAAGAAAGAGAACCTGCATCATCCCAGCCATGAAGACCTCAACATGGTTGAAGAGAAAGTCTTGGGTTGGATTCTTGTGTTTTGCAGCATCCTTGATGAGTCTGCATAGAAACATTGGTGTTGTGGACTCACATCCACCAGGAGTGGAGCTCAACCAAGAAGAGCAAGAGGAGAATGTTTTAGGAGGAGCTGGGAAGTTCCCTGGTCAAGCCACACACTGAGGGAAGGGAACGGACGCCCCGAGACCCAGACGCTGCAGCCTTGCTCAGACAGCTGCAGAGCTCAGCAGCACTCCATCCATGCCATCAGCAACACAGAGAGCATCCACACCAGCGTCCTCCTCAGCAGCCCTGCCTCAACACCAACCAGAACAGCCACAGCCACAACCCCCTCAGGACCTGGATTCTTTCTAAATACTTTTTAAAGGCGTGTTCTGTCCAGGTAGAAGACATGATTTGTTTCTTTGGATGAAATAAAAATGGATGAAAACGTCTAGAACATCCCTCCCAAATCTGATTTCTTCAATTGAAAGAACTCTAACATTTCTAGATTCATTCCCTCCAGTAAGGTCTTATTTCCAGCTCTGCTCTCCCTCCACTACTGTTCAGTGTAGTATTTATTTTACTGACTACTTCATTGACAGGTGGTAAAACTTTCTGGTGTTTCCTGAACTTAACTGAGTGCTGCTCAGTAAAGTTGCCATGACTTGAGATTCTCTTCCTGCTGGGTCCATTTCAACATTCTTATCCTTCCTATCACTGGAGATAAAGTATCAGTCAGGGCTGTACTTGATTAGTACTGCATATAGTACACATCAGTCACTGCCATTACACAGTGGAATGGTAGTTGAAGTACTGTTTACCAGCAAGCTGAAAACTGTTGTGGTCTTTGACAATTCTCTTGTTTCTGAATGAAAATCCTGTGAAGGAGAATCATGGAGACATCCTAAAAATGGCTGAGGTCTCTGAGCTGCAGCAGGTCTGAGCTGCTTTTGATGCCCAGATGATGAGGAGGCAGTGAATGGTGGGTTTGGTGGAGCTGGAAAAAGGCTGCAGGTGGTGAGGCGTCTGCTGGTGTCAGGACTTCCTCTCCAGGTCTGAGGGCTTCTCCCTGCAGTTCCCACAAACACCACAACAGTCCTGGAACCCCTGTGGAGGACCATGATGACCCCGATGCACCATCAGGCCATCAAAAACCAGTCCTGATGGTCAAAAAGGTCCCTCCACTCATCCAGGCTCAACTCTAGAAGAAGCTTCTGGAACAGATGAGCAAACACACTCAAATATAAATCCTGATGTAAACACACTGGCAAACCAACGTTTACCACAATGTTGATTTTTACAATTTCCTTCAATGTTTGAAAACCATCAAAGTGGACAGAAGCCCAGATGGTCCAAACCTGTTTCCTGTCTCCTGCCATTGTGGAGAGCCTCTGTTCTGTCCTGCTGCTGTCCAGTTATCTCTCCTGAGCTCCTTTGCTGGTTCCACCTTGAAGAGGGTCTGAGCTAGAACTGAACCTTGGGAAACTTCAACCTTTGATCTCAGAGTTTTGTGTTTGATCTAAAAATTCAGTGAATTTTGGGTTTGTGTGGAGCTGAAAAAATGCTGCAGGTGTTGAGAGGTCTGCTGGTGTCCAGGACCCGAGTCGTTGGGTTGGGTTTGTGTTTGTGTTTGATCTTAGAATTCTTTCTTTGATCTCTCCTTGATTTCTCAATGATTTCTCTGTGGACTCCAATTGTCTTTGATCTCAGAGTTCTGTGTTTGATCTTAGAATTCTTTCTTTGATCTCTCCTTGATTTCTCAATGATTTCTTTGTGGACTCCAATTGTCTTTCATCTCTCAGTGAGACAAAGACATAGCAGCTCCAACCTCAGCCTCCAGGAGGCCCTGATCCTCTAGTGGTCAGTCCTCTGTGTTGTGGCTGCAGCAACCCTGGTTTGAATCAGGGTCCCAGCAGCAACATTCCTACTGACTAGTGTTTGTTGTTCAACTGGACAGTTTGTCTGGTGAAGCTCTCTCAGACACTCCTTTCTTCATCCTCCCTTCAGGCTCAGCAGCATCAGAGTCAATGTGTCTGACTAGGATCAGAACCCTCAACCTGGAGGCTGTGGTGCAATGAGAACACATCTGACAACCAATCAGAGGAGGGTCTGTTTGACCCCTGAAAACTCCATGAAAGCCTGAGAGGAACTTGTTCTTCATCTCCAAATTCCCTCCCTGCACGTTGTCTCTGCAGAAATCATTCAAGTCCAAGTTGAACCTTAGACTAAAAGCTCCCAGTAGGTGATGCAGGCTTCACCTCACTCCTGGTTCTGGAACCTCACCAGTTCTTGCTCTCTCACCACTTGGATCTCATGTTCCTGACATCTCTGAGCTTGTTTCCTATCCACCTGTCTCATGTTGATGAGGTCATCCAGCCTGATGATCTCTAGGTTCTCCTTTGAGTGGTTCCCTCTGGGAGAGTTCTCTCTCTGTAACTTGTGTGTGTGTTTGCTCGTATCCTGTTTCTCCTTGACAGCACTTTAGTGTTTTTACCACTGGTGTCTCATCTGTGGTTCACCTTTTATTTGACTTCTTTGTCAAAGATGAAGGTGTTTGTGGTCATCCATCAATCATGTGATGGCTCATGTGACTGTGAGTCTGATGAAGAGCTTGTAGCGTCTCTCACTCTGATCACTTCAGGCTATTGAAGCTACTCAGGTGTAGCCTGACTAGCTCAGTCGGTAGAGCATGAGACTCTTAATCAGGAGGAGTCCAGGCCTGAATCGGTGAAAACCAACGTAACCGGCTCACGTTCTCAGCTGGATTCTCCCATCGATGTACGACGCCTCTCCAACGAACTGGTGGGAGGACGGCCTTCAAAGCCTCCACCTCGTCGACCGTGGCTCCCGCTGAGATTCGCTCGATGAAGAAGGGAAGCGCGTTGATGGGCTACCCTCTGGTCTCAGGCTGCTGGCTGCCTGGACTAAGCTGCTCTTCTCCGACACAAAGGTGGCTTCTCTCTCTTCAAGGCTCACAGGAGGTCAAGAGTGTAGCGACCGTGAGCCGAGATCGATGATGAATTACAAAAATAGAAAATCCCCCCAAAAAATTAGTGGAATAGAAAAGAAAAGGGGGGGAGCCGGACCAGCTGCTCTAGGAGCTCACACACAAAGGGCAGAAACAAGAAGCACTGAAGAGAGCGCCAGCAGTGGATGGTGCCACCACTGTTACAGTAAACTGGTCCACCTCAGAGCAGTGACCTTGACCTGTGAGGGGTTGTTGGCCAATCAGGACACTTTGCTGTCTTCAGTCCTTCTCAGATATCAACAAATGAAGCTGGTTGAACAGACAGCAATCATCATCACTCAGAGACATCACCTGGAGAGGAAGACTGCTCAGAGTTCTGACAATGACAGTGAAGAGGCAAGGAGAGCTGGACAACCACAGACAGTGAAACATTCGGAACATCATGTTGATACACGCGCGTGTGTGTGTGTGTGTGTGTGTGTGTGTGTGTGTGTGTGTGTGTGTGAGCAACAACTTAACACAGGAGAGGAAACCATAACACTGATCATTGAATGTACAGCCACACTTCAACTCAATGAATGCTCTGCACAGAAGAATCCAGCTTCATTCCTGGATCAACAAGTCTTCTTCCAGCGAGTCAAACTCAATAAAAAAGCAAACAAATCCAAGCAAAGGACAAGGAACTCCAGCATTTTCCCTCCCTGATGACATCCACTCAGTTTTTAAACATGAATGTGGAGCAGACGGTGCAGTTTGGCTGCAGGTCTTGGACAAGGCTCTGAGATGCTGGCTGCTCAACAAGAGAGAAGGGCTGGAGACCAGGAACTAGAAAGCTGAGGACTGCACTGTCCACACTCCTCTGAGACCTGCTTCCTTTCTTCAAGCGTCATCAAGACGTCCCAGCCTCAGATTTTCTGATTGGAGACAATGATGACCACAAGTACAAGGAATAAAAGACAAGACAAAACAAACGCAAAATCCATCCAAATCCATTGATTGATTGATTGATGCTGCAGTTCTAATGTGGAGTTTCAAACTTGGACAACAGTTGCCGTAAAACACAGAAGAAGAAGAAGAGTGATTTTCTTTTCTACAGAACTTAGATTTAAAAAAAATTGAAAAGTGAAAAACATGAAAAATGGCAAATGCTGTTTTTGTTGATTGCCTTCAATCAATCTATTTAAACTGTATTGTTGCTCTTTCCTTTAGAGAGACAGTAAATGACTAATTAGTGGCCCGGGCGTTTAAAAGAGACCAGGCGTCGATTGGTAACAGGCTTTTATTTTGGCACTGGCCAGCACTGGGCCACTATTATTATTTTTTTAGCAATAGGTATACAAGGTATAACAATATACTGTAGTACTTTAAAGAACAGTAGTGCAAATATCAAGATTGTCCAGAGAACACTTTACACAAGAACACTTTATTAGTAAGAAAAGGGCGTGACAACTTGAGGCCCGTATCCTTCCACTTCCACGACAGTCTCATGAGGCCAAAATAGCAGATCTACACATTCACAACGATGCGTTACCACCTTGAAGATCTTTTTTTTTCTTTTTTTGCATGGAACCGTGAGCTTGAAGATTTGCTGTCTGCGGTGCACTGACATCATGAGACATAAATTACTGGGAAGTTAAAATAAATTGCAAAATCTTACATGAAACCAAGTTAAGATAACATTAATCTCAAATAACGGCCCCCAGGCGTTTAAACGAACCTGGCGTTTATTTGAGACAGGCGTCTACTTTACAAAATGAGGTCGGACCCTCGGCCATCAAATGAGACCCGGCGGCACTTTGACACCAGGCTGTTAATTGGTCAGTTAGGGTAGATTAAGGTTGATAACATCCACTCCAAATAGTCAAACACAGGGGTGAGGATACAAGCAGAGCCTCTACATGGAAGCAAAAGCACTGACAACTTTAAAACTGTACAGTGAGTTAAGAAAAATACTCTCTTTAAACCTTTTTATGAACTGTCCTCATAAACTTGTCTTTTAATAAACTTTCTATTCTTCTGTTAACTTTAAGTTCACTGTTAAGTAACTGGATGGATGACAACAACAGAAATGCCTGTTCTGAGTTGAGTCATTTGGAGGTTGATCTCATGGGAGATAAAACTGCAGGCTCACTGCTGCAGAAGCTTGCTTTTTCCTTTGTTTGGTGACGCATTTCCTTTGTTTGGCAGGAGGCAGGGTGAAGGGAAGTAGACCCAAATGAAGAGGAGGGGAAGGAGGGTGAACAAAAGAGGTTTGTGAAAGAGACTGGAGACTGGAGGCTGGAGACTGGAGAGACTGGAGGCTTAAGACGAGAGACTGGAGACTGGAGACTTGGCTTAAGATGAGAGACTGGAGGTGAGAGACCAGGGAAACCTGGAGGCTTGAGACGAGCAGCTCGTGACTGGAGACTTGTGGCTCGTGATTGGTGGCTGTCACAATGCTTGACGTAGACTTCGACATCACAACACAGCAGTACAATAAACACCACCACACTAACGACTCCATCGGTCCTTCAAAAAGAAGAACATTAACAACAGAGAACAGCTCTGTGGTAGTTTTCAACACTTGGCAACTAAACAAGAGGCAGAATCGTCTTAAAATACATAAGAAGGTCCTCAGTAGAGCCAGAGCCTCAGTAAACACAGAAACTGCTGTTAAACCAGATATTTATTTAGACCAGTTTTATCAAATTAACAGTCCAGAACTTCATTCAATGATGACCTCATCAAAACCTTCATCCTGTCTCTTAGATTATTTCCTACTAGGCTGCCTAAGGAAGTCTTCCCTCAGTGAGCACCTCTTTATTCAATCTGATTCCTCTGTCTGTAGTAACAGGATATGAACCACAGTCCTTGAAGGGAGCTGTCATTAAACCACTGCTTCAGAGGCCTCCTCTAGACCCTGAGGTTCTAGCCAACTATGGACTGATAGCTAACCTCCCCTCCTCTCTAAAATCCTGGAGAAAGCAGCTGTGTTGCAGCAGGTATCTGGAGGGTGGGGGGCTGTTCGTTCCTCCTAGTTGAAGCTCCTGGGCCCGGTGCTCTCTACATACAGAACCTGCCTTGCTGGCCAGGAGCCTCTCTTCCTCCTCATCCATTGTCTCTTTGAAGTTCAGCAGCCAACATCTCTTCCTCCCACCTCCCTTACACACATGCACACACGAACCCACACCACCAACTGTACTGATGATCACATCACATTGTTCTGAGTTCAATTTTGGTTTATTGTTGCATTTTTTTCTTCATGAAATAATTTCATTATTTGGCCTGCAACCTGAGCTGCCCAGTGGTGCAGTGGTCAGCACTGTTGCCTCACAGAAAGAAGGTTCCGGATTCGAGTCCCAGCTCAAGTGCCGGATCTTTCTGTGTGAGTCTGCATGTTCTCTCTGTTCCTGTGTGGGTTCTCTCTGGTACTCCAGCTTCCTCCCACAGTCCAAAGACATCAAGAGGGGACGAGGCTGATTGATACTCTAAATTGACTGTAGGTGTGACTGTGAGAGTGAATGGTTGTCTGTCTCTATGTGTTGGCCCTGTGACGAACTGGCGACCTGTCCAGGGTGAACCCACCTCTTGCCCATAGACGCTGGGATAAGCTCCACCCCCCCCTTCCCTTAACAGGAAGCAGAAGACAATGGCTGGATGGCTGGATGGGCCTTCAACCTGCGTCTCGCTCTCTTGTCACGCTTCAAAGCCACAGCATGGCAAGGTGGTTTCTCCCCAGTATGGGTTCTCATGTGTGTTTTAAGATGTCCCTTCAATGAGAATCTTTTTCCACACACTGAGCAGGGAAATGGTTTCTCCCCAGTGTGTCTTCTCATGTGTGATTCTAAATTTGCCTTCACTGGGAATCTTCTGCCACAAACTGAGCAAAGGAATGGTTTCTCCCCAGTGTGTGTTCTCATGTGTATTTTCAGATATCCCTTTTCTGCAAATCTTCCGCCACAAACTGAGCAGGGAAACAGTTTCTCTCCAGTGTGCGTTCTCATGTGCTTTTTCAGACATCCCTTTTCTGAAAACCTTCTGCCACAAGCTGAGCAGAGAAACAGTTTGTCCCCAGTGTGTGTTCTCATGTGTCTTTTTAGATGTCCCTTCAATGAGAATCTTTTTCCACACTCTGAGCAGGGAAATGGTTTCTCCCCAGTGTGTGTTCTCATGTGTCTTTTCAGATCTCCCTTAACTGAGAATCTTTTGCCACAAACTGAGCAGGGGAACGGTTTCTCCCCAGTGTGAGTTCTCATGTGTGTATCTAAACCACCTCTGTAATCAAAACCTTTACTGCATGTTGAGCACCTAAATGGACGCTTATCCTTCCTGACTTCTTTCTGAGGTTCAGAAGGACCAAAGGTCACGTTCCTGATGATCTCTGATTCTCTTTCAGTCTTTACTTTTTGCTCTTTTGAGCTGCAGTGAGTCACTTCCTGTCCTGGGCTCAGTTTCTGAGGCAAATTCCTCCTTGAGCCAAAGGGTTCCTTGTGCTCAGAGGTGGCCGTGTTATCAGGTCTGACCCAATCATTCTCACTGACTTCAGTCTCAGCTTCAGAAGACGCTGACATCTGGTCTTCAGTCTGGGGTTGTACAAGTGGATCTGGATCTACCTTGCTGGCTGGTTCTGGTCCTCCACTCTCTTCTCCATCAACTTCTGTTTTCAGTTGATGAACTGGGCTGCTGCTCAGAGACTCTTCTTTCAAGTTCTCCTCAGTTAGACTCTGGTGAAGCTGTGGGAACTGAGGTTTCTCTTCGTCCCCTTCACTCTTCACAGGGACCAGAGTGAAGGGGAACGTGGTGATATCAGCCTCCTCCTGCCCTTGAAGCTGCCCTCCCTCCTCACTGGTCCAGAGCTCCTCCCACTCCTCTTTAATGTGGGGGGGCTCTGGATCCTGCAGCTCAGGGGGAACCTCTTCTTTAATCACCAGCAGCTGCTCCACATCTGCAGGACACAAACAGCAACATCAGAAATCTCTTCATTTGACTCTGAAACAGCGGAGCAACAGACAGAAACAGAAATCAACTCAATGAACAGAGACGTCCTGCTACTGAGGACCAGTCAGCAAACTGGGAACAGAAACGCTGGCTTCAGATGCTTGGATCAACGTTGTGTCACCCAGGTCAAAGGTCATAGGTCCCCTCTGCTGAATGGTTTTGTCCATTCATGATCACATCTGCTAGTTGATTCATCAGTTAATTTCTATCATGTGATCCTGCAGGAGAATGAGAGTTACAGTGCTGTACAAAAGTATTTGCCCAGTATCTGACCCTAACAGCTGGTTGAACCACCTTTTGCAGCAATAACTGCAGTCAAGCATGAGCGATAAGAGGCGATGAGTCTTTCACATCGCTGAGATGGGATTTTGGCCCACTGGGTTGCACTCAGAATGACATTTCTCTTTCTCTCTCTCTCCCTTCAGAAAGTAACAGATGAGCCACAAACTGAATGTGGACCAGATTTACTGAAGAAGCTGAAGAATCCACTGGAAAAGGCAGCACTGAGAGGACAGGTTCACCTCCTCTCTTTCCCTCCGTGCCCTGTCTTTGATGCGTCTCAGCATCTTGGGAGAGTTCCTTCTCTGCTTTGTCACAGATCTGAACCCCCTACCATCAAACCACGATCCATCAAAGAAAGAGGACTTTGGTCAACTTGGGCCATGAGAAGTCCAGAACAAATGACTTGGATGTGGAGGTTTGTTAGAGTTTGCAAAGGGAAACAGGAGGCTGTTGTTGAGGAGTGGATTGGTGAGAAAGGAGAGTGGAGCTGTTCAGGTGCAGAGTTCAGGTGCTCCAAACAAGAAGCTGAGAACAGGACAAGAAGACAAACAAGTGGTTTAACACAACGCCAACCCTTCAGTTTGGTAAATATCGGCTACATTGAGAGCTCTTATTGAGTCTGACTTTATTTTGTAAGTTGATCTCAGAATTGGAACCAGAAATGTTTTTTTAGTTTTCTTTTTTAATTTGGCCCCGAGGGACTGCCACCTCCTCCTGGTCAGGGGTTTGGGGCCTCAGGGACCCTCAGAGTTCCACCAGCAGAAGCTCAAGCCCTGTTCAAACTACGCTACTTTTGTTAGCGACAGGCCCTGCTGTTCACACCATCGACGCTCAATCAGGCTGCTGTTCACACGACAAGATTTGTCGGCGCACAGGAGCGTTCATTAATGCCTCAGCCTGATTGGGGGAGGGAAGTCACTGACGCCTAAAATCTTGCAGTGTGAACTGGGCTTTAGCCTTCATGTGGGACCAGGTTGGACCGGTCTGAGGGTGAAGGTCTGACAAAGTGCAATCCAATTACATGACAAAAACAGTGATCCAGAGAACCACCTTACCCCCCCCCCCCCCCCAAAACCACCACACCCTTTCCGGCCTCAAGCCTGATTTATGCTTCTGCGTCGTGGCGACGCCGTACCTACGCCGTCAACGCAGACCCCTACGCCGTAGCCCGACGTGCACCTCCAAAAAATCCTGACGTGACGTGAACGTCAACAAACTGTGATTGGTCCACTGACACGAGGTTTCCGGTTCAGCACAACAACACCGCTATTTTTTAAGTTTCTGTGGTGAGAGCAACACGCAAAAATAAAAATGGACCAAGCCGAAGAAAGAGTTATCGAGGAGGTTCGCAGGTATGACCACCTTTACAACTTCCATTGTTGTCTCTGTCTCTGACCCATGTGCTTTGACCGGAAGAAAACTAAGGAATTCGACAAGAGTCCCCCAAAACCATACGAAGATAAAGCCACACCCCTCTAGTGGCTTGGCAGTGAATTACAGAGCAACGCGTTCCCTCGACGCAGAACTATAAATGCACAATGACGACGTAGGGGCGACGGCGTCGCCACGACGCAGAAGCATAAATCAGGCTTCAGTCGCCACCATGTGCCCCCTTCACATTCCTGTCTGCCCCCTTACAAATGCCTGTCTAGAACCGGCCCTGCTGCAGCTCCACTTCCTGGACTGAATTCGGGGCCCAGCAGGTCCCTGCGGGGACTCACCTGCTCTGTCCAGCCTGACTCGGGGCTTCAGCACGGCATCGAGCAGCAACCTCTGCCGGCGGTTCTCCCGCTCGTACTCCGCCACGGTTTCCTCCAGCAGAGCCACGATCTGCTCCGCGGCCGCCGCCAGCCGCTCGGTGAGCAGCGCTCTCAGCACCGGTACTCCAGCCACTGAGTCTCCTTCTCCCAGCTGCAGCAGGAAGTCTTCAGCGGCGGCGAGGATCCGCTCCTGGACCGACACCCGCAGCAGCTGCGCGGCGCACATGTTGAGGTTCTACCGGCGCCACTCAGCCTTCAGGAGACAAAGACCGAGGCCGGGGCTTCACGGACTTCTCCTTCTTTCCTTGTTGTGTTCAAAGCTTCCCGCGTCTTCTTCTCGTTTTGTGAAGCGCGTATTGATGACGTATGTGGTGACGTCCGAAGCCTCGCCAGCTGGCAGTGACCACGTGACTGATTCAGGACCTGCTTCTCCGGCTTGGCGTGAGATTCTAAATGTAAAGCAGTGAAACGCCGTGGTTTCCTCCCTCTGGTTCGCGCGTCTGTTGGAGCTTCGTTTCCATCACAGCTCTCTCAGCCCCATCAGCCATGTTGTTCATCATCGTGTTCGTTTTTGGAAATTGTACTAAAAGGACGGTTTGTTTGTTTGTTTGTTTTTTCTTTAAATGACCTGTGGCAGCACTTGGATGATGAAGTGGGGAGACTTGGAAGAAGTGCAACTCCAGCGAGTACATCAAGTACAGCGAGTACAGCGATACTAGCAGATACTGGACGGACTCAAGATCCTCTGGTGCACTGAAGAGCCAGCAGACTGCCTGTCCCAGCCTCTTCCTGCTGGCCACAGACTTCCTGTGCAGGCCGTCATCATCAGGGCCATGTGAGCGTGTGTTCTCCACGGCAGGAGAAATCGCTTCAAGAAACCCAACAGACTTGATTTGAAAACGTTGGAAAAACTTCTTTTTTTAATAAAAATTGTAAAATCAAAGCGTCCTCATTCCCATCACTTTCACTGAGACTTTAACATCATGGTCCCATTGTTCAAAGACATGGAACGATCCAGTATGAACGCAAAGACTTCAATGATCTTATTGTGTTCACGGGTCATCAAATCAGTGTCAGTTCAGTCGGTCAAGCCTGCAGGGAAGTTTACAGTCCAGCAGGTGTCAGTATTCAGTGACAGTAACACAGTGTCATGGCGTCCACAGGCTTCATGACGCCTCATCCAGCCTTCACTCCTGTCTCGTCCTTGTGTGCTCACTCCAGCCCGTCGATCCACAGTTCCTGCCACAGCCTCTACCTTGTTAATGCAGCCGTGCCTGTCTTGTGTTCTTCGGCCCCTGAGAGTTTTTGAAAGTTTTATCCGATAGTCTAGATTTAGTGGATACGTTTGCAGCCGTTTGGTTTCTCTGCTCGGAGTACAAGAACACCAACGTCCCTTGCCGTGAACCCTGCTTCTGTCCTGTGTCTGAGCCTGGTCCTGTCAATCACAATGATCCAATTTTTGGAACTGACCATATCTTTCTTTCAAAAACAAAAGAAATCAAGAGAGCGATTCCTCAGTGATGGCACGAAAAGATCTTCCTCACAAACGTGGACGATACAACGCTCTCTTCCTCTTCATCTCCAATTATTTGACCAAATTTGGCCGTCAAACTGGAGAGAAAACTCAGCCCTGTTGAACTCTGGCACCTTTCCATTTACAAATAACACGTGTCCACGTGACAAAGTGTGTGAGCAGGAAGGAAGGGAGAAGGGGGGCTGAGAAAATAACAGCAGATCCCTGGATGGAGACCCCGTGCTCTTCTCTCCACCTCTCTTCCTCCCTGCTCTCTCCACCCCTCTTGAACAACACTGCAGGTGAACAGTTAGCATTGCTCTGTTTGATGAAGCTGCGTTCAGGGAATGAGGAAGTTTCCCTTTGTGTCACTGCTTCTCTACTAATCTGATCTCTGATCAGTTCACCAAGAAGAGTCTGGGGTCAGGGGCTTGATGAGTAGAGCTGTTTAGTCAGGAGGAGGCTGCTCTGATTGGTTCCTGACACTGAAACAAGGCCAAAGCTCAAGTACACAGGCTCACATATTGAAGTATTCTCAGTCACCTTCTGATCTGATGACATCAGAGTTGAATGTGTGGACTGATTTGGAGGCCAAGCCTCACAATAAAAGCAGCATTTTCATGGGAATGTGTTCCATCCAGGGCTTCACAATAAAAGCATTTGAAATGTTTAGTCATTTTAACAAATGTTTGTGTGTCGGCTGTCGTATGAGTCACAGCAGGTTGACAGTTTGGGGAGAAACTCTTGAAGACTGGGACTTCAGGTCAAGCAGTGACATCACGGTGTGACGGTGAGTGTTGATGACAACCTGACTCTCAAACAGAAAACAGAACAGGAGACTGAAGAGTGATCACTCAAACCCACAGGCTGAATGAGACATCTTTTAAAAACATTGAAACTCTGAGTAAAACCATAGAAGCACTCCTGTCTAGTCGGTGCTAACAAGTTAGCTGTTGAGTGAGTCCAGCTGTGCTGTCTAGGAATCCTGGTCAAAAGCCTCCACACATTAGACAGCGACTGCACGGTGGTGCAGTGGTCAGCACTGTCTCCTCACAGCAAGAAGGTCCCGGCTCCAGCACAGGATCTTTCTGTGTGAGTCTCCATGTTCTCCCTGTTCCTGTGTGGGTTCTCTCTGGTACTCCAGCTTCCTCGCACAGTCCAAAGACATCAAGAGGGGACGAGGCTGATTGATACTCTAAATTGACTGTAGGTGTGACTGTGAGAGCGAATGGTTGTCTGTCTCTATGTGTTGGACCTGTGATGGACTGGTGACCTGTCCAGGGTGAACCCTGCCTCTCGCCTGAAGATACTGGCATAGGCTATGGACATCAGGCAGCTGGTGTGTTGGTGGATCTGTGGATCCTGCTGGAAGAAGCAGGGTGGAGCTCTGAATGGTTCCTGTCTCAAAGAGCTTCTCTGTGCAGCTCCCATCAGCTCCTAAAAACAGGAAACCAGCAGATTCACTGTTGAACGGTGGCATTAAAATGATGCCAGTGCTGGTTGTCTCTGTCTAAGGGTTGTGAGGGCATCCAGCTGCAGCCAGGAGACAAACAGGGATGCTGCTTGAGGACATCATCCAGGAGGCTGTCCATGGGGTGGAGCTGGGGTCTCAGACTGGGGACATTGGACAAGAACTTCTCAGAGGAAACTCATCATGGTGGCTCAGTGAAGAAAACTAGACCTGAGCTGCCTGCTGGAATCTAGCAGGTGAAGGACAGAGCTCCACCTCTTTGGAGACACCACCACTGTGGGCTCATGTTGGCAAAAGAAGTGGGTCAGTATATGACACACACACACACACACACACACACACACACACACACACACACACACACACACACACACACACACACACACATACATGCATGTTCTTACACACAGAGACTTTTCCTCTGTTTTTGTTTTTTACTGGTTTTGAACCAGTAAGTGGTTTCTGTTGGTTTGGTTTGCTTGACTGGTTGTTGTTTGTTGACCTTCCAAATCCACATTTTGGGTTCTGGCTTGTTCTGCTTTTCATTTTGTGTTTGTATTAAAGTTCTGTTGATGAAAAAGAGACTTTTTTACCTTTTATTGAAGTAAATATATGAGGGTCTAAACTGACCCATAACACCATGGATGTTCCAATAGTTAATGATATTAAAATGAATACTAAATCAAACCAGTCCATGTCAGAGATGTGTTCTAACACCCTCAGTAACGGTCAGGAAACACAACAACCTTTGGTTCATTTCTAGGATTTTCTTGAGGTTCATTTTACCATTTTTTAAACTGAAATCGAGGGTTTAGTGACTAAAAAAATGTCCAGAGGCCCACAACTAAATTTTCAAACCAATATTTCCATGGATAAGGAAGCCTAACAAGGTCACCAAGAGATGGAAACAACTTGGAGGATAGAAAATTGTTTTAGTTTATTTGACAGCTGATTGAAGACGTGGGTCAAAACTGACCGTTACCATAGAGATGGGAACAGAAAGCTGACACAAGAGGAAGGTTCCAGCTCTGAAAAAGGAGTTTGATCAAAATCTTGAACTGCCAATAGAAATATCCTTTTGTATGTTGACCTTTGTTGACAGAAGTCACTTTAGCTTGGCAGTGAAAAGAATGGCTGCTAGCTTGACAAAGAACTACACAAACCAGGTTCAAGCTGGACTTTGGACCCTGGTATCTGCAACGACTCCATCAGCTCCTAATCTAGCAGCTCTGCTGGGTCCAACTATTTTACAGAACATTTGACAGACCTGTGGAGCAGTGAGGACACACATGAGTTGATCACATGATCCACTGAAGCGCCATTTTACCCTGGTACTGAGGTCACCAACATGAGCTGGAGTTGGGAATCTTGATCTGAACCTGGTATCACAGCGACACCTACTGCTGCAAAATGGAACAGCAACACTGAACCCAAGTACAGGATTGGAGGGAGACTGATGGTCGCTGTTTGGGTTTTTGAAGAACAAGGAGGGCGTGGCTTCAAGCTGGATTCTCAGAGACTATTTCCCCAACCTCTACATTGGTATCTACACTGTCCTCCAGTCATGTGACTGAAGTCATCCAGTCACGTGACTGAAGTCATCCAGTCATATCAGTGATGTCACTCTGCAGGACTGTCATTGCCGTCTCATTCTAGAAAAGAATCCAGACTCCACTTTTATGGGGCAGTTTTGGTCTTTAAAGACTTGACAATTCCAGGAGATTTAGTCTGGCTCAAGATCTTCAGATCAACCCAGGACAGAAGGCTATGACTCCATTGGATTGTGTTGTTGGAGCATTCAGAGATCTGGTGGGTCTCAGTAGGAGCTGGATTTATCCACTGAATGATCCTGGTCAATGTGATCCTGCTCCTCCATCTCTCAGGCTGACAGAGCAGGAGGACCTGACTGAGAAGAAAGCTGCCCTTGAGCAGCTTCAGTCTCTGTGTGACAACACACAGGCAGAAAACCAGAATTTGAGGGAACAAGTTTCTACTCTTGAACGTGAGAATAAAAGAGCAATCCAGGAGCTCCAGAACCTCACTGCTGTGGTGGCCAACCTCCAAACGGTCCAGGACAAGAACCAGACTCAGATAGAAGATCTGAACGCAACAGTCCACAGTCTTCAGTGTGAGGGGAGGAAGGTTGATGGAGAGAACAATGAGCTCAGAAAAGAGCTGACCCAGGTTCAGTCTCTGAGGGAGAGTGAACAGGTGGAGATGAAATGTCTTGAGGAAGACCTGACAGAGAAGAAAAGTGCACTTGATCAGCTTCAGTCTCTGTGTGACAAGAGATGGACAGAAAACCAGAATTTGTGGGGACAGGTTTCTAGTCTTGGACAAGAGAAGATTATTGCATATCAGCTGGTAGAGAACATGTCTGCCATGGTGGGCAACCTTGAATCTGTGAGGGAGGAGAACCAGACACAGATCAGAGACCTGAACACACAACTCCACAATCTTCAGCTTCAGGTGAAGATGGTTTACAAGGAGAAGTGTGACCTCAAGTGTGAGCTCAACTCCATCCAAGCAGAGAAGAACAAAATGAGACAAGAAGTCACTGAGAAGAAGGCGACTCTTGAACAGCTGAGGTCCCAGAGTGAGGAGAGAGAGGCAGAAAATGGATGTTTGAGGAGACGAGTTTCTACTGCATCTCAGGAGACAGAGACCTTCACTGCAGAGTTGGCCCACCTTGAATCAAGGAAGGACCAGGACCCCACAAAGAGTGACAGTCTGAACGGTGAAGTTCAGAGTCTTCTATGTGCAGTGAGAACACAAAAGAAGAAAAGGAGCAGTGCTCAGAGGGAAATCCTGGGAAATCTTCATGATTTAAAAAGCTGTTTGAAAGAGGAAAATCATAACCTTCAAGTGAAGGTCCAGCAAACTTCTGAAGAGCAAGCAGACTCTCCCCTACGTCCAGCCAGAGAAGAGCAAACAGACTCTCCCCTACGTCCAGCCAGAGAAGAGCAAGCAGACTCTCCCCTACGTCCAGCCAGAGAAGAGCAAACAGACTCTCCCCTACGTCCAGCCAGAGAAGAGCAAGCAGACTCTCCCCTACGTCCAGCCAGAGAAGAGAAAGCAGACTCTCCCCTACGTCCAGCCAGAGAAGAGCAAGCAGACTCTCCCCTACATCCAGCCAGAGAAGAGCAAACAGACTCTCCCCTACGTCCAGCCAGAGAAGAGCAAGCAGACTCTCCCCTTCGTCCAGCCAGAGAAGAGCAAGCAGACGCTCTCATATGTTCTTCTGCAGAGGAGCGACGGGATTCTGCTGCATATCCTGCAACTGAAAAGCAGAATGATGGGGGCACCCTGGAGACTGGACCTGCTAGGGGTCAAACCAGAGGTCTACTGAGCCGTGTGACATCTGGTGTAGAAGATGTTCTGTTTATGTTCATAGTTTTTTCTTTGTGTGCTTTTCCTCAACTTTGTTTTCTTTGTTTGTTCTATATGATGATACCTTGATCACCACAGCAGTTGATCCCAGCTTGATTAGCTGAGTGCTTTGCAGTCTAAAGCACTTTAGTGATACCTGTGGGGTCCTTTATCCTCCCTGACCACAGGGATTCAGCCTCACTGAAGGAGAGTGAACCTTCCAGTTTGCAGCTCCTAGACTCTGGAACGCTCTCCCACTGGACATGAGGACGCTGAGGACGCCTTCAGAAAGAAGCTAAAGACCCATTTGTTTCGTAATATTATTGTTCATGATGGAATCGTCCCTCTGTACCTGCCCACACAGGTCAAGAGGTCAAATGATTCCCTGTATAAAACAGCTCTTCCATCACATGGATGTGCATCCCAACAGTCAGGTTGTGAGGGCATCCAGCTGCAGCCAGGAGACAAACAGGGATGCTGCTTGAGGACATCATCCAGGAGGCTGTCCATGGGGTGGAGCTGGGGTCTCAGACTGGGGACATTGGACAAGAACTTCTCAGAGGAAACTCATCATGGTGGCTCAGTGAAGAAAACTAGACCTGAGCTGCCTGCTGGAATCTAGCAGGTGAAGGACAGAGCTCCACCTCTTTGGAGACACCACCACTGTGGGCTCATGTTGGCAAAAGAAGTGGGTCAGTATATGACACACACACACACACACACACACACACACACACACACACACACACACACACACACACACATACATGCATGTTCTTACACACAGAGACTTTTCCTCTGTTTTTGTTTTTTACTGGTTTTGAACCAGTAAGTGGTTTCTGTTGGTTTGGTTTGCTTGACTGGTTGTTGTTTGTTGACCTTCCAAATCCACATTTTGGGTTCTGGCTTGTTCTGCTTTTCATTTTGTGTTTGTATTAAAGTTCTGTTGATGAAAAAGAGACTTTTTTACCTTTTATTGAAGTAAATATATGAGGGTCTAAACTGACCCATAACACCATGGATGTTCCAATAGTTAATGATATTAAAATGAATACTAAATCAAACCAGTCCATGTCAGAGATGTGTTCTAACACCCTCAGTAACGGTCAGGAAACACAACAACCTTTGGTTCATTTCTAGGATTTTCTTGAGGTTCATTTTACCATTTTTTAAACTGAAATCGAGGGTTTAGTGACTAAAAAAATGTCCAGAGGCCCACAACTAAATTTTCAAACCAATATTTCCATGGATAAGGAAGCCTAACAAGGTCACCAAGAGATGGAAACAACTTGGAGGATAGAAAATTGTTTTAGTTTATTTGACAGCTGATTGAAGACGTGGGTCAAAACTGACCGTTACCATAGAGATGGGAACAGAAAGCTGACACAAGAGGAAGGTTCCAGCTCTGAAAAAGGAGTTTGATCAAAATCTTGAACTGCCAATAGAAATATCCTTTTGTATGTTGACCTTTGTTGACAGAAGTCACTTTAGCTTGGCAGTGAAAAGAATGGCTGCTAGCTTGACAAAGAACTACACAAACCAGGTTCAAGCTGGACTTTGGACCCTGGTATCTGCAACGACTCCATCAGCTCCTAATCTAGCAGCTCTGCTGGGTCCAACTATTTTACAGAACATTTGACAGACCTGTGGAGCAGTGAGGACACACATGAGTTGATCACATGATCCACTGAAGCGCCATTTTACCCTGGTACTGAGGTCACCAACATGAGCTGGAGTTGGGAATCTTGATCTGAACCTGGTATCACAGCGACACCTACTGCTGCAAAATGGAACAGCAACACTGAACCCAAGTACAGGATTGGAGGGAGACTGATGGTCGCTGTTTGGGTTTTTGAAGAACAAGGAGGGCGTGGCTTCAAGCTGGATTCTCAGAGACTATTTCCCCAACCTCTACATTGGTATCTACACTGTCCTCCAGTCATGTGACTGAAGTCATCCAGTCACGTGACTGAAGTCATCCAGTCATATCAGTGATGTCACTCTGCAGGACTGTCATTGCCGTCTCATTCTAGAAAAGAATCCAGACTCCACTTTTATGGGGCAGTTTTGGTCTTTAAAGACTTGACAATTCCAGGAGATTTAGTCTGGCTCAAGATCTTCAGATCAACCCAGGACAGAAGGCTATGACTCCATTGGATTGTGTTGTTGGAGCATTCAGAGATCTGGTGGGTCTCAGTAGGAGCTGGATTTATCCACTGAATGATCCTGGTCAATGTGATCCTGCTCCTCCATCTCTCAGGCTGACAGAGCAGGAGGACCTGACTGAGAAGAAAGCTGCCCTTGAGCAGCTTCAGTCTCTGTGTGACAACACACAGGCAGAAAACCAGAATTTGAGGGAACAAGTTTCTACTCTTGAACGTGAGAATAAAAGAGCAATCCAGGAGCTCCAGAACCTCACTGCTGTGGTGGCCAACCTCCAAACGGTCCAGGACAAGAACCAGACTCAGATAGAAGATCTGAACGCAACAGTCCACAGTCTTCAGTGTGAGGGGAGGAAGGTTGATGGAGAGAACAATGAGCTCAGAAAAGAGCTGACCCAGGTTCAGTCTCTGAGGGAGAGTGAACAGGTGGAGATGAAATGTCTTGAGGAAGACCTGACAGAGAAGAAAAGTGCACTTGATCAGCTTCAGTCTCTGTGTGACAAGAGATGGACAGAAAACCAGAATTTGTGGGGACAGGTTTCTAGTCTTGGACAAGAGAAGATTATTGCATATCAGCTGGTAGAGAACATGTCTGCCATGGTGGGCAACCTTGAATCTGTGAGGGAGGAGAACCAGACACAGATCAGAGACCTGAACACACAACTCCACAATCTTCAGCTTCAGGTGAAGATGGTTTACAAGGAGAAGTGTGACCTCAAGTGTGAGCTCAACTCCATCCAAGCAGAGAAGAACAAAATGAGACAAGAAGTCACTGAGAAGAAGGCGACTCTTGAACAGCTGAGGTCCCAGAGTGAGGAGAGAGAGGCAGAAAATGGATGTTTGAGGAGACGAGTTTCTACTGCATCTCAGGAGACAGAGACCTTCACTGCAGAGTTGGCCCACCTTGAATCAAGGAAGGACCAGGACCCCACAAAGAGTGACAGTCTGAACGGTGAAGTTCAGAGTCTTCTATGTGCAGTGAGAACACAAAAGAAGAAAAGGAGCAGTGCTCAGAGGGAAATCCTGGGAAATCTTCATGATTTAAAAAGCTGTTTGAAAGAGGAAAATCATAACCTTCAAGTGAAGGTCCAGCAAACTTCTGAAGAGCAAGCAGACTCTCCCCTACGTCCAGCCAGAGAAGAGCAAACAGACTCTCCCCTACGTCCAGCCAGAGAAGAGCAAGCAGACTCTCCCCTACGTCCAGCCAGAGAAGAGCAAACAGACTCTCCCCTACGTCCAGCCAGAGAAGAGCAAGCAGACTCTCCCCTACGTCCAGCCAGAGAAGAGAAAGCAGACTCTCCCCTACGTCCAGCCAGAGAAGAGCAAGCAGACTCTCCCCTACATCCAGCCAGAGAAGAGCAAACAGACTCTCCCCTACGTCCAGCCAGAGAAGAGCAAGCAGACTCTCCCCTTCGTCCAGCCAGAGAAGAGCAAGCAGACGCTCTCATATGTTCTTCTGCAGAGGAGCGACGGGATTCTGCTGCATATCCTGCAACTGAAAAGCAGAATGATGGGGGCACCCTGGAGACTGGACCTGCTAGGGGTCAAACCAGAGGTCTACTGAGCCGTGTGACATCTGGTGTAGAAGATGTTCTGTTTATGTTCATAGTTTTTTCTTTGTGTGCTTTTCCTCAACTTTGTTTTCTTTGTTTGTTCTATATGATGATACCTTGATCACCACAGCAGTTGATCCCAGCTTGATTAGCTGAGTGCTTTGCAGTCTAAAGCACTTTAGTGATACCTGTGGGGTCCTTTATCCTCCCTGACCACAGGGATTCAGCCTCACTGAAGGAGAGTGAACCTTCCAGTTTGCAGCTCCTAGACTCTGGAACGCTCTCCCACTGGACATGAGGACGCTGAGGACGCCTTCAGAAAGAAGCTAAAGACCCATTTGTTTCGTAATATTATTGTTCATGATGGAATCGTCCCTCTGTACCTGCCCACACAGGTCAAGAGGTCAAATGATTCCCTGTATAAAACAGCTCTTCCATCACATGGATGTGCATCCCAACAGTCAGAGCTCACCGATGCTCCTATTCCCTCCGGTGGGAGGCGCTACGAGTGACTGAGGGTCAGGGGGGTCAGGCTAGTCCAGATAGTGGGTCTGTATGAGGTTGTTAGGGAGGGATAAGGTAGTGGCAGAGTTCAGGCTGTAGCTGTGCTCCAACAGTTGAGACAGGGCAGGACAAAAAATGGCATCCTGATGGCGTTAGGAGTGATTCTTACAAGAACCAATCAATAAAAGTGGGTGGTGACCTGCTCATGTGACGCTTGTGTTGATGATTACTGGGTCTCCTCCATGCTCATTTATCATGAATGAATCCCTCGAAGTAAAACACCTAATGTCTCCTGAGTTGTTTCACAAAATGTGTGTGTGTGTGTGTGTGTGTGTGTGTGTGTGTGTGTGTGTGTGTGTGTGTGTGTGTGTGTGTGTGAGTGTGTGGGCAATAACTACAAGTTATCTATGTATAGATCAAACAATGATGAATCAGTTGGATACATTGACAGTGGAAGTTCAGGTTTCCTGTAATTCAGTTTGCAGACAACACAGAAAACTGCCCCTGACCCCTCCCCTCATTCTGGAGGCTTTAACATGAAAATGAAAATGCTGAGAGACACAAATGCAAATCAGAGTATTTGACCAGAGGTGACATTTTTTAATGCTTTTCTTGTTATATTTGTTATATATGTTCTGTATGGTTATATTTGTTATGGTTGTTATGGAGTTTATGGTTATTATCTCTGTTTCTTGTGTCTTTGTCTTTGTTGTCCTCCCCTTCGTCTGTCCTGGATTTTTGACCCTGGTTGCAGGAAGCGTGTGACCTCAACTCCTTTTTCTGTGTTGCTGAACGTAGAGCCTTGCTTCATTGTGTTAGCTAAAGTGTGATCCTCCCTGCTAATTCCTTATTTCGTTGACTAATTACCCACCAAAAATTAATACCTACTTGCTTTATTTGGCTGAAGTTTAAAAGACCATCATTTTTGTAGCAACAGTCTTTCTGCCTTGTAAACACGCTAAGCTAACGATGGCTTCTCCCTCTTGTTCTCCTCTCTCCTGCTCAGAGTGCCACATGTTTTGTTCCTCCTCTGCCTCCTTTAGTGATACTGATAAGTGTGTTAAATATAGTTTTCTTGTTGTGTTGGAGGTGAGGCTTAGCGATGTTGAATTGGACCTGCAGCGGCTCTGCACCAAAAGCTGCAAGAGCTAGCCAACCCTCACTCGCTGGTGCAGACCAACTTAGCTTAGCTCCTGGCTTAGGCCCAACTAGCGCTCCCCCAGAAGCTCCCAAGCATCTGGGAGAGCGCCAAGAAAAGTTGGGCCTAAGCTAGGATGTGCTTGCTCATGAAGAATTGTTGGGTGTAAATTCATTTAAAGAGTGTGGAACTGGACCTGTTCTACTTGTAAAGTGTAACTTTTGTTATTTGGTGCTTTACAGGGTGATGACTTGACTTCATTGCAGCTTTGACCTGAGCAGGTGTTCATCCTCATCTCAGTAACAGGGGACACTTTATCACAGCAGTGGACAAACATCAGCATTCATCACCCAGCAGCTCTTCTGATCAACAGAACAAGTTAAAGTATACTGGAGAATGAGGGCATCGATCCCTCTACCTCTCACATGCTAAGCGAGCACTCTACCATTTGAGCTAATTCCCCTGTTAAGGAGCACAGCAGATGATGCAGGTTGACCTTCATGCATGGTTGAATGAGCGTCACCAGTTGAAGCTTCTCTGGTTGACCAATGTAATGGAGACCAAGGGTTCCATGACATAAATGATGAATTGAAGGTAGCATTTGTCTTGGTATTAACAGTTTATGTAAATTAGAGGCACACACACATGTTAATGGTCAGGTTTATTGAATCAGCAAATATGTGAAACATTTGCTATGCCATGTGTTCCAGGGATTGACCTGGGAAGCACAGGGGGACCGGCCATCCTGCCTGTGGAAAATTAAGACCCCAGTGTCAGTCAGTGGGAATCACTGTGCAAGGCCTGGTATTTAGTGTTGATCTAGTTTGTCTTATGTAAATGTGGCAGTTTCAGTCGTCACGTCAGTCCTCACCTCTTCCTGGTGGTTTCCTTAAAGGGGTTGAGCCAAAAGGGGAGAGTGGCCCAAGGAAGCTCCTTAAGAGCTGTAGGTGCAAACCTTTGCTCCCAGATGGGAGAGGGGGTACAATCACAGGCGAGGTTCATTGAATGATTATGTGGATGTATGATTGAGTTGGTGTAGTAGTCTGGAATCATGTATATATTTAGTCAGGTTAAGTTGTTGCTGGTTTGATGTAAATATTGATTGTAGAGCATGGTTGTGGTCTCACCTCCACTCTATGGGCCATCCATCGTCATCTTCTGCTTATTCCTTACTAGTAAGGGTCGCGGGGGGGGGGGGGCTGGAGCCTATCCCAGCATCTACGGGCGAGAGGCGGGGTTCACCCTGGACAGGTCACCAGTCCATCGCAGGTCCAACACACAGACGAACAACCATTCACGCTCACGCCTACGGTCAATTTAGAGTATCAATCAGCCTCGTCCCCTAATGTCCATGTCTTTGGACAGTGGGAGGAAGCCGGAGTACCTGGAGAGAACCCACGCAGGCCCGGGGAGAACATGCAAACTCCACACAGAAAGATCCCACGCCCGAGCCAGGACCCGAACCCGGAACCTTCTTGCTGTGAAGGCACAGTGCTGACCACTGCACCACCGTGCAGCCCCGCTGTGGGCTAGTCTGTCTAATTTCCTGCAGCCAGGAGGGAATTAAAGGCAGTCAGGGGTTTTTAATGTAAGTTGATGGTGTCTCATGCAATCTCTTTCAATACTCCAGTGGTGGTTTAAGTGAAGAAAAACATGGGTTAGTCAGTAGGACTCTGTGTGTGTGTTGGAAACCATCTCATCTAAATCTCCTCTCCAAAAACCCTCTTCTGCAACTTTGTACCCAAGTTGTCTCCTCATCAGGCACCACAGTATCCAGTAGGTTCAGTTAAAACAGTCATCAGTGATTAATGTTCATGTTCAATGATGAGGTTTTGATTTATTCTTCTAGAATCATCTGAACAAACCCTCCTCAACACAGTGAAGCCTTCATCTGACAGGAGGAGTTTCTTTTCCCAGTGATTCCACTGACAGTGAAAAGCTACGTTCATCAGACTGGTCTGATAGGATCAACTACTGGTTGCTCTGGAGTGGAAACAGCAACCTGTCAGGAAACATTAGTCAGATCAAAGCCAAGATTAAAGCAAGAGCCTCCAGATCAAAGACAGAATTGATGATGATGTCATCAGGGGGGCTTTGATAGTGTCTTTATTTGTACCTGGAATTCTGTCTTTGATCTCAGGAGGACATGAAAGAAACACAACTGAGGAAAGTAGAGGAGAACATTCAGCTTCATTAGAAACACTCGAACTGTTGAACAGTAGAATTTGTTTGAAACAGTTTACAACACTGAGTGACAGGATTGAAGAGGGGAGATTTTGGTATTTTCAGTTTAATTCTAACTTAAAACTGGGCATGAACATTTTTAGTTGTTCACATTCTAACATACAGAGGAAGTCATGACATTCCCTTTTTTTTAACCTGTCCTGTTCAGGAAATGGAAATGGAAATTTAGCTGCTATGTTGAATCAGAAAAACCTTTTGAAGTCTACTTTTGCTTCAGTCAGAAAGTGGACTGTTGTTAACTCTCACAATGGTTGGTGATTGTGGAGGAAGAAAAAATTCTTATGAACCTCTTTTTAACAGACACACATTTCTAAAGACACTGGTTCATATTATTTTTCTTCTTCTAGCAGAGGATGGTTTCGATCCATCGACCTCTGGGTTATGGGCCCAGCACACTTCCGCTGCGCCACTCTGCTCTACCATTGACGGAACAGTCCTTGTTTTATGAGAGCATTCTCTGTCTTTGTCTCTGCCCTGCTCTCCTGCTCTCTTTCCCCTCATTTAGTCCTTGACATGATCCATGCTCTACAGCTCTGCGGGTGGAATGAAGACCTTCGTCTGCTCTGCCCGTGCCATCCTTCGTCTCAACCTAAATTGTTTGACCCACCTTTATAATGATCGGACTCGCTCCCGCTGAGCGTGCCAGGCGCGCTCTCGCTGCAGACAACACAACCAAACTGGCTGTCAGGATTTGACAGGCCGAACTCGCGCCGAAATCTTTACAAAAAATCCATTTTTGTCACCCACGTGAAGATGGGTGGGAACATGCCCTAAAAACATCAAGAATAATATTCACCACCTTCTGAACGGGTCCTGGCCCGTCTCCTGCATCAGGGGCCGCCGCAGTCGCCCATCAGCTGTTCAACAGCTGTTCGCCGCAACACTCAATGAGACAAAGACATAGAAGCTCAAACTGCTGTTGCGGAAGCCATGATCGTATAGTGGTTAGTACTCTGTGTTGTGGCCGCAGCAACCCTGGTTCGAATCTGCGTCACGGCAGCATGAGATAAATTTCTTTGTGTGTGTTGATGGACACAAGCCAAGCAGAAATTTCCCACGATGCAATAGGGCAGTGTTTGGTCAGTGTTGAGCAGGCGTCAGTCTGACAATGATGTCATATTATTGTGTCATCACTTGACCAGACCCAAAAGTAGACTCAGGTATCAGTTTCTTCTCAATGCTAACGTCTGCTAGCTTAGTCTGCTACTTTGATGGCTCTGCCTGCTCAAAGGTCCAGACCCCTGGATGTGGTGGTTCCTACCTGAACATAGATTCTGTCAGCTCATGTTGTTAAATCAACTCACCAGGAACACCAGTAGATTTCAATGGACTGACAATGAGTCTCATTGAATGGTAAACATGTCAAATATGAAGTCATCACCTGAGGAGGTCTGCTGCTGGAATGAAGCTCCAGATATTCACAAGATATTCTAGATCTTAAAATATAGCATTTTTATATTTGATTTATTGTTCATTAGCCTGCTTCACATTGTTTGATTTTATGTGTTGGATATAAATAGAACTTTGATCCACAACCTCCACAAACACTCTTGTCCAACTTTTGTGCCCAAATTTTCTCCTCCTGAGGCACCAAATCAAGTCAAATCATTTTTATTTGTTAGAACCAAATCACAACAAAGTTCTCTCATGACTCTTTACTAGTAGAGCAGGTCCAGCACCAAACTGCTTCAATGAATCTACACCCAACTATTCTCCATCAGCAGCACATCCTGCAACAGTGGTGATGAACACCTTCCTTTTAACAGGCAGGAACGTCGAGCAGATCCAGGATCAGTGGGGACGGCCTCCTGCTTTGACCGGTTGTATTTAAAGCTCCATCAGATTGGAACAACCTTTCCTCCTCACTTGGGTCTCTCTCTTCCTTTCTC
This sequence comes from Aulostomus chinensis, assembly GCF_037954235.1. NCBI lineage: Eukaryota > Metazoa > Chordata > Actinopteri > Syngnathiformes > Aulostomidae > Aulostomus > Aulostomus chinensis. Next base: position 37,681,186 of record NC_141320.1, read on the forward strand.
ATCTTCAAATCATCAAGCATTTTCAAACATCTGCTCTTGTTTCTGATGCACCTCCCCTTTTCTCTCCAGGATTCACTCTCTACTTGTTCTTGTTTGTTCTCTGTACTGTAAATATGTGGATATTTGTGTATGAATATGCATTGTGTACTTTAATGGTGCATGGAAGCAGTATTTATTTAGATGGGTGTTTAAATGTATGAGTATGTGAACACAGGCCCACTCTTATTCTGCAGTGGGATCTCTGATCATACTTTGTATAATACTGGATGGTGGTGGTGGTGGGGGGGGGGGGGGCTTTGGGGAACATTGTTGGCCTGTACCTGGGTGTATGATGTGTGTGTCCTTGTGTTGAAAATAGAATCTACTTTTATTATTGTTGTATTGTTGGTCATTATTTGTCAGGACCCCCTCCAAAATGAGATGGTGCATCTCAAGGGGCTGCCCTTGAAATCAAGAATCAAGAATGAAGGTGTCTGCTGGTCTTGGTGGACCCTCTGCTTCTCCAGCTGAGTCAACAGATTCCTGTGTATCCTGAGTCATTGTGTATCCTGGCTGCATTCAGTGCTTTCACCGCTGCAGCCTAGCTTGATTGCCAGTCAGGACAGGTGTTATTAAGAATGGAAGAGGGGACAGTTTTGGCAGGACAAGTTGCTCCACATTCAGGAGATGGTGGGAAGTTTCAAAGCTGCCATAAATCTTGATGACAAACTCCTTCACTGTGTGGTTCAGAGTCCCTGGTTTGATTGCAGCTTTGACCTGAGCAGGTGTTCATCCACATCTCAGTAACAGGGGACACTTTATCACAGCAGTGGACAAACATCAGCATTCATCACCCAGCAGCTCCTCTGATCAACAGAACAAGCTGAAGTATTCTCAGAAGGACGGCATGGATCCCTCTACCTCTCACATGCTAAGCTAGCACTCTACCATTGGAGCTAAGTCCCTGCTAATGAGCACAGCAGATAATGCAGGTTGACCTTCATGCAGGGTTTAATGAGCGTCACCACTTGAAGCTTCTCTGGTTCAACAAACCCTTGGGACCAAGACACGAATTGTAACCTGTGCAGGTCCAGACCCATACTGAAGTTGGTGGAGACAATTGTTTCAACCAGGGACTGAATGAAAAGACTTGCCCAGACTCCAGCTCACTCTTCTGAACAGACCCCTCATCTCTGTGTGGAGTAAACATCAGAGGTGGGGGGTGCAGGTTCTGCTTTGACCTCCTGACCTCCTGGGTAAAGCAGTGGAGATGTTGAGCTTGAAGGAGTTGATGGCCTCCTTCATCTTCTCATTGGTTTGCTAAACTCAGCATCATGACGTGTTGCTGAAATTCAACATGTCAGCTGAGGCCAGAGATTCCTGCGTTCCCTGAGTCCTTGAGTGTCGTCTCTGTTGTTTGAAAGCACAAAGCTGTTCCTGATGGTCCAGTGTGTCAGATTCTGGGCTCTCACAGCTGTAACTGGGGTTTGAGCTCCGTTAAGGGACTGGTTTTGTGGAGAGAACCAAGCAGAAGAATTGACAGTTTCAGCAGGAAAGGTGACCATTGCTCCACAACCTCAGTCCCAGGATTCATTCCTGCTTCACCCAGCATGGCCCTATGATCAACAAAAATGAACTGCCAGTGGAGGTCCTCAGTAATCCAGGTCATGGTTTCTCTAGATTGCTGTGTTGTACTCAGGACACTTGCAAATATCAGCCTCTTTCCTCCATGATCTCTCATTCTTTCTGTTCTCTCCATTTCTCCTCTTCGTTTCTACTCCTTGCTGACTGTTGTTCCTCATTTGTGGCAGAGTTCAGTCAGTGGACCGGACATTTTGTCACTGCACTGTCCATCATCAGGGCATTTAACATCCAGGACTGGCTCCCAGATCATGGCCATGACCTCATCCCCTGCACCAGTGGACAGTTCATCAAGGATGGCAAACATGTGGGTCTCAATTCCCCTCCATCTTTGTAGGTTGGTTACATTTCCTCCTGGTCTTTAATCCATCTTTAGTTGACATTCTTCTGTTGAGCCCAGTTTGTTGACTGCCAGGCTGTCTTACTTTTCAATGGTACAACAGCAGACAGCAAGAGGGTTGCTATGGTGCAGTTGGTAAAAATCCCTATCTATGGTCTGCAGAAATATGCTGGGAGTTCTTTTTTATTATGAACCAGAATTCAAAGACTGACCAAGGAAACCAAAGCACAGAATTTAGAGATCAAAGAAAGAAATCAAAGACAGAACCTGAAGATCAGGAAATGGCACAGATCAATGAGATCCATGGACTCATCAGTGAAGGTTTTCTTTTGGTTCATGGTCACTTGTTGTTGTACTGGTATGATGATGTCAGACCCTTCCCATTCAGTTCAAACAGACTCCAAAGTGTCGCTGTGATGCAGAGGGCAGCAGCCTTGTGCTTGGTACCGTCATGGTTCTCTGCATTGTTAGCAAACTCACCAAAGACCTCCCTGAAAGCAGGATCATTTTCCCACAGTGCTTTTTTAACCAAGTACCAATTTGTCCCTCTTTAAAAAAAACAACAAAGATGAGATCAGACTGAGATGGACGAGATGATATGGATGTGATTTATGGCTTTCAAACTCCAAATATTCAATTTTTCTTCAGGGCTTTTGAGAGGTTCTGGGTAATGAATGAAAATTTAAGTTGGGCAAAAACGACATGCGGGGTCACTGTGTGTGTTTACACGTGTGTGTATTTCTTGTTTTATGGTGTTGGAGACCATTTCCATCATCAACACTGATCAGGAGTCCTCGTCCTCATGGGGACCAAAGACCGGCCCTGATGCAGCGCAATGCAGTTTGTGAGTTCTTTCAGAGTGAAGGTCTGGATTGAGTTTAGTTTCAAATAAAGATTAAGATTCAGTTGGTTAAGATTAAGATTAAGATTAAGGTTAGGCTGCACATAGAATGAAGTTGATCGAATGTTCTCATAAGAATAGCTGGGCACACCTGAGTGTGTTTACATGCAGACTTCCTCTTGTGACAACTGATGTCATTGGAAACCATCTTGAGGACATTTGGAGAAAGTTCAATCATTCAGCTGCAGTTACAGTGACTTACAACACTGCAACAACAACAAAAAAACACCCTCCACAAACACTCTTGTCCAACATTTGTGCCCAAATTTTCTCCTCATGAGGCACCAAACCAAGTCAAGTCAGTTTTATTTGTTTAGAACCAAATCACTACAAAAACAGCCATGAAGTTGATCTGGTTGGCACTGGTATTTTTTCTTGCTGCAGCTCATTTCCAGCTCTTAACAAGAACTCAGGAGTGATTCAGGAGAAGAGTTTCAGAACAGCCCAGGTTGGGGACTGGAATTTTGAAGTTTCCCCTAAAACCAAACAACCTTGGGAGGTAAAACCTCCAATCCTAGCCACTCAGATGCAGCAGCAGAAGAAGCTGTCATCTACCCTGACAGTCAGAGCATCAAGTCAAGGAAACATCAACCATCTTGTATGTGGAGTCTGGATTCTTTTCTAGAATGAGACGGCAGTGACAGTCCTGCCAAGTGACAACACTGACATGACTGGATGACTTCAGTCACGTGACTGGATGACTTCAGTCACATGACTGGATGACCTGAATGAATAAGAAATCAAATATAAAAATGCTTTATTTTAAGATCTAGAATATCTTGTGAATATCTGGAGCTTCATTCCAGCAGCAGACCTCCTCAGGTGATGACTTCATATTTGACATGTTGACCATTCAATGAGACTCATTGTCAGTCCATTGAAATCTACTGGTGTTCCTGGTGAGTTGATTTAACAACATGAGCTGACAGAATCTACGTTCAGGTAGGAACCACCACATCCAGGGGTCTGGACCTTTGAGCAGGCAGAGCCATCAAAGTAGCAGACTAAGCTAGCAGACGTTAGCATTGAGAAGAAACTGATACCTGAGCCTACTTTTGGGTCTGGTCAAGTGATGACACAATAATATGACATCAACATGCTCAACACTGACCAAACACTGCCCTATTGCATTGTGGGAAATTTCTGCTTGGCTTGTGTCCATCAATACACACAAAGAAATTTATCTCATGCTGCCGTGACCCGGATTCGAACCGGGGTTGCTGCGGCCACAACGCAGATTACTAACCACTATACGATCACGGCTTCCTCAACAGCAGTTTGAGCTTCGATGTCTTTGTCTCATTGAGTGTTGCGGCGAACAGCTGTTGAACAGCTGATGGGCGACTGCGGCGGCCCCTGATGCAGGAGACGGGCCAGGCCCCGTTCAGAAGGTGGTGGATATTATTCTTGGTGTTTTTAGGGCATGTTTCGGCCTGTCAAATCCTGATCGGGGCCAGTTTGGTTGTGTTGTCTGCAGCATTATAAAGGTGGGTCAAACAATTTAGGTTGAGACGAAGGACGGCACGGGCAGAGCAGACGCAGGTCTTCATTCCACCCGCAGAGCTGTAGAGCATGGATCATGTCAAGGACTAAATGAGGGGAAAGAGAGCAGGAGAGCAGGGCAGAGACAAACACAGAGAATGCTCTCCTAAAACAAGGACTGTTCTGTCAATGGTAGAGCAGAGTGGCGCAGAGGAAGCGTGCTGGGCCCATAACCCAGAGGTCGATGGATCGAAACCATCCTCTGCTAAAAGAAGAAAAATAAAATAAACCTGCATCTTTAGAAATATGTGTCTGTTAAAAAGAGGTTCATAAGGATATTTTCTTCCACCAGAGTCACCAACCATTGTGAGAGTTAACAACAGTCCACTTTCTGACTGAAGCAAAAGTAGACTTCAAAAGGTTTTTCTGATTCAACATAGCAGCTAAATTTCCATTTCCATTTCCTGAACAGGACAGGTTAAAAAAAGGGAATGTCATGACTTCCTCTGTATGTTAGAATATGAACGACTAAAAATGTTCATGCCCAGTTTTAAGTTAGAATTAAACTGAAAATACCAAAATCTCCCCTCTTCAGTCCTGTCACTCAGTGTTGTAAACTGTTTCAAACAAATTCTACTGTTCAACAGTTCAAGTGTTTCTAATGAAGCTGAATGTTCTCCTCTGCTTTCCTCAATTGGGTTTCTTTCATGTCCTCCTGAGATCAAAGACAGAATTCCAGGTACAAATAAATATACTATCAAAGCCCCCTGATGACATCATCATCAATTCTGTCTTTGATCTGGAGGCCCTTTCTTTAATCTTGGCTTTGATCTGACTAATGTTTCCTGACAGGTTGCTGTTTGCACTCCAGAGCAACCAGTAGTTGATCCTATCAGACCAGTATGATGAACAAAGCTTTTCACTGTCAGTGGAATCACTGGGAAAAGAAACTCCTCCTGTCAGATGAAGGCTTCATGAGGAGGGTTTCTTCAGATGATTCTAGAAGAATAAATCAAAACCTCATCATTGAACATGAACATTAATCACTGATGACTGTTTTAACTGAACCTAGTGGATACTGTGGTGCCTGATGAGGAGACAACTTGGGTACAAAGTTGCAGAAGAGGGTTTTTGGAGAGGAGATTTAGATGAGATGGTTTCCAAATCAAATCGGTTGTTACAAGGGAAAGTCTGCATGGAAACACACACACAAACACACACACAAACACACACACACACACACACACACACACACACACACACACACACACACACAGAGTCCTACTGACTAACCCATGTTTTTCTTCACTTAAACCACCACTGGAGTATTGAAAGAGATTGCATGAGACACCATCAACTTAAATTAAAAACCCCTGACTGCCTTTAATTCCCTCCTGGCTAAAGGAAATTAGACAGACCAGCCCCGAGAGCGAGCCTGCATGGTGGTGCAGTGGTTAGCACTGTGCCCTCACAGCAAGAAGGTTCCAGGTTCGAGTTTTGGCTCGGGCGCGGGATCTTTCTGTGTGGAGTCTCCATGTTCTCCCCGTGCCGGCGTGCGTCCTCTCTGATACTCCAGCTTCCTCCCACAGTCCAAAAACATGCAATTTGGGGACGAGGCTGATTGGATTCTCTAAATTGACCGTAGGTATGAGTGTGAATGGTTGTTTGTCTCTGTGTGTTGGCCCTGCGATGGACTGGCGACCTGTCCAGGGTGAACCCCGCCTCTCGCCCATAGATGCTGGGATAGGCTCCAGCCCCCCCGCGACCCTTACTAGTAAGGAATAAGCAGAAGATGACGATGGATGGCCCATAGAGTGGAGGTGAGACCACAACCATGCTCTACAATCAATATTTACATCAAACCAGCACCATCTCAACAACTTAACCTGACTAAATATATACATGATTCCAGACTACTACACCAACTCAGTCATACATCCACATAATCATTCAATGAACCTTGTCTGTGATTGTACCCCCTCCCCCATCTGGGAGCAAAGGTTTGCACCTACAGCTCTTAAGGAGCTTCCTTGGGCCACTCTCCCCTTTTGGCTCCACCCCCTTTAAGGAAACCACCAGGAAGAGGTGAGGACTGACCGTGACGACTGAAACTGCCACATTTACATGACACAAACTAGATCAACACTAAATACCAGGCCTTGCACAGTGATTCCCACTGACTGACACTGGGGTCTTCATTTTCCACAGGCAGGATGGCCGGTCCCCCTGTGCTTCCCAGGTCCCTCCCTGGAACACATGGCAGAGAAAAAGTTTCACTTGTTTGCTGATTCAATAAACCTGACCATTAACATGTGTGTGTGCCTCTAATTTACATAAACTGTTAATACCAAGACAAATGCTACCTTCAATTAATCATTGATGTCATGGAACCCTTGGTCTCCATTACATTGGTCAACCAGAGAAGCTTCAACTGGTGACGCTCATTAAACCATGCATGAAGGTCAAGGTGCATTATCTGCTGCGCTCCTTAACAGGGGAATTAGCTCCAATGGTAGAGCGCTAGCTTAGCATGTGAGCAGTAGAGGGATCGATGCCCTCCTTCTCAGAATACTTTAACTTGTTCTGTTGATCAGAGGAGCTGCTGGGTGTTGAATGCTGATGTTTGTCCACTGCTGTGATAAAGTGTCCCCAGCAAGTCATCACCCTGTAAAGCACCAAATAACAAAAGTTACACTTTACAAGTAGAACAGGTCCAGTTCAACACTCCTTAAATGAATTTACACCCAACAATTCTTCATGAGCAAGCACATCCTAGCTTAGGCCCAACTTTTCTTGGCGCTCTCCTAGATGCTTGGGAGCTTCTGGGGGAGCGCTAGTTGGGCCTAAGCCAGGAGCTAAGCTTAGATGGTCTGCACCAGCTAGTGAGGGTTGGCTAGCTCTCGCAGCTTTTGGTGCAGAGCCGCTGCTGGTCCAATTCAACATTGCTAAGCCTCACCTCCAACACAACAAAAAAACTACATTTAACACACTTATCAGTATCACGAAAGGAGGCAGAGGAGGAAGAAAACATGTGGCACTCTGAGCAGGAGAGAGGAGGACAAGAGGGAGAAGCCATCGTTAGCTTAGCGTGTTTACAAGGCAGAAAGACTGTTGCTACCAGAATGATGGTCTTTTAAACTTCAGCCAAATAAAGCAAGTAGGTATTAATTTTTGGTTGTCAATTAGTCAACGAAATAAGGAATTAGCAGGGAGGATCACACTTTAGCGAGCACAATGAAGCAAGGCTCTACGTTCAGCAACACAGAAAAAGGACTTGAGGTCACACGCTTCCTGCAACCAAGGTCAAAAATCCAGGACGGACGAAGGGGAGGACAACAAAGACAAAGACACAAGAAACAGAGATAATAACCATAAACTCCATAACAACCATAACAAATATAACCATACAGAACATATATAACAAATATAACAAGAAAAGTATGAAAAGATGTGTCACCTCTGGTCAAATACCCTGATTTGCATTTGTGTCTCTCAGCATTTTCATTTTCATGTTAAAGCCTCTAGAATGAGGGGATGAATGCTGCAAAATGGAACAGCAACATTGAACCCAAGTACAGGATTGGTGGGAGACTGATGGTCGCTGTTTGGGTTTTTGAAGAACAAGGAGGGCATGGCTTCAAGTTGGATTCTCAGAGACTATTTCCCCAACCTCTACATTGGAATCTGCACTGCCATCCAGTCACATGACTGAAGTCATCCAGTCACATGACTGAAGTCATCCTGTCATGTCAGTGATGTCACTTGGCAGGACTGTCATTGCCGTCTCATTCCAGAAAAGAATCCAGACTCCACCTGTGGCTCCATGATAACTGATGGACCTCTGGTTGGAGGCTGGATGATGATGTTTGGACTGGAAGGAAAACTCCTTGTCCAAATTCCATTGTGTTCAAGTTTAAAGTCCCACAATCAGAAGTAGCTGAATCTGACAGGTGGAGGTTTGGAACTACAAGATGGTGATGTTTTCTTGACTTGATGCTCTGACTGTCAGGGTGGATGACAGCTTCTTCTGCTGCTGCATCTGAGTGGCTATGATTGGAGGTTTTACCTCCCAAGGTTGTTTGGTTCCAGGGGAAATTTTAGAATTCCAGTCCCCAACCTGGGCTGTTCTGAAACTCTTCTCCTGAATCACTCCTGAGCTGCAGCAAGAACAAATACCAGTGCCAACCAGATCAACTTAATGGCTGCTAACAGCCTCAGACACTTGATTTCCATCAATCTGGAGCCAAGAAGGCCCTCACCTGTGGTTCTCCTCCAGGAGGGTCCAGGTTCTGCCATTGGGGCTCCTGGTGCCACTGCCAGAGAGCCTCAGCTGCACACTGCAACATTTCAACAGGAGATTGACATTCCTTCAAATGTCCTGACATCTGATTCCAATGGTTCTGTTCCATATTTATATTTTAAAATAAATCACACAATGAAAGCTGCCTCAGCTGCTTTAAGAGAGAGAACAAGCTAAGAGATTTGAAACCAGTAAAATATGCTTTTCTGTCTGCAAACTAGTGAGGGGCATGGAAGGATATTTTACCACCAATCCAGAACCCAGACTTTAGTCATGTGATGAGATGGAGTCTCTGATTATGAAGTTAATGGACAAAATGTGACTTGAAAGAAAACACATTTCTTCAGTAGACTTTGATCCAACATTGAAGTTAGAGTTTAGTGGCTGCTCCATGTTGGAGGAAACCAGGCGATGTTGGACCATCACAGGGAAGCTCCTTTGCATCCTCTACTGCCAGTTCAACCACTCACTCCCATCAGTGGAGAGCAGCTTCAACTGGGTTTGGAATTTACCATTGTGGATGCATAGGAATGTGGAGAAAATGTCCTTTGTCAGAAGTGGGATTTGAACCCACGCCTGCAGGAGAGACTGCGACCTGAACGCAGCGCCTTAGACCGCTCGGCCATCCTGACAGACACTGACAGTTGCAGACTTCAATATCAAATGAATTCATTCACTGACAAAGTAGAATTTTTTCCACAGGAGCTACTGGCTCCTTAGTTGTTACATTTATTGTTAACATTAAACACACAGTCTGAGTTCATGGCAGTAAGAAATGAACCAGAACATTTGAACCACGTAACATCTCTTGATCAGTTTGTTACATGGGACACATTCCAGACAGGAAGGTCCTTCTGAGACTTGAACTGGGATCACTGGACCCAGAGTCCAGAGGGCTCACCATTCCACCATGGAACCAAACACAAAGAGGAGGTTCCTCTAAATACCACTTGACATCACCTGCAATCAACCTGTTGATATTTGGAGGTTCATCTTGCTCTTGTTCCAGACTACATTGGCAAAAGGATCATGAACCACAAGGAAATCATGGAACTCCAGATTGATTCAGGACTTTCTAACTCCATCGTATGACCTGGGAGCAAAGACTGGCCAGGCCTTCCTTAATTTATCAGTTAATTACTGCTTCAACAAACATGCCACTTAATTAAGTTACCAGAATTTCTCTCATTGAAAAACCCACCAGCCTGATTTCTTGACATGACATGAAAAATTCTCCAAGAACCCACAGTTGGGTGGAAAGATACCAGGTTAACCAGGAGGAGTCCTGTTCCTGAACCATGGATGGAACAAAGTCCACTGGAAAACTCAGCAGTTCCTGAGTGCCAGATCCATCCGGGAGCTTGGGTCTCCCCTTGACTGTGGTGATCCATGAGATCAAGGAGGACAGAGGAAAGAAGGATCCTGTTGGAGATCTCCTCCCTTCTTCCTCCACTTCACTACTACTTGGATGTCAGGAAAATGAGGTACTTTACTCAAATGAGGTATTAGGAGTTTCCTGTTTGACAAGAAGGAAGTCAGAGGTTCATACCTCACTTGTTGGTGGTGCCCTCAACCTGCTGAGAGCATCACTTAGTTCTCTACAGAGAAACATGGCAGCTCTGCTGAAGGCTGCAGGAAACCTGCTGGAACTGAGACTTGGACTCAGATCACTGGATTCAAAGTCCAGGGTGCCAACAGGTCCACCAGGGCATCTGTGCTTTACTTACCGTGTAAAAAGGACCACAGTGGTCGTCTGGTTTTAATTTAACAAACAAATACGGTTGAAAACTTTGAGACAGAGACACAGGGCTCTTATTTGAAGGGCCATGGGATGGGAAATATCCCAGACCTCTGAGATCAGAGCGCTCACTTTGATCTCAGGGTCCTGACTTTGGGGGTTCTTCCTTTGGTCTTCAAATACTTGTGGTTTTTATTGGCAGAACTTTCAACTTGCATGCAAAGAGAATCACAGTCAATGGAAACCCAGCAGACAGTGTTTATTTCTAATAAATCAGACAATCGCACAAATGAGAATGAAAGGAAAAAACAATAAAATGTTTTAAAATCCTTCTCCACTCTAAAGCTTTTTAAAGTTCATTTGAAGGTTCAAAGGTGGAGGAGAGGAGGTCACCCTGATCCTCCCTGTCGTCACTGCCAGGATTCTTTCTTCTGGTGCTGTGGTTCTTCTGATGAAGGGGGCGTGATGTTTGCTGTCTCAGGCTCCACCAAATGTCCTCTTTAGGACGCCACAATGTGGCCTCTTCACTGCTCCATCTCCCCTGCATCGGAGACACCAGGGTTCCTCCTGGTGCCGACCCCATCGTCCTTCTACCCAATGGTGCGGCCATGGATCCTCAGAGGAGGCTGGGATCCTTCTTCTCATCAGAGCCACAGTTTTTCCTGTAGGGAACAACAGGAGCTTTGTTGTAATGTTTTGCTTGGTGTTTCCTGCTCAGAGCGTCAGGATCTGTGACGCCATCTTGTGGTAGGGGGTCATCATCTTGTTGTGTGGTAGTGGATTCATTGATCTTCTGTTTCAACACATTCAAGTTCATTATCCTACAAGTCAAAGTACATTTGGTGTGGAGTTTTAGTTTCTGGCCTCAATCATAACGTGTGCCTTTCTTCTTCATGAACATTTCTCAGCTTTGTAAGTTTATTCTAGTTTTTCTTCCTCACTTTTCTATTCCATTGTTGTTGAAGATTCGACTGCAGGTTGGAGTTCCCTGTTGACTGAAGCAGAAACAGGAACAAAAAGCTGGAGGCTGTCAGAGCTCCAAGTTGGGGGCTGATATTAAAGTAGGAGATGAACACATCCAGGTTAGCATCCCTCTCAGAAGCTGCTACTTTAGCTCTTCAGAGTACAGCAGCCTAGCATAGCTTCATCTGGCCAGTTAGTGGCCCACTTTGTCTGGGATATCAGGTTAAAGGTTCTTCACAGCTCTGAATGAAGGCTTTCTAAAGTGTTAACCAGTACTCCAGTTGTAAAAAACAATCAGGGGGGATGGTAGATTTTGATGTTTAGGAACAGATCATTTGTGCTGATGACAGCGCATCAGGTCAGAGACCAACAGTGTACCCTTACTCCTCTCAAACAACATGCATGCTATGGATATTACCTGTCTGCTACTCCTGTCATTGATCTTGACCAAGCCCCCAGGCTGACACTGCTACCACTGCTCCTACATAGTGAGAGTCAAATGCAGAGGACATTTTCCCACCGGGTGCAAGTGCAACTTCATACTCATGCTACCTATAAATCTGCTAATTCATCTATATTTTGAAACAAAACATTCTCAAGTCAAGTCCATTTTAATGAAAGTGCAAGAGCAAAAGAATGAAACAAATGTACTGTGGCAGGATGGCGCTACACTCCCCACCATGAGGGGCAGTGTGGCAGACGATAGTGAGTGGTCACCTTGCAGTAGACCTGGTCCGACCCTTCTCCGTCCTTTCCACTTCCTCTCCCTCCTTTACGGAGCCGACAGCCGTGCGTGGTGGCGTCTCGCTGGTCAGCAGATCGGTTACAAACAAAGGTACCTCAAAACCTCAAAATAATGCTACAGTGATGTCGGAAGAATTGCTAATGATCTCAAAATGATGCTAACAGTAATGTAGTGATAGTTGCTAATAAACTCAAAGTGATGCTGACACGAATGTAGTAAGAGTTGCTCCCAACCTCAAAATAATGCGACAGTGATGTTTGAAGAATTGCTAATGATCTCAAAGTGATGTGACAGTAATGGATTAAGAATTGCTAATGAACTAAAAAAGATGCTAAATGTAATGTAGAAAGTGTTTTGAACAACCTCAAAGTAATGCTGACAGTCGTGTAGTAAGAGTTGCTACTAACAACAAAATAATGCTACAGTGATGTCGGAAGAATTGCTAATGAACTCAAAATGATGCTAACAGTAATGTAGTGAAAGTTTCGAATAACCTCAAAGTAATGCTGACAGTCATGTAGTAAGAGTTGCTTCGAACCTCAAAATAATGCAACAGTGATGTTGGAAACATTGCCAATGATCTCAAAATGATGCGACAGTGATGGAGTAAGAATTGCTCATAAACTCAAAATGATGCCAACAGTAATGTAGTGATAGTTGCTATAAACTCAGTGATTCTTTCAGTAATGAAGTCAAAGTTTCGAACAACCTCAAAGTGAAGCTGACAGTCATGTAGTAAGAGTTGCTACTAACCTCAAAACAATGCAATTGTAATGTAGTAAGAGTTGCTACGAACCTCCAAAAAATGCGACAGTGATGTCGGAAGAATTGCTTATGATCCCAAAATGATGTGACAGTGATGGAGTCAGAATTGCTAATGAACTCAAAATGATGCTAACAGTAATGTAGTGATAGTTGCGAATAAACTCAGTGAGGCTTACAGTAATGTCGTAAGTGTTTCGAACAATTTCAAATGATGCTGAAAGTCATGTAGTAAAAGTTGCTACAAACCTCAAAATATTGCGACAGTGATGTCGTAGGAATTGCTAATGAAATCAAGATGATGCTAACAGCAATGTAGTGATAGTTGCTAAGAAACTCAGTGATGCTTACAGTAATGTAGTAAGACTTTCGAACAACCTCAAAGTGATGCTTGCAGTCATGTAGTTAGAGTTGCTACGAACCTCAAAATAATGCTACAGTGATGTCGTGAGAATTGCTCAACAACTCAAAATGATGCTAACAGTAATGTAGTGATAGTTGCTAATAAACTCAAAGTGATGCTGACAGTAATGTAGTAAGAGTTGCTACGAACCTTAAAATAATGAAACAATAATGTAGTTAGAGTTGCTACGAACCTCAAAATAATGCGACAGTGATGTCGGAAGAATTGCTAATGAACTCAAGATGATGCTAACAGTAATGTAGTGATAGTTGCTAAGAAACTCAGTAATGCTTACAGTAATGTAGTAAGAGTTTCGAACTACCTCAAAGTGATGCTGACAGTCATGTAGTAAGAGTTGCTAATGAACTCAATTTAGTGCTAGAGTGATGTCGTGAGAATTGCTCAACAACTCAAAATGATGCTAACAGTAATGTAGTGATAGCTGCTAATAAACTCAAAGTGATGCTGAGAGTAATGTAGTAAGAGTTGCTACGAACCTTAAAATAATGCAACAATAATGTAGTAAGAGTCGCTACGAACCTCAAAATATTGCGACATTGATGTCGGAAGAATTGCGAATGATCTCAAAATGATGAGACAGTGATGTAGTAAGAATTGCTAATGAACTCAAAATGATGCTAACAGTAATGGAGTGAAACTTTCGAATAACCTCAAAGTGATGCTTAAAGTCATGTAGTAAGTGTTGCTACGAACCTCAAAATAATGCGACAGTAATGTAGTAAAAGTTGCTACGAACCTCAAAATATTGCGACAGTGATGTCGGAAGAATTGCTAATTAACTCAAAATGATGCTAACAGTAATGTAGTGGTAGTTGCTAATCAACTCAGTGATGCTGACAGTCATGTAGTAAGTGTTGCTACGAACCTCAAAATAATGCGACAGTAATGTAGTGAAAGTTGCTACGAACCTCAAAATATTGCGACAGTGATGTCGGAAGAATTGCTGATGAACTCAAAATGATGCTAACAGTAATGTAGTGATAGTTGCTAATCAACTCAGTGATGCTGACAGTCATGGAGTAAGTGTTTCGAAAAACTTCAAAGTGATGCTGACAGTCATTTAGGAAGAGTTGCTAATGAACACAATTCAATGCTACAGTGATGTCGTGACAATTGCTCATAAACTCAAAATGATGCTAACAGTAATGTAGTGATAGTTGCTAAAAAACTCAGTGATGCTTACAGTAATGTAGTAAGAGTTTCGAACAACCTCAAAGTGATGCTGACAGGCATTTAATAAGAGTTGCTAATGAACTCAATTCAATGCTAAAGTGATGTCGTGAGAATTGGTCATGAACTCAAAATGATGCTAAAAGTAATGGAGTGATAGTTGCTAATAAACTCAAAGTGATGCTGACAGTAATGTAGTAAGAGTTGCTACGAACCTTAAAATAATGCAACAATAATGTAGTAAGAGTTGCTACGAACCTCAAAATAATGTGACAGTGATGTCAGAAGAATTGCTCATGATCTCAAAATGATGCGACAGTGATTTAGTAAGAATTGCTAATGAACTCAAAATGATGCTAACAGTAATGGAGTGAACGTTTCGAATAACCTCAAAGTGATGCTGACAGTCATGTACTAAGAGTTGCTACGAACCTCAAAATAATGTCACAGTAATGTAGTAAAAGTTGCTACGAACCTCAAAATATTGCGACAGTGATGTCGGAAGAATTGCTAATGAACTCAAAATGATGCTAACAGTAATGTAGTGATAGTTGCTAATCAACTCAGTGATGCTTACAGTAATGGAGTAAGTCTTTCGAATAACCTCAAAGTGATGCTGACAGTCATGTATTAAGAGTTGCTACGAACCTCAAAATAATAAGACAGTAATGTAGTAAAAGTTGCTACGAACCTCAAAATATTGCGAAAGTGATGTCGGAAGAATTGCTAATGAACTTAAAATGATGCTAACAGTAATGTAGTGATATTTGCTAATCAAGTCAGTGATGCTTATAATAATGTAGTAAGTGTTTCGAACAACCTCAAAGTGATGCTGACAGTTATGTACGAAGAGTTGCTACGAATCTCTAAATAATGCGACAGTAATGTCGTAAAAGTTGCTACGAACCTCAAAATATTGCGACAGTGATGTCGGAAGAATTGCTAATGAACTCAAGATGATGCTAACAGTAATGTAGTGATAGTTGCAAAGAAACTCAGTGATGCTTACAGTAATGTAAGAGTTTCGAACAACCTCAAAGTGATGCTGACAGTCATTTAGAAAGAGTTGCTAATGAACTCAATTCAATGCTACAGTGATGTCGTGAGAATTGCTCATCAACTCAAAATGATGCTAACAGTAATGTAGTGATAGTTGCTAATAAACTCAAAGTGATGCTGACAGTAATGTAGTAAGAGTTGCTATGAACCTTAAAATATTGCGACAGTGATGTCGGAAGAATTGCTAATGATCTCAAAATGATGCGACAGTGATGTAGTAAGAATTGCTCATGAACTCAAAATGATGCTAACAGTAATGGAGTGAAAGTTTCGAATAACCTCAAAGTGATGCTTACAGTCATGTAGTAAGTGTTGCTACGAACCTCAAAATAATGCGACAGTAATGTAGTAAAAGTTGCTACGAACCTCAAAATATTGCGACAGTGATGTCGGAAGAATTGCTAATGAACTCAAGATGATGCTAACAGTAATGTAGTGATAGTTGCTAAGAAACTCAGTGATACTTACAGTAATGTAGTAAGACTTTCGAACAACCTCAAAGTGATGCTGACAGTCATTTAGAAAGAGTTGCTAATGAACTCAATTCAATGCTAATGTGATGTCGTGAGAATTGCTCATGAACTCAAAATGATGCTAACAGTAATGTAGTGATAGTTGCTAATAAACTCAAAGTGATGCTGACAGTAATGTAGTAAGAGTTGCTACGAACCTTAAAATAATGCAACAATAATGTAGTAAAAGTTGCTACGAACCTCGAAATAATGTTACAGTGATGTCAGAAGAATTGCGAATGATCTCAAAATGATGCGACAGTGATTTAGAAAGAATTGCTAATGAACTCAAAATGATGCTAACAGTAATGTAGTGAACGTTTCGAATAACCTCAAAGTGATGCTGACAGTCATGTAGTCAGTGTTTCGAACAACCTCAAAGTGATGCTGAAGGTCATTAAGGAAGAGTTGCTAATGAACTCAATTTAATTCTACAGTGATGTCGTGAGAATTGCTCAACAACTCAAAATGATGCTAACAGTAATGTAGTGATCGTTGCTAATAAACTCAAAGTGATGCTGACAGTAATGTAGTAAGAGTTGCTACGAACCTCAAAATATTGCGACAGTGATGTCGGAAGAATTGCTAATAATCTCAAAATGATGCAACAGTGATGTACTAAGAATTGCGAATGAACTCAAAATGATGCGAACAGTAATGGAGTGAAACTTTCGAATAACCTCAAAGTGAAGCTTACAGTCATGTAGTAAGTGTTGCTACGACCCTCAAAATGATGCTAACAGTAATGTAGTGATAGTTGCTAATCAACTCAGTGATGCTTACAGTAATGTAGTAAGTGTTTCGAAGAACCTCAAAGTGATGCTGACAGTCATGTACTAAGATTTGATAAGAACCTCAAAATATTGCGACAGTAATGTAGTAAAAGTTGCTACGAACCTCAAAATATTGCGACAGTGATGTCGGAAGAATTGCTAATGAACTTAAAATGATGCTAACAGTCATGTAGTGGTAGTTGCTAATCAAGTCAGTGATGCTTACAGTAATGTAGGAAGAGTTTCGAACAACCTCAAAGTGATGCTGACATTCATTTAGAAAGAGTAGCTAATGAACTCAATTCAATGCTACAGTGATGTCGTGAGAAATGCTCATGAACTCAAAATGATGCTAACAGTAATGTAGTGATAGTTGCTAATAAACTCAAAGTGATGCTGACAGTAATGTAGTAAGAGTTGCTACGAACCTTAAAATAATGCAACAATAATGTAGTAAGAGTTGCTACGAACCTCAAAATAATGTGACAGTGATGTCAGAAGAATTGCTAATGATCTCAAAATGATGCGACAGTGATGTAGTAAGAATTGCTAATGAACTCAAAATGATGCTAACAGTAGTGGAGTGAACATTTCGAATAACCTCAAAGTGATGCTGACAGTCATGTACTAAGAGTTGCTACGAACTTTAAAATAATGCAACAATAATGTAGTAAGAGTTGCTACGAACCTCAAAATATTGCGACAGTGATGTCAGAAGAATTGCTAATGAACTCAAGATGATGCTAACAGTAATGTAGTGATAGTTGCTAATCAAGTCAATGATGCTTACAGTAATGTAGTAAGTGTTTCGAATAACCTCAAAGTGATGCTGACAGTCATGTAGTAAGAGTTGCTACGAACCTCAAAATAATGCGACAGTGATGTCGGAAGAATTGCTAAAGATCTCAAAATGATGCGACAGTGATGTCAGAAGAATTGGTATTGATCTCAAAATGATGCTAACAGTAATGGAGTGAACGTTTCGAATAACCTCAAAGTGATGCTGACAGTCATGTAGTCAGAGTTGCTACGAACCTCAAAATAATACGACAGTAATGTAGTAAACTTGCTACGAACCTCAAAATATTGCGACAGTGATGTTGGAAGAATTGCTAATGAACTCAAGATGATGCTAACAGTAATGTAGCTAAAGTTGCTAAGAAACTCAGTGATGCTTACAGTAATGTAGTAAGAGTTTCGAACAACCTCAAAGTGATGCTGACAGTCATTTATTAAGAGTTGCTAATGAACTCAATTTAATGCTACAGTGATGTCGTGAGAATTGCTCAACAACTCAAAATGATGCTAAGAGTAATGTAGTGATAGTTGCTAATCAAGTCAGTGATGCTTACAGTAATGTAGTAAGTGTTTCGAATAACCTCAACGTGATGCTGAAAGTCACGTACTAAGAGTTGCTATGAACCTCAAAATAATGCGACAGTAATGCAGTAAAAGTTGCTACGAACCTCAAAATATTGTGACAGTGATGTCGGAAGAATCGCTAATGAACTTAAAATGATGCAAACAGTGATGTAGTGATAGTTGCTAATCAAGTCAGTGATGCTTACAGTAATGTAGTAAGTGTTTCGAACAACCTCAAAGTGATGCTGACAGTCATGTAGTGACAGTTGCTAATAAACTCAAAGTGATGCTGACAGTAATGTAGTAAGAGTTGCTACGAATTTTAAAATAATGCACCAATAATGTAGTAAGAGTTGCTACGAACCTCAAAATAATGTGACAGTGATGTCAGAAGAATTGCTAATGATCTCAAAATGATGCGACAGTGATGTAGTAAGAATTGCTAATGAACTCAAAATGATGCTAACAGTAGTGGAGTGAACGTTTCGAATAACCTCAAAGTGATGCTGACAGTCATGTACTAAGAGTTGCTACGAACGTCAAAATAATGCGACAGTAATGTAGTAAAAGTTGCTACGAACCTCAAAATATTGCGACAGTGATGTCGGAAGTATTGCGAATGAACTCAAGATGATGCTAAAAATAATGTAGTGATAGTTGCTAAGAAACTCAGTGATGCTTAAAGTAATGTAGAAAGAGTTTCGAACAACCTCAAAGTGATGCTGAAGGTCATTTAGGAAGAGTTGCTTATGAACTCAATTTAATGCCACAGTGATGTCGTGAGAATTGCTCAACAACTCAAAATGATGCAAACAGTAATGTAGTGATAGGTGCGAATAAACTCAAAGTGAAACTGACAGTAATGTAGAAAGAGTTGCTACGAACCTTAAAATAATGCAACAATAATGTAGTAAGAGTTGCTACGGACCTCAAAACATTGCGACAGTGATGTCGGAAGAATTGCTAATGATCTCAAAATGATGCGACAGTGATGTAGTAAAAATTGCTAATGAACTCAAAATGATGCTAACAGTAATGGAGTGAAACTTTCAAATAACCTCAAAGTGATGCTTACAGTCATGTAGTAAGTGTTGCTACGACCCTCAAAATAATGCGACAGTAATGTAGTAAAAGTTGCTACGAACCTCAAAATATTGCGACAATGATGTCGGAAGAAATGCTAATGAACTCAAAATGATGCTGACAGTAATGTAGTGATAGTTGCTAATCAACTCAGTGATGCTTACAGGAATGTAGTAAGTGTTTCGAACAACCTCAAAGTGATGCTGACAGTCATGTAGTAAGAGTTGCTACGAACCTCAATATAATGCGACTGTGGTGTTAGAAGAATTGCTAATGATCTCAAAATGATGCGACAGTTATTTAGTAAGAATTGCTAATGAACTCAAAATGATGCTGACAGTAATGTAGTAAGAGTTGCTACGAACTTTAAAATAATGCAACAATAATGTAGTAAGAGTTGCTACGAACCTCAAAATAATGTGACAGTGATTCAGTCAGAATTGCTAATGAACTCAAAATGATGCTAACAGTGATGTAGTAAGTTTTTTGAATAACCTCAAAGTGATGCTGACAGTCATGTAGTAAAAGTTGCTACGCACCTCAAAATAATGCGACCGTGACGTAAGAAGAATTGCTCATGATCTCAAAATGATGCGACAGTGATGTGGTAAGAATTGCTAATGAACTCAATATGATGCTAACAGTAATGGAGTGAACGTTTCGAATAACCTCAAAGTGATGCTGACAGTCTTGTACTAAGAGTTGCTACGAACCTCAAAATAATGCGACAGTGATGTCGGAAGAATTGCTAATGATCTCAAAATGATGCGACAGTGATGTAGTTGGAATTGCTAATGAACTCAAAATGATGCTAACAGTAATGGAGTGAAACTTTCGAATAACCTCAAAGTGATGCTTACAGTCATGTAGTAAGTGTTGCTACGAACCTCAAAATAATGCGACAGTAATGTACTGAAAGTTGCTACGAACCTCAAAATATTGCGACAGTGATGTCGGAAGAATTGCTAATGAACTCAAGATGATGCTAACAGTAATGTAGTGATAGTTGCTAATCAAGTCAGTGATGCTTACAGTAATGTAGTAAGAGTTTCGAATAACCTCAAAGTGATGCTGACAGTTATTTAGTAAGAGTTGCTAATGAACTCAATTTAATGCTTCAGATTCATTCAGATTCAGATTCAGATGACTTTATTTATCCCCGAGGGGCAATTAAAATACGGTACAACTGAGCAGCATGACATTAAAAAACAAAACAAAGAAAAAAAAAAACGGACATGACAGTGGGAATAAATAAGAGAATAAAAATAAGATTAAAGATAAAAATACAATAAATATACTACATACAGTATGTACACAATGTAGAATGAAGAGTAAGGTGACTGGAGTGAGTGAATAATGTGCAGACAATGTAAACAGTATAAACAGTGTAACAGTGAAGACAGGATATTGAGTAGTCCGGGGAGAGTATGTAGGTGTGTGTGTGTCGGGTGTTGGTGTGGGGAAGGTGTTAGCAGCTGGAGTTAAAGAGAAGAATGGCTTTGGGGACAATGGTGGCTTTCCTCCTCTCAGTTCTGCAGGCCACACAGCGGAGGCGTCGCCCAGAGGGGAGCCATTCAAATGCAGAGTGGAGTATGTGTGAGGGGTCTTTGATGATCTTGGCTGCCTGTCTCAGGGCCTGTTGGCTGTAAACGTGTGAAAGAGTTCTTACAGGCAGGCCGATGATTTTGGAGCACACTGATGCAGTGCGCTGCAGTCTGTTCCGGTTCTGGAGGCTGAGGGAGTGGAACCAGCAGGTTATGGAGGATGTGATGATGCTTTCCACAAAGGTGTAGTAGAAAGTCATCATTATGGGTGCGCTGACTCCAAAGGAATTGAGTTTCCTGAGGAGGAACAGTCGTTGGCGACACCTCCTGAGAATCTCCTCTGTGTTGGCAGAAAAGTTCAGGAGGTTGTCAAAGATTGTGCCCAGGTATTTGTACTCTTCCACCACTTCCACTGGCTTCCCGTGGATGGTGGTGATGACAGCAGAAGCCAGATCCCTCTGCTTGCTGGAGAAGGTCACCACCATCTCTTTGGTCTTGCTGACGTTCAGTTCTAGTTTGGAGCTGTCACACCACTCTACAAACTCCTGAAGAGCGGGTCCATGATGTCGTGCTGGGCCTGACAGCAGTGACAGGAGAACTGTGTCGTCAGCATATTTCACCAGGTGGCAGTTGGGCTGTGTGGATCGGCAGTCATCTGTGTAGAGGAGGAAGAGCAGGGGGGAGAGCACACAGCCCTGGGAGGAGCCAGTTGAGGTGAAGCGGAGGTCCAAAAGGGAGTTGTTGACCCGAACTTTCTGAGTCCTGTTGGTCAGAAAGTCCAGAATCCACAGTATAAGCTGGTCGTCCAGATGGAAGCAGGAGGAGAGTTTGGTGGCCAGGATGTGGGGCTGCAGTGTGTTAAATGCTGATGAGAAATCAGCGAACAGAAGTCTGGCGGAGGAGTTAGGAAGCTCCAGGTGCTTGTGGATGGAGTCCAAGATGAAGATTTTTGCATCCTCAACGCCTCTGCGTGCGCGATAAGAAAACTGGAGTGGGTCCATCAGGGGGTCGGTTGCTCTGATGATGTGCTGTTTTATGATCTTCTCCATGGCCTTCATCACCAGGGAGGTGAAGGCCACGGGGCGGAGATCGTTCAGAGACTTTGGGTTGGTTTTTTTGGGGATGGGGATGACTGTGGAGTGTTTCCACAGCTGGGGAACTGTGTGACTGTCCATGGAGTGTTGAAATAGAGTCCGGAAAACGATGCCTAGTTGCCCCGCACAGTGCCTCAGGACTCTGCTTCTGATGTTGTCGGGGCCGGGTGAGCTCCTTTCCCTGGTCCTCCTGAGGGCTCTCACCACGTCCTCCGTCGTGAAGGTATGAATGCTACAGTGATGTCGTGAGAATTGCTCAACAACTCAAAATGATGCTAACAGTAATGTAGTGATAGTTGCTAAAAAACTCAAAGTGATGCTGACAGTAATGTAGTAAGAGTTGCCACGAACCTTAAAATAATGCAACAATAATGTAGTAAGAGTTGCTACGAACCTCAAAATAATGTGACAGTGATGTCAGAAGAATTGCTAATGATCTCAAAATGATGCGACAGTGATGTAGTAAGAATTGCTAATGAAATCAAAATGATGCTAACAGTAATGGAGTGAACGTTTCGAATAACCTCAAAGTGATGCTGACAGTCATGTAGTAAGAGTTGCTACGAACCTCAAAATGATGCTAAAAGTAATGTAGTAAAAGTTGCTACGAACCTCAAAATATTGCGACAGTGATGTCGGAAGAATTGCTAATTAACTCAAGATGATGCTAACAGTAATGGAGTGAAACTTTCGAATAACCTCAAAGTGATGCTGATAGTCATGTAGTAAGTGTTGCAACGAACCTCAAAATGATGCAACAGTGATGTCAGAAGAATTGCTAAAGATCTCAAAATGATGCGATAGTGATGTTAGAAGAATTGCTAATGATCACAAAATGATGCTAACAGTAATGGAGTGAACGTTTCGAATAACCTCAAAGTGATGCTGACAGTCATGTACTAATAGTTGCTACGAACCTCAAAATAATGCGACAGTAATGTAGTAAAAGTTGCTACAAACCTCAAAATATTGTGACAGTGATGTCGGAAGAATTGCTAATGAACTTAAAATGATGCTAAAAGTAATGTAGTGATAGTTGCTAATCAAGTCAGTGATGCTTACAGTAATGTAGTAAGTGTTTCGAATAACCTCAAAGTGATGCTGACAGTCATGTAGCAAGAGTTGCTACGAACCTCAAAGTAATGCGACAGTGATGTCGGGAGAATTGCTAATGATCTCAAAATGATGCGACAGTGATGTAGTAACAATCGCTAATGAACTCAAAATGATGGTAACAGTAATGGAGTGAAACTTTCGAATAACCTCAAAGTGATGCTGACAGTCATGTCGTAAGTGTTGCTACAAATCTCAAAATTATGCGACAGTGATGTAGTAAAAGTTGCTACGAACCTCAAAATATTGCAACAGTGATGTCAGAAGAATTGATAATGAAGTCAAGATGATGCTAACAGTAATTTAGCGATAGTTGCTAAGAAAATCAGTGATGCTTAAAGTAATGTAGGAAGAGTTTCGAAAAACCTCAAAGTGATGCTGACAGTCATGTACTAAGAGTTGCTACGAACCTCAAAATAATGCAACAGTAATGTAGTAAAAGTTTCTACGAACCTCAAAATATTGTGACAGTGATGTCGGAAGAATTGCTAATGAACTCAAGATGATGCTAACAGTAATGTAGTGAAACTTTCGAATAACCTCAAAGTGATGCTGACAGTCATGTAGTAAGTGTTGCTACGAACCTCAAAATAATGCGACAGTATTTTAGTAAAAGTTGCTACGAACCTCAAAATATTGCGACAGTGATGTCGGAAGAATTGCTAATGAACTCAAAATGATGCGACAGTGGTGTAGTAAGAATTGCTAATGAACTCAAAATGATGCTAACAGTAATGGAGTGAAAGTTTCGAAATAACCTCAAAGTGATGCTGACAGTCATGTAGTAAGTGTTGCTATGAACCTCAAAATATTGCGACAGTGATGTTGGAAGAATTGCTAATGAACTAAAAATGATGCTAACAGTAATGTAGTGATAGTTGCTAATTAACTCAGTGATGCTTACAGTATTGTAGTAAGTGTTTCGAACAACCTAAAAGTGATGCTGTCAGTCATGTAGTAAAAGTTGCTTCTAACCTCAAAATGATGCTAACAGTAATGTAGTGATACTGGCTAATCAACTCAGTGATGCTGACAGTGATGTAGTAAGTGTTTCAAACAACCTCAAAGT
Organism: Aulostomus chinensis; assembly: GCF_037954235.1. Lineage (NCBI taxonomy): Eukaryota > Metazoa > Chordata > Actinopteri > Syngnathiformes > Aulostomidae > Aulostomus > Aulostomus chinensis. Next base: position 37,705,240 of record NC_141320.1, read on the forward strand.
GATGCTGACAGTCATGTAGTAAGAGTTGCTACGAACCTCAAAATATTGCGACAGTGATGTCGGAAGAATTGCTAATGAACTTAAAATGATGTTAAAAGTAATGTAGTGATAGTTGCTAATCAACTCAGTGATGCTTGCAGTAATGTCGTAAGTGTTTCGAATAACCTCAAAGTGATGCTGACAGTCATGTAGTAAGAGTTGCTGCGAACCTTAAAATAATGCGACAGTGATGTCGGGAGAATTGCTAATGATCTCAAAATGATGCGACAGTTATGTAGTAAGAATCGCTAATGAACTCAAAATGATGCGAACACTAATGTAGTGATAGTTGCTAATAAACTCAAAGTGATGCTGACAGTAATGTAGTAAGAGTTGCTACGAACCTTAAAATAATGCAACAATAATGTAGTCAGAGTTGCTACGAACCTCAAAATAATGTGACAGTGATGTCAGAAGAATTGCAAATGATCTCAAAATGATGCGACAGTGATGAAGTAAGAATTGCAAATGAACTCAAAATGATGCTAACAGTAATGGAGTGAAAGTTTCAAATAACCTCAAAGTGATGCTGACAGTCATGTACTAATAGTTGCTACGAACCTCAAAATAATGCGACAGTAATGTAGTAAAAGTTGCTACGAACCTCAAAATATTGCGACAGTGATGTCGGAAGAATTGCTAATGAACTTAAAATGATGCTAAAAGTAATGTAGTGATAGTTGCTAATCAACTCAGTGATGCTTGCAGTAATGTAGTTAGTGTTTCGAATAACCTCAAAGTGATGGTGACAGTCATGTAGCAAGAGTTGCTACGAACCTCAATATAATGCGACAGTGATGTCGGGAGAATTGCTAATGATCTCAAAATGATGCGACAGTGATGTAGTAAGAATTGCTAATGAACTCAAAATGATGCTAACAGTAATGGAGTGAAACTTTCGAATAACCTCAAAGTGATGCTGACAGTAATGTAGTAAGAGTTGCTACGAACCTTAAAATAATGCAACAATAATGTAGTCAGAGTTGCTACGAACCTCAAAATAATGTGACAGTGATGTCAGAAGAATTGCAAATGATCTCAAAATGATGCGACAGTGATGAAGTAAGAATTGCAAATGAACTCAAAATGATGCTAACAGTAATGGAGTGAAAGTTTCAAATAACCTCAAAGTGATGCTGACAGTCATGTACTAATAGTTGCTACGAACCTCAAAATAATGCGACAGTAATGTAGTAAAAGTTGCTACGAACCTCAAAATATTGCGACAGTGATGTCGGAAGAATTGCTAATGAACTTAAAATGATGCTAAAAGTAATGTAGTGATAGTTGCTAATCAACTCAGTGATGCTTGCAGTAATGTAGTTAGTGTTTCGAATAACCTCAAAGTGATGGTGACAGTCATGTAGCAAGAGTTGCTACGAACCTCAATATAATGCGACAGTGATGTCGGGAGAATTGCGAATGATCTCAAAATGATGCGACAGTGATGTAGTAAGAATTGCTAATGAACTCAAAATGATGCTAACAGTAATGGAGTGAAACTTTCGAATAACCTCAAAGTGATGCTGACAGTCATGTAGTAAGTGTTGCTACAAACCTCAAAATAATGCGACAGTAATGGAGTAAAAGTCGCTACGAACCTCAAAATATTGTGACAATAATGTCGGAAGAATTGCTAATGAACTCAAGATGATGCTAACAGTAATGTAGTGATAGTTGCTAAGAAACTCAGTGATGCTGAAAGTAATGTAGTAAGTGTTTCCAACAACCGAAAAGTGATGCTGTCAGTCATGTAGTGATAGTTGCTAATTAACTCAGTGATGCTTACAGTAATGTAGTAAGTGTTTCCAACAACCTAAAAGTGATGCTGTCAGTCATGTAGTAACAGTTGCTTCTAACCTCAAAATGATGCTAACAGTAATGTAGTGATAGTTGCTGCGAACCTCAAAATATTGCGACAGTGAAGTCGGATGAATTGCTAATGAACTCAAGATGATGCTAACAGTAATGTAGTGATAGTTGCTAAGAAACTCAGTGATGCTTAAAGTAATGTAGAAAGAGTTTCGAACAACCTCAAAGTGATGCTGACAGTCATTTAGTAAGAGTTGCTAATGAACTCAATTTAATGCTCCAGTGATGTTCTGAGAATTGCTCAACAACGCAAAATGATGCTAACAGTAATGTAGTGATAGTTGCTAATAAACTCAAAGTGATGCTGACAGTAATGTAGTAAGAGTTGCTACGAACCTTAAAATAATGCAACAATAATGTAGTAAGAGTTGCTACGAACCTCAAAATATTGCGACAGTGATGTCGGAAGAATTGCTAATGATCTCAAAATGATGCGACAGTGATGTAGTAAGAATTGCTAATGAACTCAAAATGATGCTAACAGTAATGGATTGAAACTTTGAATAACCTCAAAGTGATGCTGAAAGTCATGTACTAAGAGTTGCTACAAACCTCAAAATAATGTGACAGTAATGTAGTAAAAGTTGCGACGAACCTCAAAATATTGCGACAGTGATGTCGGAAGAATTCCTAATGAACTCAAAATGATGCGAACACTAATGTAGTGATAGTTGCTAATCAACTCAGTGATGCTTACAGTAATGTAGTAAGTGTTTCGAATAACCTCAAAGTGATGCTGATAGTCATGTAAAAAGAGTTGCTACGAACCTCAAAATAATGCGACAGTAATATAGTAAAAGTTGCTACGAACCTCAAAATATTGCGACAGTGATGTCGGAAGAATTGCTAATGAACTTAAAATGATGCTAACAGTAATGTAGTGATAGTTGCTTATCAACTCAGTGAGGCTTACAGTAATGTAGTCAGTGTTTCGAATAACCTCAAAGTGATGGTGACAGTCATGTAGTAAGAATTGCTACGAACCTCAAAATAATGCGACAGTGATGTCAGAAGAATTGCTAAAGATCTCAAAATGATGAGACGGTGATTTAGTAAGAATTGCTAATCAACTCAGTGATGCTTACAGTAATGTAGTAAGTGTTTCGAATAACCTCAAAGTGATGCTGACAGTCATGTACTAAGAGTTGCTACGAACCTCAAAATAATGCGACAGTGATGTCGGAAGAATTGCTAATGATCTCAAAGTGATGCGACAGTGATGTAGTAAGAATTGCTAATGAACTCAAAATGATGCTAACAGTAATGGAGTGAAATTTTCAAAATAACCTCAAAGTGATGCTGACAGTCATGTACTAAGAGTTGCTACGGACCTTAAAATAATGCAACAATAATGTAGTCAGAGTTGCTACGAACCTCAAAATATTGCGACAGTGATGTCGGAAGAATTGCTAATGAACTCAAGATGATGCTAACAGTAATGTAGTGATAGTTGCTAATCAACTCAGTGATGCTAACAGTAATGTAGTGATAGTTGCTAATAAACTCAAAGTGATGCTGACAGTAATGTAGTAAGAGTTGCTACGAACCTTAAAATAATGCAACAATAATGTAGTAAGAGTTGCTACGAACCTCAAAATATTGCGACAGTGATGTCGGAAGAATTGCTAATGATCTCAAAATGATGCGACAGTGATGTAGTAAGAATTGCTAATGAACTCAAAATGATGCGACAGTGATGTAGTAAGAATTGCTAATGAACTCAATTTAATGCTACAGTGATGTCGTGAGAATTGCTCATGAACTCAAAATGATGCGAACAGTAATGTAGTGATAGTTGCTAATAAACTTAAAGTGATGCTGACAGTAATGTAGGTATAGTTGCTAATAAACTCAAAGTGATGCTGACAGTCATGTAGTAAGAGTTGCTACGAACCTTAAAATAATGCAACAATAATGTAGTAAGAGATGCTACGAACCTCAAAATATTGCGACAGTGATGTCGGAAGAATTGCTAATGATCTCAAAATGATGCGACAGTGATGTAGTAAGAATTGCTAATGAACTCAAAATGATGCGACAGTGATGCAGTAAGAATTGCTAATGAACTCAAAATGATGGGACAGTGATGTCGTAAGAATTGCTAATGAACTCAAAATGATGCTAAAAGTAATGTAGTGATAGTTGCTAATAAACTCAAAGTGATGCTGACAGTCATTTAGTAAGAGTTGCTAATGAACTCAATTTAATGCTACAGTGATGTCGTGAGAATTGCTCATGAACTCAAAATGATGCTAACAGTAATGTAGTGATAGTTGCTAATAAACTTAAAGTGATGCTGACAGTAATGTAGGTATAGTTGCTAATAAACTCAAAGTGATGCTGACAGTCATGTAGTAAGAGTTGCTACGAACCTTAAAATAATGCAACAATAATGTAGTAAGAGTTGCTACGAACCTCAAAATATTGCGACAGTGATGTCGGAAGAATTGCTAATGATCTCAAAATGATGCGACAGTGATGTAGTAAGAATTGCTAATGAACTCAAAATGATGCGACAGTGATGTAGTAAGAATTGCTAAAGAACTCAAAATGATGGGACAGTGATGTCGTAAGAATTGCTAATGAACTCAAAATGATGCTAAAAGTAATGTAGTGAAAGTTGCTAATAAACTCAAAGTGATGCTGACAGTCATTTAGTAAGAGTTGCTAATGAACTCAATTTAATGCTGCAGTGATGTCGTGAGAATTGCTCATGAACTCAAAATGATGCGAACAGTAATGTAGTGATAGTTGCTAATAAACTTAAAGTGATGCTGACAGTAATGTAGGTATAGTTGCTCATAAACTCAAAGTGATGCTGACAGTCATGTAGTAAGAGTTGCTACGAACCTTAAAATAATGCAACAATAGTTTAGTAAGAGTTGCTACGAACCTCAAAATATTGCGACAGTGATGTCGGAAGAATTGCTAAAGATGTGATGTCGCTTTAGAAAGAATTTTTAATGAACTCAAAATGATGCTAACAGTCATGGAGTGAACGTTTCGAATAACCTCAAAGTGATGCTGACAGTCATGTACTAAGAGTTGCTACGAACCTCAAAATATTGCGACAGTGATGTCGGAAGAATTGCTAATTATCTCAAAATGATGCGACAGTGATGTAGTAAGAATTGCTAATGAACTCAAAATGATGCTAACAGAAATGGAGTGAAATTTTCAAAATAACCTCAAAGTGATGCTGAAAGTCATGCAGTAAGTGTTGCTACGAACCTCAAAATAATGCGACAGTAATGTAGTAAAAGTTGCTACGAACCTCAAAATATTGTGACAGTGATGTCGGAAGAATTGCTAATGAACTCAATATGATGCTAACAGTAATGTAGTGATAGTTGCTAATCAACTCAGTGATGCTAACAGTAATGTAGTGATAGTTGCTAATAAACTCAAAGTGATGCTGACAGTCATTTAGTAAGAGTTGCTAATGAACTCAATTTAATGCTACAGTGATGTCGTGAGAATTTCTCATGAACTCAAAATGATGCTCACAGTAATGTAGTGATAGTTGCGAAGAAACTTAAAGTGATGCTGACAGTAATGTAGGTATAGTTGCTAATAAACTCAAAGTGATGCTGACAGTCATGTAGTAAGACTTGCTACGAACCTTAAAATAATGCAACAATAATGTAGTAAGAGTTGCTACGAACCTCAAAATATTGCGACAGTGATGTTGGAAGAATTGCTAATGATCTCAAAATGATGCGACAGTGATGTAGTAAGAATTGCTAATGAACTCAAAATGATGCGACAGTGATGTATTAAGAATTGCTAATGAACTCAAAATGATGGGACAGTGATGTCGTAAGAATTGCAAATGAACTCAAAATGATGCTAAAAGTAATGTAGTGATAGTTGCTATTAACTCAGTGATGCTAACAGTAATGTAGTGATAGTTGCTAATAAACTCAAAGTGATGCTGACAGTCATTTAGTAAGAGTTGCTAACGAACTCAATTTAATGCTACAGTGATGTCGTGAGAATTGCTCATGAACTCAAAATGATGCTAACAGTAATGTAGTGATAGTTGCTAATAAACTTAAAGTGATGCTGACAGTAATGTAGGTATAGTTGCTAATAAACTCAAAGTGATGCTGACAGTCATGTAGTAAGAGTTGCTACGAACCTTACAATAATGCAACAATAATGTAGTAAGAGTTGCTACGAACCTCAAAATATTGCGACAGTGATGTCGGAAGAATTGCTAATGATCTCAAAATGATGCGACAGTGATGTAGTAAGAATTGCTAATGAACTCAAAATGATGCGACAGTGATGTAGTAAGAATTGCTAAGGAACTCAAAATGATGCTAAAAGTAATGTAGTGATAGTTGCTATTAACTCAGTGATGCTTAAAATAATGTAGTAAGTGTTTCCAACAACCTCAAAGTGATGCTGACAGTCATGTAGTAAGAGTTTCAAACAACCTCAAAGTGATGCGACAGTGATTTAGTAAGAATTGCTAATGAACTCAAAATGATGCTAACAGTAATGGAGTGAAACTTTGAATAACCTCAAAGTGATGCTGACAGTCATTTAGTAAGAGTTGCTACGAACCTCAAAATAATGCGACAGTAATGTAGGAAAAGTTGCTACGAACCTCAAAATATTGCGACAGTGATGTTGGAAGAATTGCAAATGAACTCAAGATGATGCTAACAGTAATGTAGTGATAGTTGCTAAGAAACTCAGTGATGCTTAAAGTAATGTAGAAAGAGTTTCGAACAACCTCAAAGTGATGCTGACAGTCATTTAGTAAGAGTTGCTAATGAACTCAATTTAATGCTACAGTGATGTCGTGAGAATTGCTCATAAACTCAAAATGATGCTAACAGTAATGTAGTGATAGTTGCTAATAAACTCAAAGTGATGCTGACAGTCATGTAGTAAGAGTTGCTAGGAACCTTAAAATAATGCAACAATAATGTAGTAAGAGTTGCAACGAACCTCAAAATAATGTGACATTGATGTCAGAAGAATTGCTAATGATCTCAAAATGATGCGACAGTGATGTAGTAAGAATTGCTAATGATCTCAAAATGATGCGACAGTGATGTAGTAAGAATTGCTAATGAACTCAAAATGATGCGACCGTGATGTCGTAAGAATTGCTAATGAACTCAAAATGATGCTAACAGTAATGTAGTGATAGTTGCTTATCAACTCAGTGAGGCTTACAGTAATGTAGTACGTGTTTCGAATAACCTCAAAGTGATGGTGACAGTCATGTAGTAAGAGTTGCTACGAACCTCAAAGTGATGCGACAGTGATGGAGTAAGAATTGCAAATGAACTCAAAATGATGCTAACAGTAATGGAGTGAAACTTTGAATAACCTCAAAGTGATGCTGACAGTCATTTAGTAAGAGTTGCTAATGAACTCAATTTAATGCTCCAGTGATGTTCTGAGAATTGCTCAACAACGCAAAATGATGCTAACAGTAATGTAGTGATAGTTGCTAATAAACTCAAAGTGATGCTGACAGTAATGTAGTAAGAGTTGCTACGAACCTTAAAATAATGCAACAATAATGTAGTAAGAGTTGCTACGAACCTCAAAATATTGCGACAGTGATGTCGGAAGAATTGCTAATGATCTCAAAATGATGCGACAGTGATGTAGTAAGAATTGCTAATGAACTCAAAATGATGCTAACAGTAATGGATTGAAACTTTGAATAACCTCAAAGTGATGCTGAAAGTCATGTACTAAGAGTTGCTACAAACCTCAAAATAATGTGACAGTAATGTAGTAAAAGTTGCGACGAACCTCAAAATATTGCGACAGTGATGTCGGAAGAATTCCTAATGAACTCAAAATGATGCGAACACTAATGTAGTGATAGTTGCTAATCAACTCAGTGATGCTTACAGTAATGTAGTAAGTGTTTCGAATAACCTCAAAGTGATGCTGATAGTCATGTAAAAAGAGTTGCTACGAACCTCAAAATAATGCGACAGTAATGTAGTAAAAGTTGCTACGAACCTCAAAATATTGCGACAGTGATGTCGGAAGAATTGCTAATGAACTTAAAATGATGCTAACAGTAATGTAGTGATAGTTGCTTATCAACTCAGTGAGGCTTACAGTAATGTAGTCAGTGTTTCGAATAACCTCAAAGTGATGGTGACAGTCATGTATTAAGAATTGCTACGAACCTCAAAATAATGCGACAGTGATGTCAGAAGAATTGCTAAAGATCTCAAAATGATGAGACGGTGATTTAGTAAGAATTGCTAATCAACTCAGTGATGCTTACAGTAATGTAGTAAGTGTTTCGAATAACCTCAAAGTGATGCTGACAGTCATGTACTAAGAGTTGCTACGAACCTCAAAATAATGCGACAGTGATGTCGGAAGAATTGCTCATGATCTCAAAATGATGCGACAGTGATGTAGTAAGAATTGCTAATGAACTCAAAATGATGCTAACAGAAATGGAGTGAAATTTTCAAAATAACCTCAAAGTGATGCTGACAGTCATGTACTAAGAGTTGCTACGGACCTTAAAATAATGCAACAATAATGTAGTCAGAGTTGCTACGAACCTCAAAATATTGCGACAGTGATGTCGGAAGAATTGCTAATGAACTCAAGATGATGCTAACAGTAATGTAGTGATAGTTGCTAATCAACTCAGTGATGCTAACAGTAATGTAGTGATAGTTGCTAATAAACTCAAAGTGATGCTGACAGTCATTTAGTAAGAGTTGCTAATGAACTCAATTTAATGCTACAGTGATGTCGTGAGAATTGCTCATGAACTCAAAATGATGCGACAGTGATGTAGTAAGAATTGCTAATGAACTCAAAATGATGCGACAGTGATGTAGTAAGAATTGCTAATGAACTCAAAATGATGGGACAGTGATGTCGTAAGAATTGCTAATGAACTCAAAATGATGCTAAAAGTAATGTAGTGATAGTTGCTAATAAACTCAAAGTGATGCTGACAGTCATTTAGTAAGAGTTGCTAATGAACTCAATTTAATGCTACAGTGATGTCGTGAGAATTGCTCATGAACTCAAAATGATGCGAACAGTAATGTAGTGATAGTTGCTAATAAACTTAAAGTGATGCTGACAGTAATGTAGGTATAGTTGCTAATAAACTCAAAGTGATGCTGACAGTCATGTAGTAAGAGTTGCTACGAACCTTAAAATAATGCAACAATAATGTAGTAAGAGATGCTACGAACCTCAAAATATTGCGACAGTGATGTCGGAAGAATTGCTAATGATCTCAAAATGATGCGACAGTGATGTAGTAAGAATTGCTAATGAACTCAAAATGATGCGACAGTGATGTAGTCAGAATTGCTAATGAACTCAAAATGATGGGACAGTGATGTCGTAAGAATTGCTAATGAACTCAAAATGATGCTAAAAGTAATGTAGTGATAGTTGCTAATAAACTCAAAGTGATGCTGACAGTCATTTAGTAAGAGTTGCTAATGAACTCAATTTAATGCTACAGTGATGTCGTGAGAATTGCTCATGAACTCAAAATGATGCTAACAGTAATGTAGTGATAGTTGCTAATAAACTTAAAGTGATGCTGACAGTAATGTAGGTATAGTTGCTAATAAACTCAAAGTGATGCTGACAGTCATGTAGTAAGAGTTGCTACGAACCTTAAAATAATGCAACAATAATGTAGTAAGAGTTGCTACGAACCTCAAAATATTGCGACAGTGATGTCGGAAGAATTGCTAAAGATCTCAAAATGATGCGACAGTGATGTAGTAAGAATTGCTAATGAACTCAAAATGATGCGACAGTGATGTAGTAAGAATTGCTAAAGAACTAAAAATGATGGGACAGTGATGTCGTAAGAATTGCTAATGAACTCAAAATGATGCTAAAAGTAATGTAGTGAAAGTTGCTAATCAACTCAGTGATGCTAACAGTAATGTAGTGATAGTTGCTAATAAACTCAAAGTGATGCTGACAGTCATTTAGTAAGAGTTGCTAATGAACTCAATTTAATGCTACAGTGATGTCGTGAGAATTGCTCATAAACTCAAAATGATGCGAACAGTAATGTAGTGATAGTTGCTAATAAACTTAAAGTGATGCTGACAGTCATGTAGGTATAGTTGCTCATAAACTCAAAGTGATGCTGACAGTCATGTAGTAAGAGTTGCTACGAACCTTAAAATAATGCAACAATAATTTAGTAAGAGTTGCTACGAACCTCAAAATATTGCGACAGTGATGTTGGAAGAATTGCTAAAGATGTGATGTCGCTTTAGAAAGAATTTTTAATGAACTCAAAATGATGCTAACAGTCATGGAGTGAACGTTTCGAATAACCTCAAAGTGATGCTGACAGTCATGTACTAAGAGTTGCTACGAACCTCAAAATATTGCGACAGTGATGTCGGAAGAATTGCTAAAGATGTGATGTCGCTTTAGAAAGAATTTTTAATGAACTCAAAATGATGCCAACAGTCATGGAGTGAACGTTTCGAATAACCTCAAAGTGATGCTGACAGTCATGTACTAAGAGTTGCTACGAACCTCAAAATATTGCGACAGTGATGTCGGAAGAATTGCTAATTATCTCAAAATGATGCGACAGTGATGTAGTAAGAATTGCTAATGAACTCAAAATGATGCTAACAGAAATGGAGTGAAATTTTCAAAATAACCTCAAAGTGATGCTGAAAGTCATGTAGTAAGACTTGCTACGAACCTTAAAATAATGCAACAATAATGTAGTAAGAGTTGCTACGAACCTCAAAATATTGCGACAGTGATGTTGGAAGAATTGCTAATGATCTCAAAATGATGCGACAGTGATGTAGTAAGAATTGCTAATGAACTCAAAATGATGCGACAGTGATGTATTAAGAATTGCTAATGAACTCAAAATGATGGGACAGTGATGTCGTAAGAATTGCAAATGAACTCAAAATGATGCTAAAAGTAATGTAGTGATAGTTGCTATTAACTCAGTGATGCTAACAGTAATGTAGTGATAGTTGCTAATAAACTCAAAGTGATGCTGACAGTCATTTAGTAAGAGTTGCTAATGAACTCAATTTAATGCTACAGTGATGTCGTGAGAATTGCTCATGAACTCAAAATGATGCTAACAGTAATGTAGTGATAGTTGCTAATAAACTTAAAGTGATGCTGACAGTAATGTAGGTATAGTTGCTAATAAACTCAAAGTGATGCTGACAGTCATGTAGTAAGAGTTGCTACGAACCTTACAATAATGCAACAATAATGTAGTAAGAGTTGCTACGAACCTCAAAATATTGCGACAGTGATGTCGGAAGAATTGCTAATGATCTCAAAATGATGCGACAGTGATGTAGTAAGAATTGCTAATGAACTCAAAATGATGCGACAGTGATGTATTAAGAATTGCTAATGAACTCAAAATGATGGGACAGTGATGTCGTAAGAATTGCAAATGAACTCAAAATGATGCTAAAAGTAATGTAGTGATAGTTGCTATTAACTCAGTGTTGCTAACAGTAATGTAGTGATAGTTGCTAATAAACTCAAAGTGATGCTGACAGTCATTTAGTAAGAGTTGCTAACGAACTCAATTTAATGCTACAGTGATGTCGTGAGAATTGCTCATGAACTCAAAATGATGCTAACAGTAATGTAGTGATAGTTGCTAATAAACTTAAAGTGATGCTGACAGTAATGTAGGTATAGTTGCTATTAACTCAGTGATGCTTAAAGTAATGTAGTAAGTGTTTCCAACAACCTCAAAGTGATGCTGACAGTCATGTAGTAAGAGTTTCAAACAACCTCAAAGTGATGCGACAGTGATGTAGTAAGAATTGCTAATGAACTCCAAATGATGCTAACAGTAATGGAGTGAAACTTTGAATAACCTCAAAGTGATGCTGACAGTCATTTAGTAAGAGTTGCTACGAACCTCAAAATAATGCGACAGTAATGTAGGAAAAGTTGCTACGAACCTCAAAATATTGCGACAGTGATGTTGGAAGAATTGCTAATGAACTCAAGATGATGCTAACAGTAATGTAGTGATAGTTGCTAAGAAACTCAGTGATGCTTAAAGTAATGTAGAAAGAGTTTCGAACAACCTCAAAGTGATGCTGACAGTCATTTAGTAAGAGTTGCTAATGAACTCAATTTAATGCTACAGTGATGTCGTGAGAATTGCTCATGAACTCAAAATGATGCGAACAGTAATGTAGTGATAGTTGCTAATAAACTTAAAGTGATGCTGACAGTAATGTAGGTATAGTTGCTAATAAACTCAAAGTGATGCTGACAGTCATGGAGTAAGAGTTGCTACGAACCTTAAAATAATGCAACAATAATGTAGTAAGAGATGCTACGAACCTCAAAATATTGCGACAGTGATGTCGGAAGAATTGCTAATGATCTCAAAATGATGCGACAGTGATGTAGTAAGAATTGCTAATGAACTCAAAATGATGGGACAGTGATGTCGTAAGAATTGCTAATGAACTCAAAATGATGCTAAAAGTAATGTAGTGATAGTTGCTAATAAACTCAAAGTGATGCTGACAGTCATTTAGTAAGAGTTGCTAATGAACTCAATTTAATGCTACAGTGATGTCGTGAGAATTGCTCATGAACTCAAAATGATGCGAACAGTAATGTAGTGATAGTTGCTAATAAACTTAAAGTGATGCTGACAGTAATGTAGGTATAGTTGCTAATAAACTCAAAGTGATGCTGACAGTCATGTAGTAAGAGTTGCTACGAACCTTAAAATAATGCAACAATAATGTAGTAAGAGATGCTACGAACCTCAAAATATTGCGACAGTGATGTCGGAAGAATTGCTAATGATCTCAAAATGATGCGACAGTGATGTAGTAAGAATTGCTAATGAACTCAAAATGATGCGACAGTGATGTAGTAAGAATTGCTAATGAACTCAAAATGATGGGACAGTGATGTCGTAAGAATTGCTAATGAACTCAAAATGATGCTAAAAGTAATGTAGTGATAGTTGCTAATAAACTCAAAGTGATGCTGACAGTCATTTAGTAAGAGTTGCTAATGAACTCAATTTAATGCTACAGTGATGTCGTGAGAATTGCTCATGAACTCAAAATGATGCTAACAGTAATGTAGTGATAGTTGCTAATAAACTTAAAGTGATGCTGACAGTAATGTAGGTATAGTTGCTAATAAACTCAAAGTGATGCTGACAGTCATGTAGTAAGAGTTGCTACGAACCTTAAAATAATGCAACAATAATGTAGTAAGAGTTGCTACGAACCTCAAAATATTGCGACAGTGATGTCGGAAGAATTGCTAATGATCTCAAAATGATGCGACAGTGATGTAGTAAGAATTGCTAATGAACTCAAAATGATGCGACAGTGATGTAGTAAGAATTGCTAAAGAACTCAAAATGATGGGACAGTGATGTCGTAAGAATTGCTAATGAACTCAAAATGATGCTAAAAGTAATGTAGTGAAAGTTGCTAATAAACTCAAAGTGATGCTGACAGTCATTTCGTAAGAGTTGCTAATGAACTCAATTTAATGCTACAGTGATGTCGTGAGAATTGCTCATAAACTCAAAATGATGCGAACAGTAATGTAGTGATAGTTGCTAATAAACTTAAAGTGATGCTGACAGTAATGTAGGTATAGTGGCTCATAAACTCAAAGTGATGCTGACAGTCATGTAGTAAGAGTTGCTACGAACCTTAAAATAATGCAACAATAATTTAGTAAGAGTTGCTACGAATCTCAAAATATTGCGACAGTGATGTCGGAAGAATTGCTAAAGATGTGATGTCGCTTTAGAAAGAATTTTTAATGAACTCAAAATGATGCTAACAGTCATGGAGTGAACGTTTCGAATAACCTCAAAGTGATGCTGACAGTCATGTACTAAGAGTTGCTACGAACCTCAAAATATTGCGACAGTGATGTCGGAAGAATTGCTAATTATCTCAAAATGATGCGACAGTGATGTAGTAAGAATTGCTAATGAACTCAAAATGATGCTAACAGAAATGGAGTGAAATTTTCAAAATAACCTCAAAGTGATGCTGAAAGTCATGTAGTAAGTTTTGCTACGAACCTCAAAATAATGCGACAGTAATGTAGTAAAAGTTGCTACGAACCTCAAAATATTGTGACAGTGATGTCGTAAGAATTGCAAATGAACTCAAAATGATGCTAAAAGTAATGTAGTGATAGTTGCTATTAACTCAGTGATGCTAACAGTAATGTAGTGATAGTTGCTAATAAACTCAAAGTGATGCTGACAGTCATTTAGTAAGAGTTGCTAATGAACTCAATTTAATGCTACAGTGATGTCGTGAGAATTGCTCATGAACTCAAAATGATGCAAACAGTAATGTAGTGATAGTTGCTAATAAACTTAAAGAGATGCTGACAGTAATGTAGGTATAGTTGCTAATAAACTCAAAGTGATGCTGACAGTCATGTAGTAAGAGTTGCTACGAACCTTACAATAATGCTACAATAATGTAGTAAGAGTTGCTACGAACCTCAAAATATTGCGACAGTGATGTCGGAAGAATTGCTAATGATCTCAAAATGATGCGACAGTGATGTAGTAAGAATTGCTAATGAACTCAAAATGATGCGACAGTGATGTAGTAAGAATTGCTAAGGAACTCAAAATGATGCTAAAAGTAATGTAGTGATAGTTGCTATTAACTCAGTGATGCTTAAAGTAATGTAGTAAGTGTTTCCAACAACCTCAAAGTGATGCTGACAGTCATGTAGTAAGAGTTTCAAACAACCTCAAAGTGATGCGACAGTGATGTAGTAAGAATTGCTAATGAACTCAAAATGATGCTAACAGTAATGGAGTGAAACTTTGAATAACCTCAAAGTGATGCTGACAGTCATTTAGTAAGAGTTGCGAATGAACTCAATTTAATGCTACAGTGATGTTGTGAGAATTGCTCAACAACGCAAAATGATGCGAACAATAATGTAGTGATAGTTGCTAATAAACTCAAAGTGACGCTGACAGTAATGTAGTAAGAGTTGCTATGAACCTTAAAATAATGCAACAATAATGTAGTATAAGTTGCTACGAACCTCAAAATATTGCGACAGTGATGTCGGAAGAATTGCTAATGATCTCAAAATGATGCGACAGTGATGTAGTAAGAATTGCTAATGAACTCAAAATGATGCTAACAGTAATGGAGTGAAACTTTGAATAACCTCAAAGTGATGCTGACAGTCATGTACTAAGAGTTGCTACGAACCTTAAAATAATGCAACAATAATGGAGTAAGAGTTCCTACGAACCTCAAAATATTGCGCCAGTGATGTCGGAAGAATTGCTAATGAACTTAAAATGATGGTAACAGTAATGTACTGATAGTTGCTTATCAACTCAGTGAGGCTTACAGTAATGTAGTAAGTGTTTCGAATAACCTCAAAGTGATGCTGACAGTCATGTACTAAGAGTTGCTACGAACCTCAAAATAATGCGACAGTGATCTCGAAAAATTGCTAATGATCTCAAAATGATGCGACAGTGATGTCGGAAGAATTGCTAATGATCTCAAAATGATGCGACAGTGATGTAGTAAGAATTGCTAATGAACTCAAAATGATGCTAACAGAAATGGAGTGAATTTTTCAAAATAACCTCAAAGTGATGCTGACAGTCATTTAATAAGAGTTGCTAATGAACTCAATTTAATACTACAGTGATGTCGTGAGAATTGCTCATGAACTCAAAATGATGCTAACAGTAATGTAGTGATAGTTGCTAATAAACTTAAAGTGATGCTGACAGTAATGTAGTAAGAGTTGCTACGAACCTTAAAATAATGCAACAATAATGTAGTAAGAGTTGCTACGAACCTTGAAATAATGCAACAATAATGTAGTTAGAGTTGTTACGAACCTCAAAATATTGCGACAGTGATGTCGGAAGAATTGCTAATGAACTTAAAATGATGCTTACAGTAATGTACTGATAGTTGCTAATCAACTCAGTGATGCTTACAGTAATGTAGTAAGTGTTTCGAATAACCTCAAAGTGATGCTGACAGTCATGTAGTAACAGTTGCTACGAACCTCAAACTAATGCGACAGTGATGTCGGAAGAATTGCTAAAGATCTCAAAATGATGCGACAGTCATTTAGTAAGAATTGCTAATGAACTCAAAATGATGCTAAGAGTCATGGAGTGAAAGTTTTGAATAACCTCAAAGTAATGCTGACGGTCATGTAGTAAGAGTTGCTACGAACCTCAAAACAATGTGACAGTAATGTAATAAAAGTTGCTACGAACCTCAAAATATTGCGACAGTGATGTCGGAAGAATTCCTAATGAACTCAAAATGATGCAAACAGTAATATAGTGATAGCTGCTAATCAACTCAGTGATGCTGACAGTAATGTAGTAAGTGTTTCGAATAACCTCAAAGTGATGCTGACAGTCATGTACAAAGAGTTGCTACGAACCTCAAAATAATGCGACAGTAATGTAGTAAAAGATGCTACGAACCTCAAAATATTGCGACAGTGATTTCGGAAGAATTGCTAATGAACTTAAAATGATGCTAATAGTAATGTAGTGATGTTTGCTTATCAACTCAGTGAGGCTTACAGTAATGTAGTAAGAGTTTCGAATAACCTCAAAGTGATGCTGACAGTCATGTAGTAAGAGTTGCTACGAACCTCAAAATAATGCGACAGTGATGTCAGAAGAATTGCAAAAGATCTCAAAATGATACGACAGTGATTTAGTAAGAATTGCTAATGAACTCAAAATGATGCTAACAGTAATGGAGTGAACGTTTCGAATAACCTCAAAGTGATGCTGACAGTCATGTAGTAAGAGTTGCTACGAACCTCAAAATAATGCGACAGTGATGTCAGAAGAATTGCTAATGATCTCAAAATGATGCGCAGTGATGTAGTAAGAATGGCTAATGAACTCAAAATGATGCTAACAGTAATGGAGTGAAAGTTTCGAATTACCTCAAAGTGATGCTAACGGTCCTGTAGTAAGAGTTGCTACGAACCTCAAAATAATGCTACAGTAATGTAGTAAGTGTTTCGAATAACCTCAAAGTGATGCTGACAGTCATGTAGTAACAGTTGCTACGAACCTCAAACTAATGCGACAGTGATGTCGGAAGAATTGCTAAAGATCTCAAAATGATGCGACAGTCATTTAGTAAGAATTGCTAATGAACTCAAAATGATGCTAAGAGTCATGGAGTGAAAGTTTTGAATAACCTCAAAGTAATGCTGACGGTCATGTAGTAAGAGTTGCTACGAACCTCAAAACAATGTGACAGTAATGTAATAAAAGTTGCTACGAACCTCAAAATATTGCGACAGTGATGTCGGAAGAATTCCTAATGAACTCAAAATGATGCAAACAGTAATATAGTGATAGCTGCTAATCAACTCAGTGATGCTGACAGTAATGTAGTAAGTGTTTCGAATAACCTCAAAGTGATGCTGACAGTCATGTACAAAGAGTTGCTACGAACCTCAAAATAATGCGACAGTAATGTAGTAAAAGATGCTACGAACCTCAAAATATTGCGACAGTGATTTCGGAAGAATTGCTAATGAACTTAAAATGATGCTAATAGTAATGTAGTGATGTTTGCTTATCAACTCAGTGAGGCTTACAGTAATGTAGTAAGAGTTTCGAATAACCTCAAAGTGATGCTGACAGTCATGTAGTAAGAGTTGCTACGAACCTCAAAATAATGCGACAGTGATGTCAGAAGAATTGCAAAAGATCTCAAAATGATACGACAGTGATTTAGTAAGAATTGCTAATGAACTCAAAATGATGCTAACAGTAATGGAGTGAACGTTTCGAATAACCTCAAAGTGATGCTGACAGTCATGTAGTAAGAGTTGCTACGAACCTCAAAATAATGCGACAGTGATGTCAGAAGAATTGCTAATGATCTCAAAATGATGCGCAGTGATGTAGTAAGAATGGCTAATGAACTCAAAATGATGCTAACAGTAATGGAGTGAAAGTTTCGAATTACCTCAAAGTGATGCTAACGGTCCTGTAGTAAGAGTTGCTACGAACCTCAAAATAATGCTACAGTAATGTAGTAAAAGTTGCTCCAAATCTCAAAATATTGCGACAGTGATGTCGGAAGAATTGCTAATGAACTCAAAATGATGCTAACAGTAATGCAGTGATAGTTGCTAAAAACTCAAGTGATGCTTACAGTAATGTAGTGTTTCTAACAACCTCAAAGTGATGCTGACAGTAATGTAGTAAGAGTTGCTTCTAACCTCAAAATGATGCAAACAGTAAAGTAGTAAGAGTTTCTTCGAAACTCAAAATAATGCGACAGTGATGTTGTAAGAATTGCTAATAAACTCAAAATGATGCTAACAGTAATGTCGTGATAGTTTCTAATAAACTCAAAGTGATGCTGACAGTAATGTAGTAAGAGTTGCTACGAACCTTTAAATAATGCAACAATAATGTAGTAAGAGTTGCTACGAACCTCAAAATATTGCGACAGTGATGTCGGAAGAATTGCTAATGATCTCAAAATGATGCGACAGTGATTTCGTAAGAATTGCTAATGAACTCAAAATGATGCTAAGATTAATGGAGTGAAAGTTTCGAATAACCTCAAAGTGATGCTGACAGTCATGTAGTAAGAGTTGCTACGAACCTCAAAATAATGCTACAGTGATGTAGTAAGAATTGCTAATGAACTGAAAATGATGCTAAAAGTAATGGAGT
The DNA here is from genome assembly GCF_037954235.1 of Aulostomus chinensis. Classification (NCBI taxonomy): domain Eukaryota; kingdom Metazoa; phylum Chordata; class Actinopteri; order Syngnathiformes; family Aulostomidae; genus Aulostomus; species Aulostomus chinensis. The sequence continues at coordinate 37,723,895 of NC_141320.1, forward strand.
GAAAGTTTCGAATAACCTCAAAGTGATGCTGGCAGTCATGTACTAAGAGTTGCTACGAACCTCAAAATAATGCAACAGTGATGTCGGAAGAATTGCTAATGAACTCAAGATGATGCTAACAGTAATGGAGTGAAACTTTCGAATAACCTCAAAGTGATGCTGACAGTCAGGTAGTAAGTTTTGCTACAAACCTCAAAATAATGCGACAGTAATGTAGTAAAAGTCGCTACGAACCTCAAAATATTGCGACAGTAATGTCGGAAGAATTGCTAATGAACTCAAGATGATGCTCACAGTAATGTAGTGATAGTTATTAAGAAACTCAGTGATGCTTACAGTAATGTAGTAAGAGTTTCGAACAACCTCAAAGTGATGCTGACAGTCATGTAGTAAGAGTTGCTAATGAACTCAATTTAATGCTACAGTGATTTCGTGAGAATTGCGCAAAAACTCAAAATGATGCCAACACTAATGTAGTGATTGTTGCTAATAAACTCAAAGTGATGCGACAGTAATGTATTAAGAGTTGCTACGAACTTTAAAATAATGCAACAATAATGTAGTAAGAGTTGCTACGAACCTCAAAATATTGCGACAGTGATGTCGGAAGAATTGCTATTGAACTCAAAATGATGCTAAGAGTAACGTAGTGATAGTTGCTAATCAACTCAGTGATGCTGACAGTCATGTAGTAAGTGTTTTGAACAACCTCAAAGTGATGCTGACAGTCATGAACTAAGCGTTGCTACGAACCTTAAAATAATGCAACAATAATGTAGTAAGAGTTGCTACGAACCTCAAAATATTGCGACAGTGATGTCGGAAGAATTGCTAATGATCTCAAAATGATGCGACAGTGATGTCGTAAGAATTGCTAATGAACTCAAAATGATGCTAAAAGTAATGTAGTGATAGTTGCTATTAACTCAGTGATGCTTAAATTAATGTAGTAAGTGTTTCCAAAAACCTCAAAGTGATGCTGACAGTCATGTAGTAAGAGTTTCAAAGAACCTCAAAGTGATGCGACAGTGATGTAGTAAGAATTGCTAATGAACTCAAAATGATGCTAAAAGTAATGGAGTGAAACTTTGAATAACCTCAAAGTGATGCTGACAGTCATTTAGTAAGAGTTGCTAATGAACTCAATTTAATGCTACAGTGATGTTGTGAGAATTGCTAAACAACGCAAAATGATGCTAATAGTAATTTAGTGATGGTTGCCAATAAACTCAAAGTGATGCTGACAGTAATGTAGTAAGAGTTGCTACAAACCTTAAAATAATGCAACAATAATGTAGTAAGAGTTGCTACGAACCTCAAAATATTGCGACAGTGATGTCGGAAGAATTGCTAATGAACTCAAGATGATGCTAACAGTAATGTAGTGATAGTTGCTAAGAAACTCAGTGATGCTTATAGTAATGTAGTAAGAGTTTCGAACAACCTCAAAGTGATGCTGACAGTCATTTAGTAAGAGTTGCGAATGAACTCAATTCAATGCTACAGTGATGTTGTGAGAATTGCTCAACAACGCAAAATGATGCTAACAGTAATGTAGTGATAGTTGCTAATAAACTCAAAGTGATGCTGATAGTAATGTAGTAAGAGTTGCTACGAACCTTAAAATAATGCAACAATAATGTAGTAAGAGTTGCTACGAACCTCAAAATATTGCGACAGTGATGTCGGAAGAATTGCGAATGATCTCAAAATGATGCGACAGTGATGTAGTAAGAATTGCTAATGAACTCAAAATGATGCTAACAGTAATGTAGTGATAGTTGCTAATCAACTCAGTGATGCTTACAGTAATGTAGTAAGTGTTTCGAATAACCTCAAAGTGATGCTGACAGTCATGTACAAAGAGTTGCTACGAACCTCAAAATAATGCGACAGTAATGTAGTAAAAGATGCTACGAACCTCAAAATATTGCGACAGTGATGTCGGAAGAATTGCTAATGAACTTAAAATGATGCTAACAGTAATGTAGTGACAGTTGTTTCTCAACTCAGTGAGGCTTAAAGTAATGTAGTCAGTGTTTCGAATAACCTCAAAGTGATGCTGACAGTCATGTAGTAAGAGTTGCTACGAACCTCAAAATAATGCGACAGTGATGTCAGAAGAATTGCAAAAGATCTCAAAATGATGCGACAGTGATTTAGTAAGAATTGCTAATGAACTCAAAATGATGCTAACAGTAATGGAGTGAACGTTTCGAATAACCTCAAAGTGATGCTAACGGTCATGTAGTAAGAGTTGCGACAAACCTCAAAATAATGCTACAGTAATGTAGTAAAAGTTGCTACGAACCTCAAAATATTGCGACAGTGATGTCGGAAGAATTTCTAATGAACTCAAAATGATGCTAACAGTAATGTAGTGATAGTTGCTAATAAACTCATTGATGCTGACAGTAATGTAGTAAGTGTTTCGAACAACCTCAAAGTGATGCTGACAGTCATGTATTAAGAGTTGCTTCTAACCTCAAAATGATGCAAACAGTAAAGTAGTAAGAGTCCTTCGAACCTCAAAATAATGTGACAGTGATGTCGTAAGAATTTCTAATAAACACAAGATGATGCAAACAATAATGTAATGATGGTTGCTAATGAACTCAGTGATGCTTACAGTAATGTAGTAGGAGTTTCGAACAACCGCAAAGTGATGCTGACAGTCATGTAGTAAGTGTTTCGAACAACTTCAAAGTGATGCTGACAGTCATGTAGTAAGAGTTGCTCATGAACTCAAAATAATGCGACAGTGATGTCGTAAGAATTGCTAATGAACTCAAAATGATGCTAACAGTAATGTCGTGATAGTTGCTAATAAACTCAAAGTGATGCTGACAGTAATGTAGTAAGAGTTGCTACGAACCTTTAAATAATGCAACAATAATGTAGTAAGAGTTGCTACGAACCTCAAAATATTGCGACAGTGATGTCGGAAGAATTGCTAATGATCTCAAAATGATGCGACAGTGATTTCGTAAGAATTGCTAATGAACTCAAAATGATGCTAAGATTAATGGAGTGAAAGTTTCGAATAACCTCAAAGTGATGCTGACAGTCATGTAGTAAGAGTTGCTACAAACCTCAAAATAATGCTACAGTGATGTAGTAAGAATTGCTAATGATCTCAAAATAATGCTACAGTGATGTAGTAAGAATTGCTATTGAACTCAAAATGATGCTAACTGTAACGTAGTGATAGTTGCTAATCAACTCAGTGATGCTGACAGTAATGTAGTAAGAGTTGCTACAAACCTTAAAATAATGCAACAATAATGTAGTAAGAGTTGCTACGAACCTCAAAATATTGCGACAGTGATGTCGGAAGAATTGCTAATGAACTCAAAGCGATGCTAACAGTAATGTAGTGATAGTTGCTAAGAAACTCAGTGATGCTTACAGTAATGTAGTAAGAGTTTCGAACAACCTCAAAGTGATGCTGACAGTCATTTAGTAAGAGTTGCTAATGAACTCAATTTAATGCTACAGTGATGTCGTGAGAATTGCTCATAAACTCAAAATGATGCTCACAGTAATGTAGTGATAGTTGCTAATAAACTGAAAGTGATGCTGACAGTAATGTAGTAAGAGTTGCTACAAACCTTAAAAAAATGCAACAATAATGTAGTAAGAGTTGCTACGAACCTCAAAATATTGCGACAGTGATGTCGGAAGAATTGCTAATGATCTCAAAATGATGCGACAGTGATGTAGTAAGAATTGCTAATGAACTCAAAATGATGCGACAGTGATGTAGTAAGAATTGCTAATGAACTCAAAATGATGGGACAGTGATGTCGTAAGAATTGCTAATGAACTCAAAATGATGCTAAAAGTAATGTAGTGATAGTTGCTATTAACTCAGTGATGCTTAAATTAATGTAGTAAGTGTTTCCAACAACCTCAAAGTGATGCTGACAGTCATGTAGTCAGAGTTTCAAACAACCTCAAAGTGATGCGACAGTGATGTAGTAAGAATTGCTAATGAACTCAAAATGATGCTAAAAGTAATGGAGTGAAACTTTGAATAACCTCAATGTGATGCTGACAGTCATTTAGTAAGAGTTGCTAATGAACTCAATTTAATGCTACAGTGATGTTGTGAGAATTGCTCAACAACGCAAAATGATGCTAACAGTAATGTATGATAGTTGCGAATAAACTCAAAGTGATGCTGACAGTAATGCAGTAAGAGTTGCTACAAACCTTAAAATAATGCAACAATAATGTAGTAAGAGTTGCTACGAACCTCAAAATATTGCGACAGTGATGTCGGAAGAATTGCTAATGAACTCAAAATGATGCTAACACTAATGGAGTGAAACTTTGAACAACCTCAACGTGATGCTGAAAGTCATGTACTAAGAGTTGCTACGAACCTTAAAATAATGCAAAAATAATGTAGTCAGAGTTGCTACGAACCTCAAAATATTGCGACAGTGATGTCGGAAGAATTGCTAATGATCTCAAAATGATGCGACAGTGATGTAGTAAGAATTGCTAATGAACTCAAAATGATGCTAACAATAATGGAGTGAAACTTTGAATAACCTCAAAATGATGCTGACAGTCATGTACTAAGAGTTGCTACGAACCTCAAAATAATGTGACAGTAATGTAGTAAAAGATGCTACGAACCTCAAAATATTGCGACAGTGATGTCGGAAGAATTGCTAATGAACTTAAAATGATGCTAACAGTAATGTAGTGATAGTTGCTTATCAACTCAGTGAGGCTTACAGTAATGTAGTCAGTGTTTCGAATAACCTCAAAGTGATGCTGACAGTCATGTAGTAAGAGTTGCTACGAACCTCAAAATAATGCGACAGTGATGTCAGAAGAATTGCAAAAGATCTCAAAATGATGCGACAGTGATTTAGTAAGAATTGCTAATGAACTCAAAATGATGCTAACAGTAATGGAGTGAACGTTTCGAATAACCTCAAAGTGATGCTGACAGTCATGTACTAAGAGTTGCTACGAACCTAAAAATAATGCGACAGTGATGTCGGAAGAATTGCTAATGATCTCAAAATGATGCGCAGTGATGTAGTAAGAAATGCTAATGAACTCAAAATGATGCTAATAGTAATGGAGTGAAAGTTTCGAATTACCACAAAGTGATGCTAACAGTCATGTATTAAGAGTTGCTTCTAACCTCAAAATGATGCAAAAAGTACAGTAGTAAGAGTTGCTTCAAACCTCAAAATAATGCGACAGTGATGTCGTAAGAATTGCTAATGAACACAAGATGATGCTAACAATAATGTAGTGATAGTTGCTAATGAACTCAGTTATGCTTACAATAATGTAGTAGGAGTTTCGAACAACCTCAAAGTGATGCTGACAGTCATGTAGTAAGTGTTTCGAAGAACTTCAAAGTGATGCTGACAGTCATGTAGTCAGAGTTGCTAATGAACTCAATTTAATGCTACAGTGATGTCGTAAGAATTACTAATAAACTCAAAATGATGCTAACAGTAATGTCGTGATAGTTGCTAATAAACTCAAAGTGATGCTGACAGTCATGTAGTAAGAGTTGCTACGAACCTCAAAATGATGCGAAAGGGATGTCGGAAGAATTGCTAATGATCTCAAAATGATGCGACAGTCATTTAGTAAGAATTGCTAATGAACTCAAAATGATGCTAAGAGTCATGGAGTGAAAGTTTTGAATAACCTCAAAGTAATGCTGACGGTCATGTAGTAAGAGTTGCTACGAACCTCAAAATAATGCGACAGTGATGTAGTAAAAGTTGCTACGAACCTCAAAATATTGCGACAGTGATGTCGGATGAATTTCTAATGAACTCAAAATGATAGTAACAGTAATGTAGTGATAGTTGCTAATCAACTCAGTGATGCTTCCAGTAATGTAGTAAGTGTTTCGAAAAATCTCAAAGTGATGCTGACAGTCATGTAGTAAGAGTTGCTACGAACCTCAAAATAATGCGACAGTGATGTCAGAAGAATTGCAAAAGATCTCAAAATGATGCGACAGTGATTTAGTAAGAATTGCTAATGAACTCAAAATGATGCTAACAGTAATGGAGTGAACGTTTCGAATAACCTCAAAGTGATGCTGACAGTCATGTACTAAGAGTTGCTACGAACCTCAAAATAATGCGACAGTGATGTCAGAAGAATTGCTAATGATCTCAAAATGATGCGCAGTGATGTAGTAAGAATTGCTAATGAACTCAAAATGATGCTAACAGTAACGTAGTGATAGTTGCTAATCAACTCAGTGATGCTTACAGTAATGTAGTAAGTGTTTCGAACAACCTCAAAGTGATGCTGACAGTCATGTAGTAAGAGTTGCTACGAACCTCAAAATAATGCAACAGTGATGTCAGAAGAATTGCTAATGAACTCAAAATAATGCTGACAGTGATGTTGAAAGAATTGCTAATGAACTTAAAGTGATGCTGACAGTAACGTAGTGATAGTTACTAAGAACTTAAAAATGATGCGACAGTGATGTCAGAAGAATTGCTAATGAACTCAAAATGATGTTGACAGTGATGTTGAAAGAATTGCTAATAAACTAAAAATGATGCTCACAGTAACGTAGTGATATCTGCTAAGAACTTAAAAATGATGCTACAGTGATGTAGGAAGATTTTAATAAAATCAAAAATGATTTTGACAGTGATGTCTTATGAATTGCTAATGAACTCAAAATGATGCTAACAGTAATGTAGTGATAGTTGCTAATAAACTCAAAGTGATGCTGACAGTAATGTAGTAACAGTTGCTACGAACCATTAAATAATGCAACAGTAATGTAATAAGATTTACTCCGAACCTCAAAATATTGCGATAGTGATGTTGGAAGAATTGCTAATGAACTCAAAATGATGCTAAAAGTAATGGAGTGAAAGTTTCGAATAACCTCAAAATGATGCTGATGGTCATGTAGTAAGAGTTGCTACGAACCTCAAAATAATGCTACAGTAATGTAGTCAAAGTTTCTACGAACCTCAAAATATTGCGACAGTGATGTCGGAAGAATTGCTAATGAACTCAAGATGATGCTAACAGTAATGTAGTGATAGTTGCTAAGAAACTCAGTGATGCTTACAGTAATGTAGTGATAATTGCTAATCAACTCAGTGATGCTTACAGTAATGTAGTAAGTGTTTCGAAGAACCTCAAAGTGATTCTGACAGTCATGTAGTAAGAGTTGCTATGAACCTCAAAATAATGCGACAGTGATGTCAGAAGAATTGCTAATGAACTCAAGATGATGCTAACAGTAATGTAGTGATAGTTGCTAATAAACTCAGTGATGCTTACAGTAATGTAATAAGTGTTTCGAACAACCTCAAAGTGATGCTGACAGTCATGTAGTAAGAGTTGCTACGAACCTCAATTTAATGCTACAGTGATGTCGTAAGAATTGCTAATGAACTCAAAATGATGCTAACAGTAATGTAGTGATAGTTGCTAATAAACTCAAAGCGATGCTGACAGTAATTTAGTAAGAGTTGCTACGAACCTTTAAATAATGCAACAGTAATGTAATAAGAGTTGCTACGAACCTCAAAATATTGCGATAGTGATGTTGGAAGAATTGCTGATGAACTCAAAATGATGCTAACAGTAATGTAGTGATAGTTGCTAATCAACTCAGTGATGCTTACAGTGATGTAGTAAGTGTTTCGAACAACCTCAAAGTGATGCTGACAGTCATGTAGTAAGAGTTGCTATGAACCTCAAAATAATGCGACAGTAATGTCAGAAGAATTGCAAATGATATCAAAATGATGCGACAGTGATTAAGTAAGAATTGCTAATGAACTAAAATGATGCTAAGATTAATGGAGTGAAAGTTTCGAATAACCTCAAAGTGATGCTGACAGTCATGTAGTAAGAGTTGCTATGAACCTCAAAATAATGCTACAGTGATGTAGTAAGAATTGCTAATGATCTCAAAATGATGCGACAGTGATGTTGGAAGAATTGCTATTGAACTCAAAATGATGCTAACAGTAACGTAGTGATAGTTGCTAATCAACTCAGTGATGCTTACAGTAATGTAGTAAGTGTTTTGAACAACCTCAAATTGATGCTGACAGTCATGTAGTAAGAGTTGCTACGAACCTCAAAATGATGCGACAGTGATTGAGGAAGAATTGCTAATGAACTCAAAATGATGCTAACAGTAATGAAGTGAAAGTTTTGAACAACCTCAATGTGATGCTGACAGTCATGTAGTAAGTGTTGCTACGAACCTCAAAATAATGCTACAGTGATGTAGTAAGAATTGCTAGTGATCTCAAAATATTGCGATAGTGATGTTGGAAGAATTGCTGATGAACTCAAAATGATGCTAACAGTAATGTAGTGATAGTTGCTAATCAACTCAGTGATGCTTACAGTGATGTAGTAAGTGTTTCGAACAACCTCAAAGTGATGCTGACAGTCATGTAGTAAGAGTTTCTATGAACCTCAAAATAATGCGACAGTAATGTCAGAAGAATTGCAAATGATATCAAAATGATGCGACAGTGATTAAGTAAGAATTGCTAATGAACTAAAATGATGCTAACATTAATGGAGTGAAAGTTTCGAATAACCTCAAAGTGATGCTGACAGTGATGTAATAAGAGTTGCTAATCACCTCAAAATAATGCTACAGTGATTTAGGAAGAATTGCTAATGATGTCAAAATGATGCTAACAGTGATGTCGTAAGAATTGCTAATGAACTCAAAATGATGCTGACAGTAATGTAGTGATAGTTGAAACTAGAACAACAAACTTTCCTCTGATGGTTGGACAGGTTGGTTTGGTCCGTCCTCTCACTCATCATTTAAAGCCCTTATTACTCATCATTCATCCAATCTGACACTCACGTCTGCAGTAGGGAATCCCCAGCAACCCGCGGCCCACATGGAGCAGTCTCGGCCAATCACGTGGGGCCTGCAGTGGCACCGACCACCAAATGGCTCGCAGGTGTCACTCTCAGCTCCAACCTCATGGCAGGCACAAGGCAGGGCGCCCTTGTTGAAGAGAGCCCAAGAGACACAGCTGAGCTGAGACAGAATGGAGACGAAGGACAGGAGGGACGACAGAGAAAAAGGAAACGTTAGCGAGACATTTTAGGAAAATTAGTTTAGTGGGGAAAAGGTTCTTAGCCAAACTTGCGAAATGGAAGGACAACAAAAAACAAAGATCTTCAAAAGAAAATTAGCACAAAATGAAACCCTGCAAGAGAAAGTAAATCAAGAACTAAATATTCTTGAGGCTCAGGTCTTCAGTTCCAATGCTTGTAAATAACATCTGAATGCATTCACAACCCAAATCTGAGCAGACAGAAGCGTCCCAGTCAGGCCCAGTTTAGTTCCTCTAGAACATTCAGGGATACAGAACAGGGACCAACTCAGGCTGAGAGACACCGACTTGACATGAAAGCTGTTGAGGCCACAGTTGCTGATGAAGTGGTCAGATTTCTCCAGTGGTTCTTGGTTCAGGGAGCTGGAGCTGGAGCTGCTCTCAGGCACCACCAGGACGTAATCCTGGAGAGACAGAAGGAAGAAGTCCAGGCCTGACAGAGGAGAAGGAGGCACAGAGTAGAAACAGCAGATACGTGTGGGGAAAGGGAGAGGGTATCAGTCCAGCAGAGGAGCAGGAAACCTACCACCACAGTGCTCTGCCTGCAGGAACCTGCAGGTGAGGAGGACCTGGTGGTCCGGCACATCCAGAATGATCTGGTTTTCAGACACCGGCACTTTTCGGCAGCCGTAAGCGTGGGGACAGAAGGAGGCGTTGGCGTGGCCTGAAAGACACAAACAACCATCTCCATTTGAATGTTTCTCAAACAGCTGGAGCAGGAAAGCTAAGATGAATCAAAGATCCTCCACCCTGCCAGATCCGACCCTGGTAATGTAGACCTGCACAGGGTGGGTGGGGTGGAGCGGCTGGTGGCGGTGGAGGATGAAGACGTATCTGCCCAAAGCCTGGACACGGTGGAGTCCACCGCAGCGTTCTGAGTAGAAGGATGAGAGCGATGTTCAATGGTACATGTTTCCAATCATGAATCTCAGTCATGAGATTTGAACCTCATGGAGGAGTTCAAAAGTGTCAAACTGGGCCGGTCTCCATTTTATGAGTCCAGAGACCGAGGAAAAAACTACAAGTCCCTGGTTCAGATTTGACTCGTCTGAATCCACAGCAGCGTTCTTCCACCAGGCCAGATGAGTTGATCATGATAACAAGATATCTTCATGCTACTACAACACACAAACTCATCACCAGAAAAGACTTCATGGTGGAACAACAAATCTCCTCCCAATGGGAAAAACATTGAGTTGAACAATCAACTTTTCCATGATGACATGGAGAGCTTGGCAGCAGCAGCAGGCTTCCATTGGGGGCTGATATGCCAGCTCCACTTAGCCTTCTTTGGAATGGTTTCATCTGGAGTGATGCTGTTATTGAGACCTTTTATCTGGAACAACACCACCTGCATGGAGACTGAGGACTTCAACAGATGCAGATGTTGACCCAGAATAAATCTAAATATTCCAGATGTGTTAAATCAATCCAGCAGCAGTGGTGGGAGCGTCGTAAACTCACTCACTCAGCAGCCGTCAGCCTCCGTACCTGCAAGGAGTCCAGCCTGATGTGGTCTCTGTTGTCTGCTCCCAGAGGTGGTCTGTCACCTCTGAACCAGGGGACTCATCTCTCTGGTGGGAGGTCAGTGGAGGAGCTGCAGCAGGGGAGGCCAGGATGGGCTCCTGTAGGAGGAGCTCTGGCCCTCCTTCAGCACCAGCCAGTGGGAGGGAGTTTGGAAACCTGAGGGGACACAGGAGGAGCTACAGGGGGAGGGAAGGTGGATAAGAACCGTTCTAACAAGAGCGCTGAGGGGACACAGGAGGAGCTACAGGGGGAGGGAAGGTGGATCAGAACTGTTCTAACAAGAGCGCTGAGGGGACACAGGAGGAGCAACAGGGGGAGGGAAGGTGGATCAGAACCGTTCTAACAAGAGCGCTGAGGGGACACAGGAGGAGCTACGGGGGGAGGGAAGGTGGATCAGAACCGTTCTAACAAGAGCGCTGAGGGGACACAGGAGGAGCTACGGGGGGAGGGAAGATGGATCAGAACCGTTCTAACAAGAGCGCTGAGGGGACACAGGAGGAGCTACAGGGGGAGGGAAGGTGGATCAGAACCGTTCGCAGCACAACAACACCGCCATTTTCAAAGTTTCTGTGGTGAAAGCTCCAAGAAAAAATGGACCAAGCCGAAGAAAGGATTATTGGCGGCACTACAAAGACTGACAAATGGCCAACAATTGTTGTCTGTGACCGGAAGAAAACCAAGGAATCCGACAAGAGCCCCGTAAACAATACAAAGACAAAGCCACACCCCCTAGCGGCTTGGCGGTGAATTGCAGAGCAACGCGTTCCCTCGACGCAGAATAAACCAGGCTTTTCAGTCGCACCTGTTTTACGCCCCCGTGCCAGATAAGGACCCCCATCGGGCTGTGCCACTCTGGAGGGAGCGCGTCTCACAGTCAGTCAGCGGAACCATGCGGATCCGGGCCGGAGCTGTGGGAAGGAGCGCCAATTGTATCGGGTTGTTGTTTTCTGGACTGCAGCAGAACAGGAGCAGCCGGGACTGGAATGTAGAAGTAGGTTATCTTGAAGATGACTCAGTTATGGTGAACGATATTGTGGTTCAACACTTTAATGAGCTTTAAGGCAAACATATTTCATGAGGAAACAACGCCGGAATTGGACGGATTTCAGCGGCACACAACAACGTATCCGATACACCTCATTGGAAACCTGGTGGTCTAAGACTAAGAAACACCAGTCACCATGAAGAAAGGAACTTTTAGCTGAGCACTCATGTTCTTTTCTGCAGGTTGAATGTGGCATTTGTTGGACAGAAGCGTCTCATCTCAACAAAAGCACCTCTTCAGTGCTGAGGCCTGATGGGGCCAGGCATGAGAATGAAGTCCCAGATCCACCAGGATGAACTCAGGTATACAGCCACTCTCCAACTGACTCACAGTTGCTTCATTGATCATTAATTCCTATTCATTTCTTCTCTCCTTCATCTTTAACCATCCAGCTTCCAGGAAGCAGATGCTGGATGAGGCTCTGCTGAATTTGATCCTGAAGGACTGCCAGCCCCTCAGCACTGTTGAGAGGGAAGGGTTCAGGGAACTGGTTCAGGTCCTTGAGCCTCATATGTTTGCCAACCAGAAAGGTTTGTGTGGAAATGATCTAAAGCAGTTGTTGATATCTCCAGTTTATTTCATCTTGAATTTCAATGTATTGATTTACTCTGGGTGTCATTTTCAGACCATCAAACAAACGGTGGCCAAAAAGTACCAGGAGGAACGGGAAGGAGTGAAAAAGGAAGTCCAGCTGCCATGTGGACATCTGTGGACATGGAGGCTCCCTTGGCTCTGACCTGTCACTGCATTAGTGAGAATGAATGTGTTGGGAGTGCAAGACTTTCCACAAAGTCACCCTGCTGACAGTTTGGCCCCAGTCCAAAGAGGCCTGATGGAGGACTGGGCCATCACCAACAAAGTCAAGTGTCTTGTGAGCGACGCAGCACCAAACATGACAGCATCCACTAGACAGCTCCAAATTCACCACTCAGTCTGCACTGCACATCGTCTGAATCTAGGAGTCAGAAAATCCTGTGATCAGATCCCCACTTCCATCATCAGACACAAAGCCAGGAACACTGTCACATCCTTCAGATCAGCACTACAGCCAAGGAGAAGCTGGCTCAGGTGCAGCAACAGATGGGAGGGCCAACCCTGAAACTCATCAGTGAGGTGCCAACACGCTGGAACAGCACACACAGCTGTCAGGGCTGCATGATGAGAGGGAACCAGTGTGGGAACCTCTGGCCTCTCTAAGACAGATTTGACTCCACTGACAGCTGAGGAGTTCACCACCATAGGAGAAGCACTTCTAGTAAACAGAGGTCATTCTAGTAGCCTGGTCCCTCTGTGGTTGAGCTATAATTTTAGGAAATATGGTCATTATTCAATGGTGACATCTCTCTGCTGAATAATGTAGAACTGAACGGATCCACTGGACCTTCTTTTTACAAACAGCAGCATGCAGCAGCTTTCCTGAGTGGAAAACTGCACATTTCTGTTGGTGAGAGTTAATCAAGTGATGGACTTTGTCTCTCAACAGAAGCTGTGTGGAAAAACCCTGCAGCTACGAGCGCTTCAGATTCTGAGAGTGATTCTTACGCCATTGGCTGGTTTAACCTGGCGTCTGACCGTGGAGGTGGCCGAGAGGAGCGTGACATGGCTGCACAGGTAAATCAACTAAAGCAGAGTTAGTCTTTGGCAGCAGGCCAGGCCGACAAATGCTTATGTCTCTGACTGACTGACTGATGAAGTTGGACCATTGGTCAGCCACAATGATTCATGACCACAAATAGTGGCCTGGGTCTTTATGAAGCTCACAAGACTGTTAGCATCATTTTGAGTTTACTACCAACTCTTACTACATCACTGTAGCATTATTTTGAGGTTCGTAGCAACACTTACTACATGACTGTCAGCATCACTTTGAGGTTATTCGAAACTTTCACTACATTACTTTTAGCATCATTTTGAGTTCATTAGCAATTCTTCCGACATCACTGTCGCAATATTTTTAGGTTCGTAGCAACTCTTACTACATGACTGTCAGCATCACTTTGAGGTTGTTCGAAACTCTTACTACATTACTTTAAGCATCACTGAGTTTCTGAGCAACTATCACTACATTACTGTTAGCATCATCTTGAGTTCATTAGCAATTCTTCCGACATCACTGTCGCAATATTTTGAGGTTCGTAGCAACTTTTACTACATTACTGTTGCATTATTTTGAGGTTCGTAGCAACACTTACTACATGACTTTCAGCATCACTTTGAGGTTATTCGAAAGTTTCACTCCATTACTGTTCGCATCATCTTGAGTTCATTAGCAATTCTTCCGACATCACTGTCACATCATTTTGAGATCATTAGCAATTCTCCGTCATCATTGTCGCATTATTTTGAGGTTCGTAGCAACTCTTACTACATGACTGTCAGCATCACTTTGAGGTTGTTCGAAACTCTTTCTACATTACTTTAAGCATCACTGAGTTTCTTAGCAACTATCACTACATTACTGTTAGCATCATCTTGAGTTCATTAGCAATTCTTCCAACATCACTGTCGCAATATTTTGAGGTTCGTAGCAACTTTTACGACAATACTGTCGCATTATTTTGAGGTTCGTAGCAACTCTTACTACATGACTGTCAGCATCTCTTTGAGGTTATTCGAAACGTTCACTCCATTACTGTTAGCATAATTTTGAGTTCATTAGCAATTCTTACTAAATCACTGTCGCATCATTTTGAGATCTTTAGCAATTCTTCTGACATCACTGTCGCATTATTTTGAGGTTCGTAGCAACTCTTACCACATGACTGTCAGCATCACTTTGAGGTTATTCGAAACTTTCACTCCATTACTGTTAGCATCATTTTGAGTTCATTAGCAATTCTTCCGACATCACTGTCGCAATATTTTGAGGTTCGTAGCAACTCTTACTACATTATTGTTGCATTATTTTAAGGTTCGTAGCAACTCTTACCACATTACTGTCAGCATCACTTTGAGTTTATTAGCAACTATCACTACATTACTGTTTGCATCATTTTGAGTTTTTGAGCAATTCTCACGACATCACTGTAGCATTAAATTGAGTTCATTAGCAACTCTTACTAAATGACTGTCAGCATCACTTTGAGGTTGTTCGAAACTCTTTCTACATTACTTTAAGCATCACTGAGTTTCTTCGCAACTATCACTACATTACTTTTAGCATCATCTTGAGTTCATGAGCAATTCTTCCAACATCACTGTCGCAATATTTTGAGGTTCGTTGCAACTTTTACGACATTACTGTCAGCATCACTTTGAGGTTATTCGAAACGTTCACTCCATTACTCTTAGCATCATTTTGAGTTCATTAGCAATTCTTACTAAATCACTGTCGCATCATTTTGAGATCTTTAGCAATTCTTCTGACATCACTGTCGCATTATTTTGAGGTTCGTAGCAACTCTTACTACATGACTGTCAGCATCACTTTGAAGTTGTTCGAAACACTTACTACATCACTGTCAGCATCACTGAGTTCATTAGCAACTATCACTGCATTACTGTTAGCATCATTTTGAGTTCATTAGCAATTCTTCCGACATCACTGTCGCAATATTTTGAGGTTCGTAGCAACTTTTACTACATTACTGACGCATTATTTTGGGGTTCGTAGCAACACTTACTACATGACTGTCAGCATCACTTTGAGGTTATTCGAAAGTTTCACTCCATTACTGTTAGCATCATCTTGAGTTCATGAGCAATTCTTCCGACATTACTGTCGCAATATTTTGAGGTTCGTTGCAACTTTTACGACATTACTGTCGCATTATTTTGAGGTTCGTAGCAACTCTTTCTACATGACTGTCAGCATCTCTTTGAGGTTATTCGAAACGTTCACTCCATTACTGTTAGCATCATTTTGAGTTCATTAGCAATTCTTCCGACATCACTGTCGCAATATTTTGAGGTTCGTAGCAACTTTTACTACATTACTGTCGCATTATTTTGAGGTTCGTAGCAACTCTTACTACATGACTGTCAGCATCTCTTTGAGGTTATTCGAAACTTTTACTCCATTACTGTTAGCATGATTTTGAGTTAACGAGCAATTCTTACCACATCACTGTCGCATCATTTTGAGATCTTTAGCAATTCTTCTTACATCACTGTCACATTATTGTGAGGTTCGTAGCAACTCTTGCTACATGACTGTCAGCATCACTTTCAGTTTATTAATTACTGTTCGCATCATTTTGAGTTAATGAGCAATTCTCACGACATCACTGTAGCGTTAAATTGAGTTCATTAGCAACTCTTTCTAAATGACTGTCAGCATCACTTTGAGGTTGTTCGAAACTCTTACGACATTACTGTAAGCATCACTGAGTTGATTAGCAACTATCACTACATTACTGTTAGCATCATCTTGAGTTCATTAGCAATTCTTCCGACATCACTGTCACAATATTTTGAGGTTCGTAGCAACTTTTACTACATTACTGTCGCATTATTTTGAGGTTCGTAGCAACTCTTACGACATGACTGTCAGTATCACTTTGAGTTTATAAGCAACTATCACTACATTACTGTTAGCATCATTTTGAGTTTTTGAGCAATTCTCACGACATCACTGTAGCATTAAATTGAGTTCATTAGCAACTCTTACTAAATGACTGTCAGCATCACTTTGAGGTTGTTCGAAACTCTTTCTGCATTACTTTAAGCATCACTGAGTTTCTTAGCAACTATCACTACATTACTGTTAGCATCATCTTGAGTTCATTAGCAATTCTTCCAACATCACTGTCGCATTATTTTGAGGTTCGTAGCAACTCTCACTATATTATTGTTGCATTATTTTAAGGTTCGTAGCAACTCTTACTCCATGACTGTCAGCATCACTTTGAGGTTATTCGAAATGTTCACTCCATTACTGTTAGCATCATTTTGATTTCATTAGCAATTCTTACGAAATCACTGTCGCATCATTTTGAGATCATTAGCAATTCTTCCGACATCACTGTCACATTATTTTGAGGTTCGTAGCAACTCTCACTACATTATTGTTGCATTATTTTAAGGTTCGTAGCAACTCTTACTACATGACTGTCAGCATCACTTTGAGTTTATGAGCAACTATCACTACATTACTGTTCGCATCATTTTGAGTTAATGAGCAATTCTCACGACATCACTGTAGCGTTAAATTGAGTTCATTAGCAACTCTTTCTAAATGACTGTCAGCATCACTTTGAGGTTGTTCGAAACTCTTACTACATTACTGTAAGCATCACTGAGTTTCTGAGCAACTATCACTACATTAGTGTTAGCATCATCTTGAGTTCATTAGCAATTCTTCCGACATCACTGTCGCAATATTTTGAGGTTCGTAGCAACTTTTACTACATTACTGTTGCATTATTTTGAGGTTCGTAGCAACACTTACTACATGACTGTCAGCATCACTTTGAGGTTATTCGAAAGTTTCACTCCATTACTGTTCGCATCATTTTGAGTTCATTAGCAATTCTTCCGACATCACTGTCGCATTATTTTGAGGTTCGTAGCAACTCTTACTACATGACTGTCAGCATCACTTTGAGGTTATTCGAAACACTTACTACATTACATTCAGCATCACTTTCAGTTTATTAGCAACTATCACTACATTACTGTTAGCATCATTTTGAATTCATGAGCAATTCTTTCTAAATCACTATCGCATCTTTTTGAGATCTTTACCAATTCTTCCGACATCACTGTCGCATTATTTTGAGGTTCGTAGCAACTCTTACTGCATTATTGTTGCATTATTTTAAGGTTCGTAGAAACTCTTACAACATTACTGTCAGCATCACTTTGAAGTTGTTCGAAACACTTACTACATTACTTCAAGCATCACTGAGTTGATTAGCAACTATCACTACATTACTGTTAACATCATTTTAAGTTCATTAGCAATTCTTACTAAATCACTGTCGCATCATTTTGAGATCTTTAGCAATTCTTCTGACATCACTGTCGCATTATTTTGAGGTTCGTAGCAACTCTTACTACATGACTGTCAGCATCACTTTGAAGTTGTTCGAAACACTTACTACATCACTGTCAGCATCACTGAGTTCATTAGCAACTACACTGCATTACTGTTAGCATCATTTTGAGTTCATTAGCAATTCTTCCGACATCACTGTCGCAATATTTTGAGGTTCGTAGCAACTTTTACTACATTACTGTCGCATTATTTTGGGGTTCGTAGCAACACTTACTACATGACTGTCAGCATCTCTTTGAGGTTATTCGAAACGTTCACTCCATTACTGTTAGCATAATTTTGAGTTCATTAGCAATTCTTACTAAATCACTGTCGCATCATTTTGAGATCTTTAGCAATTCTTCTGACATCACTGTCGCATTATTTTGAGGTTCGTAGCAACTCTTACCACATGACTGTCAGCATCACTTTGAGGTTATTCGAAACTTTCACTCCATTACTGTTAGCATCATTTTGAGTTCATTAGCAATTCTTCCGACATCACTGTCGCAATATTTTGAGGTTCGTAGCAACTCTTACTACATTATTGTTGCATTATTTTAAGGTTCGTAGCAACTCTTACCACATTACTGTCAGCATCACTTTGAGTTTATTAGCAACTATAACTACATTACTGTTTGCATCATTTTGAGTTTTTGAGCAATTCTCACGACATCACTGTAGCATTAAATTGAGTTCATTAGCAACTCTTACTAAATGACTGTCAGCATCACTTTGAGGTTGTTCGAAACTCTTTCTACATTACTTTAAGCATCACTGAGTTTCTTCGCAACTATCACTACATTACTTTTAGCATCATCTTGAGTTCATGAGCAATTCTTCCAACATCACTGTCGCAATATTTTGAGGTTCGTTGCAACTTTTACGACATTACTGTCAGCATCACTTTGAGGTTATTCGAAACGTTCACTCCATTACTCTTAGCATCATTTTGAGTTCATTAGCAATTCTTACTAAATCACTGTCGCATCATTTTGAGATCTTTAGCAATTCTTCTGACATCACTGTCGCATTATTTTGAGGTTCGTAGCAACTCTTACTACATGACTGTCAGCATCACTTTGAAGTTGTTCGAAACACTTACTACATCACTGTCAGCATCACTGAGTTCATTAGCAACTATCACTGCATTACTGTTAGCATCATTTTGAGTTCATTAGCAATTCTTCCGACATCACTGTCGCAATATTTTGAGGTTCGTAGCAACTTTTACTACATTACTGTCGCATTATTTTGGGGTTCGTAGCAACACTTACTACATGACTGTCAGCATCACTTTGAGGTTATTCGAAAGTTTCACTCCATTACTGTTAGCATCATCTTGAGTTCATGAGCAATTCTTCCGACATTACTGTCGCAATATTTTGAGGTTCGTTGCAACTTTTACGACATTACTGTCGCATTATTTTGAGGTTCGTAGCAACTCTTTCTACATGACTGTCAGCATCTCTTTGAGGTTATTCGAAACGTTCACTCCATTACTGTTAGCATCATTTTGAGTTCATTAGCAATTCTTCCGACATCACTGTCGCAATATTTTGAGGTTCGTAGCAACTTTTACTACATTACTGTCGCATTATTTTGAGGTTCGTAGCAACTCTTACTACATGACTGTCAGCATCTCTTTGAGGTTATTCGAAACTTTTACTCCATTACTGTTAGCATGATTTTGAGTTAACGAGCAATTCTTACCACATCACTGTCGCATCATTTTGAGATCTTTAGCAATTCTTCTTACATCACTGTCACATTATTTTGAGGTTCGTAGCAACTCTTGCTACATGACTGTCAGCATCACTTTCAGTTTATTAATTACTGTTCGCATCATTTTGAGTTAATGAGCAATTCTCACGACATCACTGTAGCGTTAAATTGAGTTCATTAGCAACTCTTTCTAAATGACTGTCAGCATCACTTTGAGGTTGTTCGAAACTCTTACGACATTACTGTAAGCATCACTGAGTTGATTAGCAACTATCACTACATTACTGTTAGCATCATCTTGAGTTCATTAGCAATTCTTCCGACATCACTGTCACAATATTTTGAGGTTCGTAGCAACTTTTACTACATTACTGTCGCATTATTTTGAGGTTCGTAGCAACACTTACTACATGACTTTCAGCATCACTTTAAGGTTATTCGAAAGTTTCACTCCATTACTGTTAGCATCATCTTGAGTTCATTAGCAATTCTTCCGACATCACTGTCGCAATATTTTTTGAGGTTCGTAGCAACTTTTACTACATTACTGTCGCATTATTTTGAGGTTCGTAGCAACACTTACTACATGACTGTCAGCATCACTTTGAGGTTATTCGAAAGTTTCACTCCATTACTGTTAGCATCATCTTGAGTTCATGAGCAATTCTTCCGACATTACTGTCGCATTATTTTGAGGTTCGTTGCAACTTTTACTACATTACTGTCGCATTATTTTGAGGTTCGTAGCAACTCTTACTACATGACTGTCAGCATCTCTTTGAGGTTATTCGAAACGTTCACTCCATTACTGTTAGCATCATTTTGAGTTCATTAGCAATTCTTACTAAATCACTGTCGCATCATTTTGAGATCTTTAGCAATTCTTCTGACATCACTGTCGCATTATTTTGAGGTTCGTAGCAACTCTTACTACATGACTGTCAGCATCACTTTGAAGTTGTTCGAAACACTTACTACATCACTGTCAGCATCACTGAGTTCATTAGCAACTATCACTGCATTACTGTTAGCATCATTTTGAGTTCATTAGCAATTCTTCCGACATCACTGTCGCAATATTTTGAGGTTCGTAGCAACTTTTACTACATTACTGTCGCATTATTTTGGGGTTCGTAGCAACACTTACTACATGACTGTCAGCATCACTTTGAGGTTATTCGAAAGTTTCACTCCATTACTGTTAGCATCATCTTGAGTTCATGAGCAATTCTTCCGACATTACTGTCGCAATATTTTGAGGTACGTTGCAACTTTTACGACATTACTGTCGCATTATTTTGAGGTTCGGAGCAACTCTTTCTACATGACTGTCAGCATCTCTTTGAGGTTATTCGAAACGTTCACTCCATTACTGTTAGCATCATTTTGAGTTCATTAGCAATTCTTCCGACATCACTGTCGCAATATTTTGAGGTTCGTAGCAACTTTTACTACATTACTGTCGCATTATTTTGAGGTTCGTAGCAACTCTTACTACATGACTGTCAGCATCTCTTTGAGGTTATTCGAAACTTTTACTCCATTACTGTTAGCATGATTTTGAGTTAACGAGCAATTCTTACCACATCACTGTCGCATCATTTTGAGATCTTTAGCAATTCTTCTTACATCACTGTCACATTATTTTGAGGTTCGTAGCAACTCTTGCTACATGACTGTCAGCATCACTTTCAGTTTATTAATTACTGTTCGCATCATTTTGAGTTAATGAGCAATTCTCACGACATCACTGTAGCGTTAAATTGAGTTCATTAGCAACTCTTTCTAAATGACTGTCAGCATCACTTTGAGGTTGTTCGAAACTCTTACGACATTACTGTAAGCATCACTGAGTTGATTAGCAACTATCACTACATTACTGTTAGCATCATCTTGAGTTCATTAGCAATTCTTCCGACATCACTGTCACAATATTTTGAGGTTCGTAGCAACTTTTACTACATTACTGTCGCATTATTTTGAGGTTCGTAGCAACACTTACTACATGACTTTCAGCATCACTTTAAGGTTATTCGAAAGTTTCACTCCATTACTGTTAGCATCATCTTGAGTTCATTAGCAATTCTTCTGACATCACTGTCGCAATATTTTGAGGTTCGTAGCAACTCTTACTAAATTACTGTTGCATCATTTTGAATTCATGAGCAATTCTTTCTAAATCACTGTCGCATCATTTTGAGATCTTTACCAATTCTTCCGACATTACTGTCGCATTATTTTGAGGTTCGTAGCAACTCTTACTACATGACTGTCAGCATCACTTTGAGGTTATTCGAAACACTTACTACATTACTTCAAGCATCACTGAGTTGACTAGCAACTATCACTCCATTACTGTTAGCATCATTTTAAGATCATTAGCAATTCTTCCGACATCACTGTCGCAATATTTTGAGGTTCGTAGCAACTTTTACTACATTACTGTCGCATTATTTTGAGGTTCGTAGCAACTCTTACGACATGACTGTCAGTATCACTTTGAGTTTATAAGCAACTATCACTACATTACTGTTAGCATCATTTTGAGTTTTTGAGCAATTCTCACGACATCACTGTAGCATTAAATTGAGTTCATTAGCAACTCTTACTAAATGACTGTCAGCATCACTTTGAGGTTGTTCGAAACTCTTTCTGCATTACTTTAAGCATCACTGAGTTTCTTCGCAACTATCACTACATTACTGTTAGCATCATCTTGAGTTCATGAGCAATTCTTCCAACATCACTGTCGCAATATTTTGAGGTTCGTTGCAACTTTTACGACATTACTGTCAGCATCACTTTGAGGTTATTCGAAACGTTCACTCCATTACTCTTAGCATCATTTTGAGTTCATTAGCAATTCTTACTAAATCACTGTCGCATCATTTTGAGATCTTTAGCAATTCTTCTGACATCACTGTCGCATTATTTTGAGGTTCGTAGCAACTCTTACTACATGACTGTCAGCATCACTTTGAAGTTGTTCGAAACACTTACTACATCACTGTCAGCATCACTGAGTTCATTAGCAACTATCACTGCATTACTGTTAGCATCATTTTGAGTTCATTAGCAATTCTTCCGACATCACTGTCGCAATATTTTGAGGTTCGTAGCAACTTTTACTACATTACTGTCGCATTATTTTGGGGTTCGTAGCAACACTTACTACATGACTGTCAGCATCACTTTGAGGTTATTCGAAAGTTTCACTCCATTACTGTTAGCATCATCTTGAGTTCATGAGCAATTCTTCCGACATTACTGTCGCAATATTTTGAGGTTCGTTGCAACTTTTACGACATTACTGTCGCATTATTTTGAGGTTCGTAGCAACTCTTTCTACATGACTGTCAGCATCTCTTTGAGGTTATTCGAAACGTTCACTCCATTACTGTTAGCATCATTTTGAGTTCATTAGCAATTCTTCCGACATCACTGTCGCAATATTTTGAGGTTCGTAGCAACTTTTACTACATTACTGTCGCATTATTTTGAGGTTCGTAGCAACTCTTACTACATGACTGTCAGCATCTCTTTGAGGTTATTCGAAACTTTTACTCCATTACTGTTAGCATGATTTTGAGTTAACGAGCAATTCTTACCACATCACTGTCGCATCATTTTGAGATCTTTAGCAATTCTTCTTACATCACTGTCACATTATTTTGAGGTTCGTAGCAACTCTTGCTACATGACTGTCAGCATCACTTTCAGTTTATTAATTACTGTTCGCATCATTTTGAGTTAATGAGCAATTCTCACGACATCACTGTAGCGTTAAATTGAGTTCATTAGCAACTCTTTCTAAATGACTGTCAGCATCACTTTGAGGTTGTTCGAAACTCTTACGACATTACTGTAAGCATCACTGAGTTGATTAGCAACTATCACTACATTACTGTTAGCATCATCTTGAGTTCATTAGCAATTCTTCCGACATCACTGTCACAATATTTTGAGGTTCGTAGCAACTTTTACTACATTACTGTCGCATTATTTTGAGGTTCGTAGCAACACTTACTACATGACTTTCAGCATCACTTTAAGGTTATTCGAAAGTTTCACTCCATTACTGTTAGCATCATCTTGAGTTCATTAGCAATTCTTCTGACATCACTGTCGCAATATTTTGAGGTTCGTAGCAACTCTTACTAAATTACTGTTGCATCATTTTGAATTCATGAGCAATTCTTTCTAAATCACTGTCGCATCATTTTGAGATCTTTACCAATTCTTCCGACATTACTGTCGCATTATTTTGAGGTTCGTAGCAACTCTTACTACATGACTGTCAGCATCACTTTGAGGTTATTCGAAACACTTACTACATTACTTCAAGCATCACTGAGTTGATTAGCAACTATCACTCCATTACTGTTAGCATCATTTTAAGATCATTAGCAATTCTTCCGACATCACTGTCGCAATATTTTGAGGTTCGTAGCAACTTTTACTACATTACTGTCGCATTATTTTGAGGTTCGTAGCAACTCTTACGACATGACTGTCAGTATCACTTTGAGTTTATAAGCAACTATCACTACATTACTGTTAGCATCATTTTGAGTTTTTGAGCAATTCTCACGACATCACTGTAGCATTAAATTGAGTTCATTAGCAACTCTTACTAAATGACTGTCAGCATCACTTTGAGGTTGTTCGAAACTCTTTCTGCATTACTTTAAGCATCACTGAGTTTCTTAGCAACTATCACTACATTACTGTTAGCATCATCTTGAGTTCATTAGCAATTCTTCCAACATCACTGTCGCAATATTTTGAGGTTCGTAGCAACTTTTACTACAATACTGTCGCATTATTTTGAGGTTCGTAGCAACTCTTACCACATTACTGTCAGCATCACTTTGAGGTTGTTCGAAATACTTACTACATCACTGTCAGCATCACTGAGATGATGAGCAACTATCACTACATTACTGTTAGCATCATTTTGAGTTCATTAGCAATTCTTCCGACATCACTGTCGCAATATTTTAAGGTTCGTAGCAACTCTTACTACATTATTGTTGCATTATTTTAAGGTTCGTAGCAACTCTTACCACATTACTGTCAGCATCACTTTGAGTTTATTAGCAACTATCACTACATTACTGTTAGCATCATTTTGAGTTTTTGAGCAATTCTCACGACATCACTGTAGCATTAAATTGAGTTCATTAGCAACTCTTACTAAATGATTGTCAGCATCACTTTGAGGTTGTTCGAAACTCTTTCTACATTACTGTCAGCATCACCGAGTTTCTTAGCAACTATCACTACATTACTGTTAGCATCATCTTGAGTTCATTAGCAATTCTTCCAACATCACTGTCGCAATATTTTGAGGTTCGTTGCAACTTTTACTACATTACTGTCGCATTATTTTGAGGTTCGTAGCAACTCTTACTACATGACTGTCAGCATCTCTTTGAGGTTATTCGAAACGTTCACTCCATTACTCTTAGCATCATTTTGAGTTCATTAGCAATTCAGACTAAATCACTGTTGCATCATTTTGAGATCTTTAGCAATTCTTCTGACATCACTGTAGCATTATTTTGAGGTTCGTAGCAACTCTTACTACATGACTGTCAGCATCACTTTGAAGTTGTTCGAAACACTTACTACATCACTGTCAGCATCACTGAGTTCATTAGCAACTATCACTGCATTACTGTTAGCATCATTTTGAGTTCATTAGCAATTCTTCCGACATCACTTTCGCAATATTTTGAGGTTCGTAGCAACTTTTACTACATTACTGTCGCATTATTTTGAGGTTCGTAGCAACACTTACTACATGACTGTCAGCATCACTTTGAGGTTATTCGAAAGTTTCACTCCATTACTGTTAGCATCATCTTGAGTTCATGAGCAATTCTTCCGACATTACTGTCGCATTATTTTGAGGTTCGTTGCAACTTTTACTACATTACTGTCGCATTATTTTGAGGTTCGTAGCAACTCTTACTACATGACTGTCAGCATCTCTTTGAGGTTATTCGAAACGTTCACTCCATTACTGTTAGCATCATTTTGAGTTCATTAGCAATTCTTACTAAATCACTGTCGCATCATTTTGAGATCTTTAGCAAATCTTCTGACATCACTGTCGCATTATTTTGAGGTTCGTAGCAACTCTTACTACATGACTGTCAGCATCACTTTGAGGTTGTTCGAAACACTTACTACATTACTGTAAGCATCACCGAGATGATTAGCAACTATCACTACATTACATTTAGCATCATTTTGAGTTCATTAGCAATTCTTCCGACATCACTGTCGCAATATTTTGAGGTTCGTAGCAACTCTTACTACATTATTGTTGCATTATTTTAAGGTTCGTAGCAACTCTTTCCACATTACTGTCAGCATCACTTTGAGTTTATTAGCAACTATCACTACATTACTGTTAGCATCATTTTGAGTTTTTGAGCAATTCTCACGACATCACTGTAGCATTAAATTCAGTTCATTAGCAACTCTTACTAAATGACTGTCAGCATCACTTTGAGGTTGTTCGAAACTCATTCTACATTACTTTAAGCATCACTGAGTTTCTCAGCAACTATCACTACATTACTGTTAGCATCATCTTGAGTTCATTCGCAATTCTTCCAACATCACTGTCGCAATATTTTGAGGGTTGTTGCAACTTTTACTACATTACTGTCGCATTATTTTTAGGTTCGTAGCAACTCTTACTACATGACTGTCAGCATCTCTTTGAGGTTATTCGAAACGTTCACTCCATTACTCTTAGCATCATTTTGAGTTCATTAGCAATTCTTCCGACATCACTGTCGTAATATTTTTAGGTTCGTAGCAACTTTTACTACATTACTGTCGCATTATTTTGAGGTTCGTAGCAACTCTTACTACATGACTGTCAGCATCTCTTTGAGGTTATTCGAAACGTTCACTCCATTACTGTTAGCATCATTTTGAGTTCATTAGCAATTCTTACTAAATCACTGTCGCATCATTTTGAGATCTTTAGCAATTCTTCTGACATCACTGTCGCATTATTTTGAGGTTCGTAGCAACTCTTACTACATGACTGTCAGCATCACTTTGAGGTTGTTCGAAACACTTACTACATCACTGTCATCATCACCGAGATGATTAGCAACTATCACTACATTACATTTAGCATCATTTTGAGTTCATTAGCAATTCTTCCGACATCACTGTCGCAATATTTTGAGGTTCGTAGCAACTCTTACTACATTATTGTCGCATTATTTTGAGGTTCGTAGCAACTCTTACTACATGACTGTCAGCATCTCTTTGAGGTTATTCGAAACGTTCACTCCATTACTCTTAGCATCATTTTGAGTTCATTAGCAATTCTTCCGACATCACTGTCGTAATATTTTTAGGTTAGTAGCAACTTTTACTTCATTACTGTCGCATTATTTTGAGGTTTGTAGCAACTCTTACTACATGACTGTCAGCATCTCTTTGAGGTTATTTGAAACTTTTACTCCATTACTGTTAGCATGATTTTGAGTAAACGAGCAATTCTTACCACATCACTGTCGCATCATTTTGAGATCTTTAGCAATTCTTCTGACATCACTGTCACATTATTTTGAGGTTCGTAGCAACTCTTGCAACATGACTGTCAGCATCACTTTGAGGTTATTCGAAACACTTACTACATTACTGTTAGCATCACTGAGCTGATTAGCAACTATCACTACATTACTGTTAGCATCATTTTTAGTTCATTAGCAAATCTTCCGACATCACTGTCGCAATATTTTGAGGTTCGTAGTAACTTTTACTACATTACTGTCGCATTATTTTGAGGTTCGTAGCAACACTTACTACATGACTGTCAGCATCACTTTGAGGTTATTGGAAAGTTTCACTCCATTACTGTTAGCATCATTTTGAGTTCACTAGCAATTCTTACAACATCACTGTCGCATCATTTTGAGATCTTTAGCAATTCTTCTGACAACACTGTCACATTATTTTGAGGTTCGTAGCAACTCTTGCTACATGACTGTCAGCATCACTTTGAGGTTATTCGAAACACTTACTACATTACTGTAAGCATCACTGAGTTGATTCGCAACTATCACTACATTACTGTTAGCATCATTTTGAGTTCATTAGCAATTCTTCCGACATCACTGTCGCAATATTTTGAGGTTCGTAGCAACTCTTACTACATATTTGTTGCATTATTTTAAGGTTCGTAGCAACTCTTACCACATTATTGTCAGCATCACTTTGAGTTTATTAGCAACTATCACTACACTACTTTTTGCATCATTTTGAGTTTTTGAGCAATTCTCACGACATCACTGTAGCATTAAATTGAGTTCATTAGCAACTCTTACGAAATGACTGTCAGCATCACTTTGAGGTTGTTCGAAACACTTACTACATCACTGTCAGCATCACTGAGATGATTATCAGCTATCACTACATTACTGTTTGCATCATCGTGAGTTCATTAGCAATTCTTCCAACATCACTGTCGCAATATTTCGAGGTTCGTAGCAACTTTTCCTACATTACTGTCGCATTATTTTGAGGTTCGTAGCAACTCTTACTACATGACTGTCAGCATCTCTTTGAGGTTATTCGAAACGTTCACTCCATTACTCTTAGCATCATTTTGAGTTCATTAGCAATTCTTACTAAATCACTGTCGCATCATTTTGAGATCTTTAGCAATTCTTCTGACATCACTGTCGCATTATTTTGAGGTTCGTAGCAACTCTTACTACATGACTGTCAGCATCTCTTTGAGGTTATTCGAAACGTTCACTCCATTACTGTTAGCATCATTTTGAGTTCATTAGCAATTCTTACTAAATCACTGTCGCATCATTTTGAGATCTTTAGCAATTCTTCTGACATCACTGTCGCATTATTTTGAGGTTCGTAGCAACTCTTACTACATGACTGTCAGCATCACTTTGAGGTTGTTCGAAACACTTACTACATCACTGTCAGCATCACCGAGATGATTAGCAACTATCACTACATTACATTTAGCATCCTTTTGAGTTCATTAGCAATTCTTCCGACATCACTGTCGCAATATTTTGAGGTTC
This sequence comes from Aulostomus chinensis, assembly GCF_037954235.1. Classification (NCBI taxonomy): domain Eukaryota; kingdom Metazoa; phylum Chordata; class Actinopteri; order Syngnathiformes; family Aulostomidae; genus Aulostomus; species Aulostomus chinensis. The sequence goes on from NC_141320.1 coordinate 37,752,383, forward strand.
GTAGCAACTCTTACTACATTATTGTTGCATTATTTTAAGGTTCGTAGCAACTCTTACCACATTACTGTCAGCATCACTTTGAGTTTATTAGCAACTATCACTACATTACTGTTAGCATCATTTTGAGTTTTTGAGCAATTCTCACGACATCACTGTAGCATTAAATTGAGTTCATTAGCAACTCTTACTAAATGACTGTCAGCATCACTTTGAGGTTATTCGAAACTTTTACTCCATTACTGTTAGCATGATTTTGAGTAAACGAGCAATTCTTACCACATCACTGTCGCATCATTTTGAGATCTTTAGCAATTCTTTTGACATCACTGTCACATTATTTTGAGGTTCGTAGCAACTCTTGCAACATGACTGTCAGCATCACTTTGAGGTTATTCGAAACACTTACTACATTACTTCAAGCATCACTGAGTTGATTAGCAACTATCACTACATTACTGTTAGCATCATTTTGAGTTCATTAGCAAATCTTCCGACATCACTGTCGCAATATTTTGAGGTTCGTAGTAACTTTTACTACATTACTGTCGCATTATTTTGAGGTTCGTAGCAACACTTACTACATGACTGTCAGCATCACTTTGAGGTTATTGGAAAGTTTCACTCCATTACTGTTAGCATCATTTTGAGTTCACTACCAATTCTTACAACATCACTGTCGCATCATTTTGAGATCTTTAGCAATTCTTCTGACAACACTGTCACATTATTTTGAGGTTCGTAGCAACTCTTGCTACATGACTGTCAGCATCACTTTGAGGTTATTCGAAACACTTACTACATTACTTCAAGCATCACTGAGTTGATTAGCAACTATCACTACATTACTGTTAGCAGCATTTTAAGTTCATTAGCAATTCTTACTATATCACTGTCGCAACATTTTAAGGTTCGTAGCAACTTTTACTACATTACTATCGCATTATTTTGAGGTTCGTAGCAACTCTTACAACATGACTTTCAGCATCACTTTGAGGTTATTCTAAACACTTACTACATTACTGTAAGCATCACTGAGTTGATTAGCAACTATCGCTACATTACTGTTAACATCATTAGCAATTCTTCCGACATCACTGTCGCAATATTTTGAGGTTCGTAGCAACTCTTACCACATTACTGTCAGCATCACTTTGAGTTTATTAGCAACTATCACTACACTACTGTTTGCATCATTTTGAGTTTTTGAGCAATTCTCACGACATCACTGTAGCATTAAATTGAGTTCATTAGCAACTCTTACTAAATGACTGTCAGCATCACTTTGAGGTTGTTCGAAACACTTACTACATCACTGTCAGCATCACTGAGATGATTATCAACTATCACTACATTACTGTTAGCATCATCTTGAGTTCATTAGCAATTCTTCCAACATCACTGTCGCAATATTTTGAGGTTCGTAGCAACTTTTCCTACATTACTGTCGCATTATTTTGAGGTTCGTAGCAACTCTTACTTCATGACTGTCAGCATCACTTTGAGGTTGTTCGAAACACTTACTACATCACTGTCAGCATCACTGAGATGATTAGCAACTATCACTACATTACTGTTAGCATCATTTTGAGTTCATTAGCAATTCTTCCGACATCACTGTCGCAATATTTTAAGGTTCGTAGCAACTCTTACTACATTATTGTTGCATTATTTTAAGGTTCGTAGCAACTCTTACCACATTACTGTCAGCATCACTTTGAGTTATTAGCAACTATCACTACATTACTGTTAGCATCATTTTGAGTTTTTGAGCAATTCTCACGAAATCACTGTTGCATTAAATTGAGTTCATTAGCAACTCTTACTAAATGATTGTCAGCATCACTTTGAGGTTGTTCGAAACTCTTTCTACATTACTTTAAGCATCACCGAGTTTCTTCGCAACTATCACTACATTACTGTTAGCATCATCTTGAGTTCATTAGCAATTCTTCCAACATCACTGTCGCAATATTTTGAGGTTCGTTGCAACTTTTACTACATTACTGTCGCATTATTTTGAGGTTCGTAGCAACTCTTACTACATGACTGTCAGCATCACTTTGAAGTTGTTCGAAATACTTACTACATCACTGTCAGCATCACTGAGTTCATTCGCAACTATCACTGCATTACTGTTAGCATCATTTTGAGTTCATTAGCAATTCTTCCGACATCACTTTCGCAATATTTTGAGGTTCGTAGCAACTTTTACTACATTACTGTCGCATTATTTTGAGGTTCGTAGCAACACTTACTACATGACTGTCAGCATCACTTTGAGGTTATTCGAAAGTTTCACTCCATTACTGTTAGCATCATCTTGAGTTCATGAGCAATTCTTCCGACATTACTGTCGCATTATTTTGAGGTTCGTTGCAACTTTTACTACATTACTGTCGCATTATTTTGAGGTTCGTAGCAACTCTTACTACATGACTGTCAGCATCTCTTTGAGGTTATTCGAAACGTTCACTCCATTACTGTTAGCATCATTTTGAGTTCATTAGCAATTCTTACTAAATCACTGTCGCATCATTTTGAGATCTTTAGCAATTCTTCTGACATCACTGTCGCATTATTTTGAGGTTCGTAGCAACTCTTACTACATGACTGTCAGCATCACTTTGAGGTTGTTCGAAACACTTACTACATCACTGTCAGCATCACCGAGATGATTAGCAACTATCACTACATTACATTTAGCATCATTTTGAGTTCATTAGCAATTCTTCCGACATCACTGTCGCAATATTTTGAGGTTCGTAGCAACTCTTACCACATTATTGTTGCATTATTTTAAGGTTCGTAGCAACTCTGACCACATTACTGTCCGCATCACTTTGAGGTTATTCGAAACTTTCACTCCATTACTGTTAGCATCATTTTGTGTTCACTAGCAATTCTTACTACAACACTGTCGCAATATTTTGAGGTTCGTAGCAACTTTTACTACATTACTGTCGCATTATTTTGAGGTTCGTAGCAACTCTTACTACATGACTGTCAGCATCACTTTGAGGTTATTCAAAACACTTCCTACATTACTGTAAGCATCACTGAGTTGATTAGCAACTATCACTACATTACTGTTAGCATCATTTTGAGTTCATTAGCAATTCTTCCGACATCACTGTCGCAATATTTTGAGGTTCGTAGCAACTCTTACTACATATTTGTTGCATTATTTTAAGGTTCGTAGCAACTCTTACCACATTACTGTCAGCATCACTTTGAGTTTATTAGCAACTATCACTACACTACTGTTTGCATCATTTTGAGTTTTTGAGCAATTCTCACGACATCACTGTAGCATTAAATTGAGTTCATTAGCAACTCTTACTAAATGACTGTCAGCATCACTTTGAGGTTGTTCAAAACTCTTTCTACATTACTTTAAGCATCACTGAGTTTCTTAGCAACTATCACTACATTACTGTTAGCATCATCTTGAGTTCATTAGCAATTCTTCCAACATCACTGTCGCAATATTTTGAGGTTCGTAGCAACTTTTCCTACATTACTGTCGCATTATTTTGAGGTTCGTAGCAACTCTTACTTCATGACTGTCAGCATCACTTTGAGGTTGTTCGAAATACTTACTACATCACTGTCAGCATCACTGAGATGATTAGCAACTATCACTACATTACTGTTAGCATTATTTTGAGTTCATTAGCAATTCTTCCGACATCACTGTCGCAATATTTTAAGGTTCGTAGCAACTCTTACTACATTATTGTTGCATTATTTTAAGGTTCGTAGCAACTCTTACCACATTACTGTCAGCATCACTTTGAGTTTATTAGCAACTATCACTACATAACTGTTAGCATCATTTTGAGTTTTTGAGCAATTCTCACGACATCACTGTAGCATTAAATTGAGTTCATTAGCAACTCTTACTAAATGATTGTCAGCATCACTTTGAGGTTGTTCGAAACTCTTTCTACATTACTGTCAGCATCACCGAGTTTCTTAGCAACTATCACTACATTACTGTTAGCATCATCTTGAGTTCATTAGCAATTCTTCCAACATCACTGTCGCAATATTTTGAGGTTCGTTGCAACTTTTACTACATTACTGTCGCATTATTTTGAGGTTCGTAGCAACTCTTACTACATGACTGTCAGCATCTCTTTGAGGTTATTCGAAACGTTCACTCCATTACTCTTAGCATCATTTTGAGTTCATTAGCAATTCTGACTAAATCACTGTCGCATCATTTTGAGATCTTTAGCAATTCTTCTGACATCACTGTCGCATTATTTTGAGGTTCGTAGCAACTCTTACTACATGACTGTCAGCATCACTTTGAAGTTGTTCGAAACACTTACTACATTACTGTCAGCATCACTGAGTTCATTAGCAACTATCACTGCATTACTGTTAGCATCATTTTGAGTTCATTAGCAATTCTTCCGACATCACTTTCGCAATATTTTGAGGTTCGTAGCAACTCTTACTACATTACTGTCGCATTATTTTGAGGTTCGTAGCAACACTTACTACATGACTGTCAGCATCACTTTGAGGTTATTCGAAAGTTTCACTCCATTACTGTTAGCATCATCTTTAGTTCATGAGCAATTCTTCCGACATTACTGTCACATTATTTTGAGGTTCGTTGCAACTTTTACTACATTACTGTCGCATTATTTTGAGGTTCGTAGCAACTCTTACTACATGACTGTCAGCATCTCTTTGAGGTTATTCGAAACGTTCACTCCATTACTGTTAGCATCATTTTGAGTTCATTAGCAATTCTTACTAAATCACTGTCGCATCATTTTGAGATCTTTAGCAATTCTTCTGACATCACTGTCGCATTATTTTGAGGTTCGTAGCAACTCTTACTACATGACTGTCAGCATCACTTTGAGGTTGTTCGAAACACTTACTACATCACTGTCATCATCACCGAGATGATTAGCAACTATCACTACATTACATTTAGCATCATTTTGAGTTCATTAGCAATTCTTCCGACATCACTGTCGCAATATTTTGAGGTTCGTAGCAACTCTTACTACATTATTGTCGCATTATTTTGAGGTTCGTAGCAACTCTTACTACATGACTGTCAGCATCTCTTTGAGGTTATTCGAAACGTTCACTCCATTACTCTTAGCATCATTTTGAGTTCATTAGCAATTCTTCCGACATCACTGTCGTAATATTTTTAGGTTAGTAGCAACTTTTACTTCATTACTGTCGCATTATTTTGAGGTTTGTAGCAACTCTTACTACATGACTGTCAGCATCTCTTTGAGGTTATTTGAAACTTTTACTCCATTACTGTTAGCATGATTTTGAGTAAACGAGCAATTCTTACCACATCACTGTCGCATCATTTTGAGATCTTTAGCAATTCTTCTGACATCACTGTCACATTATTTTGAGGTTCGTAGCAACTCTTGCAACATGACTGTCAGCATCACTTTGAGGTTATTCGAAACACTTACTACATTACTGTTAGCATCACTGAGCTGATTAGCAACTATCACTACATTACTGTTAGCATCATTTTTAGTTCATTAGCAAATCTTCCGACATCACTGTCGCAATATTTTGAGGTTCGTAGTAACTTTTACTACATTACTGTCGCATTATTTTGAGGTTCGTAGCAACACTTACTACATGACTGTCAGCATCACTTTGAGGTTATTGGAAAGTTTCACTCCATTACTGTTAGCATCATTTTGAGTTCACTAGCAATTCTTACAACATCACTGTCGCATCATTTTGAGATCTTTAGCAATTCTTCTGACAACACTGTCACATTATTTTGAGGTTCGTAGCAACTCTTGCTACATGACTGTCAGCATCACTTTGAGGTTATTCGAAACACTTACTACATTACTGTAAGCATCACTGAGTTGATTCGCAACTATCACTACATTACTGTTAGCATCATTTTGAGTTCATTAGCAATTCTTCCGACATCACTGTCGCAATATTTTGAGGTTCGTAGCAACTCTTACTACATATTTGTTGCATTATTTTAAGGTTCGTAGCAACTCTTACCACATTATTGTCAGCATCACTTTGAGTTTATTAGCAACTATCACTACACTACTTTTTGCATCATTTTGAGTTTTTGAGCAATTCTCACGACATCACTGTAGCATTAAATTGAGTTCATTAGCAACTCTTACGAAATGACTGTCAGCATCACTTTGAGGTTGTTCGAAACACTTACTACATCACTGTCAGCATCACTGAGATGATTATCAACTATCACTACATTACTGTTTGCATCATCGTGAGTTCATTAGCAATTCTTCCAACATCACTGTCGCAATATTTCGAGGTTCGTAGCAACTTTTCCTACATTACTGTCGCATTATTTTGAGGTTCGTAGCAACTCTTACTACATGACTGTCAGCATCTCTTTGAGGTTATTCGAAACGTTCACTCCATTACTCTTAGCATCATTTTGAGTTCATTAGCAATTCTTACTAAATCACTGTCGCATCTTTTTGAGATCTTTAGCAATTCTTCTGACATCACTGTCGCATTATTTTGAGGTTCGTAGCAACTCTTACTACATGACTGTCAGCATCTCTTTGAGGTTATTCGAAACGTTCACTCCATTACTGTTAGCATCATTTTGAGTTCATTAGCAATTCTTACTAAATCACTGTCGCATCATTTTGAGATCTTTAGCAATTCTTCTGACATCACTGTCGCATTATTTTGAGGTTCGTAGCAACTCTTACTACATGACTGTCAGCATCACTTTGAGGTTGTTCGAAACACTTACTACATCACTGTCAGCATCACCGAGATGATTAGCAACTATCACTACATTACATTTAGCATCCTTTTGAGTTCATTAGCAATTCTTCCGACATCACTGTCGCAATATTTTGAGGTTCGTAGCAACTCTTACTACATTATTGTTGCATTATTTTAAGGTTCGTAGCAACTCTTACCACATTACTGTCAGCATCACTTTGAGTTTATTAGCAACTATCACTACATTACTGTTAGCATCATTTTGAGTTTTTGAGCAATTCTCACGACATCACTGTAGCATTAAATTGAGTTCATTAGCAACTCTTACTAAATGACTGTCAGCATCACTTTGAGGTTATTCGAAACTTTTACTCCATTACTGTTAGCATGATTTTGAGTAAACGAGCAATTCTTACCACATCACTGTCGCATCATTTTGAGATCTTTAGCAATTCTTTTGACATCACTGTCACATTATTTTGAGGTTCGTAGCAACTCTTGCAACATGACTGTCAGCATCACTTTGAGGTTATTCGAAACACTTACTACATTACTTCAAGCATCACTGAGTTGATTAGCAACTATCACTACATTACTGTTAGCATCATTTTGAGTTCATTAGCAAATCTTCCGACATCACTGTCGCAATATTTTGAGGTTCGTAGTAACTTTTACTACATTACTGTCGCATTATTTTGAGGTTCGTAGCAACACTTACTACATGACTGTCAGCATCACTTTGAGGTTATTGGAAAGTTTCACTCCATTACTGTTAGCATCATTTTGAGTTCACTACCAATTCTTACAACATCACTGTCGCATCATTTTGAGATCTTTAGCAATTCTTCTGACAACACTGTCACATTATTTTGAGGTTCGTAGCAACTCTTGCTACATGACTGTCAGCATCACTTTGAGGTTATTCGAAACACTTACTACATTACTTCAAGCATCACTGAGTTGATTAGCAACTATCACTACATTACTGTTAGCAGCATTTTAAGTTCATTAGCAATTCTTACTATATCACTGTCGCAACATTTTAAGGTTCGTAGCAACTTTTATTACATTACTATCGCATTATTTTGAGGTTCGTAGCAACTCTTACAACATGACTTTCAGCATCACTTTGAGGTTATTCGAAACACTTACTACATTACTGTAAGCATCACTGAGTTGATTAGCAACTATCGCTACATTACTGTTAACATCATTAGCAATTCTTCCGACATCACTGTCGCAATATTTTGAGGTTCGTAGCAACTCTTACTACATGACTGTCAGCATCTTTTTGAGGTTATTCGAAAAGTTCACTCCATTACTGTTAGCATCATTTTGAGTTCATTAGCAATTCTTACTACATCACTGTCGCATCATTTTGAGATCATTAGCAATTCTTCCGACATCACTGTCGCAATATTTTGAGGTTCGTAGCAACTCTTACTACATTATTGTTGCATTATTTTAAGGTTCGGAGCAACTCTTACCACATTACTGTCAGCATCACTTTGAGTTTATTAGCAAGTATCACTACATTACTGTTAGCATCATTTTGAGTTTTTGAGCAATTCTCACGACATCACTGTAGCATTAAATTGAGTTCATTAGCAACTCTTAGTACATGACTGTCAGCATCACTTTGAGGTTATTCGAAACGTTCACTCCATTAGTGTTAGCATCATTTTGAGTTCATTAGAATTCTTTCTAAATCACTGTCGCATCATTTTGAGATCTTTAGCAATTCTTCTGACATCACTGTCGCATTATTTTGAGTTTCGTAGCAACTCTTACTACATGACTATCAGCATCACTTTGAGGTTGTTCGAAACACTTACTACATCACTGTCAGCATCACTGAGTTGATTAGCAACTATCACTACATTACTGTTAGCATCATTTTAAGTTCATTAGCAATTCTTCTGAAATCACTGTCGCAATATTTTGAGGTTCGTCGCAACTTTTACTACATGACTGTTGCATTATTTTGAGTTTCGTAGCAACTCTTAGTACATGACTTTCAGCATCACTTTGAGGTTATTCGAAACGTTCACTCCATTACTATTAGCATCATTTTGAGATCATTACCAATTCTTCTGACATCACTGTCACATCATTTTGAGATCTTTAGCCATTCTTCTGACATCACTGTCGCAATATTTTGAGGTTCGTAGCAACTCTTACTACATTATTGTTGCATTATTTTAAGGTTCGTAGCAACTCTTACTACATGACTGTCAGCATCACTTTGAGGTTATTCGAAAGTTTCACTCCATTACTGTTAGCATCATCTTGAGTTCATGAGCAATTCTTCCGACATCACTGTCGCAATATTTTGAGGTTCGTTGCAACTTTTACATTACTGTCGCATTATTTTGAGGTTCGTAGCAACTCTTACTACATGACTGTCAGCATCACTTTGAGGTTGTTCGAAACACTTACTACATCACTGTCAACATCACTGTGTTGATTAGCAACTATCACTACTTTACTGTTAGCATCATTTTGAGTTCATTAGCAATTCTTCCGACATCACTGTCGCAATATTTTGAGGTTCGTAGCAACTCTTACTACATTACTGTCAAAATATTTTGAGGTTCGTAGCAACTCTTACTACATTACTGTTAGCATCTCTTTGAGGTTATTCGAAACTTTCACTCCATTACTGTTAGCATCATTTTGAGTTCACTAGCAATTCTTACTACATCACTGTCGCATCATTTTGAGATCTTTTGCAATTCTTCTGACGTCACTGTCACATTATTTTGAGGTTCGTAGCAACTCTTGCTACATGACTGTCAGCATCACTTTGAGTTTATTAGCAACTATCACTACATTACTGTTAGCATCATTTTGAGTTTTTGAGCAATTCTCACGACATCACTGTAGCATTAAATTGAGTTCATTAGCAACTCTTACTAAATGACTGTCAGCATCACTTTGAGGTTGTTCGAAACTCTATCTACATTACTTTAAGCATCACTGAGTTTCTTAGCAACTATCACTACATAACTGTTAGCATCATCTTGAGTTCATTAGCAATTCTTCCAACATCACTGTCGCAATATTTTGAGGTTCGTAGCAACTTTTACTACATTACTGTCGCATTATTTTGAGGTTCATAGCAACACTTACTACATGACTGTCAGCATCACTTGTGGTTATTATAAACTTTCACTACATTACTGTTAGCATCATTTTGAGTTCATTAGCAATTCTTCCGACATCACTGTCAGCGTCATTTTTAATTTACTCGCAACTCAAACCACATGACTGTCAGCATCACTTTGAAGTTATTCAAAACTTTCACTACATTACTGTTAGCATCATTTTGAGTTTATTTTCAATTCTTACTCCATCACTGTCGCATCATTTTGAGATCATTAGCAATTCTTCCGACATCACTGTAGCATTATTTTGAGGTTATCAGCAGCTCTTACTACATTACTGTCAGCATCATTTTTAGGTTACACGCAACTTTCACTACATCACTGTCCCATCATTTCAGATCATAAGCAATTCTTACTACATCACTGTCACATCATTTTGAAGTTCGTAGTAACTCTTACTACATTACTGTTGCATTATTTTAAGGTTTGTAGCAACTCTTTCTACATGACTGTCAGTACATTTTGAGTTTATTGGATACTTTCACTACATTACTGTTCGCATTATTTTGATTTCATTAGCAATTCTTACTCCATCACTGTCGTATCATTTTGAGGTTCGTTGCAACTCTTACAACGTGACTGTCAGCATCACTTTGAGGTTGTTCGAAACTTTCACTACATTACTGTTAGCATCATTTTGAGTTCATTAGCAACTATCACCACATTACTGTTAGCATCATTTTGAGTTGTTGACCAATTCTCACGACATCACTGTAGCATTATATTGAGTTCATTAGCAACTCTTACTAAATGACTGTCAGCATCACTTTGAGGTTGTTCGAAACTCTTACTACATTACTTTAAGCATCACTGAGTTTCTTAGGAACTATCACTACATTACTGTTAGCATCATTTTGAGTTCATTAGCAATTCTTCCGACATCACTGTCGCAATATTTTGAGGTTCGTAGCAAGTCGTACTACATTACTGTTGCATTATTTTGAGGTTCGTAGCAACTCTTATTACATGACTGTCAGCATCACTTTGAGGTTATTCGAAACGTTCACTCCATTACTGTCAGCATCATTTTGAGTTCATAAGCAATTCTTCCGACATCACTTTCGCATTATTTTGAGGTTTGTAGCAAGTCTAACTAAATGACTGTCAGCATCACTTGTGGTTATTATAAACTTTCACTACATTACTGTTAGCATCATTTTGAGTTCATTAGCAATTCTTTCGACATCACTGTCCCATCAGTTTGAGATCATTACCAATTCTTCTGACATCACTGTCACATTATTTGGAGGTTTGAAGCAACTCTTACTACTTTACTGATGCATTATTTTAAGGTTCGTAGCAACTCTTACTACATGACTGTCAGCATCACTTTGAGGTTTTTCGAAACTTTCACTCCATCAATGTTAGCATCATTTTGAGTTCATTAGCAATTCTTACTACATCACTGTCGCATCATTTTGAGATCATTAGCAATTCTTCTGAAATCACTGTCGCATTACTTTGAGGTTATTAGCAACTCTTACTACATTACTGTCTGCATCATTTTTAGGTTACTTGAAACTCTTACTACATGACTGTCAGCATCACTTAGTTTATTAGCAACTATCACTACATTACTGTTAGCATCATTTTGAGTTCATTAGCAATGTGGGGCTTTGATTGGGAATTGTAAGAAAAATCACTGAATGAACAACACAAACACAGACTGTGTCTGAAATTCCACACCTGCACCCGACTCAGAATGAAAAACCAGTGTGGACTCAATTGTATCCACTATCCATACTGATTCTGGAGAAATTTCTTTGTGTGTTTTGATGGACGGGAGCCAAGCAGAAATTTCCCACAATGCAATAGGGCGGCGTTTGGTCAGTGTTGAGCAGGCGTCTGTCTGACAATGATGTCATATTATTGTGTCATCACCTGACCAGACCCAAAAGTAGGCTCAGGTATCAGTTTCTTCTCAATGCTAATGTCTGCTAGCTTAGTCTGCTACTTTGATGGCTCTGCCTGCTCAAAGGTCCAGAACCCTGGATGTGGTGGTTCCTACCTGAACGTAGATTCTGTCAGCTCATGTTGTTAAATCAACTCACCAGGAACACCAGTAGATTTCAATGGACTGACAATGAGTCTCATTGAATGGGTGTCTCGTCCAACGAGAAACAATCAGTCTCAGGTTGAAGCTCATCAATGAGGTCTTGTGGATCAGTGGCTTGCATGAATGAATGAGTTGGAAGACTTCTTGGAAATTAAAGAGGATTTAATACAATTAAGAAACCCTTAAGACAGAGTGATAATTCCAGCAGAGTAATTAAGGCCCATATTGAGTAGCAGGTATGAATTAGCCTGGATTTATCTGAGCTTCAAGTAGACGGCTAAGAGGCAGGTGGAAAGGTGTGTAGGATGAACGATAGTGACCTCCAACCAAATGAAGAGGACTGAGTGGAGGCTGACCAGCTCTACGGAGTCAGGCGGAGTTTGGCAGCGAGACAGGAGTCCAGGCCTGAATCGGTGAAAACCAACGTAACCGGCTTACGTTCTCAGTTGGATTCTCCCATCGATGTACGACGCCTCTCCAACGAACTGGTGGGAGGACGGCCTCCAAAGCCTCCACCTCGTCGACCGTGGCTCCCGCTGAGATTCGCTCGATGAAGAAGGGAAGCGCGTTGATGGGCTACCCTCTGGTCTCAGGCTGCTGGCTGCCTGGACTAAGCTGCTCTTCTCCGACACAAAGGTGGCTTCTCTCTCTTCAAGGCTCACAGGAGGTCAAGAGTGTAGCGACCGTGAGCCGAGATCGATGATGAATTACAAAAATAGAAAATCAAAAAATAAATTAGAGGAATAGAAAAGAAAAGGGGGAGGAGCCGGACCAGCTGCTCTAGGAGCTCACACACAAAGGGCAGAAACAAGAAGCACTGAAGAGAGCGCCAGCAGTGGATGGTGCCACCACTGTTACAGTAAACTGGTCCGCCTCAGAGCAGTGACCTTTGACCTGTGAGGGGTTGTTGGCCAATCAGCACACTTTGCTGTCTTCAGTCCTTCTCAGATATCAACAAATGAAGCTGGTTGAACAGACAGCAATCATCATCACTCAGAGACATCACCTGGAGAGGAAGACTGCTCCGAGTTCTGACAATGACAGTGAAGAGACAAGGAGAGCTGGACAACCACAGACAGTGAAACATTCGGAACATCATGTTGATACACGTGTGTGTGTGTGTGTGTGTGTGTGTGTCAGAATCAGAATCTTTTATTTTCGTTGTACGGGAGGGGGGGTACAGTGACAATAGTTAGAGCGCTCTTCCAGAGCCACCGTGCACCACAGAATGCAGATACAAAGAAAAGATAGAAAAGATAAAAGCAAGATAAAAGACACTGTTAGAACAGAAAGATCCATAAACCCACCAACCAGAGGTGTGTCTGGTACAGATGTGGAATTATTGGCTCACACAATGTTGAGGACACTGGAAGAAGACAAACAAAAAAGGCTGGTGTGATCCAGACATCCATCAAAAATGGTCCTGGAGAACTGTTCAATGTGTCAGGACTTCAGAAGCTCCAATCCTCTCTAAGGTCCAGTGAGAGTGGAAGAGATTATAAATGAGAGAAGCAGGGCCCTCACTCAGAACTGAACCAGCTCAGATGGGAGAGCCTTAGACTGAAGATCTAAAGGTCCCTGGTCCGATCCCAGGTTTCAGCAGAGGAGCAGCATTGACTTTACTTTCCAGTGGAGGAACTGCAGACATGAAGGAAACTAACATCTTGTCCTGTGCATTCTTGAGACATTCAGGACATTTTTGGAGCCTCTTGTTGGATTTTGCCACAGAGAATCAGAGCCAGTCAAAAGCATGGTGGACTTCAACATGGAGGACTGAACAAGTCAAGAAAGCATCAGTTTGACCTTCACAGGTGTTTCTGTTCCTGTCTCAATGCTGTAGAAAGAGCCTGAGGAGCTCAGAGGGTAGAGCATCAGACTTTTAATCTGAGGGTCCAGGGTTCAAGTCCCTGTTCAGGTGCTGTGGAGGTTCCAGTGTTTGACAACATGGGACTGGATGAAGTTTAGTGTTGAACAAACTGTCATCATCAAAAGTAGAAGTGTTCTTGTCTTGCCACTGTGAGACAGTCGCTAGAAAACTGACCACTAATAATTTCATGTGGCATGCAATTAACAAAACACCCACATTTATGGTCGAGGGGGGTGGAGCCTATCCCAGCATCTACGGGCCAGAGGTGGGGTTCACCCTGGACAGGTCACCAGTCCATCACAGGGTCAGCACACAGAGACAAACAACCAGTCACACTCACATCTACAGTCAATTTAGAGTGTCCATTCAGCCTCGTCCCCAATTACATGTCTTTGGACAGTGGGAAGGAGCCGGAGTACCAGAGAGAACCCACGCATTCATGGGGAGAACATGCAGGCTCTACACAGAGGGATTCCCCACCCGAGCCTGGACTCAAACCCAGAACCTTCTTGCTGTGAGGCCACAGTGCTCACCACTGCACCATCATGCTGCCATGCTCTCTTCTACTTTTCTCAATTGTGTTTCTTTCATGTCCTCCTGAGATTAAAGACAGAATTCTAGCTACTGTCAAAGCCCTGATGACATCATCAGGAATTCTGACTTTGATCTGGAGACTCTTGCTTTAATCTGAATTTGATCTGACTAATGTTTTAGTTTAGGTTGCATGATACCGTCCACCTCATTTCTCCTGATGGACTGGTGACCTGTCCAGGGTGAACCCTGCCTCTTGAACAATGTCACCTGGGATCGCCCCCTCCCCCCCCCATGACCCTTAAAGGATAAGAACAGAAAGTGGATGGAGGGATGGACTCAACACTGAAATCAGCTGATCTGATCCACATTCTAATGTTTCCTGTCCCTCTTTAGGAGTCAGTGAGAATAGTAGTGTATATAATAATGTATATCCAACCTTGTAGTATCTTTCCAAAGCTTTTAGTATTTCTTCTTGTTTCTACTTGTAGTTTTAGTGTCTGGATCTTTTCTTTTGATGTCCTGCTGTCTGGTCTTTGCTTTTGACAACCCAGTCTCATGTCAAAACGTGAAAAGGCTCCGTTTGTCCACAGGTCAAAACCTATCAGTTCTACCATAAAGGCCAAAAAATTGTGAAATGTGTACGTTTTTTTCCCCTCTTCTTTTCTATTGGAGCGCTGGTAGGTCATGTGACTCTTTCATGCGGGCCTCTCAAAACAAAAACATGGCAGCCGCTCCTGTCATTGTCGGAGGAAAGTGCCTTCTTCCAAGATAGTTTTGATTTAATAAAGCATTCTGATGACATTTCTAGAGAGAAATATGCATTTTGTCATAATCTTTGCTCAGTTCTTGTGTTTAATCTTTGGTTTGTTCGTTATTACGGTGAATCTTTCACCTCTCAGAAGAGAGTCGTTACAGTGTCACATTTCTACTGTTGCTATGTTGGTTGCTAAGGAAGCCATTATGGACGAGTGTCATTTCAAGATAGGTTTGATTTTTAAAAAGCATTTTAAGGACATTTCTGGCGAGAAATATAAATTTTATTTCCATAATATTCGCTGTTCAATAAAGAATAATATGAAATGGATTTTAGTGCCCCAGGAATTACAAACATCCGCTTCCGTGGAAGTCCCCCCCCCCTCCCCCGTTCTTCTGTGAGAAAATCCGGTAGTTGTCGCTCACTCCGAGGAAAAAAAACAAATATTTTTAATACTTCATCTTTTGATTAATAAGACAATCTACAAATTCATTTAATTTCTGGATGTTTATTCTACCTACGAAGTCCATTTGTCACCATTATAGATCGACCAATCAGCATTAAGAATATAAACAATGACTCAAACTAATGGCGGTCTGCTGACGTCACATCCGTCACAGAGGCTCACTCCTGCACTCAGAGGTGGCCTTTTAGTTCCATCACTTCACGCTGTATTTACAGATTTATGATTGAGGGGAACAAACCACTCTGATGTCTGGGTTCATCAAGGATATCATTAAAGAAATCCTAACTATCTGACCAGTTAAATTGATCCTAACTGTTCTTCAGATGTTGTGCTGGTAATGTCATGTAGTTTCTTTTCCAATGTAACTTTGTCGTTCTGATGTGTGTATTTTTACTGCTCCAACAAAGCTGTTCCTCTTCTGGGGAAATCAATCATTCAGGCAATCACTAACTGAGTGTCTCTGATGCTGTACTGTAGTATTGCAGTACAACAACACTCTGATCCTTCCTTTTCAAATGTTTTTATTGTGTTTCTCTCATCAGGTGTTCAAAATGATGACAATAAAAATCAATAATTGATATTCAGCTTTGTTTCAACAATAATAATTGATCAGAAATGAGGCCTGATGGCTGCAATAGCAGCTTTGTGCTGTTCAGTGACTCCTGCTATAAAAAGGAGTCAAGGCGGTCTTAAAGATGTGAAAATGTTCCAAAGATCCTTCTTCATGTTGGTCCTGAACAAGATTGGTGTCAGGCCTTTTTTCAAAGGAGCTCCAAAAGGCTCACTTAACCCTTTGAGGCCTGGCTGAGACACGAGGCCTGTTGACCTTTGACCCTGTTGCTCTTTTGCTCTCATTGGCCTCTCCAGTGGGTACAGACCTGAAACTTTATGAAATCCTAATCTGGTGGAATAATTCTAGAACCCCCTCCCAAACAGGAAGTGGCTTCAGGAAGGAGGTGGGGCTTCAAAATTTTAAATATTGGTTTCTGGCAGAGGTGTGAACTCCTCCCAGAAAGCTCATCTCATTTGGAGCAACTTTGACCAGTTATGATGCTTCATTGAAAGACTTTACTGGACTTTGCCACGCCCTTTACGGACAGCAGAAAGGACTTAGGGGGGTCAAACCAGCACAGATGCGATCCTTCAAGAACAGAACAACACACTCAAATTTCAACTTCCTAGGTTCAAAGAGAAAAAACTATCCCCTTGTGAAACTGGGCAAAATCAGGGTCTGGGACTTCTGCACTCCGAGAGCCTTTTGGAGCAGAATTGAGGATCAAATCTGGGTTCTGGTGTTTGTACTTGGGCTACATCCACCAAACTTTACACACTTAGTGTGATGCCCCAGAGTAGCATGTGCTGGGAATTTCAGCCATCTAGGTGCTAAGGGACCCAAGCACGGTCCGGGGGCATCCACTAACCCTCAGGGGCTCCTCAAAGTCTGGCCCCTCTTCCCTGGTTTCATTTGAGCTGAAGCCACCAAAAGTCACACCAATGGTTGATGTCAGTGAGAGGACTGATTCTGACATTTTCAGCCATCCAGAAGTTACAGAGCTGAAACACAAGACCCCAAAGCCCCTTCCATGTTTGTTGCCAGAGATATCGTAGTCATGACAGTGCACCTCCTTTATGAAGAAAAACAAAACAACTACTGCTTTGGGGCTTGTGTTTAGGGTTATTATATTATATTATTATATTATGTTATGTGTGTAAAGTTTGGTGGATGGAGCCGGATGGGCCGGTGTGAGCAGGCATTTCAAAATATATATTTCTGGTAAAAACGCAGAAACAGCGGTTAGTTTGTTTTGTGTTAAAATGAGAAACAGACCCATCCAGTTGTAGTGCCACCACTCAGCGGCCGCCTTGCAGTCAGAAGCCATGAAGAATGTTGCCCAGTAAGAGGAAGGAGAAAGGAGGAGCCGAAAAAGAGAGACACCGGAGAAGAAAAGCAGACGAATTTCCAAAACTCGACGTGTTCTTCCAGGGCTGGACTGGGAAGAAGAGACGTCAGGTGTTGGAACGTGTAGTGGAAGAAGAAGGTCTCTGAGTAGTGAAAGAGTATCACTCTTTTAACATGGTTACTGTCTTCCATGTAGAATACTGCACTTTATTTTAATTTTTGAAACTTCAAAATGTGCGCATACATCCTCTGGTATGGCGTGTGCTTACACATATCGTGTAAATAACCATGGAGGGCTGCCAGGGATGAAAAATGCCAGGGCCATTTTTTGGTCCCAGTCCAGCCCTGCTTCTTAACCTGCTCACGGTGTCCTGTCAGCTGTCTTCCCTCAAGGTGGTGGCCAGTCTTGCTCTGGAGCAGTTTCAAAAATAGGCCTCAGCACACTGCCTCTGTGCCATGCCTCTCTCATGCTCCTCTACTCTTTGGTGCACATGCCTCCAGTCTGTCAGGCCTCTAATGAAGACACTTGGATCACTGGGCTTGCTAAAAGCAGGGCAAACAAAACAAAACAAAGCATGACGTTGACCACAATAAGTCAGCCATTTCCACGTCGTGCCGTCCGTTCTAACGAAGAGCCTCTGGACGACAGGGTTTATGGAATCTTGTTGAGGATGAAACTTTAAAAAATCAGTCCTCTGTGTGGAAGAAGGGCGACTAAAATAGTCTCCAACTGTCTGATCTGACTCCTCCACTTCCATTGCAACAGCATGGCTTGACTAAGAGAAAGAGAGAGAGCTGAGAGATTTCATTGGACGAGCCCAATGTCCTTCCAGAAAATCAACCAATGGGCCGCGTTTCGCGTCTCCGATACCGTTACTGTCGATTAAAAACTATACACTTTTGAAAAAAAAATTATGACAGTTATGGGCCGGCCCGAAGATGTGCATCGGCCAGGTGGCCAGTCCAGCCCTGGGTTCACCCTTGATGGGTCACCAATCCATCCCAGGACCAACACACACAGACAGACAACCATTCACACTCACAGTCATTTAGAGTGTCCAGGTAACCACTACCCTCTTGATGTCTTTGGACTGTGGGAGGAAGCTGGAGTACCAGAGAGAACCCACACAGAGACAGGGAGAACCTGCAGGAGGGGTGGAGATCGATGAGTCCTGGAGACGTTCAATAATGTCCACAACTTTGGCACCAGGAAGACAGCAGGTGATGGCACCTGGGAGTTCAACAGACCTGATGATTGAACCACCAATCACAAGGATTTCAGCCTCCATTGTAAACAGAGAGTTTAGATGAGAGAGAACCTGCTGTCAGCCTCACCAGTCAGGGCAGTGGCAGAGGCAGCAGAGTTGAATGAAGCAGGACCACCTGGCAGGTCTCAGCTGGAGGTGATGACATCACTGGCCTCAGTCCTCACCAGTGCTCTGCCTAGCAACAGGGACGATGGAGAGAAACCAGTAGAAGCACTCTGAGAGTTGGAGACAGCAGGAGAGAGACCACGACAGTGTCACCCATGGGAAACTGTTGGATCCACTCAGGACAGGCTGGACAGACACAGATCAAAGACAGAATTGATGATGATGTCATCAGGAGGCTTTGATAGTGTTTTTATTTGTACCTAGAATTCTGTCTTTGATGTCAGGAGGACATGAAAGAAACCCAATTGAGGAAAGTAGAGGAGAACATTCAGCTTCATTAGAAACACTTGAACTGTTAAACAGTAGAATTAGTTTGAAACAGTTTACAACACTGAGTGACAGGATTGAAGAGGGAAGGTTTTTGTGTTTTCAGTTTAATTCTAACTTAAAACTGGGCATGAACATTTTTAGTCGTTCATATTCTAACATACAGAGGAAGTCATGACATTCCCTTTTTTTTAACCTGTCCTGTTCAGGAAATGGAAATGGAAATTTAGCTGCTATGTTGAATCAGAAAAACCTTTTGAAGTCTACTTTTGCTTCAGTCAGAAAGCGGACTGTTGTTAACTCTCACAATGGTTGGTGATTGTGGAGGAAGGAAGAATCCTTATGAACCTCTTTTTAACAGACACACATTTCTAAAGATGCAGGTTCATTTTATTTTGTTCTTTTAGCAGAGGATGGTTTCGATCCATCGACCTCTGGGTTCTGGGCCCAGCACGCTTCCTCTGCGCCACTCTGCTCTACCATTGATGGTGCCAGGAGGCCTAAAAACACAAAACACCAATTCAATCCAGGACCTTGGATCCTAAACTGAAACTCCATCACACGGTGGCTCTGCTGGGGCTCCCACAGGTGAGTGAGGCTGAGCTCCAGTCTGCTCTGGGGAGTCAGCAGACATCTGCACCACTCAGAGGTTTGGTTGGTGTCTTTGACAAAATCCCAACAAACTCAAATCCTGTTGAAGCAGGAAGTTCTATTTGAACTCTCATCCACGTCACATGACCAAGAAAACCTCCTCTTTCATTCAGACCAGAACAGACAAACATAGAAACATTGTTTCAGCTTCTGATCAAACAATAACATGTTCTTGATTGTTTGTCATGTTCTATTAATCAGACTGATGATCTCTGGATGTTCTAGGAGGTGTGTCTGTTTCTGATGAAGCCTGTTTGGTCTGGGGGGGTTAAGATGGTGGGGCTGTTTCAGTTCTAGTGCTGAAGGCTTTCACCATGACAGTCAGACTCTCCTCTGTCCTTCATGGTCCCTCAAATGTGCAGTGTGGACCTCACACACTGAATTTAGCCTGAAAACTCTTCATGAAAAGCAGTGACTCAGAGTCTCTGTGGTGCAATCGGTCAGCGCGCTCGGCTGTTAATCGAGAGGCTGGTGGTTCGAGCCCACCCAGGGACGATGAACAGGCTCTGCTGGTGCTTAGGAGTCGCTGTGTTAATGATCTGAATGTGGATGGACAGATTGACCCTCCACAGCAGACTCATGTGACAGATCTCTGGATGAGACGCTTCAGTGTTAAATTTAGTCGTCGTGTGTCATGCAGTGTTGAGGAGTCCTGCTGGCTGTGGGTAAAGTGGGGGCTCAGAGTTTGTGGAGTCGGCTCTGGAGTGAAGGGGGTCACTGTTTGGTTCTCAGATGCTCCAGCTCAGGTTAGCGAGGTGGTGGAGAAACCAGTGAGAGCTCTGCCAGCTGGAGCCTCTTGGGTCCTGGGAGGCTTCACTCCTGGAGGTGGAAATGGTGAGGAGTTTTAAAATCTGCTCCTCTTTCACGCTGACTTGTTTTGTTGGGTTCCCTCTTTCATTCATGTGTGATTTTAGTCTCAGCTCTCTAAACCTGAATGGAGCCAGAACCCATTCTAAAAGAGCTGCTCTTTTATTCTCCTGGAGATCAAGAGGATCCTGCCATGTTTGTCCAGGAGACCCACAGCACAACAGTCAGTGAATGGGGATGCAGGCAGGCTTTTAATGGGGGTCATTTGAAGTCCCAAGTCCAGTTGGAGCAGACGGTGGAGTTTGATTCTCCAGGAGGTTTTTGTTGTTGTTTTTTTCACCAGTTTCTTTTGGTTTGGAGGAAATCATTCCAGGTGTTTGAAAGAAGGTGAGAGCAACTTTGGAAAATGTTCAACTGGTGTTTTTAAATGTCTTTGCACCAACAAATGGTGGACAGGACAGCTTTGGAAAAATTTTAATGCCACCGTTCAACAGTGAATCTGCTGGTTTCCTGTTTTTAGGAGCTGATGGGAGCTGCACAGAGAAGCTCTTTGAGACAGGAACCATTCAGAGCTCCACCCTGCTTCTTCCAGCAGGATCCACAGATCCACCAACACACCAGCTGTTTGATGTGTGGAGGCTTTTGACCAGGATTCCTAGACAGCACAGCTGGACTCACTCAACAGCTAACTTGTTAGCACCGACTAGACAGGAGCGCTTCTATGGTTTTACTCAGTGGTTCAATATTTTTAAGAGATGTCCCATTCAGCCTGTGGGTTTGAGTGATCACTCTTCAGTCTCCTGTTCTGTTTTATTAAAATATTCATTTAAAAGCTCCTGAGAGAGAGAGAGAGAGGGGGGGGAGACAGAGAGAGAGAGGGAGAGAGAGATAGAGGGAGGGGGGAGACAGAGAGAGAGAGGGAGAGGGGGGTAGACAGAGAGAGGGGGAGAGAGGGGGGAGACAGAGAGAGGGAGAGAGGGGGGGAGACAGGGAGAGAGAGGGGGGAGAGAGAGACAGAGGGAGAGAGAGAGAGAGAGACAGAGAGAGAGAGAGAGAGAGGATCAAACTGATCTCAAACTTGACTTCAAAATTCTCTGATTATAATCATTTGTACTCCTTGATAGATTCATCACTACAGTGTCATAGAGGGTCCATTACTATTGCAGTATATTAAAGAATATAAGAACGAGGTTACCATCCATGGAAATATAATATTTCATGTATTGCAGTATATTTTCAAAGATATAACACTTTAATTTTTTTAATAAGAGAGACTTTAATGTGAGACTTTAATGTCTGTCTTTGATCTCTAACTCTGACTCTGATGTCATTGGTGGTGACTGAACTCTACCCCCTGACAGACTGAAGGCTCCTATTGGTGATGTCATCATAAATACATGAAGGTCTTGTTTCAATGGTATAACATTAAAGCTTATCTTAGTAAAACAATCAAGTTACCTGAACTAAGTTCTTGAAAAAATGACTGTCACTGACTTAAATAAATCAAATCTACTTCAAAGTTCCTTCTGTTGTCATAAGTCAGCCATTTTAAGTGTACTTGTAGTTCCAGAACATTCCAAGAGGAGATGATATGAATCCATTTTGTTAGATGAACTCTGTTCCTCTGCTTTGATGTTGGTGGACCGAGGGGAGTTTGCCTGAACCTGCTTGGACCTGCTGGCTCCTGCTCAGTCCCTCACTCAGCCTCACTCAGCCTCAGCAGCACGGCTCCACTGAGGACTGATTCAGGTTCCTAGCAACCAAATAGGAGGAGAGCTGAACCTTCTTGCTGTGAGGCCACAGTGCTGACCACTGCACCATTGTGTCCCCTGAAAATGCCACCACCTTGTTGGGATTTTCTGTAAAAGCAAGCACACATGAACATAGCAGCTTCTTCACAGGGCTAGTGGCGCAATGGATAACGCGTCTGACTACGGATCAGAAGATTCTAGGTTCAACTCCTGGCCAGCTCGCTTTGAACTTTATACTGAGAAGATGAAGTGAGAACCACTGATCAAAGTCACTGAAGTCCTCCCAGGTTTCCTCCTTGTCTGCTGGAAACATGAACACATGAATGATCCTGCTACCTCTCATGTTAAGCTGCACTTGACAGTGACAGCAGGAGAACAAAAATCCCAGTGTGTCATCAACATTTCCTGTCAAATCAATGATAGAAGCTGTTGAATTTCTGGATCAGAACAAGGAGGAAGGAGCCCCAATGAAAGAGTGATGGTTCTTGATTCTGATTTTGTTCTTCACTCCTACACCAGAGAGTGAAAGTGAGGGCTGGCTGGGAGCAACTGCCTGCTTCAGAGTGGGAGGAGCCTCAGGACTTTCCAGTGAGAGCTGCAAACTTCCACCAGCGCCCAGTGCCAGCAGGTCTTCATGATGGAGCTGAGAAGAACACAACAACACCAGAGCACTGGAGAGGAGCACAACACTTCTTTGCTTCCTGGCCACTCTCATGTCTGTCTGTCCATCTGGAGCTGGGGGGACGAGCTTCACATGTTTTTTCTTTTTTAAAAAAGGGAATGTCATGACTTCCTCTGTATGTTAGAATATGAACGACTAAAAATGTTCATCTCCAGTTTAAAGTTAGAATTAAATTTAAAGTAGAAAAACCTTCCCTCTTCAATCCTGTCACTCAGTGTTGTAAACTGTTTCTAACAAATTCTACTGTTCAACAGTTCAAGTGTTTCTAATGAAGCTGAATGTTCTCTTCTACTTTCCTCAGTTGTGTTTCTTTCATGTCCTCCTGAGATCAAAGACAGAATTCTAGTTACTGTCAAAGCCCTGATGACATCATCAGGAATTCTGACCTGTCCAGGGTGAACCCTGCCTCTTGAACAATGTCACCTGGGATCGCCCCCCCCCCCCCCCCCCATGACCCTTAAAGGATAAGAATAGAAAGTGGATGGAGGGATGGACTCAACACTGAAATCAGCTGATCTGATCCACATTCTAATGTTTCCTGTCCCTCTTTAGGAGTCAATGAGAATAGTAGTGTATATAATAATGTATATCCAACCTTGTAGTATCTTTCCAAAGCTTTTAGTATTTCTTCTTGTTTCTACTTGTAGTTTTAGTGTCTGGATCTTTTCTTTTGATATCCTGCTGTCTGCTCTTTGCTTTTGGAGCTTCCTTCAACAACTACCAGGCCTCCTGGGTACTGTAGGAAACATGGTCAAGTTCTTCTGACTTCTCCAGGAACGTCCTGCTCACATTGGTCTGTCTTCATTTTGACTCCTCCCACTGCCACAATGACCAGCCTTTATACTCTTGGTGACTGGGGCCCTGGTTGCTGCAGGCCTCAACACCAGCCTGTGGTTGTGAGCAGGGCAGAACAGAACTGACAGTATCTCCCATGCAGGACCTGGGTCAGCGCCTGGTGCCAGCTGGGGCACCGCTTTAACCTGGACCCCTGGAAGATCTTCTCCAGGAACTCGCCTTTTTCGGTCGAAACAGCGTGAAACTTCAAGTAAAGAATTAAAATGATTTCATTCACAATGAAGCCTCTGTCAAAAAACAAAGGAACAACTGACTACCTCACCATGACTTCACCCTGATAACCAGGAGGTAACCTGGTAGTCAGAGCAGCGATGCTCAGGTCTGTGGACTCAGAGGAAGGTTCTTCTTTTGGTCACAGGTTTGAAGACCTCAGTGGAAGAGAGAGGCAGTAAGAGACCTGCCACACCTCTCCAGTGACCTGGGACATGATGGCAGTGGTGGGATTTGAACCCACGCCTCCTCAGAGACTGGAGCCTTAATCCAGCGCCTTAGACCGCTCGGCCACACTACCTCACTGAGCTGTTCTCTGAGTTGGTCTGCTAAAGGCATGTTGAAGAGGAAGTAACAATGATATCAAACTTATTCTGAAGGGGGACCCCTTTCCTCCACGGTCACAGGAAGTGACGACAGCACTGCTAGAAGCAGGAAAGAAATGGTAAAAGGACTCAGTTTGTACAGAGCCTTTCTACCTCAGCAGCACTCAAGGAGCTGAACAATGTCCTCTCATTCACACACTCACACACTGATGCTGAAGGCTGCCATGCAAGGAGCCAACCTACTCATCAGAAGTATTGAGGGGTTCAGTATCTCACTCAAGGACACTTTGACATGGTCACTGGAGAAAGTGAGGATCAAACCAGCCACCCTTTGTTTGCCAGACGGCCACGCCACTCCTGAGTCATGTGACCTGGATAAGATGGTGAACTACAGCTGATCGCCATGCTAGCAAACCCCTTTTGTTTGGTTTGGTTGTTGTTTAGTGACTGTGGATGAATACACAGGAGAAGTTGAGCATAAATTTGTGTTCCCTGTTCACTTGAATATCTGCAGGAGTGTGAGGTGGAAATACTACTTGGAGGAGAATGAGAGTTCAGTCTCAGCGCTATGACCTGTGCTGACACTAAAACATGTCAGCCCACAGAACAAAGATGGCAGTCCTCTGGGAAAGCAGGTACACCACACATACATGAAGAAACCCTACAGGAAACAAATATGTTGCCAGAGACTTTTACTCTGTTTTTGTTGTTTACCAAAGTACAGGATTGGAGGGAGACTGATGGTCGCTGTTTGGGTTTTTGGAAAACAAGGAGGCTGTGGGTTCAAGCTGGATTCTCAGAGACGATTTCCCCAACCTCTACATTGGCATCTACACTGTCATCCAGTCACGTGACTGAAGTCATCCAGTCACGTGACTGAAGTCATCCAGTCAGGTGACTGAAGTCATCCAGTCAGGTGACTGAAGTCATCCAGTCAGGTGACTGAAGTCATCCAGTCATGTGACTGAAGTCATCCAGTCATGTCAGTGATGTCACTTGGCAGGACTGTCATTGCCGTCTCATTCCAGAAAAGAATCCAGACTCCACCTGTGGCTCCATGATAACTGATGGACCTCTGGTTGGAGGCTGGACGATGATGTTTGGACTGGAAGGAAAACTCCTTGTCCAAATTCCATTGTGTTCAAGTTTAAAGTCCCACAATAAGAAGTAGCTGAATCTGACAGGTGAAGGTTTGGAACTACAAGATGGTGATGTTTCCTTGACTTGATGCTCTGACTGTCAGGGTAGATGTCAGCTTCTTCTTCTGCTGCATCTGATTGGCTAGGATTGGAGGTTTTACCCTCCAAGGTTGTTTGGTTCCAGGGGAAATTCTAAAATTCCAGTCCCCAACCTTGGCTGTTCTGAAACTCTTCTCCTGAATCACTCCTGAGCTGCAGCAAGAACAAATACCAGTGCCAACCAGATCAACTTCATGGCTGCTAACAGCCTCAGACACTTGATTTCCATCAATCTGGAGCCAAGAAGGCCCTCACCTGTGGTTCTCCTCCAGGAGGGTCCAGGTTCTGCCATTGTGGTTCCTTGTGCCACTGCCAGAGAGCCTCAGCTGCACACTGCAACATTTCAACAGGAGATTGACATTCCTTCAAATGTCCTGACATCTGATTCCAATGGTTCTGTTCCATATTTATATTTTAAAATGAATCACACAATGAAAGCTGCCTCAGCTGCTTTAAGAGAGAGAACAAGCTAAGAGATCTGAAACCAGTAAAATATGCTTTTCTGTGTGCAAACTAGTGAGGGGCATGGAAGGATATTTTACCACCAATACAGAACCCAGACTTTAGTCATGTGATGAGATGGAGACTCTGATTATGAAGTTAATGGACAAAATGTGAATTGAAAGAAAACACATTTCTTCAGCAGACTTTGATCCAACATTGAAGTTAGAGTTTGGTGGCTGCTCCATGTTGGAGGAAACCAGGCGATGTTGGACCGTCACAGGGAAGCTCCTTTGCCTCCTCTGCTGCCAGTTCAACCACTCACTCCCATCAGTGGAGAGCAGCTTCAACTGGGTTTGGAATGTACCATTGTGGATGCATAGGAATGTGGAGAAAATGTCCTTTGTCAGAAGTGGGATTCGAACCCACGCCTCCAGGAGAGACTGCGACCTGAACGCAGCGCCTTAGACCGCTTGGCCATCCTGACAGACACTGAAAGTTGCCGACTTCAATATCAAATGAATTCATTCACTGACAAAGTAGAATTTTTTCCACAGGAGCTACTGGCTCCTTAGTTGTTACATTTATTGTTAACATTAAACACACAGTCTGTGTTCATGGCAGTAAGAAATGAACCAGAACATTTGAACCACGTAACATCTCTTGATCAGTTTGTTACATGGGACACATTCCAGACAGGAAGGTCATTCTGAGACTTGAACTGGGATCACTGGATCCAGAGTCCAGAGGGCTCACCATTCCACCATGGAACCAAACACAAGGTGGAGGATCCTCTAAATACCACTTGACATCACCTGCAATCAACCTGTTGCTATTTGGAGGTTCATCTTGCTCTTGTTCCAGACTACATTGGCAAAAGGATCATGAACCACAAGGAAATCATGGAACTCCAGATTTATTCAGGACTTTCTAACGACATCGTATGACCTGGGAGCAAAGACTGGCCAGGCCTTCCTTAATTTATCAGTTAATTACTGCTTCAACAAATATGCCACTTAATTAAGTTACCAGAATTTCTCTCATTGAAAAACCCACCAGCCTGATTTCTTGACACGACATGAAAAATTCTCCAAGAACCCACAGTTGGGTGGAAAGATACCAGGTTAACCAGGAGGAGTCCTGTTCCTGAACCATGGATGGAACAAAGTCCACTGGAAAACTCAGCAGTTCCTGAGTGCCAGATCCATCCGGGAGCTTGGGTCTCCCCTCGACTGTGGTGATCCATGAGATCAAGGAGGACAGAGAAAAGAAGGATCCTGTTGGAGATCTCCTCCCTTCTTCCTCCACTTCACTACTACTTGGATGTCAGGAATATGAAGTACTTTACTCAAATGAGGTATTAGGAGTTTCCTGTTTGACAAGAAGGAAGTCAGAGGTTCATACCTCACTTGTTGGTGGTGCCCTCAACCTGCTGAGAGCATCACTTAGTTCTCTACAGAGAAACATGGCAGCTCTGCTGAAGGCTGCAGGAAACCTGCTGGAACGGAGACTTGGACTCAGGTCACTGGATTCAAAGTCCAGGGTGCCAACAGGTCCACCAGGGCATCTGTGCTTTACTTACCGTGTAAAAAGGACCACAGTGGTCGTCTGGTTTTAATTTAACAAACAAATACGGTTGAAAACTTTGAGACAGAGACACAGGGCTCTTATTTGAAGGGCCATATTAAAGTAGGAGATGAACACATCCAGGTTAGCATCCCTCTCAGAAGCTGCTACTTTAGCTCTTCAGAGTACAGCAGCCTAGCATAGCTTCATCTGGCCAGTTAGTGGCCCACTTTGATGTCTGGGATATCAGGTTCAAGGTTCTTCACAGCTCTGAATGAAGGCTTTCTAAAGTGTTAACCAGTACTCCAGTTGTAAAAAACAATCGGGGGGATGATAGATTTTGATGTTTAGGAACAGATCATTTGTGCTGATGACAGCGCATCAGGTGAGAGACCAACAGTGTACCCTTACTCCTCTAAAACAACAAGCATGCTATGGATATTACCTGTCTGCTACTCCTGTCATTGATCTTGACCAAGCCCCCAGGCTGACACTGCTACCACTGCTCCTACATAGTTAGAGTCAAATGCAGAGGACATTTTCCCACCTGGTGCAAGTGCAACTTCATACTCATGCTACCTATAAATCTGGGAATTCATCTATATTTTGAAACAAAACATTCTCAAGTCAAGTCCATTTTAATTAAAGTGCAAGAGCAAAAGAATGAAACAAATGTACTGTGGCAGGATAGCGCTACACTCCCCACCATGAGGGGCAGTGTGGCAGACGATAGTGAGTGGTCACCTAGAAATAGACCTGGTCCGACCCTTCTCCGTCCTTTCCGATTCCTCTCCCTCCTTTACGGAGCCGACAGCCGTGCGTGGTGGCGTCTCGCTGGTCAGCAGATCGGTTACAAACAAAGGTACCTCAAAACCTCAAAATAATGCTACAGTGATGTCGGAAGAATTGCTAATGAACTCAAAATGATGCTAACATTAATGTAGTGATAGTTGCTAATAAACTCAAAGTGATGCTGACAGTAATGTAGTAAGAGTTGCTACGAACCTCAAAATAATGCGACAGTGATGTCGGAAGAATTGCTAATGATCTCAAAATGATGCGACAGTGATGTAGTAAGAATTGCTAATGAAGTCAAAATGACGCTAACAGTGATGTACTTAAAGTTGCTAATCAAATCGGTGATGCTTACAGTAATGCAGTACGTGTTTCGAATAACCTCAAAGTGATGCTGACAGTCATGTAGTAAGAGTTGCTACGAACCTCAAAATGATGTGACAGTGATTTAGGAAGAATTGCTAATGAACTCAAAGTGATGCTAACAGTAATGGAGTGAACGTTTCGAATAACCTCAAAGTGATGCTGACAGTCATGTACTAAGAGTTGCTACGAACCTCAAAATAATGCGACAGTAATGTAATAAAAGTTGCTACGAACCTAAAAATATTGCGACAGTGATGTCAGAAGAACTGCTAATGAACTCAAGATGATGCTAACAGTAATGTAGTGATAGTTGCTAAGAAACTCAGTGATGCTGACAGTAATGTAGTAAGAGTTGCTACGAACCTTAAAATAATGCAACAATAATGTAGTAAGACTTGCTACGAAACTCAATATAATGCGACAGTAATGTAGTAAAAGTTGCTACGAACCTCAAAATATTGCGACAGTGATGTCGGAAGAATTGCTAATGAACTTATAATGATGCTAACAGTAATGTAGTAAGTGTTTCGAATAACCTCAAAGGGATGGTGACAGTCATGTAGTAAGAGATGCTACGAACCTCAAAATAATGCGACAGTGATGTCAGAAGAATTGCTAAAGATCTCAAAATGATGCGACAGTGATTTAGTAAGAAGTGCTAAAAAACTCAAAATGATGCTAACAGTAATGTAGTGACAGTTGCTACGAACCTTAAAATAATGCAACAATAATGTAGAAAGAGTTGCTACAAACCTAAAAAATAATGTGACAGTGATGTCAGTAGAGTTGCTAATGATCTGAAAATGATGCGACAGTGATGTAGTAAGAATTGCTAATGAACTCAAAATGATGCTAAAAGTAATGGAGTGAAAGTTTCGAATAACCTCAAAGTGATGCTAACAGTCATGTAGTAAGAGTTGCTGCGAAACTCAAAATATTGCGCAATGATGTCAGAAGATTTGCTAATGAACTCAAAAAAATGCTAACAGAAATGTAGTGATAGTTGCTAATCAAGTCAGTGATGCTTACAGTAATGTAGTAAGTGTTTCGAACAACCTCAAAGTGATGCTGACTGTCATGTATTAAGTGTTGCTACGAACCTCAAAATAATGCGACAGTAATGTAGTAAAAGTTGCTACGAACCTCAAAATATTGCGACAGTGATGTCGGAAGAATTGCTAATGAACTCAAAATGATGCTAACAGTAATGTAGTGATAGTTGCTAATTAACTCAGTGATGCTTACAGTAATGTAGTCAGTGTTTCGAATAACCTCAAAGTGATGCTGACACTCATGTAGTGACAGTTGCTTCTAACCTCAAAATGATGCTAACAGTAATGTAGTGATAGTTGCTAATAAATTCAGTGATGCTTACAGTAATGTACGAAGAGTTTCGAACAACCTCAAAGTGATGCTGAAAGTCATGTAGTAGGAGTTGCTATGAACCTCAAAATAATGCGACAGTGATGTCAGAAGAATTGGTAATGATCTCAAACTGATGGGACAGTGATGTCGTAAGAATTGCTAATGAACTCAAAATGATGCTAACATTAATGGAGTGAAAGTTGCTAATAAACTCAAAGTGATGCTGACAGTAATGTAGTAAGAGTTGCTATGATCCTCAAAATAATGCGACAGTGATTTCGGAAGAATTGCTCATGATCTCAAAATGATGTGACAGTAATGTAGTAAAAGTTGCTACGAACCTCAAAATATTGCGTCAGTGATGTCGGAAGAATTGCTAATGAACTCAAGATGATGCTAACAGTAATGTAGTGATAGTTGCTAATAAACTCAGTGATGCTTACAGTAATGTAGTAAGAGTTTCGAACAACCTCAAAGTGATGCTGACAGTCATTTAGTAAGAGTTGCTAATGAACTCAATTTAATGCTACAGTGATGTCGTGAGAATTGCTCAATTACTCAAAATTATGCTAACAGTAATGTAGTGATAGTTGCTAATAAACTCAAAGTGATGCTGACAATAATGTAGTAAGAGTTGCTACGAACCTCAAAATATTGCGACAGTGATGTCGGAAGAATTGCTAATGATCTCAAAATGATGCTAACAGTAATGGAGTGAAACTTTCGAATAACCTCAAAGTGATGCTGACAGTCATGTAGTAAGAGTTGCTACGAACCTCAAAATAATGTGACAGTCATGTAGTAAAAGTTGCTACGAACCTCAAAATATTGCGACAGTGATGTCGGAAGAAATGCTAATGAACTCAAAATGATGCAACAGTAATGTAGTGATAGTTGCTAATCAAGTCAGTGATGCTTACAGTAATGTAGTAAGAGTTTCGAATAACCTCAAAGTGATGCTGACAGTCATGTAGTAAGAGTTGCTACGAACCTCTATATAATGCGACAGTGATGTCGGAAGAATTGCTAATGAACTCAAGATGATGCTAACAGTAATGGAGTGAAACTTTCGAATAACCTCAAAGTGATGCTGACAGTCATGTAGTAAGTGTTGCTACGAACCTCAAAATAATGCGACTGTCATGTAGTAAGAGTTGCTTCGAACCTCAATAAAATGCGACAGTGATGTCGGAAGAATTGCTAATGAACTCAAGATGATGCTAACAGTAATGGAGTGAAACTTTCGAATAACCTCAGAGTGATGCTGACAGTCATGTAGTAAGTGTTGCTACGAACCTCAAAATAATGCGACAGTCATGTAGTAAGAGTTGCTACGAACCTCAATATAATGCGACAGTGATGTCGGAAGAATTGCTAATGAACTCAAGATGATGCTAACAGTAATGGAGTGAAACTTTCGAATAACCTCAAAGTGATGCTGACAGTCATGTAGTAAGTGTTGCTACGAACCTCAAAATAATGCGACAGTGATGTCGGAAGAACTGCTAATGATCTCAAAATGATGCGACAGTGATGTAGTAAGAATTGCTAATGAACTCAAGATGATGCTAACAGTAATGTAGTGATAGTTGCTAAGAAACTCAGTGATGCTTAAAGTAATGTAGTAAGAGTTTCGAACAACCTAAAAGTGATGCTGACAGTCATGTAGTAAGAGTTGCTAATGAACTCAATTTAATGCTACAGTGATGTCGTGAGAATTGCTCAACAACTCAAAATGATGCTAACAGTAATGTAGTGATAGTTGCTAATAAACTCAAAGTGATGCTGACAGTAATGTAGTAAGAGTTGCTACGAACCTTAAAATAATGCAACAATAATGTAGTAAGAGTTGCTACGAACTTCAAAATATTGCGACAGTGATGTCGGAAGAATTGCTAATGAACACAACATGATGTTAACAGTAATGGAGTGAAACTTTCGAATAACCTCAAAGTGATGCTGACAGTCATGCAGTAAGTGTTGCTACGAACCTCAAAATAATGCGACAGCAATGTAGTAAAAGTTGCTACGAACCTCAAAATATTGCGACAGTGATGTCGGAAGAATTGCTAATGATCTCAAAACGATGCGACAGTGATGTAGTCAGAATTGCTAATGAACTCAAAATGATGCTAACAGTAATGGAGTGAAACTTTCGAATAACCTCAAAGTGATGCTGACAGTCATGTAGTAAGAGTTGCTACGAACCTCAAAATAATGCGATAGTGATGTCGGAAGAATTGCTAATGATCTCAAAATGATGCGACAGTGATGTAGTAAGAATTGCTAATGAACTCAAGATGATGCTAACAGTAATGTAGTGATAGTTGCTAAGAAACTCAGTGATGCTTAAAGTAATGTAGTAAGAGTTTCGAACAACCTAAAAGTGATGCTGACAGTCATGTAGTAAGAGTTGCTAATGAACTCAATTTAATGCTACAGTGATGTCGTGAGAATTGCTCAACAACTCAAAATGATGCTAACAGTAATGTAGTGATAGTTGCTAATAAACTCAAAGTGATGCTGACAGTAATGTAGTGATGGTTGCTAATCAACTCAGTGATGCTTACAGTCATGTACTAAGTGTTTCGAACTACCTCAAAGTGATGCTGACAGTCATGCAGTAAGAGTTGCGACGAACCTCAAAATAATGCGACAGTGATGTCAGAAGAATTGCTAATGATCTCAAAATGATGCTACAGTGATTTAGTAAGAATTGCTAATGAACTCAAAATGATGCTAACATTAATGGAGTGAAAGTTGCTAATAAACTCAAAGTGATGCTGACAGTAATGTAGTAAGAGTTGCTATGATCCTCAAAATAATGCGACAGTGATTTCGGAAGAATTGCTCATGATCTCAAAATGATGTGACAGTAATGTAGTAAAAGTTGCTACGAACCTCAAAATATTGCGACAGTGATGTCGGAAGAATTGCTAATGAACTCAAGATGATGCTAACAGTAATGTAGTGATAGTTGCTAAGAAACTCAGTGATGCTTACAGTAATGTAGAAAGAGTTTCGAACAACCTCAAAGTGATGCTGACAGTCATTTAGTAAGAGTTGCTAATGAACTCAATTTAATGCTACAGTGATGTCGTGAGAATTGCTCAATTACTCAAAATTATGCTAACAGTAATGTAGTGATAGTTGCTAATAAACTCAAAGTGATGCTGACAATAATGTAGTAAGAGTTGCTACGAACCTCAAAATATTGCGACAGTGATGTCGGAAGAATTGCTAATGATCTCAAAATGATGCTGACAGTAATGGAGTGAAACTTTCGAATAACCTCAAAGTGATGCTGACAGTCATGTAGTAAGAGTTGTTCCGAACCTCAAAATAATGTGACAGTAATGTAGTAAAAGTTGCTACGAACCTCAAAATATTGCGTCAGTGATGTCGGAAGAAATGCTAATGAACTCAAAATGATGCAACAGTAATGTAGTGATAGTTGCTAATCAAGTCAGTGATGCTTACAGTAATGTAGTAAGAGTTTCGAATAACCTCAAAGTGATGCTGACAGTCATGTAGTAAGAGTTGCTACGAACCTCTATATAATGCGACAGTAATGTAGTAAAAGTCGCGACGAACCTGAAAATATTGCGACAGTGATGTCAGAAGAATTGCTAAAGATCTCAAAATGATGCGACAGTGATTCAGAAAGAATTGCTCATGAACTTAAAATGATGCTAACAGTAATGGAGTGAACGTTTCGAATAACCTCAAAGTGATGCTGACAGGCTTGTACTAGGAGTCGCTACGAACATCAAAATAATGCGACAGTGATGTCAGAAGAATTGCTAATGATCTCAAAATGATGCGACGATGATGTAGTAAGAATTGCTCTACAACTCAAAATGATGCTAACAGTAATGGAGTGATAGTTGCGAATAAACTCAAAGTGATGCTGAATGTAATGTAGTAAGAGTTGCTACGAACCTTAAAATAATGCAACAATAATGTAGTAAGAGTTGCTACGAACCTCAAAATATTGCGACAATGATGTCGGAAGAATTGCTAATGAACTCAAGATGATGCTAACAGTAATGGAGTGAAACTTTCGAATAACCTCAAAGTAATGCTGACAGTCATGTAGTAAGTGTTGCTACGAACCTCAAAATAATGCGACAGTAATGTAGTAAAAGTTGCTACGAACCTCAAAATATTGCGACAGTGATGTCGGAAGAATTGCTAATGAACTCAAGATGATGCTAACAGTAATGTAGTGATAGTTGCTAAGAAACTCAGTGATGCTTAAAGTAATGTAGTAAGAGATTCGAACAACCTCAAAGTGATGCTGACAGTCATTTAGTAAGAGTTGCGAATGAACTCAATTTAATGCTACAGTGATGTCGTGAGAATTGCTCAACAACTCAAAATGATGCGACAGTGATTTAGTAAGAATTGCAAATGAACTCAAAATGATGCTAACAGTAATGGAGTGAAAGTTTCTAATAAACTCAAAGTGATGCTGACAGTCATGTACTAAGAGTTGCTACTTTGAATTGGTAATGAACTCAATTCAATGCTACAGTGATGTCATGAGACTTGCTCATGAACTCAAAATGATGCTAACAGTAATGTAGTGATAGTTGCTCATAAACTCAAAGTGATGCTGACAGGAATGTAGGAAGAGTTGTTACGAACTTCAAAATATTGCGACAGTGATGTCGGAAGAAATGCTAATGAACTCAAAATATTGCGACAGTGATGTCGGAAGAATTGCTAATGATCTCAAAATGATGCGACAGTGATGTAGTAAGAATTGCTAATGAACTCAAGATGATGCTAACAGTAATGTAGTGATAGTTGCTAAGAAACTCATTGATGCTTAAAGTAATGTAGTAAGAGTTTCGAACAACCTCAAAGTGATGCTGACAGTCATGTAGCAAGAGTTGCTACGAACCTCAAAATAATGCGACAGTAATGTAGTAAAAGTCGCTACGAACCTGAAAATATTGCGACAGTGATGTGAGAAGAATTGCTCATGAACTTAAAATGATGCTCACAGTAATGGAGTGAACGTTTCGAATAACCTCAAAGTGATGCTGACAGTCATGTAGTAAGAGTTGCTAATGAACTCAATTTAATGCTACAGTGATGTCGTGAGAATTGCTCAACAACTCAAAATGATGCTAACAGTAATGTAGTGATAGTTGCAAATAAACTCAAAGTGATGCTGACAGTAATGTAGTAAGAGTTGCAACGAACCTTAAAATAATGCAACAATAATGTAGTAAGAGTTGCTACGAACCTCAAAATATTGCGACAGTGATGTCGGAAGAATTGCTAATGAACACAAGATGATGCTAACAGTAATGGAGTGAAACTTTTGAATAACCTCAAAGTGATGCTGACAGTCATGTAGTAAGTGTTGCTACGAACCTCAAAATAATGCGACAGTAATGTAGTAAAAGTTGCTACGAACCTCAAAATATTGCGACAGTGATGTCAGAAGAATTGCTAATGATCTCAAAATGATGCGACAGTGATTTAGTAAGAATTGCTAATGAACTCAAAATGATGCTAACAGTAATGGATTGAAACTTTCGAATAACGTCAAAGTGATGCTCACAGTAATGTAGTAAAAGTTGCTAAGAACATCAAAATAATGCGACAGTGATGTCAGAAGAATTGCTAATGATCTCAAAATGATGCGACAGTGATGTCGTAAGAATTGCTAATGAACTCAAGATGATGCCAACAGTAATGGATTGAAACTTTCGAATAACCTCAAAGTGATGCTGACAGTCATGTAGTAAGTGTTGCTACGAACCTCAAAATAATGCAACAGTAATGTAGTAAAAGTTGCTACGAACCTCAAAATATTGCGACAGTGATGTCGGAAGAATTGCTAATGAACTCAAGATGATGCAAACAGTAATGTAGTGATAGTTGCTAAGAAACTCAGTGATGCTTACAGTAATGTAGTAAGAGTTTCGAATAACCTCAAAGTGATGCTGACAGTCATGTAGTAAGAGTTGCTACGAACCTCTATATAATGCGACAGTAATGTAGTAAAAGTCGCTACGAACCTCAAAATATTGCGACAGTGATGTCGGAAGAATTGCTAAAGATCTCAAAATGATGCGACAGTGATTCAGAAAGAATTGCTCATGAACTTAAAATGATGCTAACAGTAATGGAGTGAACGTTTCGAATAACCTCAAAGTGATGCTGACAGGCTTGTACTAAGAGTTGCTACGAACATCAAAATAATGCGACAGTGATGTCAGAAGAATTGCTAATGATCTCAAAATGATGCGACAGTGATGTAGTAAGAATTGCTCTACAACTCAAAATGATGCTAACAGTAATGGAGTGATAGTTGCGAATAAACTCAAAGTGATGCTGAATGTAATGTAGTAAGAGTTGCTACGAACCTTAAAATAATGCAACAATAATTTAGTAAGAGTTGCTACGAACCTCAAAATATTGCGACAATGATGTCGGAAGAATTGCTAATGAACTCAAGATGATGCTAACAGTAATGGAGTGAAACTTTCGAATAACCTCAAAGTAATGCTGACAGTCATGTAGTAAGTGTTGCTACGAACCTCAAAATAATGCGACAGTAATGTAGTAAAAGTTGCTACGAACCTCAAAATATTGCGACAGTGATGTCGGAAGAATTGCTAATGAACTCAAGATGATGCTAACAGTAATGTAGTGATCGTTGCTCAGAAACTCAGTGATGCTTAAAGTAATGTAGTAAGAGATTCGAACAACCTCAAAGTGATGCTGACAGTCATTTAGTAAGAGTTGCGAATGAACTCAATTTAATGCTACAGTGATGTCGTGAGAATTGCTCAACAACTCAAAATGATGCTAACAGTAATGTAGTGATAGTTGCTAATAAACTCAAAGTGATGCTGACAGTAATGTAGTAAGAGTTGCTACCAACCTTAAAATAATGCAACAGTAATGTAGTAAGAGTTGCTACGAACCTCAAAATATTGCGACAGTGATGTCGGAAGAATTGCTAATGATCTCAAAATGATGCGACAGTGATGTAGTAAGAATTGCTCATGAACTCAAGATGATGCTAACAGTAATGTAGTGATAGTTGCTAAGAAACTCATTGATGCTTAAAGTAATGTAGTAAGAGTTTCGAACAACCTCAAAGTGATGCTGACAGTCATGTAGCAAGAGTTGCTACGAACCTCAAAATAATGCGACAGTAATGTAATAAAAGTCGCTACGAACCTGAAAATATTGCGACAGTGATGTGAGAAGAATTGCTAAAGATCTCAAAATGATGCGACAGTGATTCAGAAAGAATTGCTCATGAACTTAAAATGATGCTCACAGTAATGGAGTGAACGTTTCGAATAACCTCAAAGTGATGCTGACAGTCATGTAGTAAGAGTTGCTAATGAACTCAATTTAATGCGACAGTAATGTAGAAAAAGTTGCTACGAACCTCAAAATATTGCGACAGTGATGTCGGAAGAATTGCTAATGAACTCAAGATGATGCTAACAGTAATGTAGTAAGAGTTGCTACGAACCTTAAAATGATGCAACAATAATGTAGTAAGAGTTGCTACGAACCTCAAAATATTGCGACAGTGATGTCGGAAGAATTGCTAATGAACACAAGATGATGCTAACAGTAATGGAGTGAAACTTTTGAATAACCTCAAAGTGATGCTGAAAGTCATGTAGTAAGAGTTGCTACAAACCTCAAAATAATGCGACAGTAATGTAGTGATAGTTGCTAATTAAGTCAGTGATGCTTACAGTAATGGAGGAAGTGTTTTGAACAACCTCAAAGTGATGCTGACAGTCATGTAGTAGGAGTTGCTACAAACCTCACAATAATGCGACAGTGATGTCAGAAGAATTGCTAATGATCTAAAAATGATGCGACAGTGATGTCAGAAGAATTGGTAATGAACAAAAAATGATGCTAACAGTAATGGAGTGAAAGTTTCGAATAACCTCAAAGTGATGCTGACAGTCATGTCGTAAGAGTTGCTACGAACCTCAAAATAATGCGACAGTGATGTCGGAAGAATATCTAATGATCTCAAAATGATGCGACAGTGATGTAGTAAGAATTGCTAATGAACTCAAAATGATGCGAATAGTAATGGAGTGAAAGTTTCGAATAACCTCAAAGTGATGCTGACAGTCTTGTACTAAGAGTTGCTACGAACCTCAAAATAATGCGACAGTGATGTTGGAAGAATTGCTCATGATCTCAAAATGATGCAACAGTGATGTAGTAAGAATTGCTAATGAACTAAAATGATGCTAACAGTAATGGAGTGAACGTTTCGAAAAACCTCAAAGTGATGCTGACAGTGATGTACTAAGAGTTGCTACGAACCTCAAAATAATGCGACAGTAATGTAGTAAAAGTTGCTACGAACCTCAAAATATTGCGACAGTTATGTCGGAAGAATTGCTAATGAACTCAAGATGATGCTAACAGTAATGTAGTGATCGTTGCTAAGAAACTCAGTGATGCTTAAAGTAAAGTAGTAAGAGATTCGAACAACCTCAAAGTGATGCTGACAGTCATTTAGTAAGAGTTGCGAATGAACTCAATTTAATGCTACAGTGATGTCGTGAGAATTGCTCAACAACTCAAAATGATGCGAACAGTAATGTAGTGATAGTTGCTAATAAACTCAAAGTGATGCTGACAGTAATGTAGTAAGAGTTGCTACCAACCTTAAAATAATGCAACAGTAATGTAGTAAGAGTTGCTACGAACCTCAAAATATTGCGACAGTGATGTCGGAAGAATTGCGAATGATCTCAAAATGATGCGACAGTGATGTAGTAAGAATTGCTAATGAACTCAAGATGATGCTAACAGTAATGTAGTGATAGTTGCTAAGAAACTCATTGATGCTTAAAGTAATGTAGTAAGAGTTTCGAACAACCTCAAAGTGATGCTGACAGTCATGTAGCAAGAGTTGCTACGAACCTCAAAATAATGCGACAGTAATGTAGTAAAAGTCGCTACGAACCTGAAAATATTGCGACAGTGATGTGAGAAGAATTGTTAAAGATCTCAAAATGATGCGACAGTGATTCAGAAAGAATTGCTCATGAACTTAAAATGATGCTCACAGTAATGGAGTGAACGTTTCGAATAACCTCAAAGTGATGCTGACAGTCATGTAGTATGAGTTGCTAATGAACTCAATTTAATGCTACAGTGATGTCGTGAGAATTGCTCAACAACTCAAAATGATGCTAACAGTAATGTAGTGATAGTTGCAAATAAACTCAAAGTGATGCTGACAGTAATGTAGTAAGAGTTGCTACGAACCTTAAAATAATGCAACAATAATGTAGTAAGAGTTGCTACGAACCTCAAAATATTGCGACAGTGATGTCGGAAGAATTGCTAATGAACACAAGATGATGCTAACAGTAATGGAGTGAAACTTTTGAATAACCTCAAAGTGATGCTGACAGTCATGTAGTAAGTGTTGCTACGAACCTCAAAATAATGCGACAGTAATGTAGTAAAAGTTGCGACGAACCTCAAAATATTGCGACAGTGATGTCAGAAGAATTGCTAATGATCTCAAAATGATGCGACAGTGATTTAGTAAGAATTGCTAATGAACTCAAAATGATGCTAACAGTAATGGATTGAAACTTTCGAATAACGTCAAAGTGATGCTCACAGTAATGTAGTAAAAGTTGCTACGAACATCAAAATAATGCGACAGTGATGTCAGAAGAATTGCGAATGATCTCAAAATGATGCGACAGTGATGTAGTAAGAATTGCTAATGAACTCAAGATGATGCCAACAGTAATGGATTGAAACTTTCGAATAACCTCAAAGTGATGCTGACAGTCATGTAGTAAGTGTTGCTACGAACCTCAAAATAATGCAACAGTAATGTAGTAAAAGTTGCTACGAACCTCAAAATAATGCGACAGTAATGTAGTAAAAGTTGCTACGAACCTCAAAATATTGCGACAGTGATGTCGGAAGAATTGCAAATGAACTCAAGATGATGCTAACAGTAATGTAGTGATAGTTGCTAAGAAACTCAGTGATGCTTACAGTAATGTAGTAAGAGTTTCGAACAACCTCAAAGTGATGCTGACAGTAATTTAGTAAGAGTTGCCAATGAACTCATTTCAATGCTACAGTGATGTCATGAGAATTGCTCATAAACTCAAAATGATGCTAACAGTAATGTAGTGATAGTTGCTAATAAACTCAAAGTGATGCTGACAGTAATGTAGTAAGAGTTGCTACGAACCTCAAAATAATGCGACAGTAATGTCAGAAGAATTGCTAATGAACTCAAAATGATGCTAACAGTAATGGAGTGAAACTTTCGAATAACCTCAAAGTGATGCTGACAGTCATGTACTAAGAGTTGCTACGAACCTCAAAATATTGCGACAGTGATGTAGTAAGAGTTGCTACGAACCTAAAAATAATGCAACAGTGATGTCGGAAGAATTGCTAATGACATCAAAATGATGCGACAGTTATTTAGAAAGAATTGCTCATAAACTCAAAATGATGCTAACGGTAATGGAGTGAACGTTTCGAATAACCTCAAAGTGATGCTGACAGTCTTGTACTAAGAGTTGCTACGAACCTCAAAATAATGCGACAGTAATGTAGTAAAAGTTGCTACAAACCTCAAAATATTGCGACAGTGATGCCGGAAGAATTGCTAATGAACTCAAAATGATGCTAACAGTGATGTAGTGATAGTTGCTAATCAAGTCAGTAATGCTTACAGTAATGTAGTAAGTGTTTCGAAGAACCTCAAAGTGATGCTGACAGTCATGTAGTAAGAGTTGCTACGAACCTCAACATAATGCGACAGTAATGTAGTAAAAGTTGCTACGAACCTTAAAATATTGCGACAGTGATGTCGGAAGAATTGCTAATGAACTTAAAATGATGCTAACAGTAATGTAGTGATAGTTGCTAATCAACTCAGTGATGCTTACAGTAATGTAATAAGTGTTTCGAATAACCTCAAATTGATGGTGACAGTCATGTAGTAAGAGTTGCTACGAACCTCAAAATAATGCGACAGTGATGACGGAAGAATTGATAAAGATCTCAAAATGATGCGACAGTGATTTAGAAAGAATTGCTCATGAACTCAAAATGATGCTAACAGTCATGGAGAGAACGTTTTGAATAACCTCAAAGTGATGCTGACAGTCTTGTACGAAGAGTTGCTACGAACCTCAAAATAATGCGACAGTGATGTCGGAAGAATTGCTAATGATCTCAAAATGATGCGACAGTGATGTCGTAAGAATTGCTAATGAACTCAAAATGATGCTAAAAGTAATGGAGTGAAACTTTCGAATAACCTCAAAGTGATGCTGACAGTCATGTCGTAAGTGTTGCTACAAACCTCAAAATAATGCGACAGTAATGTAGTAAAAGTTGCTACGAACCTCAAAATATTGCGACAGTGATGTCGGAAGAATTGCTAATGAACTCAAGATAAGGCTAACAGTAATGTGGTGATAGTTGCTAAGAAACTCAGTGATGCTTACAGGAATGTAGTAAGAGTTTCGAACAACCTCAAAGTGATGCTGACAGTCATTTAGTAAGAGTTGCTAATGAACTCAATTCAATGCTACAGTGATGTCGTGAGAATTGCTCATGAACTCAAAATGATGCTAACAGTAATGTAGTGAAAGTTGCTAATAAACTCAAAGTGATGCTGACAGTCATGTAGTAAGAGTTGCAACAAACCTTAAAATAATGCAACAATAATGTAGAAAGAGTTGCGACGAACCTCAAAATAATGTGACAGTGATGTCAGAAGAATTGCTAATGATCTCAAAATGATGCGACAGTGATTTAGTAAGAATTGCTAATGAACTCAAAATGATGCTAACAGTAATGGAGTGAAAGTTTCGAATAACCTCAAAGTGATGCTGACAGTCATGTAGTAAGAGTTGCTACGAACCTCAAAATCATGCGACAGTAATGTAGTAAAAGTTGCTACGAACCTCAAAATATTGCGACAGTGATGTCGGAAGAATTGCTAATGAACTCAAAATGATGTGAACAGTAATATTGTGAAAGTTGCTAATCAACTCAGTGATGCTTACAGTAATGTAGTAAGTGTTTCGAATAACCTCAAAGTGATGCTGACAGTCATGTAGTAACAGTTGCTACGAACCTCAAATTAATGCGACAGTGATGTCGGAAGAATTGCTAATGATCTCAAAATGATGCTAACAGTAATGGAGTGAAAGTTTCGAATAACTTCAAAGTGATGCTGACAGTCATGTAGTAAGAGTTGCTACGAACCTCAAAATATTGCGACAGTGACGTCGGAAGAATTGCGAATGAACTCAAAATTATGCTAACAGTAATGTAGTGATAGTTGCTAATAAACTCAAAGTGATGCTGACAGTAATGTAGGAAGAGTTGCTACGAACCTCAAAATATTGCGACAGTGATGTCGGAAGAATTGCTCATGATCTTAAAATGATGCTAACAGTAATGTAGTGGTAGTTGCTAATCAAGTCAGTGATGCTTTCAGTAATGTAGTAAGTGTTTCGAACAACCTCAAAGTGATGCTGAAAGTCATGTAGTAAGAGTTGCTACGAACCTCAAAATAATGCGACAGTGATGTCGTGAGAATTGCTCAATTAATCAAAATGATGCTAACAGTAAT
Source organism: Aulostomus chinensis (assembly GCF_037954235.1). Taxonomy (NCBI): domain Eukaryota; kingdom Metazoa; phylum Chordata; class Actinopteri; order Syngnathiformes; family Aulostomidae; genus Aulostomus; species Aulostomus chinensis. The sequence goes on from NC_141320.1 coordinate 37,795,276, forward strand.
GTAGTGATAGTTGCTAATAAACTCAAAGTGATGCTGACAATAATGTAATAAGAGTTGCTACGAACCTCAAAATATTGCGACAGTGATGTCGGAAGAATTGCTAATGATCTCAAAATGATGCGACAGTGATGTAGTAAGAATTGCTAATGAACTCAAAATGATGCTAACAGTAAAGGAGTGAAACTTTCGAATAACCTCAAAGTGATGCTGAAAGTCATGTAGTAAGAGTTGCTACGAACCTCAAAATAATGCGACAGTAATGTAGTAAAAGTTGCTACAAACCTCAAAATATTGCGACAGTGATGTCGGAAGAATTGCTAATGATCTCAAAATGATGCGACAGTGATGTAGTAAGAATTGCTAATGAACTCAAAATGATGCTAACAGTAATGGAGAGAAACTTTCGAATAACCTCAAAGTGATGCTGACAGTCATGTTGTAAGAGTTGCTACGAACCTCAAAATAATGCGACAGTAATGGAGTAAAAGTTGCTACGAACCTCAAAATATTGCGACAGTGATGTCGGAAGAATTGCTAATGAACTTAAAATGATGCTAACAGTAATGTAGTGATAGTTGCTAATCAACTCAGTGATGCTTACAGTAATGTCATAAGTGTTTCGAATAACCTCAAAATGATGGTGACAGTCATGTCGTAAGAGTTGCTACGAACCTCAAAATAATGCGACAGTGATGACGGAAGAATTGCTAAAGATCTCAAAATGATGCGACAGTGATTTAGAAAGAATTGCTCATGAACTCAAAATGATGCTAACAGTAATGGAGAGAACGTTTTGAATAACCTCAAAGTGATGCTGACAGTCTTGTACTAAGAGTTGCTACGAACCTCAAAATAATGCGACAGTGATGTCGGAAGAATTGCTAATGATCTCAAAATGATGCGACAATGATGTCGTAAGAATTGCTAATGAACTCAAAATGATGCTAAAAGTAATGTAGTGAAACTTTCGAATAACCTCAAAGTGATGCTGACAGTCATGTCGTAAGTGTTGCTACAAACCTCAAAATAATGCGACAGTAATGTAGTAAAAGTTGCTACGAACCTCAAAATATTGCGACAGTGAATTCGGAAGAATTGCTAATGAACTTAAAATGATGCTAACAGTAATGTAGTGGTAGTTGCTAATCAACTCAGTGATGCTTGCAGTAATGTAGTAAGTGTTTCGAATAACCTCAAAGTGATGTTGACAGTCATATAGCAAGAGTTGCTACGAACCTAAAAATAATGCAACAGTGATGTCGGAAGAATTGCTAATGACATCAAAATGATGCGACAGTTATTTAGAAAGAATTGCTCATAAACTCAAAATGATGCTAACGGTAATGGAGTGAACGTTTCGAATAACCTCAAAGTGATGCTGACAGTCTTGTACTAAGAGTTGCTACGAACCTCAAAATAATGCGACAGTAATGTAGTAAAAGTTGCTACAAACCTCAAAATATTGCGACAGTGATGCCGGAAGAATTGCTAATGAACTCAAAATGATGCTAACAGTGATGTAGTGATAGTTGCTAATCAAGTAAGTAATGCTTACAGTAATGTAGTAAGTGTTTCGAAGAACCTCAAAGTGATGCTGACAGTCATGTAGTAAGAGTTGCTACGAACCTCAATATAATGCGACAGTAATGTAGTAAAAGTTGCTACGAACCTCAAAATATTGCGACAGTGATGTCGGAAGAATTGCTAATGAACTTAAAATGATGCTAACAGTAATGTAGTGATAGTTGCTAATCAACTCAGTGATGCTTACAGTAATGTAATAAGTGTTTCGAATAACCTCAAAATGATGGTGACAGTCATGTCGTAAGAGTTGCTACAAACCTCAAAATAATGCGACAGTGATGACGGAAGAATTGCTAAAGATCTCAAAATGATGCGACAGTGATTTAGAAAGAATTGCTCATGAACTCAAAATGATGCTAACAGTAATGGAGAGAACGTTTTGAATAACCTCAAAGTGATGCTGACAGTCTTGTACTAAGAGTTGCTACGAACCTCAAAATAATGCGACAGTGATGTCGGAAGAATTGCTAATGATCTCAAAATGATGCGACAATGATGTCGTAAGAATTGCTAATGAACTCAAAATGATGCTAAAAGTAATGTAGTGAAACTTTCGAATAACCTCAAAGTGATGCTGACAGTCATGTCGTAAGTGTTGCTACAAACCTCAAAATAATGCGACAGTAATGTAGTAAAAGTTGCTACGAACCTCAAAATATTGCGACAGTGATGTCGGAAGAATTGCTAATGAACTCAAGATGAGGCTAACAGTAATGTGGTGATAGTTGCTAATCAACTCAGTGATGCTTACAGTAATGTAGTAAGTGTTTCGAACAACCTCAAAGTGATGCTGATAGTCATATAATAAGAGTTGCTACGAACCTCAAAGTAATGCGACAGTGATGTCAGTGGAATTGCTAAAGATCTCAAAAAGATGCGACAGTGATTTAGAAAGAATTGCTAATGAACTCAAAATGATGCTAACAGTAATGGAGTGAACGTTTCGAATAACCTCAAAGTGATGCTGATAGTCATGTCCTAAGAGTTGCTACGAACCTCAAAATAATGCGAGAGTCATGTAGTAAGAATTGCTAATGAACTCAATTTAATGCTGCAGTGATGTCGTGAGAATTGCTCAACAACTCAAAAGGATGCTAACAGTAATGTAGTGATAGTTGCTAATCAACTCAGTGATGCTTACAGTAATGTAGTAAGTGTTTCGAATAACCTCAAAGTGATGGTGACAGTCGTGTAGTAAGAGTTGCTACAAACCTTAAAATAATGCAACAATAATGTAGTAAGAGTTGCTACGAACCTCAAAATAATGTGACAGTGATGTCAGAAGAATTGCTAATGATCTCAAAATGATGCGACAGTGATGTAGTAAGAATTGCTAATGAACTCAAAATGATGCTAACAGTAATGGAGTGAAAGTTTCGAATAACCTCAAAGTGATGCTGAAAGTCATGTAGTAAGAGTTGCTACAAACCTCAAAATAATGCGACAGTAATGTAGTAAAAGTTGCTACGAACCTCAAAATAATGCGACAGTGATGTCAGAAGAATTGCTAAAGATCTCAAAATGATGCGACAGTGATTTAGTAAGAAATGCTAATGAACTCAAAATGATGCTAGCAGTAATGGAGTGAACGTTTCGAATAACCTCAAAGTGATGCTGACAGTCATGTACTAAGAGTTGCGACGAACCTCAAAATAATGCGACAGTCATGTCGTAAAAGTTGCTACGAACCTCAAAATATTGCGAAAGTGATGTCTGAAAAATTGCTCATGAACTCAAAATGATGCTAACAGTAATGTAGTGATAGTTGCTAATCAACTCAGTGATGCTTACAGTAATGTAGTAAGTGTTTCGAATAACCTCAAAGTGATGGTGACAGTCGTGTAGTAAGAGTTGCTACAAACCTTAAAATAATGCAACAATAATGTAGTAAGAGTTGCTACGAACCTCAAAATAATGTGACAGTGATGTCAGAAGAATTGCTAATGATCTCAAAATGATGCGACAGTGATGTAGTAAGAATTGCTAATGAACTCAAAATGATGCTAACAGTAATGGAGTGAAAGTTTCGAATAACCTCAAAGTGATGCTGAAAGTCATGTAGTAAGAGTTGCTACAAACCTCAAAATAATGCGACAGTAATGTAGTAAAAGTTGCTACGAACCTCAAAATAATGCGACAGTGATGTCAGAAGAATTGCTAAAGATCTCAAAATGATGCGACAGTGATTTAGTAAGAAATGCTAATGAACTCAAAATGATGCTAGCAGTAATGGAGTGAACGTTTCGAATAACCTCAAAGTGATGCTGACAGTCATGTACTAAGAGTTGCGACGAACCTCAAAATAATGCGACAGTCATGTCGTAAAAGTTGCTACGAACCTCAAAATATTGCGACAGTGATGTCTGAAAAATTGCTCATGAACTCAAAATGATGCTAACAGTAATGTAGTGATAGTTGCTAATCAACTCAGTGATGCTTACAGTAATGTAGTAAGTGTTTCGAATAACCTCAAAGTGATGCTGACAGTCATGTAGTAAGAGTTTCTACGAACCTCAAAATAATGCGACAGTGATGTCGGAAGAATTGCTAATGATCTCAAAATGATGCGACAGTGATGTAGTAAGAATTGCTAATGAACTCAAAATGATGCGAACAGTAATGGAGTGAAAGTTTCGAATAAACTCAAAGTGATGCTGACAGTCATGTAGTAAGTGTTGCTACGAACCTCAAAATATTGCGACAGTGATATCGGAAGAATTGCTAATGAACTCAAAATGATGCTAACAGTAATGTAGTGATAGTTGCTAATTAACTCAGTGATGGTTACAGTAATGTAGTAAGTGTTTCGAACAACCTAAAAGTGATGCTGTCAGTCATGTAGTAACAGTTGCTTCAAACCTCAAAATGATGCTAACAGTAATGTAGCGATAGTTGCTAATGAACTCAGTGATGCTTACAGTAATGTAGTAAGTGTTTTGAATAACCTCAAAGTGATGCTGACAGTCATTTAGTAAGAGTTGCTAATGAACTCAATTCAATGCTACAGTGATGTCGTGAGAATTGCTCATGAACTCAAAATGATGCTAACAGTAATGTAGTGAAAGTTGCTAATAAACTCAAAGTGATGCTGACAGTAATGTAGTAAGAGTTGCAACAAACCTTAAAATAATGCAACAATAATGTAGAAAGAGTTGCTACGAACCTCAAAATAATGTGACAGTGATGTCAGAAGAATTGCTAATGATCTCAAAATGATGCGACAGTGATTTAGTAAGAATTGCTAATGAACTCAAAATGATGCTAACAGTAATGGAATGAAAGTTTCGAATAACCTCAAAGTGATGCTGACAGTCATGTAGTAAGAGTTGCTACGAACCTCAAAATCATGCGACAGTAATGTAGTAAACGTTGCTACGAACCTCAAAATATTGAGACAGTGATGTCGGAAGAATTGCTAATGAACTCAAAATGATGTTAACAGTAATATAGTGAAAGTTGCTAATCAACTCAGTGATGCTTACAGTAATGTAGTAAGTGTTTCGAATAACCTCAAAGTGATGCTGACAGTCATGTAGTAAAAGTTGCTACGAACCTCAAAATAATGCGACAGTGATGTCGGAAGAATTGCTAATGATCTCAAAATGATGCTAACAGTAATGGAGTGAAAGTTTCGAATAACTTCAGTGATGCTGACAGTCATGTAGTAAGAGTTGCTACGAACCTCAAAATATTGCGACAGTGACGTCGGAAGAATTGCTAATGAACTCAAAATTATGCTAACAGTAATGTAGTGATAGTTGCTAATAAACTCAAAGTGATGCTGACAGTAATGTAGGAAGAGTTGCTACGAACCTTAAAATAATGCAACAATAATGTAGTAAGAGTTGCTACGAACCTCAAAATAATGCGACAGTAATGTAGTAAAAGTTGCTACGAACCTCAAAATATTGCGACAGTGATGTCAGAAGAATTGCTAATGAACTCAAGATGATGCTAACAGTAATGGAGTGAACGTTTCGAATAACCTCAAAGTGATGCTGACAGTCATGTCCTAAGAGTTGCTACGAACCTCATAATAATGCGACAGTAATGTAGTAAAAGTTGCTACGTACCTCAAAATATTGCGACAGTGATGTAGTAAGAATTGCTAATGAACTCAAAATGATGCTAACAGTAATGGAGTGATAGTTGCTAATCAACTCAGTGATGCTTACAGTCATGTAGTAAGTGTTTCGAATAACCTCAAAGTGATGCTGACAGTCATGTAGTAACAGTTGCTACGAACCTCAAAATAATGCGACAGTGATGTCGGAAGAATTGCTAATGATCTAAAAATGATGCGACAGTGATGTAGTAAGAATTGCTAATGAACTCAAAATGATGCTAACAGTAATGTAGTGATAGTTGCTAATCAACTCAGTGATGCTTGCAGGAATGTAGTAAGTGTTTCGAACAACCTCAAAGTGATGGTGACAGTCGTGTAGTAAGAGTTGCTACGAACCTCAAAATAATGCGAAAGTGATGTCAGAAGAATTGCTCAAGATCTCAAAATGATGCGACAGTGATTTAGTAAGAATTGTTAATGAACTCAAAATGATGCTAGCAGTAATGGAGTGAATGTTTCGAATAACCTCAAAGTGATGCTGACAGTCATGTACTAAGTGTTGCTACGAACCTAAAAATAATGCGACATTAATGTAGTAAAAGTTGCTACGAACCTCAAAATATTGCGACAGTGATGTCAGAAGAATTGCTAATGATCCCCAAAAAATGTGACAATGATGTCGTAAGAATTGCTAATGATCTCAAAATGATGCGACAATGATGTCGTAAGAATTGCTAATGAACTCAAAATGATGGTAACAGTAATGTAGTGAAAGTTGCCAATAAACTCAAAGTGATGCTGACAGTCATGTAGGAAGAGTTGCTACGAGCCTTAAAATAATGCAACAGTAATGTCGTAAGAGTTACTACGAACTTCAAAATGATGTGATAGTGATGTAGCAAGAATTGCTTATGATCTGAAATGACGGGACAGTGATGTAGTAAGAATTGCTCATGAACTCAAAATGATGCTAACAGTAATGTAGTGAAAGTTGCGAGTAACCTAAAAATGATGCTGACAGTAATGTAGTAAGAGCTGCTATGAACCTCAAAATGATGCGACAGTTATGTCGTAAGAATTGCTAATGAACTCAGAATGATGCTAACAGTAATGTAGTGAAAGTTTCGAATAACCTTAAAGTGATGCTGACAGTCATGTGGTTAGAGATGCGAGTAACCTAAAAATGGTGCTGACAGAAATGTAGTAAAAGTTGATACTAACCTAAAAATAATGCGACAGTGATGTCAGAAGAGTTGCTATTGAACTCAAAATGATGCTAACAGTAATGTAGTGAAAGTTTCGAATAACCTAAAAATGATGCTGACAGTAATGTATTAAGAGTTGCTAATAACCTCAAAATAATGCTACAGTGATGTCGTAAGAATTACTAATGATCTCAAAATGATGCGACAGTGATGTAGGAATAATTGCTAATGAACTCAAAATGATGCCAAAAGTAACGTAGTGATAATTGCTAATAATCTCAGTGATGTTTACAGTAATGTAGTGAGTGTTGCTAATCAACTCAGTGATGCTTGCAGGAATGTAGTAAGTGTTTCGAACAACCTCAAAGTGATGCTGACAGTCATGGAGTAAGAGTTGCTACTCACGTCAAAATAATGCTACAGTGATGTCGTAAGAATTGCTAATAACCTCAAAATGATGCTGACAGGAATGTCGTAAGTCTGGTAATAACCTTAAAATAATGCTAGTGATGCAGTAAGAGTTACTATGAACCTCAAAATAATGTGACAGTGATGTAGTACGAATGGCTAATGATCTGAAATGATGGGACAGTGATGTAGTAAGAATTGCTAATGAACTCAAAATGATGCTGACAGTGATGTAGTAAGAATTGCGAAAGATCCCAAAATGATGCTCACAGTAATGTAGTGATAGTTGCTAATGAACTCAAAATGATGCTTACAGTAATGTAGTAAGAAATGAAACTAGAACAACAAACTGTCCTCAGATGGTTGGACAGGTTGCTTTGGTCCGTCCTCTCACTCATCATTAAAAGCCCTTATTACTCATCATTCATCCAATCTGACACTCACGTCTGCAGTGGGGAATCCCCAGCAACCCGCGGCCCACATGGAGCAGTCTCGGCCAATCACGTGGGGCCTGCAGCGGCACAGACCACCAATTGCTCGCAGGTGTCACTCTCAGCTCCAACCTCATGGCAGGCACAAGGCAGGGCGCCGTTGATGAAGAGAGCCCAAGAGACACAGCTGAGCTGAGACAGAATGGAGACCAAGGACAGGAGGGACGACAGAGAAAAAGGAAACGTTAGCGAGACATTTTAGGAAAATTAGTTTAGTGGGGAAAAGGTTCTTAGCCAAACTTGCTAAATGGAAGGACAACAAAAAACAAAGATCTTAAAAAGAAAATTTGCACAAAATGAAACCCTGCAAGAGAAAGTAAATCAAGAACTAAATATTCTTGAGGCTCAGGTCTTTAGTTCCAATGCTTGTAAATGACATCTGAATGCATTCACAACCCAAATCTGAGCAGACAGAAGCGTCCCAGTCAGGCCCAGTTTAGTTCCTCCAGAACATTCAGGGATACAGAACAGGGACCAACTCAGGCTGAGAGACACCGACTTGACATGAAAGCTGTTGAGGCCACAGTTGCTGATGAAGTGGTCAGATTTCTCCAGTGGTTCTTGGTTCAGGGAGCTGGAGCTGGAGCTGCTCTCAGGCACCACCAGGACGTAATCCTGGAGAGACAGAAGGAAGAAGTCCAGGCCTGACAGAGGAGAAGGAGGCACAGAGTAGAAACAGCAGATACGTGTCGGGAAAGGGAGAGGGTATCAGTCCAGCAGAGGAGCAGGAAACCTACCACCACAGGGCTCTGCCTGCAGGAACCTGCAGGTGAGGAGGACCTGGTGGTCCGGCACATCCACAATGATCTGGTTTTCAGACACCGGCACGTTTCGGCAGCCGTAAGCGTGGGGACAGAAGGAGGCGTTGGCGTGGCCTGAAAGACACAAACAACCATCTCCATTTGAATGTTTCTCAAACAGCCGGAGCAGGAAAGCTAAGATGAATCAAAGATCCTCCACCCTGCCAGATCCGACCCTGGTAATGTAGACCTGCACAGGGTGGGTGGGGTGGAGCGGCTGGTGGTGGTGGAGGATGAAGACGTATCTGCCCAAAGCCTGGACACGGTGGAGTCCACCGCAGCGTTCTGAGTAGAAGGATGAGAGCGATGTTCAATGGTACATGTTTTCTTTCCTGAACCGCCGATGTTTCCAATCACGAATCTCAGTCATGAGATTTGAACATCATGGAGGAGTTCAAAAGTGTCAAACTGGGCCGGTCTCCATTTTATGAGTCCGGAGACCGAGGATAAAACTCCAAGTCCCTGGTTCAGATTTGACTCGTCTGAATCCAAACACAGCAGCGTTCTTCCACCAGGCCAGATGAGTTGATCATGATAACAAGATATCTTCATGCGACTACAACACACAAACTCATCACCAGAAAAGACTTCATGGTGGAACAACAAATCTCCTCCCAATGGGAAAAACATTGAGTTGAACAATCAACTTTTCCATGATGACATGGAGAGCTTGGCAGCAGCAGCAGGCTTCCATTGGGGGCTGATATGCCAGCTCCACTTAGCCTTCTTTGGAATGGTTTCACCTGGAGTGATGCTGTTATTGAGACCTTTTATCTGGAACAACACCACCTGCATGGAGACTGAGGACTTCAACAGATGCAGATGTTGACCCAGAATAAATCTAAATATTCCAGATGTGTTAAATCAATCCAGCAGCAGTGGTGGGAGCGTCGTAAACTCACTCACTCAGCAGCCGTCAGCCTCCGTACCTGCACGGAGTCCAGCCTGATGTGGTCTCTGTTGTCTGCTCCCAGAGGTGGTCTGTCACCTCTGAACCAGGGGGCTCATCTCTCTGGTGGGAGGTCAGAGGAGGAGCTGCAGCGGGGGAGGCCAGGATGGGCTCCTGTAGGAGGAGCTCTGGCCCTCCTTCAGCACCAGCCAGTGGGAGGGAGTTTGGAAACGTGAGGGGACACAGGAGGAGCTACAGGGGGAGGGAAGGTGGATCAGAACCGTTCTAACAAGAGCGCTGAGGGGACACAGGAGGAGCTACAGGGGGAGGGAAGGTGGATCAGAACCGTTCTAACAAGAGCGCTGAGGGGACACAGGAGGAGCTACAGGGGGAGGGAAGGTGGATCAGAACCGTTCTAACAAGAGCGCTGTCCCACTAATGTTCCTCACCAGAATCCACCTGTCAGGGGGGAACCGTCCATGGGTGCTGATGCAGCGGACTGAAGGTTCAACGTAGTCCATGCTGAACTGGTCTTTAGGCACCAGGTGGACTTTGTGCTAAAAACAGCAGAAAAAAAAGACAAAAAGGGGAGAATTTTAACAAAAGTATGCAAATGAGCTGAAGATCAAAATAGAAAAAGTAAATCAAGGTTTTTTTTTTCAAATGATTGCCAGCTATTTAGCTAAGAGAAGGACAAATGTCAATCAAGATGTCAGAATGGAACGATCCCACTGGCTTCTGGTCAAGGGAACCATGGAGATGCTAACTTCCTGTTGGACTATCAGGGTGTCTCATCCCTGACATGCTAACTTCCTGTTGGACGATAAGCATGTCTCATCCCTGACATGCTAACTTCCTGTTGGACGATAAGCGTGTCTCATCCCTGACATGCTAACTTCCTGTTGGACTATCAGCGTGTCTCATCCCTGACATGCTAACTTCCTGTTGGACGATAAGCGTGTCTCATCCCTGACATGCTAACTTCCTGTTGGACTATCAGCGTGTCTCATCCCTGACATGCTAACTTCCTGTTGGACTATCAGCGTGTCTCATCCATGACATGCTAACTTCCTGTTGGACTATAAGCGTATCTCATCCATGACATGCTAACTTCCTGTTGGACTATAAAGCCTGATTTAAGCCTGATTTATGCTTCTGTGTCGAGTAGTATTCATACCTCCGCCGTAGCCTGAAACGCGCCTCCAAAAAATCCTGCTTACGCATCGCGTCGACGCGTGGTGACGTCAACGTCGAGGACTGTGATTGGTCCCGCTCAGAACGTTATTTCCGGTTCAGTCGCGGCAAACCAACACCGCCATTTTCAAAGTTTCTGTGGTGAAAGCTCCAAGAAAAAATGGACCAAGCCGAAGAAAGGATTATCGAGGAGGTGCTCAAGTACGACCACCTCTACAACTCCTCTTCGCGGCACTACAAAGACTGACAAATGGCCAACAATTGTTGTCTGTGACCGGAAGAAAACCAAGGAATCCGACAAGAGCCCGTAAACAATACAAAGACAAAGCCACACCCCCTAGCGGCTTGGCGGTGAATTGCAGAGCAACGCGTTCCCTCTACGCAGAATAAACCAGGCTTTTCAGTCGCACCTGTTTTACGCCCCCGTGCCAGGTAAGGACCCCATCGGGCTGTGCCACTCTGGAGGGAGCGCGTCTCACAGTCAGTCAGCGGAACCATGCGGATCCGGGCCGGAGCTGTGGGAAGGAGCGCCAATTGTATCGGGTTGTTGTTTTCTGGACTGCAGCAGAACAGGAGCAGCCGGGACTGGAATGTTGAAGTAGGTTATCTTGAAGTTGACTCAGTTATGGTGAACGATATTGTGGTTCAACACTTTAATGAGCTTTAAGGCAAACATATTTCATGAGGAAACAACGCCGGAATTGGACGGATTTCAGCGGCACACAACAACGTATCCGATACACCTCATTGGAAACCTGGTGGTCTCAGACTAAGAAACACCAGTCACCATGAAGAAAGGAACTTTTAGCTGAGTACTCATGTTCTTTTCTGCAGGTTGAATGTCGCATTTGTTGGACAGAAGCGTCTCATCTCAACAAAAGCACCTCTTCAGTGCTGAGGCATGATGGGGCCAGGCATGAGAATGAAGTCCCAGATCCACCAGGATGAACTCAGGTATACAGCCACTCTCCAACTGACTCACAGTTGCTTCATTGATCATTAATTCCTATTCATTTCTTCTCTCCTTCATCTTGAACCATCCAGCTTCCAGGAAGCAGATGCTGGATGAGGCTCTGCTGAATTTCATCCTGAAGGACTGCCAGCCCCTCAGCACTGTTGAGAGGGAAGGGTTCAGGGAACTGGTTCAGGTCCTTGAGCCTCATATGTTTGCCAACCAGAAAGGTTTGTGTGGAAATGATCTAAAGCAGTAGTTGATATCTCCAGTTTATTTCATCTTGAATTTCAATGTATTGATTTACTCTGGGTGTCATTTTCAGACCATCAAACAAACGGTGGCTAAAAAGTACCAGGAGGAAAGGGAAGGAGTGAAAAAGGAAGTCCACCTGCCATGTGGACATCTGTGGACATGGAGGCTCTCTTTGCTCTGACCTGTCACTGCATTAGTGAGAATGAATGTGTTGGGAGTGCAAGACTTTCCACAAAGTCACCCTGCATCATTTTGAGGTTCGTAGCAACTCTCACTACATCACTTTAGCATCATTTCTTTGGTTAGTAGCAATTCTTATGACATCACTTTCAACATCATTTTGAGGTTTTAAGCAACTCTCAATACATCACTGTAGTTTCATTATGAGCTTCATCGCAATTATCGCATCACTGTCGCATCATTTTGAGGATAGTAGCAACTCTCACAACATTGCTGTAGCATCATTTTGAGATTCGTAGCAAGTCTCACTACATCACTGTAGCATAATTTCTTCGGTTAGTAGCAACCCTCATTACATCACTGTTGCAACATTTTGAGGTTCGTCGCAACTCTCACTACATCACTGTAGCATAATTTCTTAGGTTTGTAGCAACTCTCATTACATCACTGTAGCATCATTTTGAGGTTCGTAGCAACTCTCACCACATCACTGTAACATCATTTCTTAGGTAAGTAGCAACTCTCATTACATCACTTTAGCATCATTTTGAAATTCGTAGCAACTCTCACCACATCACTGTCGCATCATTTCTCAGGTAAGTAGCAACTCTCATTACATAACTTTAGCATGATTTTGAAATTACTATCAACTCTCAGCACATGTCTGTAGCATAATTTCATAGGTTTGTAGCAACTCTCATTACATCACTCTAGCATCATTTGGTCATTTGTAGCAACTCTCATTACATCACTGTAGCATCATTTCTTAGGTTTGTAGCCACTCATTACATCACTTAAGCATCATTTGGACATTTGTAGCAACTCTCACTACATCACTGTCGCATCATTTCTTAGGTTAGTAGCAACTCTCACTACATCACTGTCGCATCATTTCTTAGGTTCGCAGCAACTCTCACCACATCACTGTAGCATCATTTTGAGGATCGGAGCAACTCTCACCACATCACTGGAGCATCATTTTGAGGATCGTAGCAACTCTCAATACATCATTGTCGCATCATTTTGAGGATAGTAGCAACTCTCACAACATTGCTGTAGCATCATTTTGAGATTCGTAGCAAGTCTCACTAAATCACTGTAGCATCATTTCTTCGGTTAGTAGCAACCCTCATTACATCACTGTTGCAACATTTTGAGGTTCGTCGCAACTCTCACTACATCACTGTAGCATAATTTCTTAGGTTTGTAGCAACTCTCATTACATCACTTTAGCATCATTTTGAGGATCGTAGCAACTCTCACTACATCACTGTAGCATCATTTTGAGATTCGTAGCAACTCCCATGACATCACTGTAGCATCATTTTGAGGTTTGTAGCAACTCTCACTACATTACTGGAAGCATCAGTTTGAGCATCGTAGCAACTCTGCCTACATCACTGTAGCATCATTTCTTCGGTTAGAAGCAACTCTCATTACATCACTTTAGCGTGATTTTGAAATTACTATCAACTCTCACCACAACACTGTCAGCATAATTTCTTAGGTTAGTATCAACTCTCACTACATCACTGTCACCTCATTTTGAGGATAGTAGCAACTCTCACCACATCACTGTAGCATCATTTTGAGATTCGTAGCAACTCTCATTACATCACTGTAGCATCACTTTGAGGATAGTCGCAACTCTCACCACGTCACTGTAGCATCATTTCTTCGGTAAGTAGCAACTCTCATTACATCACTGTCGCATCATTTTGAGGATAGTCGCAACTCTCACGACATTACTGTAGCATCATTTTGAGATTCGTAGCAACTCTCATTACATCACTGTAGCATCATTTTGAGGATAGTCGCAACTCTCACCACATCACTGTAGCATCATTTCTTAGGTAAGTAGCAACTCTCATTACATCACTTTAGCGTGATTTTGAGATTAGTATCAACTCTCACTACATCACTGCCACCTCATTTTGAGGATCGGAGCAGCTCTCATTACATCACTGTCGCATCATTTTGAGGTTAGTAGCAACTCTCAATACATCACTGTAATTTCATTATGAGCTTCATCGTAATTATCACATCACTGTCGCATCATTTTTAGGATAGTAGCAATTCTCACGTCATTACTGTAGCATCATTTTGAGATTCGTAGCAACTCTCACTACATCACTGTAGCATCATTTCTTCGGTTAGTAGTAACTCTCATTACATCACTGTAGCATCATTTTGAGATTCGTAGCAACTCTCATTACATCACTGTAGCATCATTTTGAGGTTCGTATCAACTCTCACCACATCACTGGAGCATCATTTCTTAGGTATGTAGCAACTTTCATTACATCACTTTAGCATGATTTTGAAATTACTATCAACTCTCACCACATGAATGTAGCATCATTTTGAGGATCGTAGCAACTCTCACTACATCAGTCGCACCATTTTGACATTTGTAGCAACTCTCAATTCATCACTGTAGCATCATTTCTTAGGTCAGTAGCAACTCTCATTACATCACTTTCGCATGATTTTGAAATTACTATCAACTCTCACCACATCACGGTAGCATCATTTCTTAGGTTTGTAGGAAATCTCATTACATCACTCTAGCATCATTTTGAGATTAGTAGCAAGTCTCATTACATCACTGTAGCATTATTTTGAGGTTCGTAGCAACTCTCACCACATCACTGTAGCATCATTTCTTAGGTAAATAGCAACCCTCATGACATAATTGTAGCATCATTTTGCGGTTCGTAGCAAACCTCACTACATCACTGTAGCATCATTTCTTAGGGAAGTAGCAACTCTCATTACACCGCTTTAGCATTATTTTGAAATTACTATCAACTCTCACTGCATCACTGTAGCATCACTTCTTAGATTTGTAGCAACTCTCATTACATCACTTTAGCATCATTTTGAGATTAGTATCAACTCTCACTACATCACTGTCAGCATCATTTTGAGATTAGTTTCAACTCTCACTACATCATTGCCAACTCATTTTGAGGATCGTAGCAACTCTCACCACATCACTGTCGCATCATTTTGAGGATCGTAGCAACTCTCACTACTTCACTGTCGCATCATTTTGAGGATAGTCGCAACTCTCGCGACATTACTGCAGCATCATTTTGAGATTCGTAGGAACTCTCATTACATCACTGTAGCATCATTTTGAGGTTCGTAGCAACTCTCACCACATCACTGTAACATCATTTCTTAGGTAAGTAGCAACTCTCATTACATCACTGTAGCATCATTTTGAAATTCGTAGCAACTCTCACCACATCACTGTCGCATCATTTCTCAGGTAAGTAGCAACTCTCATTACATCACTTTAGCATGATTTTGAAATTACTATCAACTCTCAGCACATGTCTGTAGCATAATTTCATAGGTTTGTAGCAACTCTCATTACATCACTCTAGCATCATTTGGTCATTTGTAGCAACTCTCATTACATCACTGTAGCATCATTTCTTAGGTTTGTAGCCACTCTCATTACATCACTTAAGCATCATTTGGACATTTGTAGCAACTCTTACTACATCACTGTCGCATCATTTCTTAGGTTAGTAGCAACTCTCACTACATCACTGTCGCATCATTTCTTAGGTTCGCAGCAACTCTCACCACATCACTGTAGCATCATTTTGAGGATCGTAGCAACTCTCATCACATCACTGGAGCATCATTTTGAGGATCGTAGCAACTCTCAATACATCATTGTCGCATCATTTTGAGGATAGTAGCAACTCTCACAACATTGCTGTAGCATCATTTTGAGATTCGTAGCAAGTCTCACTCCATCACTGTAGCATCATTTCTTCGGTTAGTAGCAACCCTCATTACATCACTGTTGCAACATTTTGAGGTTTGTCGCAACTCTCACTACATCACTGTAGCATAATTTCTTAGGTTTGTAGCAACTCTCATTACATCACTTTAGCATCATTTTGAGGATCGTAGCAACTCTCACTACATCACTGTAGCATCATTTTGAGATTCGTAGCAACTCCCATGACATCACTGTAGCATCATTTTGAGGTTTGTAGCAACTCTCACTACATTACTGGAAGCATCAGTTTGAGCATCGTAGCAACTCTGCCTACATCACTGTAGCATCATTTCTTCGGTTAGAAGCAACTCTCATTACATCACTTTAGCGTGATTTTGAAATTACTATCAACTCTCACCACAACACTGTCAGCATAATTTCTTAGGTTAGTATCAACTCTCATTACATCACTGTCAGCATCATTTTGAGATTAGTATCAACTCTCACTACATCACTGTCACCTCATTTTGAGGATAGTAGCAACTCTCACCACATCACTGTAGCATCATTTTGAGGATCGTAGCAACTCTCATTACATCACTGTCGCATTATTTTGAGGATAGTCGCAACTCTCACCACATCACTGTAGCATCATTTTGAGATTCGTAGCAACTCTCATTACATCACTGTAGCATCACTTTGAGGATAGTCGCAACTCTCACCACATCACTGTAGCATCATTTCTTAGGTAAGTAGCAACTCTCATTACATCACTGTCGCATCATTTTGAGGATAGTCGCAACTCTCACGACATTACTGTAGCATCATTTTGAGATTCGTAGCAACTCTCATTACATCACTGTAGCATCATTTTGAGGATAGTCGCAACTCTCACCACATCACTGTAGCATCATTTCTTAGGTAAGTAGCAACTCTCATTACATCACTTTAGCGTGATTTTGAGATTAGTATCAACTCTCACTACATCACTGCCACCTCATTTTGAGGATCGGAGCAGCTCTCATTACATCACTGTCGCATCATTTTGAGGTTAGTAGCAACTCTCAATACATCACTGTAATTTCATTATGAGCTTCATCGTAATTATCACATCACTGTCGCATCATTTTTAGGATAGTAGCAATTCTCACGTCATTACTGTAGCATCATTTTGAGATTCGTAGCAACTCTCACTACATCACTGTAGCATCATTTCTTCGGTTAGTAGTAACTCTCATTACATCACTGTAGCATCATTTTGAGATTCGTAGCAACTCTCATTACATCACTGTAGCATCATTTTGAGGTTCGTATCAACTCTCACCACATCACTGGAGCATCATTTCTTAGGTATGTAGCAACTTTCATTACATCACTTTAGCATGATTTTGAAATTACTATCAACTCTCACCACATGAATGTAGCATCATTTTGAGGATCGTAGCAACTCTCACTACATCAGTCGCACCATTTTGACATTTGTAGCAACTCTCAATTCATCACTGTAGCATCATTTCTTTGGTCAGTAGCAACTCTCATTACATCACTTTCGCATGATTTTGAAATTACTATCAACTCTTACCACATCACGGTAGCATCATTTCTTAGGTTTGTAGGAAATCTCATTACATCACTCTAGCATCATTTTGAGATTAGTAGCAAGTCTCATTACATCACTGTAGCATTATTTTGAGGTTCGAAGCAACTCTCACCACATCACTGTAGCATCATTTCTTAGGTAAATAGCAACCCTCATGACATAATTGTAGCATCATTTTGCGGTTCGTAGCAAACCTCACTACATCACTGTAGCATCATTTCTTAGGGAAGTAGCAATCTCATTACACCGCTTTAGCATTATTTTGAAATTACTATCAACTCTCACTGCATCACTGTAGCATCACTTCTTAGATTTGTAGCAACTCTCATTACATCACTTTAGCATCATTTTGAGATTAGTATCAACTCTCACTACATCACTGTCAGCATCATTTTGAGATTAGTTTCAACTCTCACTACATCATTGCCAACTCATTTTGAGGATCGTAGCAACTCTCACCACATCACTGTCGCATCATTTTGAGGATCGTAGCAACTCTCACTACTTCACTGTCGCATCATTTTGAGGATAGTCGCAACTCTCGCGACATTACTGCAGCATCATTTTGAGATTCGTAGGAACTCTCATTACATCACTGTAGCATCATTTTGAGGTTCGTAGCAACTCTCACCACATCACTGTAACATCATTTCTTAGGTAAGTAGCAACTCTCATTACATCACTGTAGCATCATTTTGAAATTCGTAGCAACTCTCACCACATCACTGTCGCATCATTTCTCAGGTAAGTAGCAACTCTCATTACATCACTTTAGCATGATTTTGAAATTACTATCAACTCTCAGCACATGTCTGTAGCATAATTTCATAGGTTTATAGCAACTCTCATTACATCACTCTAGCATCATTTGGTCATTTGTAGCAACTCTCATTACATCACTGTCGCATCATTTCGTAGGTTTGTAGCCACTCTCATTACATCACTTAAGCATCATTTGGACATTTGTAGCAACTCTCACTACATCACTGTCGCATCATTTCGTAGGTTTATAGCAAATCTCATCACATCACTCTCGCATCATTTTGAGATTCGTAGCAACTCTCATTACATCACTGTAGCATCATTTTACGGTTCGTGGCAAACCTCACTACATTGTAGCATCATTTCTTAGGGAAGTATCAACTGTCATTACACCGCTTTAGCTTTATTTTGAAATTACTATCAACTCTCACCACAACACTGTCAGTATAATTTCTTACGTTAGTAGCAACTGTCATAACATCACTGTGGCATCATTTTGAGGATCGTAGCAACTCTCACTACATCACTGTCGCATCATTTTGAGGTAAGCAGCAACTCTCATTACATCACTTTAGCATCATTTTGAAGTAAGTAGCAACTCTCACTACATTACTGGAAGCATCATTTTGACATTTGTAGCAACTCTCATTTCATCACTGTCGCATCATTTCTTAGGTTAGTAGCAACTCCCATGACATCACTTTAGCATGATTTTGAAATTACGATCAACTCTCACCACAACACTGTCAGTATAATTTCTTAGGTTAGTAGCAACTGTCATAACATCACTGTAGCATCATTTTGAGGATCGTAGCAACTCTCACCACATCACTGTCGCATCATTTTGAAGATCGTAGCAACTCTCACTATATCACTGTTGCATCATTTTGAGGATAGTCGCAACTCTCGCGAAATTACTGTAGCATCATTTCTTAGGTAAGTAGCAACTCTCATTACATCACTGTAGCATCATTTTGAGGTTCGTAGCAACTCTCACCACATCACTGTCGCATCATTTTTTAGGTAAGTAGCAACTCTCATTTCATCACTTTAGCATGATTTTAAATTACTATCAACTCTCACCACATCACTGTAGCATCATTTCGTAGGTAAGTAGCAACTCTCATTACATCACTGTAGCATCATTTTGCGGTTCGTAGCAACTTTCACTACACCACTTTAGCATTATTTTGAAATTAGTATCAACTCTCACCACATCACTGTAGCATCACTTCTTAGGTTTGTAGCAACTCTCATTACATCACTTAAGCATCATTTTGAGGATCGTAGCAACTCTCACTACATCACTGTCACATCATTTTGAGGATAGTTGCAACTCTCACGACATTACTGTTGCATCATTTTGAGATTCGTAGCAACTCTCATTACTCATTGTAGCATCATTTTGAGGATCGTAGCAACTCTCACTACATCACTGTCACATCTTTTTGAGGGAAGTAGCAACTCTCATTTCATCACTGTAGCATCATTTTGAGGATAGTCGCAACTCTCGCGAAATTACTGAAGCATCATTTTGAGATTCGTAGGAACTCTCATTACATCACTGTAGCATCATTTCGAGGTTTGTAGCAACTCTCACCACATCACTGTAGCATCATTTCTTAGGTAAGTAGCAACTCTCATCACATCACTGTAGTATCATTTTGAGGTTCGTAGCAACTCTCACCACATCACTGTCGCATCATTTCTTAGGGAAGTAGCAACTCTCATTACACCGCTTTAGCATTATTTTGAAATTACTATCAACTCTCACCACATCACTGTAGCATCACTTCTTAGGTTTGTAGCAACTCTCATTACATCACTTTAGCATCATTTTGAGATTCGTAGCAACTCTCACGACATTACTGTAGCATGATTTTGAGATTAGTAGCAACTCTCATTACATCACTGTAGCATCACTTCTTAGGTTCGTAGCAACTCTCACTACATCACTGTCGCATCGTTTTGAGATTCGTTGCAACTCTCATTACATCACTGTAGCATCATTTTGAGGTTCGGAGCAACTCTCACCACATCACTGTGGCATCATTTTGAGATTCGTAGCAACTCTCACCACATCACTGTAGCATCATTTCTTCGGTAAATAGCAACCCTCATTACATCACTGTGGCATCATTTTGAGTTTCGTAGCAACTCTCACCACATCACTGCAGCATCATTTCTTAGGTAAATAGCAACCCTCATTATATCACTGTAGTATCATTTTGCGGTTCTTAGCAACTCTCACCACATCACTGTAGCATCATTTTGAGGTTCGTAGCAACTCTCACCACATCACTGTAGCATAATTTCTTAGGTAAATAGCAACCCTCATTACATCACTGTAGCATCATTTTGAGGTTCGTAGCAACTCTCACCACATCACTGTAGCATCATTTCTTCGGGAAGTTGCAACTGTAGCATTATTTTGAAATTACTATCAACTCTCACCACATCACTGTAGCATCACTTCTTAGGTTTGTAGCAACTCTCATTACATCACTTTAGAATCATTTCGAGGTTCGTAGTAACTCTCACGACATTACTGTACCATGATTTTGAGATTAGTAGCAACTCTCATTACATCACTGTAGCATCACTTCTTAGGTTCGTAGCAACTCTCACTACATCACTGTAGCATCATTTTTTAGGTTCGTAGCAACTCTCACCACATCACTGTGGCATCATTTCTTAGGTAAATAGCAACCCTCATTACATCACTGTAGAATCATTTTGAGGTTCGTAGCAACTGTCACCACATCACTGTCGCATCATTTCTTAGGGAAGTAGCAACTCTCATTACACCGCTTTCGCATTATTTTGAAATTACTATCAACTCTCACCACATCACTGTCGCATCACTTTTTAGGTTTTTTAGCAACTCTCATTACATCACTTTAGCATCATTTTGAGAATCGTAGCAACTCTCACTACATCACTGTTGCATCATTTCGAGGATAGTAGCAACTCTCACGACATTACTTGAGCATCATTTTGAGATTCGTAGCAACTCTCATTACATCACTGTAGCATCATTTTGAGGTTCGTAGCAACTCTCACCACATCACTGTAGCATCACTTCTTAGGTTTGTAGCAACTCTCATTACATCACTTTAGCATCATTTTGAGATTCGTAGCAACTCTCACGACATTACTGTCGCATCATTTTGAGATTCTTAGCAACTCTCACCACATCACTGTAGCATCATTTTGAGGTTCATAGCAACTCTCACCACATCACTGTGGCATCATTTCTTAGGTAAATAGCAACCCTCATTACATCACTGTACCATCATTTTGAGGTTCGTAGCAACTCTCACCACATCACTGTCGCATCATTTCTTAGGGAAGTAGCAACTCTCATTACACCGCTTTAGCATTATTTTGAAATTACAATCAACTCTCACTACATCACTGTAGCATCACTTCTTAGGTTTGTCGCAACTCTCATTACATCACTTTAGCATCATTTTGAGGATCGTAGCAACTCTCACGACATCACTGTCGCATCATTTTGAGATTCGTAGCAACTCTCACCACATCACTGTAGCATCATTTTGAGGTTCGTAGCAACTCTCACCACATCACTGTAGCATCATTTCTTAGGTTTGTAGCAACTCTCATTACATCACTTTAGAATCATTTTGAGGATCGTAGCAACTCTCACCACATCACTGTAGCATCATTTCTTAGGAAAGTAACAACTCTCATTTCATCACTTTAGCGTGATTTTGAAATTACTATCAACTCTAACGACATCACTGTAGCATCATTTTGAGGTTCGTAGCAACTCTCACCACATAACTGTAGCATCATTTCTTAGGTAAATAGCAACTCTCACCACATCACTGTAGCATCACTTCTTAGGTAAATAGCAACCCTCATTACATCACTGTAACATCATTTTGAGGTTCGTAGCAACTCTCACGACATCATTGTAGCATCACTTCTTAGGTTTGTAGCAACTCTCATTACATCACTTTAGCATCATTTTGAGATTCGTAGCAACTCTCACGACATTACTGTTGCATGATTTTAAGATTTGTAGCAACTCTCATTACATCACTGTAGCATCACTTCTTAGGTTCGTAGCAACTCTCACTACATCACTGTCGCATCATTTTGAGATTCGTAGCAACTCTCACCACATCACTGTAGCATCATTTTGAGGTTCATAGCAACTCTCACCACATCACTGTAGCATCATTTTGAGGTTCGTAGCAACTCTCACCACATCACTGTAGCATCATTTCTTAGGTAAATAGCAACCGTCATTACATCACTGTTGCATCATTTTGAGGTTCGTAGCAACTCTCACTACATCATTGTAGCATCATTTCTTAGGGAAGTAGGAACTCTCATTACACCGCTTTAGCATTATTTTGAAATTACTATCAACTCTCACCACATCACTGTAGCATCACTTCTTAGGTTTGTAGCAACTCTCATGACATCACTTTAGCATCATTTTGAAATTCGGAGCAACTCTCACGACATTACTGTAGCATGATTTTGAGATTAGTAGCAACTCTCATTACATCACTGTAGCATCACTTCTTAGGTTCGTAGCAACTCTCACGACATCACTGTCGCATCATTTTGAGATTCGTAGCAACTCTCACCACATCACTGTCGCATCATTTTGAGGTTCGTAGCAACTCTCACTACATCACTGTGGCATCATTTTGAGATTCGTAGCAACTCTCACCACATCACTGTAGCATCATTTTGAGGTTCGTAGCAACTCTCACCACATCACTGTCGCATCATTTCTTAGGTTTGTAGAAACTCTCATTATATCACTGTAGCATCATTTTGAAATTCGTAGCAACTCTCACCACATCACTGTAGCATCATTTCTTAAGTAAATAGCAACCCTCATCATATCACTGGAGCATCATTTTGCGGTTCGTAGCAACTCTCACTACATCACTGTAGCATCACTTCTTAGGTTTGTCGCAACTCTCATTCCATCACTTTAGCATCATTTTGAAGATCGTAGCAACTCTCACTACATCACTGTTGCATCATTTTGAGGATAGTAGCAACTCTCACGACATTACTTTAGCATCATTTTGAGATTCGTAGCAACTCTCATTACATCACTGTAGCATCATTTTGAGGTTCGTAGCAACTCTCACCACATCACTGTAGCATCATTTCTTAGGAAAATAGCAACCCTCATTACATCACTGTAGCATCATTTTGAGGTTCGTAGCAACGCTCACTACATCACTGTAGCATCATTTCTTAGGGAAGTAGCAACTCTCATTACACTGCTTTAGCATTATTTTTAAATTACTATCAACTCTCACCACATCACTGTAGCATCACTTCTTAGGTTTTTAGCAACTCTCATTACATCACTTTAGCATCATTTTGAGATTCGTAGCAACTCTCACGACATTACTGTCGCATCATTTTGAGATTCGTCGCAACTCTCACAACATCACTGTAGCATCATTTTGAGGTTCGTAGCAACTCTCACCACATCACTGTCGCATCATTTCTTAGGGAAGTAGCAACTCTCATTACACCGCTTTAGCATTATTTTGAAATTACTATCAACTCTCACTACACCACTGTAGCATCACTTCTTAGGATTGTCGCAACTCTCATTACATCACTTTAGCATCATTTTGAGGACTGTAGCAACTCTCACGACATCACTGTCGCATCATTTTGAGATTCGTAGCAACTCTCACCACATCACTGTAGCATCATTTCTTCGGTAAATAGCAACCCTCATTACATCACTGTTGCATCATTTTGAGGTTCGTAGCAACTCTCACTACATCATTGTAGCATCATTTCTTCGGGAAGTAGCAACTCTCATTACACCGCTTTAGCATTATTTTGAAATTACTATCAACTCTCACCACATCACTGTAGCATCACTTCTTAGGTTTGTAGCAACTCTCATTACATCACTTTAGAATCATTTCGAGGTTAGTAGCAACTCTCACGACATTACTGTACCATGATTTTGAGATTAGTAGCAACTCTCATTACACTGCTTTAGCATTATTTTGAAATTACTATCAACTCTCACCACATCACTGTAGCATCACTTCTTAGGTTTGGAGCAACTCTCATTACATCACTTTAGCATCATTTTGAGAATCGTAGCAACTCTCACTACATCACTGTTGCATCATTTCGAGGATAGTAGCAACTCTCACGACATTACTTTAGCATCACTTCTTAGGTTTGTAGCAACTCTCATTACATCACTGTGGCATCATTTTGAGTTTCGTAGCAACTCTCACCACATCACTGCAGCATCATTTCTTAGGTAAATAGCAACCCTCATTATATCACTGTAGTATCATTTTGCGGTTCGTAGCAACTCTCACCACATCACTGTAGCATCATTTTGAGGTTCGTAGCAACCCTCATTACATCACTGTAGCATCACTTCTTAGGTTCGTAGCAACTCTCACTACATCACTGTCGCATCATTTTTTAGGTTCGTAGCAAGTCTCACCACATCACTGTGGCATCATTTCTTAGGTAAATAGCAACCCTCATTACATCACTGTAGAATCATTTTGAGGTTCGTAGCAACTGTCACCACATCACTGTCGCATCATTTCTTAGGGAAGTAGCAACTCTCATTACACCGCTTTCGCATTATTTTGAAATTACTATCAACTCTCACCACATCACTGTAGCATCACTTTTTAGGTTTTTTAGCAACTCTCATTACATCACTTTAGCATCATTTTGAGAATCGTAGCAACTCTCACTACATCACTGTTGCATCATTTCGAGGATATTAGCAACTCTCACGACATTACTTTAGCATCATTTTGAGATTCGTAGCAACTCTCATTACATCACTGTAGCATCATTTTGAGGTTCGTAGCAACTCTCACCACATCACTGTAGCATCATTTCTTAGGTAAATAGCAACCCTCATTATATCACTGTAGCATCATTTTGCGGTTCGTAGCAACTCTCACCACATCACTGTCGCATCATTTTGAGGTTCGTAGCAACTCTCACCACATCACTGTAGCATAATTTCTTAGGTAAATAGCAACCCTCATTACATCACTGTAGCATCATTTTGAGGTTCGTAGCAACTCTCACCACATCACTGTAGCATCATTTCTTAGGGAAGTTGCAACTGTAGCATTATTTTGAAATTACTATCAACTCTCACCACATCACTGTAGCATCACTTCTTAGGTTTGTAGCAACTCTCATTACATCACTTTAGAATCATTTCGAGGTTCGTAGTAACTCTCACGACATTACTGTACCATGATTTTGAGATTAGTAGCAACTCTCATTACATCACTGTAGCATCACTTCTTAGGTTCGTAGCAACTCTCACTACATCACTGTAGCATCATTTTTTAGGTTCGTAGCAACTCTCACCACATCACTGTGGCATCATTTCTTAGGTAAATAGCAACCCTCATTACATCACTGTAGAATCATTTTGAGGTTCGTAGCAACTGTCACCACATCACTGTCGCATCATTTCTTAGGGAAGTAGCAACTCTCATTACACCGCTTTAGCATTATTTTGAAATTACAATCAACTCTCACTACATCACTGTAGCAGCACTTCTTAGGTTTTTTAGCAACTCTCATTACATCACTTTAGCATCATTTTGAGAATCGTAGCAACTCTCACTACATCACTGTTGCATCATTTCGAGGATAGTAGCAACTCTCACGACATTACTTTAGCATCATTTTGAGATTCGTAGCAACTCTCACCACATCACTGTAGCATCATTTTGAGGTTCGTAGCAACTCTCACCACATCACTGTCGCATCATTTCTTAGGTTTGTAGAAACTCTCATTATATCACTTTAGCATCATTTTGAAATTCGTAGCAACTCTCACCACATCACTGTAGCATCATTTCTTCGGAAAATAGCAACCCTCATTACATCACTTTAGCATCAGTTTGAGATTCGTAGCAACTCTCACGACATTACTGTCGCATCATTTTGAGATTCGTAGCAACTCTCACAACATCACTGTAGCATCATTTTGAGGTTCGTAGCAACTCTCACCACATCACTGTCGCATCATTTCTTAGGGAAGTAGCAACTCTCATTACACCGCTTTAGCATTATTTTGAAATTACTATCAACTCTCACTACACCACTGTAGCATCACTTCTTAGGATTGTCGCAACTCTCATTACATCACTTTAGCATCATTTTGAGGACTGTAGCAACTCTCACGACATCACTGTCGCATCATTTTGAGATTCGTAGCAACTCTCACCACATCACTGTAGCATCATTTCTTCGGTAAATAGCAACCCTCATTACATCACTGTAGCATCATTTTGAGGTTCGTAGCAACTCTCACCACATCACTGTAGCATCATTTCTTAGGAAAATAGCAACCCTCATTACATCACTGTAGCATCATTTTGAGGTTCGTAGCAACGCTCACTACATCACTGTAGCATCATTTCTTAGGGAAGTAGCAACTCTCATTACACTGCTTTAGCATTATTTTTAAATTACTATCAACTCTCACCACATCACTGTAGCATCACTTCTTAGGTTTTTAGCAACTCTCATTACATCACTTTAGCATCATTTTGAGATTCGTAGCAACTCTCACGACATTACTGTCGCATCATTTTGAGATTCGTCGCAACTCTCACAACATCACTGTAGCATCATTTTGAGGTTCGTAGCAACTCTCACCACATCACTGTCGCATCATTTCTTAGGGAAGTAGCAACTCTCATTACACCGCTTTAGCATTATTTTGAAATTACTATCAACTCTCACTACACCACTGTAGCATCACTTCTTAGGATTGTCGCAACTCTCATTACATCACTTTAGCATCATTTTGAGGACTGTAGCAACTCTCACGACATCACTGTCGCATCATTTTGAGATTCGTAGCAACTCTCACCACATCACTGTAGCATCATTTCTTCGGTAAATAGCAACCCTCATTACATCACTGTTGCATCATTTTGAGGTTCGTAGCAACTCTCACTACATCATTGTAGCATCATTTCTTCGGGAAGTAGCAACTCTCATTACACCGCTTTAGCATTATTTTGAAATTACTATCAACTCTCACCACATCACTGTAGCATCACTTCTTAGGTTTGTAGCAACTCTCATTACATCACTTTAGAATCATTTCGAGGTTAGTAGCAACTCTCACGACATTACTGTACCATGATTTTGAGATTAGTAGCAACTCTCATTACACTGCTTTAGCATTATTTTGAAATTACTATCAACTCTCACCACATCACTGTAGCATCACTTCTTAGGTTTGGAGCAACTCTCATTACATCACTTTAGCATCATTTTGAGAATCGTAGCAACTCTCACTACATCACTGTTGCATCATTTTGAGGATAGTAGCAACTCTCACGACATTACTTTAGCATCACTTCTTAGGTTTGTAGCAACTCTCATTACATCACTGTGGCATCATTTTGAGTTTCGTAGCAACTCTCACCACATCACTGCAGCATCATTTCTTAGGTAAATAGCAACCCTCATTATATCACTGTAGTATCATTTTGCGGTTCGTAGCAACTCTCACCACATCACTGTAGCATCATTTTGAGGTTCGTAGCAACCCTCATTACATCACTGTAGCATCACTTCTTAGGTTCGTAGCAACTCTCACTACATCACTGTCGCATCATTTTTTAGGTTCGTAGCAAGTCTCACCACATCACTGTGGCATCATTTCTTAGGTAAATAGCAACCCTCATTACATCACTGTAGAATCATTTTGAGGTTCGTAGCAACTGTCACCACATCACTGTCGCATCATTTCTTAGGGAAGTAGCAACTCTCATTACACCGCTTTCGCATTATTTTGAAATTACTATCAACTCTCACCACATCACTGTAGCATCACTTTTTAGGTTTTTTAGCAACTCTCATTACATCACTTTAGCATCATTTTGAGAATCGTAGCAACTCTCACTACATCACTGTTGCATCATTTCGAGGATATTAGCAACTCTCACGACATTACTTTAGCATCATTTTGAGATTCGTAGCAACTCTCATTACATCACTGTAGCATCATTTTGAGGTTCGTAGCAACTCTCACCACATCACTGTAGCATCATTTCTTAGGTAAATAGCAACCCTCATTATATCACTGTAGCATCATTTTGCGGTTCGTAGCAACTCTCACCACATCACTGTCGCATCATTTTGAGGTTCGTAGCAACTCTCACCACATCACTGTAGCATAATTTCTTAGGTAAATAGCAACCCTCATTACATCACTGTAGCATCATTTTGAGGTTCGTAGCAACTCTCACCACATCACTGTAGCATCATTTCTTAGGGAAGTTGCAACTGTAGCATTATTTTGAAATTACTATCAACTCTCACCACATCACTGTAGCATCACTTCTTAGGTTTGTAGCAACTCTCATTACATCACTTTAGAATCATTTCGAGGTTCGTAGTAACTCTCACGACATTACTGTACCATGATTTTGAGATTAGTAGCAACTCTCATTACATCACTGTAGCATCACTTCTTAGGTTCGTAGCAACTCTCACTACATCACTGTAGCATCATTTTTTAGGTTCGTAGCAACTCTCACCACATCACTGTGGCATCATTTCTTAGGTAAATAGCAACCCTCATTACATCACTGTAGAATCATTTTGAGGTTCGTAGCAACTGTCACCACATCACTGTCGCATCATTTCTTAGGGAAGTAGCAACTCTCATTACACCGCTTTAGCATTATTTTGAAATTACAATCAACTCTCACTACATCACTGTAGCAGCACTTCTTAGGTTTTTTAGCAACTCTCATTACATCACTTTAGCATCATTTTGAGAATCGTAGCAACTCTCACTACATCACTGTTGCATCATTTCGAGGATAGTAGCAACTCTCACGACATTACTTTAGCATCATTTTGAGATTCGTAGCAACTCTCACCACATCACTGTAGCATCATTTTGAGGTTCGTAGCAACTCTCACCACATCACTGTCGCATCATTTCTTAGGTTTGTAGAAACTCTCATTATATCACTTTAGCATCATTTTGAAATTCGTAGCAACTCTCACCACATCACTGTAGCATCATTTCTTAAGTAAATAGCAACCCTCATCATATCACTGGAGCATCATTTTGCGGTTCGTAGCAACTCTCACTACATCACTGTAGCATCACTTCTTAGGTTTGTCGCAACTCTCATTACATCACTTTAGCATCATTTTGAAGATCGTAGCAACTCTCACTACATCACTGTTGCATCATTTTGAGGATAGTAGCAACTCTCACGACATTACTTTAGCATCATTTTGAGATTCGTAGCAACTCTCATTACATCACTGTAGCATCATTTTGAGGTTCGTAGCAACTCTCACCACATCACTGTAGCATCATTTCTTCGGAAAATAGCAACCCTCATTACATCACTTTAGCATCATTTTGAGATTCGTAGCAACTCTCACGACATTACTGTCGCATCATTTTGAGATTCGTAGCAACTCTCACAACATCACTGTAGCATCATTTTGAGGTTCGTAGCAACTCTCACCACATCACTGTCGCATCATTTCTTAGGGAAGTAGCAACTCTCATTACACCGCTTTAGCATTATTTTGAAATTACTATCAACTCTCACTACACCACTGTAGCATCACTTCTTAGGATTGTCGCAACTCTCATTACATCACTTTAGCATCATTTTGAGGACTGTAGCAACTCTCACGACATCACTGTCGCATCATTTTGAGATTCGTAGCAACTCTCACCACATCACTGTAGCATCATTTCTTCGGTCAATAGCAACCCTCATTACATCACTGTAGCATCATTTTGAGGTTCGTAGCAACTCTCACCACATCACTGTAGCATCATTTCTTAGGAAAATAGCAACCCTCATTACATCACTGTAGCATCATTTTGAGGTTCGTAGCAACGCTCACTACATCACTGTAGCATCATTTCTTAGGGAAGTAGCAACTCTCATTACACTGCTTTAGCATTATTTTTAAATTACTATCAACTCTCACCACATCACTGTAGCATCACTTCTTAGGTTTTTAGCAACTCTCATTACATCACTTTAGCATCATTTTGAGATTCGTAGCAACTCTCACGACATTACTGTCGCATCATTTTGAGATTCGTCGCAACTCTCACAACATCACTGTAGCATCATTTTGAGGTTCGTAGCAACTCTCACCACATCACTGTCGCATCATTTCTTAGGGAAGTAGCAACTCTCATTACACCGCTTTAGCATTATTTTGAAATTACTATCAACTCTCACTACACCACTGTAGCATCACTTCTTAGGATTGTCGCAACTCTCATTACATCACTTTAGCATCATTTTGAGGACTGTAGCAACTCTCACGACATCACTGTCGCATCATTTTGAGATTCGTAGCAACTCTCACCACATCACTGTAGCATCATTTCTTCGGTAAATAGCAACCCTCATTACATCACTGTTGCATCATTTTGAGGTTCGTAGCAACTCTCACTACATCATTGTAGCATCATTTCTTCGGGAAGTAGCAACTCTCATTACACCGCTTTAGCATTATTTTGAAATTACTATCAACTCTCACCACATCACTGTAGCATCACTTCTTAGGTTTGTAGCAACTCTCATTACATCACTTTAGAATCATTTCGAGGTTAGTAGCAACTCTCACGACATTACTGTACCATGATTTTGAGATTAGTAGCAACTCTCATTACACTGCTTTAGCATTATTTTGAAATTACTATCAACTCTCACCACATCACTGTAGCATCACTTCTTAGGTTTGGAGCAACTCTCATTACATCACTTTAGCATCATTTTGAGAATCGTAGCAACTCTCACTACATCACTGTTGCATCATTTCGAGGATAGTAGCAACTCTCACGACATTACTTTAGCATCACTTCTTAGGTTTGTAGCAACTCTCATTACATCACTGTGGCATCATTTTGAGTTTCGTAGCAACTCTCACCACATCACTGCAGCATCATTTCTTAGGTAAATAGCAACCCTCATTATATCACTGTAGTATCATTTTGCGGTTCGTAGCAACTCTCACCACATCACTGTAGCATCATTTTGAGGTTCGTAGCAACCCTCATTACATCACTGTAGCATCACTTCTTAGGTTCGTAGCAACTCTCACTACATCACTGTCGCATCATTTTTTAGGTTCGTAGCAAGTCTCACCACATCACTGTGGCATCATTTCTTAGGTAAATAGCAACCCTCATTACATCACTGTAGAATCATTTTGAGGTTCGTAGCAACTGTCACCACATCACTGTCGCATCATTTCTTAGGGAAGTAGCAACTCTCATTACACCGCTTTCGCATTATTTTGAAATTACTATCAACTCTCACCACATCACTGTAGCATCACTTTTTAGGTTTTTTAGCAACTCTCATTACATCACTTTAGCATCATTTTGAGAATCGTAGCAACTCTCACTACATCACTGTTGCATCATTTCGAGGATATTAGCAACTCTCACGACATTACTTTAGCATCATTTTGAGATTCGTAGCAACTCTCATTACATCACTGTAGCATCATTTTGAGGTTCGTAGCAACTCTCACCACATCACTGTAGCATCATTTCTTAGGTAAATAGCAACCCTCATTATATCACTGTAGCATCATTTTGCGGTTCGTAGCAACTCTCACCACATCACTGTCGCATCATTTTGAGGTTCGTAGCAACTCTCACCACATCACTGTAGCATAATTTCTTAGGTAAATAGCAACCCTCATTACATCACTGTAGCATCATTTTGAGGTTCGTAGCAACTCTCACCACATCACTGTAGCATCATTTCTTAGGGAAGTTGCAACTGTAGCATTATTTTGAAATTACTATCAACTCTCACCACATCACTGTAGCATCACTTCTTAGGTTTGTAGCAACTCTCATTACATCACTTTAGAATCATTTCGAGGTTCGTAGTAACTCTCACGACATTACTGTACCATGATTTTGAGATTAGTAGCAACTCTCATTACATCACTGTAGCATCACTTCTTAGGTTCGTAGCAACTCTCACTACATCACTGTAGCATCATTTTTTAGGTTCGTAGCAACTCTCACCACATCACTGTGGCATCATTTCTTAGGTAAATAGCAACCCTCATTACATCACTGTAGAATCATTTTGAGGTTCGTAGCAACTGTCACCACATCACTGTCGCATCATTTCTTAGGGAAGTAGCAACTCTCATTACACCGCTTTAGCATTATTTTGAAATTACAATCAACTCTCACTACATCACTGTAGCAGCACTTCTTAGGTTTTTTAGCAACTCTCATTACATCACTTTAGCATCATTTTGAGAATCGTAGCAACTCTCACTACATCACTGTTGCATCATTTCGAGGATAGTAGCAACTCTCACGACATTACTTTAGCATCATTTTGAGATTCGTAGCAACTCTCACCACATCACTGTAGCATCATTTTGAGGTTCGTAGCAACTCTCACCACATCACTGTCGCATCATTTCTTAGGTTTGTAGAAACTCTCATTATATCACTTTAGCATCATTTTGAAATTCGTAGCAACTCTCACCACATCACTGTAGCATCATTTCTTAAGTAAATAGCAACCCTCATCATATCACTGGAGCATCATTTTGCGGTTCGTAGCAACTCTCACTACATCACTGTAGCATCACTTCTTAGGTTTGTCGCAACTCTCATTACATCACTTTAGCATCATTTTGAAGATCGTAGCAACTCTCACTACATCACTGTTGCATCATTTTGAGGATAGTAGCAACTCTCACGACATTACTTTAGCATCATTTTGAGATTCGTAGCAACTCTCATTACATCACTGTAGCATCATTTTGAGGTTCGTAGCAACTCTCACCACATCACTGTAGCATCATTTCTTCGGAAAATAGCAACCCTCATTACATCACTTTAGCATCATTTTGAGATTCGTAGCAACTCTCACGACATTACTGTCGCATCATTTTGAGATTCGTAGCAACTCTCACAACATCACTGTAGCATCATTTTGAGGTTCGTAGCAACTCTCACCACATCACTGTCGCATCATTTCTTAGGGAAGTAGCAACTCTCATTACACCGCTTTAGCATTATTTTGAAATTACTATCAACTCTCACTACACCACTGTAGCATCACTTCTTAGGATTGTCGCAACTCTCATTACATCACTTTAGCATCATTTTGAGGACTGTAGCAACTCTCACGACATCACTGTCGCATCATTTTGAGATTCGTAGCAACTCTCACCACATCACTGTAGCATCATTTCTTCGGTCAATAGCAACCCTCATTACATCACTGTAGCATCATTTTGAGGTTCGTAGCAACTCTCACCACATCACTGTGGCATCATTTCTTCGGTAAATAGCAACCCTCATTACATCACTGTTGCATCATTTTGAGGTTCGTAGCAACTCTCACTATATCATTGTAGCATCATTTCTTAGGGAAGTAGCAACTCTCATTACACCGCTTTAGCATTATTTTGAAATTACTATCAACTCTCACCACATCACTGTAGCATCACTTCTTAGGTTTGTCGCAACTCTCATTACATCACTTTAGCATCATTTTGAGATTCGTAGCAACTCTCACGACATTACTGTAGCATGATTTTGAGATTAGTAGCAACTCTCATTACATCACTGTAGCATCACTTCTTAGGTTCGTAGCAACTCTCACTACATCACTGTCGCATCATTTTGAGATTCGTAGCAACTCTCACCACATCACTGTCGCATCATTTTGAGGTTCGTGGCAACTCTCACCACATCACTGTAGCATCACTTCTTATGTTTGTAGCAACTCTCATTACATCACTTTAGCATCATTTTGAGGATAGTAGCAACTCTCACGACATTACTTTAGCATCGTTTTGAGATTCGTAGCAACTCTCATTACATCACTGTAGCATCATTTTGAGGTTCGGAGCAACTCTCACCACATCACTGTGGCATCATTTCTTAGGTAAATAGCAACCCTCATTACATCACTGTAGCATCATTTTGAGGTTCGTAGCAACTCTCACCACATCACTGTAGCATCATTTTGAGATTCGTAGCAACTCTCACCACATCACTGTAGCATCATTTCTTAGGTAAATAGCAACCCTCATTACATCACTGTAGCATCATTTTGAGTTTCGTAGCAACTCTCACCACATCACTGTAGCATCATTTCTTAGGTAAATAGCAACCCTCATTATATCACTGTAGTATCATTTTGCGGTTCGTAGCAACTCTCACCACATCACTGTAGCATCATTTTGAGGTTCGTTGCAACTCTCACCACATCACTGTAGCATAATTTCTTAGGTAAATAGCAACCCTCATTACATCACTGTAGCATCATTTTTAGGTTCGTAGCAACTCTCACCACATCACTGTAGCATCATTTCTTAGGGAAGTTGCAACTGTAGCATTATTTTGAAATTACTATCAACTCTCACCACATCACTGTAGCATCACTTCTTAGGTTTGTAGCAACTCTCATTACATCACTTTAGAATGATTTCGAGGTTCGTAGCAACTCTCACGACATAACTATACCATGATTTTGAGATTAGTAGCAACTCTCATTACATCACTGTAGCATCACTTCTTAGGTTCGCAGCAACTCTCACTACATCACTGTAGCATCATTTTGAGGTTCGTAGCAACTCTCACCACATCACTGTGGCATCATTTCTTAGGTAAATAGCAACCCTCATTACATCACTGTAGAATCATTTTGAGGTTCGTAGCAACTGTCACCACATCACTGTCGCATCATTTCTTAGGGAAGTAGCAACTCTCATTACACAGCTTTCGCATTATTTTGAAATTACTATCAACTCTCACCACATCACTGTAGCATCACTTTTTAGGTTTTTTAGCAACTCTCATTACATCACTTTAGCATCATTTTGAGAATCGTAGCAACTCTCACTACATCACTGTTGCATCATTTGGAGGATAGTAGCAACTCTGACGACATTACTTTAGCATCATTTTGAGATTCGTAGCAACTCTCATTACATCACTGTAGCATCATTTTGAGGTTCGTAGCAACTCTCACCACATCACTGTAGCATCATTTCTTAGGTAAATAGCAACCCTCATTATATCACTGTAGCCTCATTTTGCGGTTCGTAGCAACTCTCACCACATCACTGACGCATCATTTCTTCGGTAAATAGCAGCCCTCATTATATCACTGTCGTATCATTTTGCGGTTCGTAGCAACTCTCACCACATCACTGTAGCATCATTTTGAGGTTCGTAGCAATTCTCACCACATCACTGTAGCATCATTTCTTCGGTAAATAGCAACCCTCATTACATCACTGTAGCATCATTTTGAGGTTCGTAGCAACTCTCACCACATCACTGTCGCATCATTTCTTAGGGAAGTAGCAACTCTCATTACACCGCTTTAGCATTATTTTGAAATTACTATCAACTCTCACTACATCACTGTAGCATCACTTCTTAGGTTTGTCGCAACTCTCATTACATCACTTTAGCATCATTTTGAGGATCGTAGCAACTCTCACCACATCACTGTAGCATCATTTTGAGGTTCGTAGCAACTCTCACCACATCACTGTAGCATCATTTCTTAGGTTTGTAGCAACTCTCATTACATCACTTTAGAATCATTTTGAGGATCGTAGCAACTCTCACCACATCACTGTAGCATCATTTCTTAGGAAAGTAACAACTCTCATTGCATCACTTTAGCGTGATTTTGAAATTACTATCAACTCTCACGACATCACTGTAGCATCATTTTGAGGTTCGTAGCAACTCTCACCACATAACTGTAGCATCATTTCTTAGGTAAATAGCAACTCTCACCACATCACCGTAGCATCATTTCTTAGGTAAATAGCAACCCTCATTACATCACTGTAGCATCATTTTGAGGTTCGTAGCAACTCTCACTACATCACTGTCGCATCATTTCTTAGGTTTGTAGCAACTCTCATTATATCACTGTAGCATCATTTTGAAATTCGTAGCAACTCTCACCACATCACTGTAGCATCATTTCTTAGGTAAATAGCAACCCTCATCATATCACTGGAGCATCATTTTGCGGTTCGTAGCAACTCTCACTACATCACTGTAGCATCACTTCTTAGGTTTGTCGCAACTCTCATTACATCACTTTAGCATCATTTTGAGATTGGTAGCAACTCTCATTACATCACTGTAGCATCATTTTGAGGTTCGTAGCAACTCTCACCACATCACTGTAGCATCATTTCTTAGGAAAATAGCAACCCTCATTACATCACTGTAGCATCATTTTGAGGTTCGTAGTAACGCTCACTACATCACTGTCGCATCATTTCTTAGGGAAGTAGCAAATCTCATTACACCGCTTTCGCATTATTTTGAAATTACTATCAACTCTCACCACATCACTGTAGCATCACTTCTTAGGTTTTTAGCAACTCTCATTACATCACTTTAGCATCATTTTGAGATTCGTAGCAACTCTCACGACATTACTGTCGCATCATTTTGAGATTCGTAGCAACTCTCACCAAATCACTGTAGCATCATTTTGAGGTTCGTAGCAACTCTCACCACATCACTGTGGCATCATTTCTTAGGTAAATAGCAACCCTCATTACATCACTGTACCATCATTTTTAGGTTAGAGCAACTCTCACCACATCACTGTCGCATCATTTCTTCGGGAAGTAGCAACTCTCATTACACTGCTTTAGCATTATTTTGAAATTACTATCAACTCTCACTACATCACTGTAGCATCACTTCTTAGGTTCGCAGCAACTCTCACTACATCACTGTAGCATCATTTTGAGGTTCGTAGCAACTCTCACCACATCACTGTGGCATCATTTCTTAGGTAAATAGCAACCCTCATTACATCACTGTAGAATCATTTTGAGGTTCGTAGCAACTGTCACCACATCACTGTCGCATCATTTCTTAGGGAAGTAGCAACTCTCATTACACCGCTTTCGCATTATTTTGAAATTACTATCAACTCTCACCACATCACTGTAGCATCACTATTTAGGTTTTTTTAGCAACTCTCATTACATCACTTTAGCATCATTTTGAGAATCGTAGCAACTCTCACTACATCACTGTTGCATCATTTCGAGGATAGTAGCAACTCTGACGACATTACTTTAGCATCATTTTGAGATTCGTAGCAACTCTCATTACATCACTGTAGCATCATTTTGAGGTTCGTAGCAACTCTCACCACATCACTGTAGCATCATTTCTTAGGTAAATAGCAACCCTCATTATATCACTGTAGCCTCATTTTGCGGTTCGTAGCAACTCTCACCACATCACTGACGCATCATTTCTTCGGTAAATAGCAGCCCTCATTATATCACTGTCGTATCATTTTGCGGTTCGTAGCAACTCTCACCACATCACTGTAGCATCATTTTGAGGTTCGTAGCAATTCTCACCACATCACTGTAGCATCATTTCTTCGGTAAATAGCAACCCTCATTACATCACTGTAGCATCATTTTGAGGTTCGTAGCAACTCTCACCACATCACTGTCGCATCATTTCTTAGGGAAGTAGCAACTCTCATTACACCGCTTTAGCATTATTTTGAAATTACTATCAACTCTCACTACATCACTGTAGCATCACTTCTTAGGTTTGTCGCAACTCTCATTACATCACTTTAGCATCATTTTGAGGATCGTAGCAACTCTCACCACATCACTGTGGCATCATTTTGAGGTTCGTAGCAACTCTCACCACATCACTGTAGCATCATTTCTTAGGTTTGTAGCAACTCTCATTACATCACTTTAGAATCATTTTGAGGATCGTAGCAACTCTCACCACATCACTGTAGCATCATTTCTTAGGAAAGTAACAACTCTCATTGCATCACTTTAGCGTGATTTTGAAATTACTATCAACTCTCACGACATCACTGTAGCATCATTTTGAGGTTCGTAGCAACTCTCACCACATAACTGTAGCATCATTTCTTAGGTAAATAGCAACTCTCACCACATCACTGTAGCATCATTTCTTAGGTAAATAGCAACCCTCATTACATCACTGTAGCATCATTTTGAGGTTCGTAGCAACTCTCACTACATCATTGTAGCATCACTTCTTAGGTTCAAAGCAACTCTCATTGCATCACTTTAGCATCATTTTGAGATTCGTAGCAACTCTCACGACATTACTGTTGCATGATTTTAAGATTTGTAGCAACTCTCATTACATCACTGTAGCATCACTTCTTAGGTTCGTAGCAACTCTCACTACATCACTGTCGCATCATTTTGAGATTCGTAGCAACTCTCACCACATCACTGTAGCATCATTTTGAGGTTCATAGCAACTCTCACCACATCACTGTAGCATCATTTTGAGGTTCGTAGCAACTCTCACCACATCACTGTAGCATCATTTCTTAGGTAAATAGCAACCGTCATTACATCACTGTTGCATCATTTTGAGGTTCGGAGCAACTCTCACTACATCATTTTAGCATCATTTCTTAGGGAAGTAGGAACTCTCATTACACCGCTTTAGCATTATTTTGAAATTACTATCAACTCTCACCACATCACTGTAGCATCACTTCTTAGGTTTGTAGCAACTCTCACCACATCACTGTCGCATCATTTTGAGGTTCGTAGCAACTCTCACTACATCACTGTGGCATCATTTTGAGATTCGTAGCAACTCTCACCACATCACTGTAGCATCATTTTGAGGTTCGTAGCAACTCTCACCACATCACTGTCGCATCATTTCTTAGGTTTGTAGCAACTCTCATTATATCACTGTAGCATCATTTTGAAATTCGTAGCAACTCTCACCACATCACTGTAGCATCATTTCTTAGGTAAATAGCAACCCTCATCATATCACTGGAGCATCATTTTGCGGTTCGTAGCAACTCTCACTACATCACTGTAGCATCACTTCTTAGGTTTGTCGCAACTCTCATTACATCACTTTAGCATCATTTTGAGATTCGTAGCAACTCTCATTACATCACTGTAGCATCATTTTGAGGTTCGTAGCAACTCTCACCACATCACTGTAGCATCATTTCTTAGGAAAATAGCAACCCTCATTACATCACTGTAGCATCATTTTGAGGTTCGTAGTAACGCTCACTACATCACTGTCGCATCATTTCTTAGGGAAGTAGCAACTCTCATTACACCGCTTTCGCATTATTTTGAAATTACTATCAACTCTCACCACATCACTGTAGCATCACTTCTTAGGTTTTTAGCAACTCTCATTACATCACTTTAGCATCATTTTGAGATTCGTAGCAACTCTCACGACATTACTGTCGCATCATTTTGAGATTCGTAGCAACTCTCACCAAATCACTGTAGCATCATTTTGAGGTTCGTAGCAACTCTCACCACATCACTGTGGCATCATTTCTTAGGTAAATAGCAACCCTCATTACATCACTGTACCATCATTTTTAGGTTAGAGCAACTCTCACCACATCACTGTCGCATCATTTCTTCGGGAAGTAGCAACTCTCATTACACTGCTTTAGCATTATTTTGAAATTACTATCAACTCTCACTACATCACTGTAGCATCACTTCTTAGGTTCGCAGCAACTCTCACTACATCACTGTAGCATCATTTTGAGGTTCGTAGCAACTCTCACCACATCACTGTGGCATCATTTCTTAGGTAAATAGCAACCCTCATTACATCACTGTAGAATCATTTTGAGGTTCGTAGCAACTGTCACCACATCACTGTCGCATCATTTCTTAGGGAAGTAGCAACTCTCATTACACCGCTTTCGCATTATTTTGAAATTACTATCAACTCTCACCACATCACTGTAGCATCACTTTTTAGGTTTTTTAGCAACTCTCATTACATCACTTTAGCATCATTTTTAGAATCGTAGCAACTCTCACTACATCACTGTTGCATCATTTCGAGGATAGTAGCAACTCTGACGACATTACTTTAGCATCATTTTGAGATTCGTAGCAACTCTCATTACATCACTGTAGCATCATTTTGAGGTTCGTAGCAACTCTCACCACATCACTGTAGCATCATTTCTTAGGTAAATAGCAGCCCTCATTATATCACTGTCGTATCATTTTGCGGTTCGTAGCAACTCTCACCACATCACTGTAGCATCATTTTGAGGTTCGTAGCAATTCTCACCACATCACTGTAGCATCATTTCTTCGGTAAATAGCAACCCTCATTACATCACTGTAGCATCATTTTGAGGTTCGTAGCAACTCTCACCACATCACTGTAGCATCATTTCTTAGGTAAATAGCAACCCTCATGATATCACTGTAGCCTCATTTTGCGGTTCGTAGCAACTCTCACCACATCACTGACGCATCATTTCTTCGGTAAATAGCAGCCCTCATTATATCACTGTCGTATCATTTTGCGGTTCGTAGCAACTCTCACCACATCACTGTAGCATCATTTTGAGGTTCGTAGCAATTCTCACCACATCACTGTAGCATCATTTCTTCGGTAAATAGCAACCCTAATTACATCACTGTAGCATCATTTTGAGGTTCGTAGCAACTCTCACCACATCACTGTCGCATCATTTCTTAGGGAAGTAGCAACTCTCATTACACCGCTTTAGCATTATTTTGAAATTACTATCAACTCTCACTACATCACTGTAGCATCACTTCTTAGGTTTGTCGCAACTCTCATTACATCACTTTAGCATCATTTTGAGGATCGTAGCAACTCTCACCACATCACTGTAGCATCATTTTGAGGTTCGTAGCAACTCTCACCACATCACTGTAGCATCATTTCTTAGGTTTGTAGCAACTCTCATTACATCACTTTAGAATCATTTTGAGGATCGTAGCAACTCTCACCACATCACTGTAGCATCATTTCTTAGGGAAGTAACAACTCTCATTGCATCACTTTAGCGTGATTTTGAAATTACTATCAACTCTCACGACATCACTGTAGCATCATTTTGAGGTTCGTAGCAACTCTCACCACATAACTGTAGCATCATTTCTTAGGTAAATAGCAACTCTCACCACATCACTGTAGCATCATTTCTTAGGTAAATAGCAACCCTCATTACATCACTGTAGCATCATTTTGAGGTTCGTAGCAACTCTCACTACATCATTGTAGCATCACTTCTTAGGTTCAAAGCAACTCTCATTGCATCACTTTAGCATCATTTTGAGATTCGTAGCAACTCTCACGACATTACTGTTGCATGATTTTAAGATTTGTAGCAACTCTCATTACATCACTGTAGCATCACTTCTTAGGTTCGTAGCAACTCTCACTACATCACTGTCGCATCATTTTGAGATTCGTAGCAACTCTCACCACATCACTGTAGCATCATTTTGAGGTTCATAGCAACTCTCACCACATCACTGTAGCATCATTTTGAGGTTCGTAGCAACTCTCACCACATCACTGTAGCATCATTTCTTAGGTAAATAGCAACCGTCATTACATCACTGTTGCATCATTTTGAGGTTCGGAGCAACTCTCACTACATCATTT
Organism: Aulostomus chinensis; assembly: GCF_037954235.1. Lineage (NCBI taxonomy): Eukaryota > Metazoa > Chordata > Actinopteri > Syngnathiformes > Aulostomidae > Aulostomus > Aulostomus chinensis. Next base: position 37,836,958 of record NC_141320.1, read on the forward strand.
TAGCATCATTTCTTAGGGAAGTAGGAACTCTCATTACACCGCTTTAGCATTATTTTGAAATTACTATCAACTCTCACCACATCACTGTAGCATCACTTCTTAGGTTTGTAGCAACTCTCACCACATCACTGTCGCATCATTTTGAGGTTCGTAGCAACTCTCACTACATCACTGTGGCATCATTTTGAGATTCGTAGCAACTCTCACCACATCACTGTAGCATCATTTTGAGGTTCGTAGCAACTCTCACCACATCACTGTCGCATCATTTCTTAGGTTTGTAGCAACTCTCATTATATCACTGTAGCATCATTTTGAAATTCGTAGCAACTCTCACCACATCACTGTAGCATCATTTCTTAGGTAAATAGCAACCCTCATCATATCACTGGAGCATCATTTTGCGGTTCGTAGCAACTCTCACTACATCACTGTAGCATCACTTCTTAGGTTTGTCGCAACTCTCATTACATCACTTTAGCATCATTTTGAGATTCGTAGCAACTCTCATTACATCACTGTAGCATCATTTTGAGGTTCGTAGCAACTCTCACCACATCACTGTGGCATCATTTCTTAGGAAAATAGCAACCCTCATTACATCACTGTAGCATCATTTTGAGGTTCGTAGTAACGCTCACTACATCACTGTCGCATCATTTCTTAGGGAAGTAGCAACTCTCATTACACCGCTTTCGCATTATTTTGAAATTACTATCAACTCTCACCACATCACTGTAGCATCACTTCTTAGGTTTTTAGCAACTCTCATTACATCACTTTAGCATCATTTTGAGATTCGTAGCAACTCTCACGACATTACTGTCGCATCATTTTGAGATTCGTAGCAACTCTCACCAAATCACTGTAGCATCATTTTGAGGTTCGTAGCAACTCTCACCACATCACTGTGGCATCATTTCTTAGGTAAATAGCAACCCTCATTACATCACTGTACCATCATTTTTAGGTTAGAGCAACTCTCACCACATCACTGTCGCATCATTTCTTCGGGAAGTAGCAACTCTCATTACACTGCTTTAGCATTATTTTGAAATTACTATCAACTCTCACTACATCACTGTAGCATCACTTCTTAGGTTCGCAGCAACTCTCACTACATCACTGTAGCATCATTTTGAGGTTCGTAGCAACTCTCACCACATCACTGTGGCATCATTTCTTAGGTAAATAGCAACCCTCATTACATCACTGTAGAATCATTTTGAGGTTCGTAGCAACTGTCACCACATCACTGTCGCATCATTTCTTAGGGAAGTAGCAACTCTCATTACACCGCTTTCGCATTATTTTGAAATTACTATCAACTCTCACCACATCACTGTAGCATCACTTTTTAGGTTTTTTAGCAACTCTCATTACATCACTTTAGCATCATTTTGAGAATCGTAGCAACTCTCACTACATCACTGTTGCATCATTTCGAGGATAGTAGCAACTCTGACGACATTACTTTAGCATCATTTTGAGATTCGTAGCAACTCTCATTACATCACTGTAGCATCATTTTGAGGTTCGTTGCAACTCTCACCACATCACTGTAGCATCATTTCTTAGGTAAATAGCAACCCTCATTATATCACTGTAGCCTCATTTTGCGGTTCGTAGCAACTCTCACCACATCACTGACGCATCATTTCTTCGGTAAATAGCAGCCCTCATTATATCACTGTCGTATCATTTTGCGGTTCGTAGCAACTCTCACCACATCACTGTAGCATCATTTTGAGGTTCGTAGCAATTCTCACCACATCACTGTAGCATCATTTCTTCGGTAAATAGCAACCCTCATTACATCACTGTAGCATCATTTTGAGGTTCGTAGCAACTCTCACCACATCACTGTCGCATCATTTCTTAGGGAAGTAGCAACTCTCATTACACCGCTTTAGCATTATTTTGAAATTACTATCAACTCTCACTACATCACTGTAGCATCACTTCTTAGGTTTGTCGCAACTCTCATTACATCACTTTAGCATCATTTTGAGGATCGTAGCAACTCTCACCACATCACTGTAGCATCATTTTGAGGTTCGTAGCAACTCTCACCACATCACTGTAGCATCATTTCTTAGGTTTGTAGCAACTCTCATTACATCACTTTAGAATCATTTTGAGGATCGTAGCAACTCTCACCACATCACTGTAGCATCATTTCTTAGGAAAGTAACAACTCTCATTGCATCACTTTAGCGTGATTTTGAAATTACTATCAACTCTCACGACATCACTGTAGCATCATTTTGAGGTTCGTAGCAACTCTCACCACATAACTGTAGCATCATTTCTTAGGTAAATAGCAACTCTCACCACATCACTGTAGCATCATTTCTTAGGTAAATAGCAACCCTCATTACATCACTGTTGCATCATTTTGAGGTTCGGAGCAACTCTCACTACATCATTGTAGCATCATTTCTTAGGGAAGTAGGAACTCTCATTACACCGCTTTAGCATTATTTTGAAATTACTATCAACTCTCACCACATCACTGTAGCATCACTTCTTAGGTTTGTAGCAACTCTCACCACATCACTGTCGCATCATTTTGAGGTTCGTAGCAACTCTCACTACATCACTGTGGCATCATTTTGAGATTCGTAGCAACTCTCACCACATCACTGTAGCATCATTTTGAGGTTCGTAGCAACTCTCACCACATCACTGTCGCATCATTTCTTAGGTTTGTAGCAACTCTCATTATATCACTGTAGCATCATTTTGAAATTCGTAGCAACTCTCACCACATCACTGTAGCATCATTTCTTAGGTAAATAGCAACCCTCACCACATCACTGTCGCATCATTTCTTCGGGAAGTAGCAACTCTCATTACACTGCTTTAGCATTATTTTTAAATTACTATCAACTCTCACTACATCACTGTAGCATCACTTCTTAGGTTTGTCGCAACTCTCATTACATCACTTTAGCATCATTTTGAGATTCGTAGCAACTCTCATTACATCACTGTAGCATCATTTTGAGGTTCGTAGCAACTCTCACCACATCACTGTAGCATCATTTCTTAGGAAAATAGCAACCCTCATTACATCACTGTAGCATCATTTTGAGGTTCGTAGTAACGCTCACTACATCACTGTCGCATCATTTCTTTGGGAAGTAGCAACTCTCATTACACCGCTTTCGCATTATTTTGAAATTACTATCAACTCTCACTACATCACTGTAGCATCACTTCTTAGGTTTGTCGCAACTCTCATTACATCACTTTAGCATCATTTTGAGGATCGTAGCAACTCTCACTACATCACTGTGGCATCATTTTGAGATTCGTAGCAACTCTCACCACATCACTGTAGCATCATTTTGAGGTTCGTAGCAACTCTCACCACATCACTGTCGCATCATTTCTTAGGTTTGTAGCAACTCTCATTATATCACTGTAGCATCATTTTGAAATTCGTAGCAACTCTCACCACATCACTGTAGCATCATTTCTTAGGTAAATAGCAACCCTCACCACATCACTGTCGCATCATTTCTTCGGGAAGTAGCAACTCTCATTACACTGCTTTAGCATTATTTTTAAATTACTATCAACTCTCACTACATCACTGTAGCATCACTTCTTAGGTTTGTCGCAACTCTCATTACATCACTTTAGCATCATTTTGAGATTCGTAGCAACTCTCATTACATCACTGTAGCATCATTTTGAGGTTCGTAGCAACTCTCACCACATCACTGTAGCATCATTTCTTAGGAAAATAGCAACCCTCATTACATCACTGTAGCATCATTTTGAGGTTCGTAGTAACGCTCACTACATCACTGTCGCATCATTTCTTAGGGAAGTAGCAACTCTCATTACACCGCTTTCGCATTATTTTGAAATTACTATCAACTCTCACCACATCACTGTAGCATCACTTCTTAGGTTTTTAGCAACTCTCATTACATCACTTTAGCATCATTTTGAGATTCGTAGCAACTCTCACGACATTACTGTCGCATCATTTTGACATTCGTAGCAACTCTCACCACATCACTGTAGCATCATTTCTTAGGTAAATAGCAACCCTCATTACATCACTGTACCATCATTTTGAGGTTCGTAGCAACTCTCACCACATCACTGTCGCATCATTTCTTAGGGAAGTAGCAACTCTCATTACACTGCTTTAGCATTCTTTTGAAATTACTGTCAACTCTCACCACATCACTGTAGCATCACTTCTTAGGTTTGTAGCAACTCTCATTACATCACTTTAGCATCATTTTGAGATTCGTAGCAACTCTCACGACATTACTGTCACATCATTTTGAGATTCGTAGCAACTCTCACCACATCACTGTAGCATCATTTTGAGGTTCATAGCAACTCTCACCACATCACTGTGGCATCATTTCTTAGGTAAATAGCAACCCTCATTCCATCACTGTACCATCATTTTGAGGTTCGTCGCAACTCTCACCACATCACTGTCGCATCATTTCTTAGGGAAGTAGCAACTCTCATTACACCGCTTTAGCATTATTTTGAAATTACTATCAACTCTCACTACATCACTGTAGCATCACTTCTTAGGTTTGTCGCAACTCTCATTACATCACTTTAGCATCATTTTGAGGATCGTAGCAACTCTCACCACATCACTGTAGCATCATTTTGAGGTTCGTAGCAACTCTCACCACATCACTGTAGCATCATTTCTTAGGTTTGTAGCAACTCTCATGACATCACTTTAGAATCATTTTGAGGATCGTAGCAACTCTCACCACATCACTGTAGCATCATTTCTTAGGAAAGTAACAACTCTCATTGCATCACTTTCGCGTGATTTTGAAATTACTATCAAATCTCACGACATCACTGTAGCATCATTTTGAGGTTCGTAGCAACTCTCACCACATAACTGTAGCATCATTTCTTAGGTAAATAGCAACTCTCACCACATCACTGTAGCATCATTTCTTAGGTAAATAGCAACCCTCATTACATCACTGTAACATCATTTTGAGGTTCGTAGCAACTCTCACTACATCATTGTAGCATCACTTCTTAGGTTTGTAGCAACTCTCATTACATCACTTTAGCATCATTTTGAGATTCGTAGCAACTCTCACGACATTACTGTTGCATGATTTTAAGATTTGTAGCAACTCTCATTACATCACTTTAGCATCACTTCTTAGGTTCGTAGCAACTCTCACTACATCACTGTCGCATCATTTTGAGATTCGTAGCAACTCTCACCACATCACTGTAGCATCATTTTGAGGTTCATAGCAACTCTCACCACATCACTGTAGCATCATTTTGAGGTTCGTAGCAACTCTCACCACATCACTGTAGCATCATTTCTTAGGTAAATAGCAACCGTCATTATATCACTGTTGCATCATTTTGAGGTTCGTAGCAACTCTCACTACATCATTGTAGCATCATTTCTTAGGGAAGTAGGAACTCTCATTACACCGCTTTAGCATTATTTTGAAATTACTATCAACTCTCACCACATCACTGTAGCATCACTTCTTAGGTTTGTAGCAACTCTCATTACATCACTTTAGCATCATTTTGAAATTCGTAGCAACTCTCACGACATTATTGTAGCATGATTTTGAGATTAGTAGCAACTCTCATTACATCACTGTAGCATCACTTCTTAGGTTCGTAGCAACTCTCACGACATCACTGACGCATCATTTTGAGATTCGTAGCAACTCTCACCACATCACTTTCGCATCATTTTGAGGTTCGTAGCAACTCTCACTACATCACTGTGGCATCATTTTGAGATTCGTAGCAACTCTCACCACATCACTGTAGCATCATTTTGAGGTTCGTAGCAACTCTCACCACATCACTGTCGCATCATTTCTTAGGTTTGTAGCAACTCTCGTTATATCACTGTAGCATCATTTTGAAATTCGTAGCAACTCTCACCACATCACTGTAGCATCATTTCTTAGGTAAATAGCAACCCTCATCATATCACTGGAGCATCATTTTGCGGTTCGTAGCAACGCTCACGACATCAGTGTCGCATCATTTCTTAGGGAAGTAGCAACTCTCATTACACCGCTTTAGCATTATTTTGAAATTACTATCAACTCTCACCACATCACTGTAGCATCACTTCTTAGGTTTGTCGCAACTCTCATTACATCACTTTTGCATCATTTTGAAGATCGTAGCAACTCTCACTACATCACTGTTGCATCATTTTGAGGATAGTAGCAACTCTCACGACATTACTTTAGCATCATTTTGAGATTCGTAGCAACTCTCATTACATCACTGTAGCATCATTTTGAGGTTCGTAGCAACTCTCACCACATCACTGTAGCATCATTTCTTAGGAAAATAGCAACCCTCATTACATCACTGTAGCATCATTTTGAGGTTCGTAGCAACGCTCACTACATCAGTGTCGCATCATTTCTTAGGGAAGTAGCAACTCTCATTACACCGCTTTAGCATTATTTTGAAATTACTATCAACTCTCACCACATCACTGTAGCATCACTTCTTTGGTTTTTAGCAACTCTCATTACATCACTTTAGCATCATTTTGAGATTCGTAGCAACTCTCACGACATTACTGTCGCATCATTTTGAGATTCGTAGCAACTCTCACCAAATCACTGTAGCATCGTTTTGAGGTTCGTAGCAACTCTCACCACATCACTGTGGCATCATTCCTTAGGTAAATAGCAACCCTCATTACATCACTGTACTATCATTTTGAGGTTAGAGCAACTCTCACCACATCACTGTCGCATCATTTCTTAGGGAAGTAGCAACTCTCATTACACCGCTTTAGCATTATTTTGAAATTACTATCAACTCTCACTACATCACTGTAGCATCACTTCTTAGGTTTGTCGCAACTCTCATTACATCACTTTAGCATCATTTTGAGGACTGTAGCAACTCTCACTACATCACTGTCGCATCATTTTGAGATTCGTAGCAACTCTCACCACATCACTGTCGCATCATTTTGAGGTTCGTAGCAACTCTCACCACATCACTGTAGCATCACTTCTTAGGTTTGTAGCAACTCTCATTACATCACTGTAGCATCATTTTGCGGTTCGTAGCAACTCTCACTACATCACTGTAGCATCACTTCTTAGGTTTGTCGCAACTCTCATTACATCACTTTAGCATCATTTTGAAGATCGTAGCAACTCTCACTACATCACTGTTGCATCATTTTGAGGATAGTAGCAACTCTCACCATATTACTTTAGCATCATTTTGAGATTCGTAGCAACTCTCATTACATCACTTTAGCATAATTTTGAGGATCGTAGCAACTCTCACCACATCACTGTATTATCATTTTGAGGTTCGTAGCAACTCTCACCACATCACTGTAGAATCATTTCTTAGGTTTGTAGAAACTCTCATGACATCACTTTAGAATCATTTTGAGGATCGTAGCAACTCTCACCACATCACTGTAGCATCATTTCTTAGGAAAGTAACAACTCTCATTGCATCACTTTAGCGTGATTTTGAAATTACTATCAACTCTCACGACATCACTGTAGCATCATTTTGAGGTTCGTAGCAACTCTCACCACATAACTGTAGCATCATTTCTTAGGTAAATAGCAACTCTCACCACATCACTGTAGCATCATTTCTTAGGTAAATAGCAACCCTCATTACATCACTGTAACATCATTTTGAGGTTCGTAGCAACTCTCACTACATCATTGTAGCATCACTTCTTAGGTTTGTAGCAACTCTCATTACATCACTTTAGCATCATTTTGAGATTCGTAGCAACTCTCACGACATTACTGTTGCATGATTTTAAGATTTGTAGCAACTCTCATTACATCACTTTAGCATCACTTCTTAGGTTCGTACCAACTCTCACTACATCACTGTCGCATCATTTTGAGATTCGTAGCAACTCTCACCACATCACTGTAGCATCATTTTGAGGTTCGTAGCAACTCTCACCACATCACTGTGGCATCATTTCTTAGGTAAATAGCAACCCTCATTACATCACTGTACCATCATTTTGAGGTTAGAGCAACTCTCACCACATAACTGTCGCATCATTTCTTAGGGAAGTAGCAACTCTCATTACACCGCTTTAGCATTATTTTGAAATTACTATCAACTCTCACTACATCACTGTAGCATCACTTCTTAGGTTTGTCGCAACTCTCATTACATCACTTTAGCATCATTTTGAGGACTGTAGCAACTCTCACGACATCACTGTCGCATCATTTTGAGATTCGTAGCAACTCTCATTACACTGCTTTCGCATTATTTTGAAATTACTATCATCTCTCACCACATCACTGTAGCATCACTTTTTAGGTTTTTTAGCGACTCTCATTACATCACTTTAGCATCATTTTGAGAATCGTAGCAACTCTCACTACATCACTGTTGCATCATTTCGAGGATAGTAGCAACTCTGACGACATTACTTTAGCATCATTTTGAGATTCGTAGCAACTCTCATTACATCACTGTAGCATCATTTTGAGGTTCGTAGCAACTCTCACCACATCACTGTAGCATCATTTCTTAGGTAAATAGCAGCCCTCATTATATCACTGTCGTATCATTTTGCGGTTCGTAGCAACTCTCACCACATCACTGTAGCATCATTTTGAGGTTCGTAGCAATTCTCACCACATCACTGTAGCATCATTTCTTCGGTAAATAGCAACCCTCATTACATCACTGTAGCATCATTTTGAGGTTCGTAGCAACTCTCACCACATCACTGTCGCATCATTTCTTAGGGAAGTAGCAACTCTCATTACACCGCTTTAGCATTATTTTGAAATTACTATCAACTCTCACTACATCACTGTAGCATCACTTCTTAGGTTTGTCGCAACTCTCATTACATCACTTTAGCATCATTTTGAGGATCGTAGCAACTCTCACCACATCACTGTAGCATCATTTTGAGGTTCGTAGCAACTCTCACCACATCACTGTAGCATCATTTCTTAGGTTTGTAGCAACCCTCATTACATCACTGTAGCATCATTTTGAGGTTCGTAGCAACTCTCACCACATAACTGTAGCATCATTTCTTAGGTAAATAGCAACTCTCACCACATCACTGTAGCATCATTTCTTAGGTAAATAGCAACCCTCATTACATCACTGTAGCATCATTTTGAGGTTCGTAGCAACTCTCACCACATAACTGTAGCATCATTTCTTAGGTAAATAGCAACTCTCACCACATCACTGTAGCATCATTTTGAGGTTCGTAGCAACTCTCACCACATCACTGTAGCATCATTTCTTAGGTAAATAGCAACCCTCATTACATCACTGTAGCATCATTTTGAGATTCGTAGCAACTCTCACGACATTACTGTTGCATGATTTTAAGATTTGTAGCAACTCTCATTACATCACTGTAGCATCACTTCTTAGGTTCGTAGCAACTCTCACTACATCACTGTCGCATCATTTTGAGGATCGTAGCAACTCTCATTACATCACTGTACCATCATTTTGAGGTTCGTAGCAACTCTCACCACATCACTGTCGCATCATTTCTTAGGGAAGTAGCAACTCTCATTACACTGCTTTAGCATTATTTTGAAATTACTATCAACTCTCACCACATCACTGTAGCATCACTTCTTAGGTTTGTAGCAACTCTCATTACATCACTTTAGCATCATTTTGAGATTCGTAGCAACTCTCACGACATTACTGTCGCATCATTTTGATATTCGTAGCAACTCTCACCACATCACTGTAGCATCATTTTGAGGTTCATAGCAACTCTCACCACATCACTGTGGCATCATTTCTTAGGTAAATAGCAACCCTCATTACATCACTGTACCATCATTTTGAGGTTCGTAGCAACTCTCACCACATCACTGTCGCATCATTTCTTAGGGAAGTAGCAACTCTCATTACACCGCTTTAGCATTATTTTGAAATTACTATCAACTCTCACTACATCACTGTAGCATCACTTCTTAGGTTTGTCGCAACTCTCATTACATCACTTTAGCATCATTTTGAGGATCGTAGCAACTCTCACCACATCACTGGATTATCATTTTGAGGTTCGTAGCAACTCTCACGACATCACTGTAGCATCATTTCTTAGGTTTGTAGCAACTCTCATGACATCACTTTAGAATCATTTTGAGGATCGTAGCAACTCTCACCACATCACTGTAGCATCATTTCTTAGGAAAGTAACAACTCTCATTGCATCACTTTCGCGTGATTTTGAAATTACTATCAAATCTCACGACATCACTGTAGCATCATTTTGAGGTTTGTAGCAACTCTCACCACATCACTGTAGCATCATTTCTTAGGTAAATAGCAACCGTCATTATATCACTGTTGCATCATTTTGAGGTTCGTAGCAACTCTCACTACATCATTGTAGCATCATTTCTTAGGGAAGTAGGAACTCTCATTACACCGCTTTAGCATTATTTTGAAATTACTATCAACTCTCACCACATCACTGTAGCATCACTTCTTAGGTTTGTAGCAACTCTCATTACATCACTTTAGCATCATTTTGAAATTCGTAGCAACTCTCACGACATTATTGTAGCATGATTTTGAGATTAGTAGCAACTCTCATTACATCACTGTAGCATCACTTCTTAGGTTCGTAGCAACTCTCACGACATCACTGACGCATCATTTTGAGATTCGTAGCAACTCTCACCACATCACTTTCGCATCATTTTGAGGTTCGTAGCAACTCTCACTACATCACTGTGGCATCATTTTGAGATTCGTAGCAACTCTCACCACATCACTGTAGCATCATTTTGAGGTTCGTAGCAACTCTCACCACATCACTGTCGCATCATTTCTTAGGTTTGTAGCAACTCTCGTTATATCACTGTAGCATCATTTTGAAATTCGTAGCAACTCTCACCACATCACTGTAGCATCATTTCTTAGGTAAATAGCAACCCTCATCATATCACTGGAGCATCATTTTGCGGTTCGTAGCAACTCTCACTACATCACTGTAGCATCACTTCTTAGGTTTGTCGCAACTCTCATTACATCACTTTTGCATCATTTTGAAGATCGTAGCAACTCTCACTACATCACTGTTGCATCATTTTGAGGATAGTAGCAACTCTCACGACATTACTTTAGCATCATTTTGAGATTCGTAGCAACTCTCATTACATCACTGTAGCATCATTTTGAGGTTCGTAGCAACTCTCACCACATCACTGTAGCATCACTTCTTAGGTTTGTAGCAACTCTCACCACATCACTGTAGCATCATTTCTTAGGTAAATAGCAACCCTCATTATATCATTGGAGCATCATTTTGCGGTTCGTAGCAACTCTCACTACATCACTGTAGCATCACTTCTTAGGTTTGTCGCAACTCTCATTACATCACTTTAGCATCATTTTGAAGATCGTAGCAACTCTCACTACATCACTGTTGCATCATTTTGAGGATAGTAGCAACTCTCACCATATTACTTTAGCATCATTTTGAGATTCGTAGCAACTCTCATTACATCACTTTAGCATAATTTTGAGGATCGTAGCAACTCTCACCACATCACTGGATTATCATTTTGAGGTTCGTAGCAACTCTCACCACATCACTGTAGCATCATTTCTTAGGTTTGTAGCAACTCTCATGACATCACTTTAGAATCATTTTGAGGATCGTAGCAACTCTCACCACATCACTGTAGCATCATTTCTTAGGAAAGTAACAACTCTCATTGCATCACTTTAGCGTGATTTTGAAATTACTATCAACTCTCACGACATCACTGTAGCATCATTTTGAGGTTCGTAGCAACTCTCACCACATAACTGTAGCATCATTTCTTAGGTAAATAGCAACTCTCACACATCACTGTAGCATCATTTCTTAGGTAAATAGCAACCCTCATTACATCACTGTAACATCATTTTGAGGTTCGTAGCAACTCTCACTACATCATTGTAGCATCACTTCTTAGGTTTGTAGCAACTCTCATTACATCACTTTAGCATCATTTTGAGATTCGTAGCAACTCTCACGACATTACTGTTGCATGATTTTAAGATTTGTAGCAACTCTCATTACATCACTTTAGCATCACTTCTTAGGTTCGTAGCAACTCTCACTACATCACTGTCGCATCATTTTGAGATTCGTAGCAACTCTCACCACATCACTGTAGCATCATTTTGAGGTTCGTAGCAACTCTCACCACATCACTGTAGCATCATTTCTTAGGTAAATAGCAACTCTCACCACATCACTGTAGCATCATTTCTTAGGTAAATAGCAACCCTCATTACATCACTGTACCATCATTTTGAGGTTAGAGCAACTCTCACCACATAACTGTCGCATCATTTCTTCGGGAAGTAGCAACTCTCATTACACCGCTTTAGCATTATTTTGAAATTACTATCAACTCTCACTACATCACTGTAGCATCACTTCTTAGGTTTGTCGCAACTCTCATTACATCACTTTAGCATCATTTTGAGGACTGTAGCAACTCTCACGACATCACTGTCGCATCATTTTGAGATTCGTAGCAACTCTCATTACACTGCTTTAGCATTATTTTGAAATTATTATCAACTCTCACCACATCACTGTAGCATCACTTCTTAGGTTTTTAGCAACTCTCATTACATCACTTTAGCATCATTTTGAGATTCGTAGCAACTCTCACGACATTACTGTCGCATCATTTTGAGATTCGTAGCAACTCTCACCACATCACTGTAGCATCATTTTGAGGTTTGTAGCAACTCTCACCACATCACTGTGGCATCATTTCTTAGGTAAATAGCAACCCTGATTATATCACTGTACCATCATTTCTAGGTTAGAGCAACTCTCACGACATCACTGTCGCATCATTTCTTAGGGAAGTAGCAACTGTCATTACACCGCTTTAGCATTATTTTGAAATTACTATCAACTCTCACTACATCACTGTAGCATCACTTCTTAGGTTTGTCGCAACTCTCACCACATCACTGTAGCATCATTTTGAGGTTCGTAGCAACTCTCACCACATCACTGTAGCATCATTTCTTAGGTAAATAGCAACTGTCATTATATCACTGTTGCATCATTTTGAGGTTCGTAGCAACTCTCACTACATCATTGTAGCATCATTTCTTAGGGAAGTAGCAACTCTCATTACACCGCTTTAGCATTATTTTGAAATTACTATCAACTCTCACCACATCACTGTAGAATCACTTCTTAGGTTTGTAGCAACTCTCATTACATCACTTTAGCATCATTTTGAAATTCGTAGCAACTCTCACGACATTATTGTAGCATGATTTTGAGATTAGTAGCAACTCTCATTTCATCACTGTAGCATCACTTCTTAGGTTCCTAGCAACTCTCACGACATCACTGACGCATCATTTTGAGATTCGTAGCAACTCTCACCACATCACTGTAGCATCATTTTGAGGTTCGTAGCAACTCTCACCACATCACTGTAGCATCATTTCTTAGGTAAATAGCAACCGTCATTATATCACTGTTGCATCATTTTGAGGTTCGTAGCAACTCACACTACATCATTGTAGCATCATTTCTTAGGGAAGTAGGAACTCTCATTACACCGCTTTAGCATTATTTTGAAATTACTATCAACTCTCACCACATCACTGTAGCATCACTTCTTAGGTTTGTAGCAACTCTCATTACATCACTTTAGCATCATTTTGAAATTCGTAGCAACTCTCACGACATTATTGTAGCATGATTTTGAGATTAGTAGCAACTCTCATTACATCACTGTAGCATCACTTCTTAGGTTCGTAGCAACTCTCACGACATCACTGACGCATCATTTTGAGATTCGTAGCAACTCTCACCACATCACTGTAGCATTATTTTGAGGTTCGTAGCAACTCTCACCACATCACTGTCGCATCATTTCTTAGGTTTGTAGCAACTCTCGTTATATCACTGTAGCATCATTTTGAAATTCGTAGCAACTCTCACCACATCACTGTAGCATCATTTCTTAGGTAAATAGCAACCCTCATCATATCACTGGAGCATCATTTTGCGGTTCGTAGCAACTCTCACTACATCACTGTAGCATCACTTCTTAGGTTTGTCACAACTGTCATTACATCACTTTTGCATCATTTTGAAGATCGTAGCAACTCTCACTACATCACTGTTGCATCATTTTGAGGATAGTAGCAACTCTCACGACATTACTTTAGCATCATTTTGAGATTCGTAGCAACTCTCATTACATCACTGTAGCATCATTTTGAGGTTCGTAGCAACTCTCACCACATCACTGTAGCATCATTTCTTAGGAAAATAGCAACCCTCATTACATCACTGTAGCATCATTTTGAGGTTCGTAGCAACGCTCACCACATCACTGTCGCATCATTTCTTAGGGAAGTAGCAACTCTCATTACACCGCTTTAGCATTATTTTGAAATTACTATCAACTCTCACCACATCACTGTAGCATCACTTCTTTGGTTTTTAGCAACTCTCATTACATCACTTTAGCATCATTTTGAGATTCGTAGCAACTCTCACGACATTACTGTCGCATCATTTTGAGATTCGTAGCAACTCTCACCAAATCACTGTAGCATCGTTTTGAGGTTCGTAGCAACTCTCACCACATCACTGTGGCATCATTTCTTAGGTAAATAGCAACCCTCATTACATCACTGTACCATCATTTTGAGGTTAGAGCAACTCTCACCACATCACTGTCGCATCATTTCTTAGGGAAGTAGCAACTCTCATTACACCGCTTTAGCATTATTTTGAAATTACTATCAACTCTCACTACATCACTGTAGCATCACTTCTTAGGATTGCAACTCTCATTGCATCACTTTAGCATCATTTTGAGGACTGTAGCAACTCTCACGACATCACTGTCGCATCATTTTGAGATTCGTAGCAACTCTCACCACATCACTGTAGCATCATTTCTTCCGTAAATAGAAACCCTCATTACATCACTGTTGCATCATTTTGAGGTTCGTAGCAACTCTCACTACATCATTGTAGCATCATTTCTTAGGGAAGTAGCAACTCTCATTACACCGCTTTAGCATTATTTTGAAATTACAATCAACTCTCACCACATCACTGTGGCATCACTTCTTAGGTTTGTAGCAACTCTCATTACATCACTTTAGCATCATTTTGAGATTCGTAGCAACTCTCACGACATTACTGTAGCATGATTTTGAGATTAGTAGCAACTCTCATTACATCACTGTAGCATCACTTCTTAGGTTCGTAGCAACTCTCACTACATCACTGTCGCATCATTTTGAGATTCGTAGCAACTCTCACCACATCACTATCGCATCATTTTGAGGTTCGTAGCAACTCTCACCACATCACTGTAGCATCACTTCTTAGGTTTGTAGCAACTCTCATTACATCATTTTAGCATCATTTTGAGGATAGTAGCAACTCACACGACATTACTTGAGCATCGTTTTGAGATTCGTAGCAACTCTCATTACATCACTGTAGCATCATTTTGAGGTTCGGAGCAACTCTCACCACATCACTGTGGCATCATTTCTTAGGTAAATAGCAACCCTCATTACATCACTGTAGCATCATTTTGAGGTTCGTAGCAACTCTCACCACATCACTGTAGCATCATTTCTTAGGTAAATAGCAACCCTCATTACATCACTGTAGCATCATTTTGCGGTTCGTAGCAACTCTCACCACATCACTGTAGCATCATTTTGAGATTCGTAGCAACTCTCACCACATCACTGGAGCATCATTTCTTAGGTAAATAGCAACCCTCATTATATCACTGTAGTATCATTTTGCGGTTCGTAGCAACTCTCACCACATCACTGTAGCATCATTTTGAGGTTCGTAGCAACTCTCACCACATCACTGTAGCATAATTTCTTAGGTAAATAGCAACTCTCACCACATCACTGTCGCATCATTTCTTAGGGAAGTAGCAACTCTCATTACACCGCTTTAGCATTATTTTGAAATTACTATCAACTCTCACCACATCACTGTAGCATCACTTCTTAGGTTTGTAGCAACTCTCATTACATCACTTTAGAATCATTTCGAGGTTCGTAGCAACTCTCACGACATTACTGTACCATGATTTTGAGATTAGTAGCAACTCTCATTACACTGCTTTAGCATTATTTTGAAATTACTATCAGCTCTCACCACATCACTGTAGCATCACTTCTTAGGTTTTTAGCAACTCTCATTACATCACTTTAGCATCATTTTGAGATTCGTAGCAACTCTCACCACATCACTGTAGCATCATTTTGAGGTTCGTAGCAACTCTCACCACATCACTGTGGCATCATTTCTTAGGTAAATAGCAACCCTCATTATATCACTGTACCATCATTTTGAGGTTAGAGCAACTCTCACCACATCACTGTCGCATCATTTCTTAGAGAAGTAGCAACTCTCATTGCACCGCTTTAGCATTATTTTGAAATTACTATCAACTCTCACTACATCACTGTAGCATCACTTCTTAGGTTTGTCGCAACTCTCATTACATCACTTTAGCATCATTTTGAGGATCGTAGAAACTCTCACGACATCACTGTCGCATCATTTTGAGATTCGGAGCAACTCTCACCACATCACTGTAGCATCATTTCTTTGGTAAATAGCAACCCTCATTACATCACTGTTGCATCATTTTGAGGTTCGTAGCAACTCTCACTACATCATTGTAGCATCATTTCTTTGGGAAGTAGCAACTCTCATTACACCGCTTTAGCATTATTTTGAAATTACTATCAACTCTCACCACATCACTGTAGCATCACCTAGGTTTGTAGCAACTCTCATTACATCACTTTAGCATCATTTGGAGATTCGTAGCAACTCTCACGACATTACTGTAGCATGATTTTGAGATTAGTAGCAACTCTCATTACATCACTGTAGCATCACTTCTTAGGTTCGTAGCAACTCTCACTACATCACTGTCGCATCATTTTGAGATTCGTAGCAACTCTCACCACATCACTGTAGCATCATTTTGAGGTTCGTAGCAACTCTCACCACATCACTGTGGCATCATTTCTTAGGTAAATAGCAACCCTCATTACATCACTGTACCATCATTTTGAGGTTAGAGCAACTCTCACCACATAACTGTCGCATCATTTCTTAGGGAAGTAGCAACTGTCATTACACCGCTTTAGCATTATTTTGAAATGACTATCAACTCTCACTACATCACTGTAGCATCACTTCTTAGGTTTATCGCAACTCTCATTACATCACTTTAGCATCATTTTGAGGACTGTAGCAACTCTCACGACATCACTGTCGCATCATTTTGAGATTCGTAGCAACTCTCACCACATCACTGTAGCATCATTTCTTCCGTAAATAGCAACCCTCATTACATCACTGTTGCATCATTTTGAGGTTCGTAGCAACTCTCACCACATCACTGTAGCATCATTTTGAGATTCGTAGCAACTCTCACCACATCATTGTAGCATCATTTCTTAGGGAAGTAGCAACTCTCATTACACCGCTTTAGCATTATTTTGAAATTACTATCAACTCTCACCACATCACTGTGGCATCACTTCTTAGGTTTGTAGCAACTCTCATTACATCACTTTAGCATCATTTTGAGATTCGTAGCAACTCTCACGACATTACTGTCGCATCATTTTTAGACTCGTAGCAACTCTCACCAAATCACTGTCGCATCATTTTGAGGTTCGTAGCAACTCTCACCACATCACTGTGGCATCATTTCTTAGGTAAATAGCAACCCTCATTACATCACTGTACCATCATTTTGAGGTTAGAGCAACTCTCACCACATCACTGTCGCATCATTTCTTCGGGAAGTAGCAACTCTCATTACACCGCTTTAGCATTATTTTGAAATTACTATCAACTCTCACTACACCACTGTAGCATCACTTCTTAGGATTGTCGCAACTCTCATTACATCACTTTAGCATCATTTTGAGGACTGTAGCAACTCTCACGACATCACTGTCGCATCATTTTGAGATTCGTAGCAACTCTCACCACATCACTGTAGCATCATTTCTTCGGTAAATAGCAACCCTCATTACATCACTGTTGCATCATTTTGAGGTTCGTAGCAACTCTCACTACATCATTGTAGCATCATTTCTTAGGGAAGTAGCAACTCTCATTACACCGCTTTAGCATTATTTTGAAATTACTATCAACTCTCACCACATCACTGTAGCATCACTTCTTAGGTTTGTAGCAACTCTCATTACATCACTTTAGCATAATTTTGAGGATAGTAGCAACTCTCACGACATTACTTTAGCATCGTTTTGAGATTCGTAGCAACTCTCATTACATCACTGTAGCATCATTTTGAGGTTCGGAGCAACCTTACCACATCACTGTGGCATCATTTCTTAGGTAAATAGCAACCCTCATTACATCACTGTAGCATCATTTTGAGGTTCGTAGCAACTCTCACCACATCACTGTAGCATCATTTCTTAGGTAAATAGCAACCCTCATTACATCACTGTAGCATCATTTTGCGGTTCGTAGCAACTCTCACCACATCACTGTAGCATCATTTTGAGGTTCGTAGCAACTCTCACCACATCACTGTCGCATCATTTCTTAGGGAAGTAGCAACTCTCATTACACCGCTTTAGCATTATTTTGAAATTACTATCAACTCTCACTACACCACTGTAGCATCACTTCTTAGGATTGTCGCAACTCTCATTACATCACTTTAGCATCATTTTGAGGACTGTAGCAACTCTCACGACATCACTGTCGCATCATTTTGAGATTCGTAGCAACTCTCACCACATCACTGTAGCATCATTTCTTCGGTAAATAGCAACCCTCATTACATCACTGTTGCATCATTTTGAGGTTCGTAGCAACTCTCACTACATCATTGTAGCATCATTTCTTAGGGAAGTAGCAACTCTCATTACACCGCTTTAGCATTATTTTGAAATTACTATCAACTCTCACCACATCACTGTAGCATCACTTCTTAGGTTTGTAGCAACTCTCATTACATCACTTTAGCATCATTTTGAGGATAGTAGCAACTCTCACGACATTACTTTAGCATCGTTTTGAGATTCGTAGCAACTCTCATTACATCACTGTAGCATCATTTTGAGGTTCGGAGCAACCTTACCACATCACTGTGGCATCATTTCTTAGGTAAATAGCAACCCTCATTACATCACTGTAGCATCATTTTGAGGTTCGTAGCAACTCTCACCACATCACTGTAGCATCATTTCTTAGGTAAATAGCAACCCTCATTACATCACTGTAGCATCATTTTGCGGTTCGTAGCAACTCTCACCACATCACTGTAGCATCATTTTGAGATTCGTAGCAACTCTCACCACATCACTGTAGCATCATTTCTTAGGGAAGTAGCAACTCTCATCACACCGCTTTAGCATTATTTTGAAATTACTATCAACTCTCACCACATCACTGTAGCATCACTTCTTAGGTTTGTAGCAACTCTCATTACATCACTTTAGCGTCATTTTAAGATTCGTAGCAACTCTTACGACATTACTGTCGCATCATTTTGAGATTCGTAGCAACTCTCACCAAATCACTGTCGCATCATTTTGAGGTTCGTAGCAACTCTCACCACATCACTGTGGCATCATTTCTTAGGTAAATAGCAACCCTCATTACATCACTGTACCATCATTTTGAGGTTAGAGCAACTCTCACCACATCACTGTCGCATCATTTCTTAGGGAAGTAGCAACTCTCATTACACCGCTTTAGCATTATTTTGAAATTACTATCAACTCTCACTACACCACTGTAGCATCACTTCTTAGGATTTTCGCAACTCTCATTACATCACTTTAGCATCATTTTGAGGACTGTAGCAACTCTCACGACATCACTGTCGCATCATTTTGAGATTCGTAGCAACTCTCACCACATCACTGTAGCATCATTTCTTCGGTAAATAGCAACCCTCATTACATCACTGTTGCATCATTTTGAGGTTCGTAGCAACTCTCACTACATCATTGTAGCATCATTTCTTAGGGAAGTAGCAACTCTCATTACACCGCTTTAGCATTATTTTGAAATTACTATCAACTCTCCCCACATCACTGTAGCATCACTTCTTAGGTTTGTAGCAACTCTCATTACATCACTTTAGCATCATTTTGAGGATAGTAGCAACTCTCACGACATTACTTTAGCATCGTTTTGAGATTCGTAGCAACTCTCATTACATCACTGTAGCATCATTTTGAGGTTCGGAGCAACCTTACCACATCACTGTGGCATCATTTCTTAGGTAAATAGCAACCCTCATTACATCACTGTAGCATCATTTTGAGGTTCGTAGCAACTCTCACCACATCACTGTAGCATCATTTCTTAGGTAAATAGCAACCCTCATTACATCACTGTAGCATCATTTTGCGGTTCGTAGCAACTCTCACCACATCACTGTAGCATCATTTTGAGATTCGTAGCAACTCTCACCACATCACTGTAGCATAATTTCTTAGGGAAGTAGCAACTCTCATTACACCGCTTTAGCATTATTTTGAAATTACTATCAACTCTCACCACATCACTGTAGCATCACTTCTTAGGTTTGTAGCAACTCTCATTACATCACTTTAGCATCATTTTGAGATTCGTAGCAAATCTCACGACATTACTTTCGCATCATTTTGAGATTCGTAGCAACTCTCACCAAATCACTGTCGCATCATTTTGAGGTTCGTAGCAACTCTCACCACATCACTGTGGCATCATTTCTTAGGTAAATAGCAACCCTCATTACATCACTGTACCATCATTTTGAGGTTAGAGCAACTCTCACCACATCACTGTCGCATCATTTCTTCGGGAAGTAGGAACTCTCATTACACCGCTTTAGCATTATTTTGAAATTACTATCAACTCTCACTACACCACTGTAGCATCACTTCTTAGGATTGTCGCAACTCTCATTACATCACTTTAGCATCATTTTGAGGACTGTAGCAACTCTCACGACATCACTGTCGCATCATTTTGAGATTCGTAGCAACTCTCACCACATCACTGTAGCATCATTTCTTCGGTAAATAGCAACCCTCATTACATCACTGTTGCATCATTTTGAGGTTCGTAGCAACTCTCACTACATCATTGTAGCATCATTTCTTCGGGAAGTAGCAACTCTCATTACACCGCTTTAGCATTATTTTGAAATTACTATCAACTCTCACCACATCACTGTAGCATCACTTCTTAGGTTTGTAGCAACTCTCATTACATCACTTTAGCATCATTTTGAGGATAGTAGCAACTCTCACGACATTACTTTAGCATCGTTTTGAGATTCGTAGCAACTCTCATTACATCACTGTAGCATCATTTTGAGGTTCGGAGCAACCTTACCACATCACTGTGGCATCATTTCTTAGGTAAATAGCAACCCTCATTACATCACTGTAGCATCATTTTGAGGTTCGTAGCAACTCTCACCACATCACTGTAGCATCATTTCTTAGGTAAATAGCAACCCTCATTACATCACTGTAGCATCATTTTGCGGTTCGTAGCAACTCTCACCACATCACTGTAGCATCATTTTGAGATTCGTAGCAACTCTCACCACATCACTGTAGCATCATTTCTTAGGTAAATAGCAACCCTCATTACATCACTGTAGCATCACTTTGAGTTTCGTAGCAACTCTCACCACATCACTGTAGCATCATTTCTTAGGTAAATAGCAACCCTCATTACATCACTGTAGCATCATTTTGCGGTTCGTAGCAACTCTCACCACATCACTGTAGCATCATTTTGAGATTCGTAGCAACTCTCACCACATCACTGTAGCATCATTTCTTAGGGAAGTAGCAACTCTCATTACACCGCTTTAGCATTATTTTGAAATTACTATCAACTCTCACCACATCACTGTAGCATCACTTCTTAGGTTTGTAGCAACTCTCACTACATCACTGTCGCATCATTTTGAGATTCGTAGCAACTCTCACCACATCACTGTAGCATCATTTTGAGGTTCGTAGCAACTCTCACCACATCACTGTGGCATCATTTCTTAGGTAAATAGCAACCCTCATTACATCACTGTACCATCATTTTGAGGTTAGAGCAACTCTCACCACATAACTGTCGCATCATTTCTTAGGGAAGTAGCAACTGTCATTACACCGCTTTAGCATTATTTTGAAATGACTATCAACTCTCACTACATCACTGTAGCATCACTTCTTAGGTTTATCGCAACTCTCATTACATCACTTTAGCATCATTTTGAGGACTGTAGCAACTCTCACGACATCACTGTCGCATCATTTTGAGATTCGTAGCAACTCTCACCACATCACTGTAGCATCATTTCTTCCGTAAATAGCAACCCTCATTACATCACTGTTGCATCATTTTGAGGTTCGTAGCAACTCTCACCACATCACTGTAGCATCATTTTGAGATTCGTAGCAACTCTCACCACATCATTGTAGCATCATTTCTTAGGGAAGTAGCAACTCTCATTACACCGCTTTAGCATTATTTTGAAATTACTATCAACTCTCACCACATCACTGTGGCATCACTTCTTAGGTTTGTAGCAACTCTCATTACATCACTTTAGCATCATTTTGAGATTCGTAGCAACTCTCACGACATTACTGTCGCATCATTTTTAGACTCGTAGCAACTCTCACCAAATCACTGTCGCATCATTTTGAGGTTCGTAGCAACTCTCACCACATCACTGTGGCATCATTTCTTAGGTAAATAGCAACCCTCATTACATCACTGTACCATCATTTTGAGGTTAGAGCAACTCTCACCACATCACTGTCGCATCATTTCTTCGGGAAGTAGCAACTCTCATTACACCGCTTTAGCATTATTTTGAAATTACTATCAACTCTCACTACACCACTGTAGCATCACTTCTTAGGATTGTCGCAACTCTCATTACATCACTTTAGCATCATTTTGAGGACTGTAGCAACTCTCACGACATCACTGTCGCATCATTTTGAGATTCGTAGCAACTCTCACCACATCACTGTAGCATCATTTCTTCGGTAAATAGCAACCCTCATTACATCACTGTTGCATCATTTTGAGGTTCGTAGCAACTCTCACTACATCATTGTAGCATCATTTCTTAGGGAAGTAGCAACTCTCATTACACCGCTTTAGCATTATTTTGAAATTACTATCAACTCTCACCACATCACTGTAGCATCACTTCTTAGGTTTGTAGCAACTCTCATTACATCACTTTAGCATAATTTTGAGGATAGTAGCAACTCTCACGACATTACTTTAGCATCGTTTTGAGATTCGTAGCAACTCTCATTACATCACTGTAGCATCATTTTGAGGTTCGGAGCAACCTTACCACATCACTGTGGCATCATTTCTTAGGTAAATAGCAACCCTCATTACATCACTGTAGCATCATTTTGAGGTTCGTAGCAACTCTCACCACATCACTGTAGCATCATTTCTTAGGTAAATAGCAACCCTCATTACATCACTGTAGCATCATTTTGCGGTTCGTAGCAACTCTCACCACATCACTGTAGCATCATTTCTTAGGTAAATAGCAACCCTCATTACATCACTGTAGCATCATTTTGCGGTTCGTAGCAACTCTCACCACATCACTGTAGCATCATTTTGAGGTTCGTAGCAACTCTCACCACATCACTGTCGCATCATTTCTTAGGTAAATAGCAACCCTCATTACATCACTGTAGCATCATTTTGATGTTCGGAGCAACCTTACCACATCACTGTGGCATCATTTCTTAGGTAAATAGCAACCCTCATTACATCACTGTAGCATCATTTTGAGGTTCGTAGCAACTCTCACCACATCACTGTAGCATCATTTCTTAGGTAAATAGCAACCCTCATTACATCACTGTAGCATCATTTTGCGGTTCGTAGCAACTCTCACCACATCACTGTAGCATCATTTTGAGGTTCGTAGCAACTCTCACCACATCACTGTCGCATCATTTCTTAGGGAAGTAGCAACTCTCATTACACCGCTTTAGCATTATTTTGAAATTACTATCAACTCTCACTACACCACTGTAGCATCACTTCTTAGGATTGTCGCAACTCTCATTACATCACTTTAGCATCATTTTGAGGACTGTAGCAACTCTCACGACATCACTGTCGCATCATTTTGAGATTCGTAGCAACTCTCACCACATCACTGTAGCATCATTTCTTCGGTAAATAGCAACCCTCATTACATCACTGTTGCATCATTTTGAGGTTCGTAGCAACTCTCACTACATCATTGTAGCATCATTTCTTAGGGAAGTAGCAACTCTCATTACACCGCTTTAGCATTATTTTGAAATTACTATCAACTCTCACCACATCACTGTAGCATCACTTCTTAGGTTTGTAGCAACTCTCATTACATCACTTTAGCATCATTTTGAGGATAGTAGCAACTCTCACGACATTACTTTAGCATCGTTTTGAGATTCGTAGCAACTCTCATTACATCACTGTAGCATCATTTTGAGGTTCGGAGCAACCTTACCACATCACTGTGGCATCATTTCTTAGGTAAATAGCAACCCTCATTACATCACTGTAGCATCATTTTGAGGTTCGTAGCAACTCTCACCACATCACTGTAGCATCATTTCTTAGGTAAATAGCAACCCTCATTACATCACTGTAGCATCATTTTGCGGTTCGTAGCAACTCTCACCACATCACTGTAGCATCATTTTGAGATTCGTAGCAACTCTCACCACATCACTGTAGCATCATTTCTTAGGGAAGTAGCAACTCTCATCACACCGCTTTAGCATTATTTTGAAATTACTATCAACTCTCACCACATCACTGTAGCATCACTTCTTAGGTTTGTAGCAACTCTCATTACATCACTTTAGCGTCATTTTAAGATTCGTAGCAACTCTTACGACATTACTGTCGCATCATTTTGAGATTCGTAGCAACTCTCACCAAATCACTGTCGCATCATTTTGAGGTTCGTAGCAACTCTCACCACATCACTGTGGCATCATTTCTTAGGTAAATAGCAACCCTCATTACATCACTGTACCATCATTTTGAGGTTAGAGCAACTCTCACCACATCACTGTCGCATCATTTCTTAGGGAAGTAGCAACTCTCATTACACCGCTTTAGCATTATTTTGAAATTACTATCAACTCTCACTACACCACTGTAGCATCACTTCTTAGGATTGTCGCAACTCTCATTACATCACTTTAGCATCATTTTGAGGACTGTCGCAACTCTCACGACATCACTGTCGCATCATTTTGAGATTCGTAGCAACTCTCACCACATCACTGTAGCATCATTTCTTCGGTAAATAGCAACCCTCATTACATCACTGTTGCATCATTTTGAGGTTCGTAGCAACTCTCACTACATCATTGTAGCATCATTTCTTAGGGAAGTAGCAACTCTCATTACACCGCTTTAGCATTATTTTGAAATTACTATCAACTCTCCCCACATCACTGTAGCATCACTTCTTAGGTTTGTAGCAACTCTCATTACATCACTTTAGCATCATTTTGAGGATAGTAGCAACTCTCACGACATTACTTTAGCATCGTTTTGAGATTCGTAGCAACTCTCATTACATCACTGTAGCATCATTTTGAGGTTCGGAGCAACCTTACCACATCACTGTGGCATCATTTCTTAGGTAAATAGCAACCCTCATTACATCACTGTAGCATCATTTTGAGGTTCGTAGCAACTCTCACCACATCACTGTAGCATCATTTCTTAGGTAAATAGCAACCCTCATTACATCACTGTAGCATCATTTTGCGGTTCGTAGCAACTCTCACCACATCACTGTAGCATCATTTTGAGATTCGTAGCAACTCTCACCACATCACTGTAGCATAATTTCTTAGGGAAGTAGCAACTCTCATTACACCGCTTTAGCATTATTTTGAAATTACTATCAACTCTCACCACATCACTGTAGCATCACTTCTTAGGTTTGTAGCAACTCTCATTACATCACTTTAGCATCATTTTGAGATTCGTAGCAAATCTCACGACATTACTTTCGCATCATTTTGAGATTCGTAGCAACTCTCACCAAATCACTGTCGCATCATTTTGAGGTTCGTAGCAACTCTCACCACATCACTGTGGCATCATTTCTTAGGTAAATAGCAACCCTCATTACATCACTGTACCATCATTTTGAGGTTAGAGCAACTCTCACCACATCACTGTCGCATCATTTCTTAGGGAAGTAGGAACTCTCATTACACCGCTTTAGCATTATTTTGAAATTACTATCAACTCTCACTACACCACTGTAGCATCACTTCTTAGGATTGTCGCAACTCTCATTACATCACTTTAGCATCATTTTGAGGACTGTAGCAACTCTCACGACATCACTGTCGCATCATTTTGAGATTCGTAGCAACTCTCACCACATCACTGTAGCATCATTTCTTCGGTAAATAGCAACCCTCATTACATCACTGTTGCATCATTTTGAGGTTCGTAGCAACTCTCACTACATCATTGTAGCATCATTTCTTCGGGAAGTAGCAACTCTCATTACACCGCTTTAGCATTATTTTGAAATTACTATCAACTCTCACCACATCACTGTAGCATCACTTCTTAGGTTTGTAGCAACTCTCATTACATCACTTTAGCATCATTTTGAGGATAGTAGCAACTCTCACGACATTACTTTAGCATCGTTTTGAGATTCGTAGCAACTCTCATTACATCACTGTAGCATCATTTTGAGGTTCGGAGCAACCTTACCACATCACTGTGGCATCATTTCTTAGGTAAATAGCAACCCTCATTACATCACTGTAGCATCATTTTGAGGTTCGTAGCAACTCTCACCACATCACTGTAGCATCATTTCTTAGGTAAATAGCAACCCTCATTACATCACTGTAGCATCATTTTGCGGTTCGTAGCAACTCTCACCACATCACTGTAGCATCATTTTGAGATTCGTAGCAACTCTCACCACATCACTGTAGCATCATTTCTTAGGTAAATAGCAACCCTCATTACATCACTGTAGCATCACTTTGAGTTTCGTAGCAACTCTCACCACATCACTGTAGCATCATTTCTTAGGTAAATAGCAACCCTCATTACATCACTGTAGCATCATTTTGAGTTTCGAAGCAACTCTCACCACATCACTGTAGCATCATTTCTTAGGGAAGTAGCAACTCTCATTACACCGCTTTAGCATTATTTTGAAATTACTATCAACTCTCACCACATCACTGTAGCATCACTTCTTAGGTTTGTAGCAACTCTCATTACATCACTTTAGAATCATTTCGAGGTTAGTAGCAACTCTCACGACATTACTGTACCATGATTTTGAGATTAGTCGCAACTCTCATTACACTGCTTTAGCATTATTTTGAAATTACTATCAACTCTCACCACATCACTGTAGCATCACTTCTTAGGTTTTTAGCAACTCTCATTACATCACTATAGCATCATTTTGAGATTCGTAGCAACTCTCACAACATTACTGTCGCATCATTTTGAGGTTCGTAGCAACTCTCACCACATCACTGTAGCATCACTTCTTAGGTTTGTAGCAACTCTCATTACATCACTTTAGCATCATTTTGAGGATAGTAGCAACTCTCACGACATTACTTTAGCATCGTTTTGAGATTCGTAGCAACTCTCATAACATCACTGTAGCATCATTTTGAGGTTCGGAGCAACTCTCACCACATCACTGTGGCATCATTTCTTAGGTAAATAGCAACCCTCATTACATCACTGTAGCATCATTTTGAGGTTCGTAGCAACTCTCACCACATCACTGTAGCATCATTTCTTAGGTAAATAGCAACCCTCATTACATCACTGTAGCATCATTTTGAGATTCGTAGCAACTCTCACCAAATCACTGTAGCATCATTTTGAGGTTAGTAGCAACTCTCACCACATCACTGTGGCATCATTTCTTAGGTAAATAGCAACCCTCATTACATTACTGTACCATTATTTTGAGGTTAGAGCAACTCTCACCACATCACTGTCGCATCATTTCTTAGGGAAGTAGCAACTCTCATTACACCGCTTTAGCATTATTTTGAAATTACTATCAACTCTCACTACATCACTGTAGCATCACTTCTTAGGTTTGTCGCAACTCTCATTACATCACTTTAGCATCATTTTGAGGATCGTAGAAACTCTCACGACATCACTGTCGCATCATTTTGAGATTCGGAGCAACTCTCACCACATCACTGTAGCATCATTTCTTTGGTAAATAGCAACCCTCATTACATCACTGTTGCATCATTTTGAGGTTCGTAGCAACTCTCACTACATCATTGTAGCATCATTTCTTTGGGAAGTAGCAACTCTCATTACACCGCTTTAGCATTATTTTGAAATTACTATCAACTCTCACCACATCACTGTAGCATCACTTCTTAGGTTTGTAGCAACTCTCATTACATCACTTTAGCATCATTTGGAGATTCGTAGCAACTCTCACGACATTACTGTAGCATGATTTTGAGATTAGTAGCAACTCTCATTACATCACTGTAGCATCACTTCTTAGGTTCGTAGCAACTCTCACTACATCACTGTCGCATCATTTTGAGATTCGTAGCAACTCTCACCACATCACTGTAGCATCATTTTGAGGTTCGTAGCAACTCTCACCACATCACTGTGGCATCATTTCTTAGGTAAATAGCAACCCTCATTACATCACTGTACCATCATTTTGAGGTTAGAGCAACTCTCACCACATAACTGTCGCATCATTTCTTAGGGAAGTAGCAACTGTCATTACACCGCTTTAGCATTATTTTGAAATGACTATCAACTCTCACTACATCACTGTAGCATCACTTCTTAGGTTTATCGCAACTCTCATTACATCACTTTAGCATCATTTTGAGGACTGTAGCAACTCTCACGACATCACTGTCGCATCATTTTGAGATTCGTAGCAACTCTCACCACATCACTGTAGCATCATTTCTTCCGTAAATAGCAACCCTCATTACATCACTGTTGCATCATTTTGAGGATAGTAGCAACCCTCATTACATCACTGTAGCATCATTTTGAGGTTCGTAGCAACTCTCACCACATCACTGTAGCATCATTTCTTAGGTAAATAGCAACCCTCATTACATCACTGTAGCATCATTTTGCGGTTCGTAGCAACTCTCACCACATCACTGTAGCATCATTTTGAGATTCGTAGCAACTCTCACCACATCACTGTAGCATCATTTCTTAGGGAAGTAGCAACTCTCATTACACCGCTTTAGCATTATTTTGAAATTACTATCAACTCTCACCACATCACTGTAGCATCACTTCTTAGGTTTGTAGCAACTCTCATTACATCACTTTAGCATCATTTTGAGATTCGTAGCAACTCTCACGACATTACTGTCGCATCATTTTGAGATTCGTAGCAACTCTCACCAAATCACTGTCGCATCATTTTGAGGTTCGTAGCAACTCTCACCACATCACTGTGGCATCATTTCTTAGGTAAATAGCAACCCTCATTACATCACTGTACCATCATTTTGAGGTTAGAGCAACTCTCACCACATCACTGTCGCATCATTTCTTAGGGAAGTAGCAACTCTCATTACACCGCTTTAGCATTATTTTGAAATTACTATCAACTCTCACTACACCACTGTAGCATCACTTCTTAGGATTGTCGCAACTCTCATTACATCACTTTAGCATCATTTTGAGGACTGTAGCAACTCTCACGACATCACTGTCGCATCATTTTGAGATTCGTAGCAACTCTCACCACATCACTGTAGCATCATTTCTTCGGTAAATAGCAACCCTCATTACATCACTGTTGCATCATTTTGAGGTTCGTAGCAACTCTCACTACATCATTGTAGCATCATTTCTTCGGGAAGTAGCAACTCTCATTACACCGCTTTAGCATTATTTTGAAATTACTATCAACTCTCACCACATCACTGTAGCATCACTTCTTAGGTTTGTAGCAACTCTCATTACATCACTTTAGCATCATTTTGAGGATAGTAGCAACTCTCACGACATTACTTTAGCATCGTTTTGAGATTCGTAGCAACTCTCATTACATCACTGTAGCATCATTTTGAGGTTCGGAGCAACCTTACCACATCACTGTGGCATCATTTCTTAGGTAAATAGCAACCCTCATTACATCACTGTAGCATCATTTTGAGGTTCGTAGCAACTCTCACCACATCACTGTAGCATCATTTCTTAGGTAAATAGCAACCCTCATTACATCACTGTAGCATCATTTTGCGGTTCGTAGCAACTCTCACCACATCACTGTAGCATCATTTTGAGATTCGTAGCAACTCTCACCACATCACTGTAGCATCATTTCTTAGGTAAATAGCAACCCTCATTACATCACTGTAGCATCACTTTGAGTTTCGTAGCAACTCTCACCACATCACTGTAGCATCATTTCTTAGGTAAATAGCAACCCTCATTACATCACTGTAGCATCATTTTGAGTTTCGTAGCAACTCTCACCACATCACTGTAGCATCATTTCTTAGGGAAGTAGCAACTCTCATTACACCGCTTTAGCATTATTTTGAAATTACTATCAACTCTCACCACATTACTGTAGCATCACTTCTTAGGTTTGTAGCAACTCTCATTACATCACTTTAGAATCATTTCGAGGTTAGTAGCAACTCTCACGACATTACTGTACCATGATTTTGAGATTAGTCGCAACTCTCATTACACTGCTTTAGCATTATTTTGAAATTACTATCAACTCTCACCACATCACTGTAGCATCACTTCTTAGGTTTTTAGCAACTCTCATTACATCACTTTAGCATCATTTTGAGATTCGTAGCAACTCTCACAACATTACTGTCGCATCATTTTGAGGTTCGTAGCAACTCTCACCACATCACTGTAGCATCACTTCTTAGGTTTGTAGCAACTCTCATTACATCACTTTAGCATCATTTTGAGGAGAGTAGCAACTCTCACGACATTACTTTAGCATCGTTTTGAGATTCGTAGCAACTCTCATAACATCACTGTAGCATCATTTTGAGGTTCGGAGCAACTCTCACCACATCACTGTGGCATCATTTCTTAGGTAAATAGCAACCCTCATTACATCACTGTAGCATCATTTTGAGGTTCGTAGCAACTCTCACCACATCACTGTAGCATCATTTCTTAGGTAAATAGCAACCCTCATTACATCACTGTAGCATCATTTTGAGATTCGTAGCAACTCTCACCAAATCACTGTAGCATCATTTTGAGGTTAGTAGCAACTCTCACCACATCACTGTGGCATCATTTCTTAGGTAAATAGCAACCCTCATTACATTACTGTACCATTATTTTGAGGTTAGAGCAACTCTCACCACATCACTGTCGCATCATTTCTTAGGGAAGTAGCAACTCTCATTACACCGCTTTAGCATTATTTTGAAATTACTATCAACTCTCACTACATCACTGTAGCATCACTTCTTAGGTTTGTCGCAACTCTCATTACATCACTTTAGCATCATTTTGAGGATCGTTGCAACTCTCACGACATCACTGTCGCATCATTTTGAGATTCGTAGCAACTCTCACCACATCACTGTAGCATCATTTCTTAGGTAAATAGCAACCCTCATTACATCACTGTTGCATCATTTTGAGGTTCGTAGCAACTCTCACTACATCATTGTAGCATCATTTCTTAGGGAAGTAGCAACTCTCATTACACCGCTTTAGCATTATTTTGAAATTACTATCAACTCTCACCACATCACTGTAGCATCACTTCTTAGGTTTGTAGCAACTCTCATTACATCACTTTAGCATCATTTTGAGGATAGTAGCAACTCTCACGACATTACTTTAGCATCGTTTTGAGATTCGTAGCAACTCTCATTACATCACTGTAGCATCATTTTGAGGTTCGGAGCAACTCTCACCACATCACTGTGGCATCATTTCTTAGGTAAATAGCAACCCTCATTACATCACTGTAGCATCATTTTGAGGTTCGTAGCAACTCTCACCACATCACTGTAGCATCATTTCTTAGGTAAATAGCAACCCTCATTACATCACTGTAGTATCATTTTGAGGTTCGTAGCAACTCTCACCACATCACTGTAGCATCATTTTGAGGTTCGTAGCAACTCTCACCACATCACTGTAGCATCATTTCTTAGGTAAATAGCAACCCTCATTACATCACTGTAGCATCATTTTGAGATTCGTAGCAACTCTCACCACATCACTGTAGCATCGTTTTGAGATTCGTAGCAACTCTCATTACATCACTGTAGCATCATTTTGAGGTTCGGAGCAACCTTACCACATCACTGTGGCATCATTTCTTAGGTAAATAGCAACCCTCATTACATCACTGTAGCATCATTTTGAGGTTCGTAGCAACTCTCACCACATCACTGTAGCATCATTTCTTAGGTAAATAGCAACCCTCATTACATCACTGTAGCATCATTTTGAGTTTCGTAGCAACTCTCACCACATCACTGTAGCATCATTACTTAGGGAAGTAGCAACTCTCATTACACCGCTTTAGAATTATTTTGAAATTACTATCAACTCTCACCACATCACTGTAGCATCACTTCTTAGGTTTGTAGCAACTCTCATTACATCACTTTAGAATCATTTCGAGGTTAGTAGCAACTCTCACGACATTACTGTACCATGATTTTGAGATTAGTAGCAACTCTCATTACACTGCTTTAGCATTATTTTGAAATTACTATCAACTCTCACCACATCACTGTAGCATCACTTCTTAGGTTTTTAGCAACTCTCATTACATCACTTTAGCATCATTTTGAGATTCGTAGCAACTCTCACAACATTACTGTCGCATCATTTTGAGGTTCGTAGCAACTCTCACCACATCACTGTAGCATCACTTCTTAGGTTTGTAGCAACTCTCATTACATCACTTTAGCATCATTTTGAGGATAGTAGCAACTCTCACGACATTACTTTAGCATCGTTTTGAGATTCGTAGCAACTCTCATAACATCACTGTAGCATCATTTTGAGGTTCGGAGCAACTCTCACCACATCACTGTGGCATCATTTCTTAGGTAAATAGCAACCCTCATTACATCACTGTAGCATCATTTTGAGGTTCGTAGCAACTCTCACCACATCACT
The DNA here is from genome assembly GCF_037954235.1 of Aulostomus chinensis. Lineage (NCBI taxonomy): Eukaryota > Metazoa > Chordata > Actinopteri > Syngnathiformes > Aulostomidae > Aulostomus > Aulostomus chinensis. Next base: position 37,870,244 of record NC_141320.1, read on the forward strand.
GTAGCATCATTTCTTAGGTAAATAGCAACCCTCATTACATCACTGTAGCATCATTTTGAGATTCGTAGCAACTCTCACCACATCACTGTAGCATCATTTTGAGGTTCGTAGCAACTCTCACCACATCACTGTGGCATCATTTCTTAGATAAATAGCAACCCTCATTACATCACTGTACCATTATTTTGAGGTTAGAGCAACTCTCACCACATCACTGTCGCATCATTTCTTAGGGAAGTAGCAACTCTCATTACACCGCTTTAGCATTATTTTGAAATTACTATCAACTCTCACTACATCACTGTAGCATCACTTCTTAGGTTTGTCGCAACTCTCATTACATCACTTTAGCATCATTTTGAGGATCGTAGCAACTCTCACGACATCACTGTCGCATCATTTTGAGATTCGTAGCAACTCTCACCACATCACTGTAGCATCATTTCTTAAGTAAATAGCAACCCTCATTACATCACTGTTGCATCATTTTGAGGTTCGTAGCAACTCTCACTACATCATTGTAGCATCATTTCTTAGGGAAGTAGCAACTCTCATTACACCGCTTTAGCATTATTTTGAAATTACGATCAACTCTCACCACATCACTGTAGCATCACTTCTTAGGTTTGTAGCAACTCTCATTACATCACTTTAGCATCATTTTGAGATTCGTAGCAACTCTCACGACATTACTGTAGCATGATTTTGAGATTAGTAGCAACTCTCATAACATCACTGTAGCATCACTTCTTAGGTTCGTAGCAACTCTCACTACATCACTGTCGCATCATTTTGAGATTCGTAGCAACTCTCACCACATCACTGTCGCATCATTTTGAGGTTCGTAGCAACTCTCACCACATCACTGTAGCATCACTTCTTAGGTTTGTAGCAACTCTCATTACATCACTTTAGCATCATTTTGAGGTTAGTAGCAACTCTCACGACATTACTGTCGCATCATTTTGAGATTCGTAGCAACTCTCACCAAATCACTGTCGCATCATTTTGAGGTTCGTAGCAACTCTCACCACATCACTGTGGCATCATTTCTTAGGTAAATAGCAACCCTCATTACATCACTGTACCATCATTTTGAGGTTAGAGCAACTCTCACCACATCACTGTCGCATCATTTCTTAGGGAAGTAGCAACTCTCATTACACCGCTTTAGCATTATTTTGAAATTACTATCAACTCTCACTACACCACTGTAGCATCACTTCTTAGGATTGTCGCAACTCTCATTACATCACTTTAGCATCATTTTGAGGACTGTAGCAACTCTCACGACATCACTGTCGCATCATTTTGAGATTCGTAGCAACTCTCACCACATCACTGTAGCATCATTTCTTCGGTAAATAGCAACCCTCATTACATCACTGTTGCATCATTTTGAGGTTCGTAGCAACTCTCACTACATCATTGTAGCATCATTTCTTCGGGAAGTAGCAACTCTCATTACACCGCTTTAGCATTATTTTGAAATTACTATCAACTCTCACCACATCACTGTAGCATCACTTCTTAGGTTTGTAGCAACTCTCATTACATCACTTTAGCATCATTTTGAGGATAGTAACAACTCTCACGACATTACTTTAGCATCGTTTTGAGATTCGTAGCAACTCTCATTACATCACTGTAGCATCATTTTGAGGTTCGGAGCAACTCTCACCACATCACTGTGGCATCATTTCTTAGGTAAATAGCAACCCTCATTACATCACTGTAGCATCATTTTGAGGTTCGTAGCAACTCTCACCACATCACTGTAGCATCATTTCTTAGGTAAATAGCATCCCTCATTACATCACTGTAGCATCATTTTGCGGTTCGTAGCAACTCTCACCACATCACTGTAGCATCATTTTGAGATTCGTAGCAACTCTCACCACATCACTGTAGCATCATTTCTTAGGTAAATAGCAACCCTCATTACATCACTGTAGCATCATTTTGAGTTTCGTAGCAACTCTCACCACATCACTGCAGCATCATTTCTTATGTAAATAGCAACCCTCATTATATCACTGTAGTATCATTTTTAGATTCGTAGCAACTCTCACCACATCACTGTAGCATCATTTTGAGGTTCGTAGCAACTCTCACCACATCACTGTGGCATCATTTCTTAGGTAAATAGCAACCCTCATTACATCACTGTACCATCATTTTGAGGTTAGAGCAACTCTCACCACATCACTGTCGCATCATTTCTTAGGGAAGTAGCAACTCTCATTACACCGCTTTAGCATTATTTTGAAATTACTATCAACTCTCACTACACCACTGTAGCATCACTTCTTAGGATTGTCGCAACTCTCATAACATCACTTTAGCATCATTTTGAGGACTGTAGCAACTCTCACGACATCACTGTCGCATCATTTTGAGATTCGTAGCAACTCTCACCACATCACTGTAGCATCATTTCTTCTGTAAATAGCAACCCTCATTACATCACTGTTGCATCATTTTGAGGTTCGTAGCAACTCTCACTACATCATTGTAGCATCATTTCTGAGGGAAGTAGCAACTCTCATTACACCGCTTTAGCATCATTTTGCGGTTCGTAGCAACTCTCACCACATCACTGTAGCATCATTTCTTAGGGAAGTAGCAACTCTCATTACACCGCTTTAGCATTATTTTGAAATTACTATCAACTCTCACCACATCACTGTAGCATCACTTCTTAGGTTTGTAGCAACTCTCATTACATCACTTTAGCATCATTTTGAGGATAGTAGCAACTCTCACGACATTACTTTAGCATCGTTTTGAGATTCGTAGCAACTCTCATTACATCACTGTAGCATCATTTTGAGGTTCGGAGCAACTCTCACCACATCACTGTGGCATCATTTCTTAGGTAAATAGCAACCCTCATTACATCACTGTAGCATCATTTTGAGGTTCGTAGCAACTCTCACCACATCACTGTAGCATCATTTCTTAGGTAAATAGCAACCCTCATTACATCACTGTAGTATCATTTTGAGGTTCGTAGCAACTCTCACCACATCACTGTAGCATCATTTTGAGGTTCGTAGCAACTCTCACCACATCACTGTAGCATCATTTCTTAGGTAAATAGCAACCCTCATTACATCACTGTAGCATCATTTTGAGATTCGTAGCAACTCTCACCACATCACTGTAGCATCGTTTTGAGATTCGTAGCAACTCTCATTACATCACTGTAGCATCATTTTGAGGTTCGGAGCAACCTTACCACATCACTGTGGCATCATTTCTTAGGTAAATAGCAACCCTCATTACATCACTGTAGCATCATTTTGAGGTTCGTAGCAACTCTCACCACATCACTGTAGCATCATTTCTTAGGTAAATAGCAACCCTCATTACATCACTGTAGCATCATTTTGAGTTTCGTAGCAACTCTCACCACATCACTGTAGCATCATTACTTAGGGAAGTAGCAACTCTCATTACACCGCTTTAGAATTATTTTGAAATTACTATCAACTCTCACCACATCACTGTAGCATCACTTCTTAGGTTTGTAGCAACTCTCATTACATCACTTTAGAATCATTTCGAGGTTAGTAGCAACTCTCACGACATTACTGTACCATGATTTTGAGATTAGTAGCAACTCTCATTACACTGCTTTAGCATTATTTTGAAATTACTATCAACTCTCACCACATCACTGTAGCATCACTTCTTAGGTTTTTAGCAACTCTCATTACATCACTTTAGCATCATTTTGAGATTCGTAGCAACTCTCACAACATTACTGTCGCATCATTTTGAGGTTCGTAGCAACTCTCACCACATCACTGTAGCATCACTTCTTAGGTTTGTAGCAACTCTCATTACATCACTTTAGCATCATTTTGAGGATAGTAGCAACTCTCACGACATTACTTTAGCATCGTTTTGAGATTCGTAGCAACTCTCATAACATCACTGTAGCATCATTTTGAGGTTCGGAGCAACTCTCACCACATCACTGTGGCATCATTTCTTAGGTAAATAGCAACCCTCATTACATCACTGTTGCATCATTTTGAGGTTCGTAGCAACTCTCACCACATCACTGTAGCATCATTTCTTAGGTAAATAGCAACCCTCATTACATCACTGTAGCATCATTTTGAGATTCGTAGCAACTCTCACCACATCACTGTAGCATCATTTTGAGGTTCGTAGCAACTCTCACCACATCACTGTGGCATCATTTCTTAGATAAATAGCAACCCTCATTACATCACTGTACCATTATTTTGAGGTTAGAGCAACTCTCACCACATCACTGTCGCATCATTTCTTAGGGAAGTAGCAACTCTCATTACACCGCTTTAGCATTATTTTGAAATTACTATCAACTCTCACTACATCACTGTAGCATCACTTCTTAGGTTTGTCGCAACTCTCATTACATCACTTTAGCATCATTTTGAGGATCGTAGCAACTCTCACGACATCACTGTCGCATCATTTTGAGATTCGTAGCAACTCTCACCACATCACTGTAGCATCATTTCTTAAGTAAATAGCAACCCTCATTACATCACTGTTGCATCATTTTGAGGTTCGTAGCAACTCTCACTACATCATTGTAGCATCATTTCTTAGGGAAGTAGCAACTCTCATTACACCGCTTTAGCATTATTTTGAAATTACGATCAACTCTCACCACATCACTGTAGCATCACTTCTTAGGTTTGTAGCAACTCTCATTACATCACTTTAGCATCATTTTGAGATTCGTAGCAACTCTCACGACATTACTGTAGCATGATTTTGAGATTAGTAGCAACTCTCATAACATCACTGTAGCATCACTTCTTAGGTTCGTAGCAACTCTCACTACATCACTGTCGCATCATTTTGAGATTCGTAGCAACTCTCACCACATCACTGTCGCATCATTTTGAGGTTCGTAGCAACTCTCACCACATCACTGTAGCATCACTTCTTAGGTTTGTAGCAACTCTCATTACATCACTTTAGCATCATTTTGAGGTTAGTAGCAACTCTCACGACATTACTGTCGCATCATTTTGAGATTCGTAGCAACTCTCACCAAATCACTGTCGCATCATTTTGAGGTTCGTAGCAACTCTCACCACATCACTGTGGCATCATTTCTTAGGTAAATAGCAACCCTCATTACATCACTGTACCATCATTTTGAGGTTAGAGCAACTCTCACCACATCACTGTCGCATCATTTCTTAGGGAAGTAGCAACTCTCATTACACCGCTTTAGCATTATTTTGAAATTACTATCAACTCTCACTACACCACTGTAGCATCACTTCTTAGGATTGTCGCAACTCTCATTACATCACTTTAGCATCATTTTGAGGACTGTAGCAACTCTCACGACATCACTGTCGCATCATTTTGAGATTCGTAGCAACTCTCACCACATCACTGTAGCATCATTTCTTCGGTAAATAGCAACCCTCATTACATCACTGTTGCATCATTTTGAGGTTCGTAGCAACTCTCACTACATCATTGTAGCATCATTTCTTCGGGAAGTAGCAACTCTCATTACACCGCTTTAGCATTATTTTGAAATTACTATCAACTCTCACCACATCACTGTAGCATCACTTCTTAGGTTTGTAGCAACTCTCATTACATCACTTTAGCATCATTTTGAGGATAGTAACAACTCTCACGACATTACTTTAGCATCGTTTTGAGATTCGTAGCAACTCTCATTACATCACTGTAGCATCATTTTGAGGTTCGGAGCAACTCTCACCACATCACTGTGGCATCATTTCTTAGGTAAATAGCAACCCTCATTACATCACTGTAGCATCATTTTGAGGTTCGTAGCAACTCTCACCACATCACTGTAGCATCATTTCTTAGGTAAATAGCATCCCTCATTACATCACTGTAGCATCATTTTGCGGTTCGTAGCAACTCTCACCACATCACTGTAGCATCATTTTGAGATTCGTAGCAACTCTCACCACATCACTGTAGCATCATTTCTTAGGTAAATAGCAACCCTCATTACATCACTGTAGCATCATTTTGAGTTTCGTAGCAACTCTCACCACATCACTGCAGCATCATTTCTTATGTAAATAGCAACCCTCATTATATCACTGTAGTATCATTTTTAGATTCGTAGCAACTCTCACCACATCACTGTAGCATCATTTTGAGGTTCGTAGCAACTCTCACCACATCACTGTGGCATCATTTCTTAGGTAAATAGCAACCCTCATTACATCACTGTACCATCATTTTGAGGTTAGAGCAACTCTCACCACATCACTGTCGCATCATTTCTTAGGGAAGTAGCAACTCTCATTACACCGCTTTAGCATTATTTTGAAATTACTATCAACTCTCACTACACCACTGTAGCATCACTTCTTAGGATTGTCGCAACTCTCATAACATCACTTTAGCATCATTTTGAGGACTGTAGCAACTCTCACGACATCACTGTCGCATCATTTTGAGATTCGTAGCAACTCTCACCACATCACTGTAGCATCATTTCTTCTGTAAATAGCAACCCTCATTACATCACTGTTGCATCATTTTGAGGTTCGTAGCAACTCTCACTACATCATTGTAGCATCATTTCTGAGGGAAGTAGCAACTCTCATTACACCGCTTTAGCATCATTTTGCGGTTCGTAGCAACTCTCACCACATCACTGTAGCATCATTTTGAGATTCGTAGCAACTCTCACCACATCACTGTAGCATCATTTCTTAGGTAAATAGCAACCCTCATTACATCACTGTAGCATCATTTTGAGTTTCGTAGCAACTCTCACCACATCACTGTAGCATCATTTCTTAGGTAAATAGCAACCCTCATTACATCACTGTAGCATCATTTTGAGTTTCGTAGCAACTCTCACCACATCACTGTAGCATCATTTCTTAGGGAAGTAGCAACTCTCATTACACCGCTTTAGCATTATTTTGAAATTACTATCAACTCTCACCACATCACTGTAGCATCACTTCTTAGGTTTGTAGCAACTCTCATTACATCACTTTAGAATCATTTCGAGGTTAGTAGCAACTCTCACGACATTACTGTACCATGATTTTGAGATTAGTAGCAACTCTCATTACACTGCTTTAGCATTATTTTGAAATTACTATCAACTCTCACCACATCACTGTAGCATCACTTCTTAGGTTTTTAGCAACTCTCATTACATCACTTTAGCATCATTTTGAGATTCGTAGCAACTCTCACAACATTACTGTCGCATCATTTTGAGGTTCGTAGCAACTCTCACCACATCACTGTAGCATCACTTCTTAGGTTTGTAGCAACTCTCATTACATCACTTTAGCATCATTTTGAGGATAGTAGCAACTCTCACGACATTACTTTAGCATCGTTTTGAGATTCGTAGCAACTCTCATAACATCACTGTAGCATCATTTTGAGGTTCGTAGCAACTCTCACCACATCACTGTGGCATCATTTCTTAGGTAAATAGCAACCCTCATTACATCACTGTAGCATCATTTTGAGGTTCGTAGCAACTCTCACCACATCACTGTAGCATCATTTCTTAGGTAAATAGCAACCCTCATTACATCACTGTAGCATCATTTTGAGATTCGTAGCAACTCTCACCACATCACTGTAGCATCATTTTGAGGTTCGTAGCAACTCTCACCACATCACTGTGGCATCATTTCTTAGATAAATAGCAACCCTCATTACATCACTGTACCATTATTTTGAGGTTAGAGCAACTCTCACCACATCACTGTCGCATCATTTCTTTGGGAAGTAGCAACTCTCATTACACCGCTTTAGCATTATTTTGAAATTACTATCAACTCTCACTACATCACTGTTGCATCACTTCTTAGGTTTGTCGCAACTCTCATTACATCACTTTAGCATCATTTTGAGGATCGTAACAACTCTCACGACATCACTGTCGCATCATTTTGAGATTCGTAGCAACTCTCACCACATCACTGTAGCATCATTTCTTAGGTAAATAGCAACCCTCATTACATCACTGTTGCATCATTTTGAGGTTCGTAGCAACTCTCTCTACATCATTGTAGCATCATTTCTTAGGGAAGTAGCAACTCTCATTACACCGCTTTAGCATTATTTTGAAATTACTATCAACTCTCACCACATCACTGTAGCATCACTTCTTAGGTTTGTAGGAACTCTCATTACATCACTTTAGCATCATTTTGAGATTCGTAGCAACTCTCACGACATTACTGTAGCATGATTTTGAGATTAGTAGCAACTCTCATAACATCACTGTAGCATCACTTCTTAGGTTCGTAGCAACTCTCACTACATCACTGTCGCATCATTTTGAGATTCGTAGCAACTCTCACCACATCACTGTCGCATCATTTTGAGGTTCGTAGCAACTCTCACCACATCACTGTAGCATCACTTCTTAGGTTTGTAGCAACTCTCATTACATCACTTTAGCATCATTTTGAGTATAGTAGCAACTCTCACGACATTACTTTAGCATCGTTTTGAGATTCGTAGCAACTCTCATTACATCACTGTAGCATCATTTTGAGGTTCGGAGCAACCTTACCACATCACTGTGGCATCATTTCTTAGGTAAATAGCAACCCTCATTACATCACTGTAGCATCATTTTGAGGTTCGTAGCAACTCTCACCACATCACTGTAGCATCATTTCTTAGGTAAATAGCAACCCTCATTACATCACTGTAGCATCATTTTGTGGTTCGTAGCAACTCTCACCACATCACTGTAGCATCATTTTGAGATTCGTAGCAACTCTCACCACATCACTGTAGCATCATTTCTTAGGTAAATAGCAACCCTCATTACATCACTGTAGCATCATTTTGAGTTTCGTAGCAACTCTCACCACATCACTGTAGCATCATTTCTTAGGTAAATAGCAACCCTCATTACATCACTGTAGCATCATTTTGAGTTTCGTAGCAACTCTCACCACATCACTGTAGCATCATTTCTTAGGGAAGTAGCAACTCTCATTACACCGCTTTAGCATTATTTTGAAATTACTATCAACTCTCACCACATCACTGTAGCATCACTTCTTAGGTTTGTAGCAACTCTCATTACATCACTTTAGAATCATTTCGAGGTTAGTAGCAACTCTCACGACATTACTGTACCATGATTTTGAGATTAGTAGCAACTCTCATTACACTGCTTTAGCATTATTTTGAAATTACTATCAACTCTCACCACATCACTGTAGCATCACTTCTTAGGTTTTTAGCAACTCTCATTACATCACTTTAGCATCATTTTGAGATTCGTAGCAACTCTCACAACATTACTGTCGCATCATTTTGAGGTTCGTAGCAACTCTCACCACATCACTGTAGCATCACTTCTTTCGTTTGTAGCAACTCTCATTACATCACTTTAGCATCATTTTGAGGATAGTAGCAACTCTCACGACATTACTTTAGCATCGTTTTGAGATTCGTAGCAACCCTCATTACATCACTGTAGCATCATTTTGAGGTTCGTAGCAACTCTCACCACATCACTGTAGCATCATTTCTTAGGGAAGTAGCAACTCTCATTACACCGCTTTAGCATTATTTTGAAATTACTATCAACTCTCACCACATCACTGTAGCATCACTTCTTAGGTTTTTAGCAACTCTCATTACATCACTTTAGCATCATTTTGAGATTCGTAGCAACTCTCACGACATTACTGTCGCATCATTTTGAGATTCGTAGCAACTCTCACCACATCACTGTAGCATCATTTTGAGGTTCGTAGCAACTCTCACCACATCACTGTAGCATCATTTCTTAGGTAAATAGCAACCCTCATTATATCACTGTAGCATCATTTTGAGATTCGTAGCAACTCTCACCACATTACTGTAGCATCATTTTGAGGTTCGTAGCAACTCTCACCACATCACTGTAGCATCATTTTGAGGTTCGTAGCAACTCTCACCACATCACTGTGGCATCATTTCTTAGGTAAATAGCAACCCTCATTACATCACTGTACCATTATTTTGAGGTTAGAGCAACTCTCACCACATCACTGTCGCATCATTTCTTTGGGAAGTAGCAACTCTCATTACACCGCTTTAGCATTATTTTGAAATTACTATCAACTCTCACTACATCACTGTAGCATCACTTCTTAGGTTTGTCGCAACTCTCATTACATCACTTTAGCATCATTTTGAGGATCGTAACAACTCTCACGACATCACTGTCGCATCATTTTGAGATTCGTAGCAACTCTCACCACATCACTGTAGCATCATTTCTTAGGTAAATAGCAACCCTCATTACATCACTGTTGCATCATTTTGAGGTTCGTAGCAACTCTCACTACATCATTGTAGCATCATTTCTTCGGGAAGTAGCAACTCTCATTACACCGCTTTAGCATTATTTTGAAATTACTATCAACTCTCACCACATCACTGTAGCATCACTTCTTAGGTTTGTAGCAACTCTCATTACATCACTTTAGCATCATTTTGAGATTCGTAGCAACTCTCACGACATTACTGTAGCATGATTTTGAGATTAGTAGCAACTCTCATAACATCACTGTAGCATCACTTCTTAGGTTCGTAGCAACTCTCACCACATCACTGTCGCATCATTTTGAGGTTCGTAGCAACTCTCACCACATCACTGTAGCATCACTTCTTAGGTTTGTAGCAACTCTCATTACATCACTTTAGCATCATTTTGAGGATAGTAGCAACTCTCACGACATTACTTTAGCATCGTTTTGAGATTCGTAGCAACTCTCATAACATCACTGTAGCATCATTTTGAGGTTCGGAGCAACTCTCACCACATCACTGTGGCATCATTTCTTAGGTAAATAGCAACCCTCATTACATCACTGTAGCATCATTTTGAGGTTCGTAGCAACTCTCACCACATCACTGTAGCATCATTTCTTAGGTAAATAGCAACCCTCATTACATCACTGTAGCATCATTTTGAGATTCGTAGCAACTCTCACCACATCACTGTAGCATCATTTTGAGGTTCGTAGCAACTCTCACCACATCACTGTGGCATCATTTCTTAGATAAATAGCAACCCTCATTACATCACTGTACCATTATTTTGAGGTTAGAGCAACTCTCACCACATCACTGTCGCATCATTTCTTAGGTAAATAGCAACCCTCATTACATCACTGTAGCATCATTTTGAGTTTCGTAGCAACTCTCACCACATCACTGTAGCATCATTTCTTAGGGAAGTAGCAACTCTCATTACACCGCTTTAGCATTATTTTGAAATTACTATCAACTCTCACCACATCACTGTAGCATCACTTCTTAGGTTTGTAGCAACTCTCATTACATCACTTTAGAATCATTTCGAGGTTAGTAGCAACTCTCACGACATTACTGTACCATGATTTTGAGATTAGTAGCAACTCTCATTACACTGCTTTAGCATTATTTTGAAATTACTATCAACTCTCACCACATCACTGTAGCATCACTTCTTAGGTTTTTAGCAACTCTCATTACATCACTTTAGCATCATTTTGAGATTCGTAGCAACTCTCACAACATTACTGTCGCATCATTTTGAGGTTCGTAGCAACTCTCACCACATCACTGTAGCATCACTTCTTTGGTTTGTAGCAACTCTCATTACATCACTTTAGCATCATTTTGAGGATAGTAGCAACTCTCACGACATTACTTTAGCATCGTTTTGAGATTCGTAGCAACCCTCATTACATCACTGTAGCATCATTTTGAGGTTCGTAGCAACTCTCACCACATCACTGTAGCATCATTTCTTAGGGAAGTAGCAACTCTCATTACACCGCTTTAGCATTATTTTGAAATTACTATCAACTCTCACCACATCACTGTAGCATCACTTCTTAGGTTTTTAGCAACTCTCATTACATCACTTTAGCATCATTTTGAGATTCGTAGCAACTCTCACGACATTACTGTCGCATCATTTTGAGATTCGTAGCAACTCTCACCACATCACTGTAGCATCATTTTGAGGTTCGTAGCAACTCTCACCACATCACTGTAGCATCATTTCTTAGGTAAATAGCAACCCTCATTATATCACTGTAGCATCATTTTGAGATTCGTAGCAACTCTCACCACATCACTGTAGCATCATTTTGAGGTTCGTAGCAACTCTCACCACATCACTGTAGCATCATTTTGAGGTTCGTAGCAACTCTCACCACATCACTGTGGCATCATTTCTTAGGTAAATAGCAACCCTCATTACATCACTGTACCATTATTTTGAGGTTAGAGCAACTCTCACCACATCACTGTCGCATCATTTCTTTGGGAAGTAGCAACTCTCATTACACCGCTTTAGCATTATTTTGAAATTACTATCAACTCTCACTACATCACTGTAGCATCACTTCTTAGGTTTGTCGCAACTCTCATTACATCACTTTAGCATCATTTTGAGGATCGTAACAACTCTCACGACATCACTGTCGCATCATTTTGAGATTCGTAGCAACTCTCACCACATCACTGTAGCATCATTTCTTAGGTAAATAGCAACCCTCATTACATCACTGTTGCATCATTTTGAGGTTCGTAGCAACTCTCACTACATCATTGTAGCATCATTTCTTCGGGAAGTAGCAACTCTCATTACACCGCTTTAGCATTATTTTGAAATTACTATCAACTCTCACCACATCACTGTAGCATCACTTCTTAGGTTTGTAGCAACTCTCATTACATCACTTTAGCATCATTTTGAGATTCGTAGCAACTCTCACGACATTACTGTAGCATGATTTTGAGATTAGTAGCAACTCTCATAACATCACTGTAGCATCACTTCTTAGGTTCGTAGCAACTCTCACCACATCACTGTCGCATCATTTTGAGGTTCGTAGCAACTCTCACCACATCACTGTAGCATCACTTCTTAGGTTTGTAGCAACTCTCATTACATCACTTTAGCATCATTTTGAGGATAGTAGCAACTCTCACGACATTACTTTAGCATCGTTTTGAGATTCGTAGCAACTCTCATTACATCACTGTAGCATCATTTTGAGGTTCGGAGCAACCTTACCACATCACTGTGGCATCATTTCTTAGGTAAATAGCAACCCTCATTACATCACTGTAGCATCATTTTGAGGTTCGTAGCAACTCTCACCACATCACTGTAGCATCATTTCTTAGGTAAGTAGCAACCCTCATTACATCACTGTAGCATCATTTTGCGGTTCGTAGCAACTCTCACCACATCACTGTAGCATCATTTTGAGATTCGTAGCAACTCTCACCACATCACTGTAGCATCATTTCTTAGGTAAATAGCAACCCTCATTACATCACTGTAGCATCATTTTGAGATTCGTAGCAACTCTCACCACATCACTGTAGCATCATTTCTTAGGTAAATAGCAACCCTCATTACATCACTGTAGCATCATTTTGAGTTTCGTAGCAACTCTCACCACATCACTGTAGCATCATTTCTTAGGTAAATAGCAACCCTCATTACATCACTGTAGCATCATTTTGAGTTTCGTAGCAACTCTCACCACATCACTGTAGCATCATTTCTTAGTGAAGTAGCAACTCTCATTACACCGCTTTAGCATTATTTTGAAATTACTATCAACTCTCACCACATCACTGTAGCATCACTTCTTAGGTTTGTAGCAACTCTCATTACATCACTTTAGAATCATTTCGAGGTTAGTAGCAACTCTCACGACATTACTGTACCATGATTTTGAGATTAGTAGCAACTCTCATTACACTGCTTTAGCATTATTTTGAAATTACTATCAACTCTCACCACATCACTGTAGCATCACTTCTTAGGTTTTTAGCAACTCTCATTACATCACTTTAGCATCATTTTGAGATTCGTAGCAACTCTCACAACATTACTGTCGCATCATTTTGAGGTTCGTAGCAACTGTCACCACATCACTGTAGCATCACTTCTTAGGTTTGTAGCAACTCTCATTACATCACTTTAGCATCATTTTGAGGATAGTAGCAACTCTCACGACATTACTTTAGCATCGTTTTGAGATTCGTAGCAACTCTCATAACATCACTGTAGCATCATTTTGAGGTTCGGAGCAACTCTCACCACATCACTGTGGCATCATTTCTTAGGTAAATAGCAACCCTCATTACATCACTGTAGCATCATTTTGAGGTTCGTAGCAACTCTCACCACATCACTGTAGCATCATTTCTTAGGTAAATAGCAACCCTCATTACTTCACTGTGGCATCATTTTGAGATTCGTAGCAACTCTCACAACATCACTGTAGCATCATTTTGAGGTTCGTAGCAACTCTCACCACATCACTGTGGCATCATTTCTTAGATAAATAGCAACCCTCATTACATCACTGTACCATTATTTTGAGGTTAGAGCAACTCTCACCACATCACTGTCGCATCATTTCTTAGGGAAGTAGCAACTCTCATTACACCGCTTTAGCATTATTTTTAAATTACTATCAACTCTCACTACGTCACTGTAGCATCACTTCTTAGGTTTGTCGCAACTCTCATTACATCACTTTAGCATCATTTTGAGGATCGTAGCAACTCTCACGACATCACTGTCGCATCATTTTGAGATTCGTAGCAACTCTCACCACATCACTGTAGCATCATTTCTTAGGTAAATAGCAACCCTCATTACATCACTGTTGCATCATTTTGAGGTTCGTAGCAACTCTCACTACATCATTGTAGCATCATTTCTTAGGGAAGTAGCAACTCTCATTACACCGCTTTAGCATTATTTTGAAATTACTATCAACTCTCACCACATCACTGTAGCATCACTTCTTAGGTTTGTAGCAACTCTCATTACATCACTTTAGCATCATTTTGAGATTCGTAGCAACTCTCACGACATTACTGTACCATGATTTTGAGATTAGTAGCAACTCTCATTACACTGCTTTAGCATTATTTTGAAATTACTATCAACTCTCACCACATCACTGTAGCATCACTTCTTAGGTTTTTAGCAACTCTCATTACATCACTTTAGCATCATTTTGAGATTCGTAGCAACTCTCACGACATTACTGTCGCATCATTTTGAGATTCGTAGCAACTCTCACCACATCACTGTAGCATCATTTTGAGGTTCGTAGCAACTCTCACCACATCACTGTGGCATCATTTCTTAGGTAAATAGCAACCCTCATTATATCACTGTACCATCATTTTGAGGTTAGAGCAACTCTAACCACATCACTGTCGCATCATTTCTTAGGGAAGTAGCAACTCTCATTGCACCGCTTTAGCATTATTTTGAAATTACTATCAACTCTCACTACATCACTGTAGCATCACTTCTTAGGTTTATCGCAACTCTCATTACATCACTTTAGCATCATTTTGAGGATCGTAGAAACTCTCACGACATCACTGTCGCATCATTTTGAGATTCGTAGCATCATTTCTTAGGTAAATAGCAACCCTCATTACATCACTGTTGCATCATTTTGAGGTTCGTAGCAACTCTCACTACATCATTGTAGCATCATTTCTTCGGGAAGTAGCAACTCTCATTACACCGCTTTAGCATTATTTTGAAATTACTATCAACTCTCACCACATCACTGTAGCATCACTTCTTAGGTTTGTAGCAACTCTCATTACATCACTTTAGCATCATTTGGAGATTCGTAGCAACTCTCATTACATCACTGTAGCATCACTTCTTAGGTTCGTAGCAACTCTCACTATATCACTGTCGCATCATTTTGAGATTCGTAGCAACTCTCACCACATCACTGTAGCATCATTTTGAGATTCGTAGCAACTCTCACCACATCACTGTAGCATCATTTCTTAGGTAAATAGCAACCCTCATTACATCACTGTAGCATCATTTTGAGTTTCGTAGCAACTCTCACCACATCACTGTAGCATCATTTCTTAGGTAAATAGCAACCCTCATTACATCACTGTAGCATCATTTTGAGTTTCGTAGCAACTCTCACCACATCACTGTAGCATCATTTCTTAGTGAAGTAGCAACTCTCATTACACCGCTTTGGCATTATTTTGAAATTACTATCAACTCTCACCACATCACTGTAGCATCACTTCTTAGGTTTGTAGCAACTCTCATTACATCACTTTAGAATCATTTCGAGGTTAGTAGCAACTCTCACGACATTACTGTACCATGATTTTGAGATTAGTAGCAACTCTCATTACACTGCTTTAGCATTATTTTGAAATTACTATCAACTCTCACCACATCACTGTAGCATCACTTCTTAGGTTTTTAGCAACTCTCATTACATCACTTTAGCATCATTTTGAGATTCGTAGGAACTCTCACAACATTACTGTCGCATCATTTTGAGGTTCGTAGCAACTGTCACCACATCACTGTAGCATCACTTCTTAGGTTTGTAGCAACTCTCATTACATCACTTTAGCATCATTTTGAGGATAGTAGCAACTCTCACGACATTACTTTAGCATCGTTTTGAGATTCGTAGCAACTCTCATAACATCACTGTAGCATCATTTTGAGGTTCGGAGCAACTCTCACCACATCACTGTGGCATCATTTCTTAGGTAAATAGCAACCCTCATTACATCACTGTAGCATCATTTTGAGGTTCGTAGCAACTCTCACCACATCACTGTAGCATCATTTCTTAGGTAAATAGCAACCCTCATTACTTCACTGTGGCATCATTTTGAGATTCGTAGCAACTCTCACAACATCACTGTAGCATCATTTTGAGGTTCGTAGCAACTCTCACCACATCACTGTGGCATCATTTCTTAGATAAATAGCAACCCTCATTACATCACTGTACCATTATTTTGAGGTTAGAGCAACTCTCACCACATCACTGTCGCATCATTTCTTAGGGAAGTAGCAACTCTCATTACACCGCTTTAGCATTATTTTTAAATTACTATCAACTCTCACTACATCACTGTAGCATCACTTCTTAGGTTTGTCGCAACTCTCATTACATCACTTTAGCATCATTTTGAGGATCGTAGCAACTCTCACGACATCACTGTCGCATCATTTTGAGATTCGTAGCAACTCTCACCACATCACTGTAGCATCATTTCTTAGGTAAATAGCAACCCTCATTACATCACTGTTGCATCATTTTGAGGTTCGTAGCAACTCTCACTACATCATTGTAGCATCATTTCTTAGGGAAGTAGCAACTCTCATTACACCGCTTTAGCATTATTTTGAAATTACTATCAACTCTCACCACATCACTGTAGCATCACTTCTTAGGTTTGTAGCAACTCTCATTACATCACTTTAGCATCATTTTGAGATTCGTAGCAACTCTCACGACATTACTGTACCATGATTTTGAGATTAGTAGCAACTCTCATTACACTGCTTTAGCATTATTTTGAAATTACTATCAACTCTCACCACATCACTGTAGCATCACTTCTTAGGTTTTTAGCAACTCTCATTACATCACTTTAGCATCATTTTGAGATTCGTAGCAACTCTCACGACATTACTGTCGCATCATTTTGAGATTCGTAGCAACTCTCACCACATCACTGTAGCATCATTTTGAGGTTCGTAGCAACTCTCACCACATCACTGTGGCATCATTTCTTAGGTAAATAGCAACCCTCATTATATCACTGTACCATCATTTTGAGGTTAGAGCAACTCTAACCACATCACTGTCGCATCATTTCTTAGGGAAGTAGCAACTCTCATTGCACCGCTTTAGCATTATTTTGAAATTACTATCAACTCTCACTACATCACTGTAGCATCACTTCTTAGGTTTATCGCAACTCTCATTACATCACTTTAGCATCATTTTGAGGATCGTAGAAACTCTCACGACATCACTGTCGCATCATTTTGAGATTCGTAGCATCATTTCTTAGGTAAATAGCAACCCTCATTACATCACTGTTGCATCATTTTGAGGTTCGTAGCAACTCTCACTACATCATTGTAGCATCATTTCTTCGGGAAGTAGCAACTCTCATTACACCGCTTTAGCATTATTTTGAAATTACTATCAACTCTCACCACATCACTGTAGCATCACTTCTTAGGTTTGTAGCAACTCTCATTACATCACTTTAGCATCATTTGGAGATTCGTAGCAACTCTCATTACATCACTGTAGCATCACTTCTTAGGTTCGTAGCAACTCTCACTATATCACTGTCGCATCATTTTGAGATTCGTAGCAACTCTCACCACATCACTGTAGCATCATTTTGAGATTCGTAGCAACTCTCACCACATCACTGTAGCATCATTTCTTAGGTAAATAGCAACCCTCATTACATCACTGTAGCATCATTTTGAGTTTCGTAGCAACTCTCACCACATCACTGTAGCATCATTTCTTAGGTAAATAGCAACCCTCATTACATCACTGTAGCATCATTTTGAGTTTCGTAGCAACTCTCACCACATCACTGTAGCATCATTTCTTAGTGAAGTAGCAACTCTCATTACACCGCTTTAGCATTATTTTGAAATTACTATCAACTCTCACCACATCACTGTAGCATCACTTCTTAGGTTTGTAGCAACTCTCATTACATCACTTTAGAATCATTTCGAGGTTAGTAGCAACTCTCACGACATTACTGTACCATGATTTTGAGATTAGTAGCAACTCTCATTACACTGCTTTAGCATTATTTTGAAATTACTATCAACTCTCACCACATCACTGTAGCATCACTTCTTAGGTTTTTAGCAACTCTCATTACATCACTTTAGCATCATTTTGAGATTCGTAGGAACTCTCACAACATTACTGTCGCATCATTTTGAGGTTCGTAGCAACTGTCACCACATCACTGTAGCATCACTTCTTAGGTTTGTAGCAACTCTCATTACATCACTTTAGCATCATTTTGAGGATAGTAGCAACTCTCACGACATTACTTTAGCATCGTTTTGAGATTCGTAGCAACTCTCATAACATCACTGTAGCATCATTTTGAGGTTCGGAGCAACTCTCACCACATCACTGTGGCATCATTTCTTAGGTAAATAGCAACCCTCATTACATCACTGTAGCATCATTTTGAGGTTCGTAGCAACTCTCACCACATCACTGTAGCATCATTTCTTAGGTAAATAGCAACCCTCATTACTTCACTGTGGCATCATTTTGAGGTTCGTAGCAACTCTCACCACATCACTGTGGCATCATTTCTTAGATAAATAGCAACCCTCATTACATCACTGTACCATTATTTTGAGGTTAGAGCAACTCTCACCACATCACTGTCGCATCATTTCTTAGGGAAGTAGCAACTCTCATTACACCGCTTTAGCATTATTTTTAAATTACTATCAACTCTCACTACATCACTGTAGCATCACTTCTTAGGTTTGTCGCAACTCTCATTACATCACTTTAGCATCATTTTGAGGATCGTAGCAACTCTCACGACATCACTGTCGCATCATTTTGAGATTCGTAGCAACTCTCACCACATCACTGTAGCATCATTTCTTAGGTAAATAGCAACCCTCATTACATCACTGTTGCATCATTTTGAGGTTCGTAGCAACTCTCACTACATCATTGTAGCATCATTTCTTAGGGAAGTAGCAACTCTCATTACACCGCTTTAGCATTATTTTGAAATTACTATCAACTCTCACCACATCACTGTAGCATCACTTCTTAGGTTTGTAGCAACTCTCATTACATCACTTTAGCATCATTTTGAGATTCGTAGCAACTCTCACGACATTACTGTAGCATGATTTTGAGATTAGTAGCAACTCTCATAACATCACTGTAGCATCACTTCTTAGGTTCGTAGCAACTCTCACTACATCACTGTCGCATCATTTTGAGATTCGTAGCAACTCTCACCACATCACTGTCGCATCATTTTGAGGTTCGTAGCAACTCTCACCACATCACTGTAGCATCACTTCTTAGGTTTGTAGCAACTCTCATTACATCACTTTAGCATCATTTTGAGGATAGTAGCAACTCTCACGACATTACTTTAGCATCGTTTTGAGATTCGTAGCAACTCTCATTACATCACTGTAGCATCATTTTGAGGTTCGGAGCAACTCTCACCACATCACTGTGGCATCATTTCTTAGGTAAATAGCAACCCTCATTACATCACTGTAGCATCATTTTGAGGTTCGTAGCAACTCTCACCACATCACTGTAGCATCATTTCTTAGGTAAATAGCAACCCTCATTACATCACTGTAGCATCATTTTGCGGTTCGTAGCAACTCTCACCACATCACTGTAGCATCATTTTGAGATTCGTAGCAACTCTCACCACATCACTGTCGCATCATTTCTTAGGTAAATAGCAACCCTCATTACATCACTGTAGCATCATTTTGAGTTTCGTAGCAACTCTCACCACATCACTGCAGCATCATTTCTTATGTAAATAGCAACCCTCATTATATCACTGTAGTATCATTTTGCGGTTCGTAGCAACTCTCACCACATCACTGTAGCATCATTTTGAGGTTCGTAGCAACTCTCACCACATCACTGTAGCATCATTTCTTAGGTAAATAGCAACCCTCATTACATCACTGTAGCATCATTTTGAGGTTCGTAGCAACTCTCACCACATCACTGTAGCATCATTTCTTAGGGAAGTTGCAACTGTAGCATTATTTTGAAATTACTATCAACGCTCACCACATCACTGTAGCATCACTTCTTAGGTTTGTAGCAACTCTCATTACATCACTTTAGAATCATTTCGAGGTTCGTAGCAACTCTCACGACATTACTGTACCATGATTTTGAGATTAGTAGCAACTCTCATTACACTGCTTTAGCATTATTTTGAAATTACTATCAACTCTCACCACATCACTGTAGCATCACTTCTTAGGTTTTTAGCAACTCTCATTACATCACTTTAGCATCATTTTGAGATTCGTAGCAACTCTCACGACATTACTGTCGCATCATTTTGAGATTCGTAGCAACTCTCACCGCATCACTGTAGCATCATTTTGAGGTTCGTAGCAACTCTCACCACATCACTGTGGCATCATTTCTTAGGTAAATAGCAACCCTCATTATATCACTGTACCATCATTTTGAGGTTAGAGCAACTCTAACCACATCACTGTCGCATCATTTCTTAGGGAAGTAGCAACTCTCATTGCACCGCTTTAGCATTATTTTGAAATTACTATCAACTCTCACTACATCACTGTAGCATCACTTCTTAGGTTTATCGCAACTCTCATTACATCACTTTAGCATCATTTTGAGGATCGTAGAAACTCTCACGACATCACTGTCGCATCATTTTGAGATTCGTAGCATCATTTCTTAGGTAAATAGCAACCCTCATTACATCACTGTTGCATCATTTTGAGGTTCGTAGCAACTCTCACTACATCATTGTAGCATCATTTCTTAGGGAAGTAGCAACTCTCATTACACCGCTTTAGCATTATTTTGAAATTACTATCAACTCTCACCACATCACTGTAGCATCACTTCTTAGGTTTGTAGCAACTCTCATTACATCACTTTAGCATCATTTTGAGATTCGTAGCAACTCTCACGACATTACTGTAGCATGATTTTGAGATTAGTAGCAACTCTCATAACATCACTGTAGCATCACTTCTTAGGTTCGTAGCAACTCTCACTACATCACTGTCGCATCATTTTGAGATTCGTAGCAACTCTCACCACATCACTGTCGCATCATTTTGAGGTTCGTAGCAACTCTCACCACATCACTGTAGCATCACTTCTTAGGTTTGTAGCAACTCTCATTACATCACTTTGGCATCATTTTGAGGATAGTAGCAACTCTCACGACATTACTTTAGCATCGTTTTGAGATTCGTAGCAACTCTCATTACATCACTGTAGCATCATTTTGAGGTTCGGAGCAACTCTCACCACATCACTGTGGCATCATTTCTTAGGTAAATAGCAACCCTCATTACATCACTGTAGCATCATTTTGAGGTTCGTAGCAACTCTCACCACATCACTGTAGCATCATTTCTTAGGTAAATAGCAACCCTCATTACATCACTGTAGCATCATTTTGCGGTTCGTAGCAACTCTCACCACATCACTGTAGCATCATTTTGAGATTCGTAGCAACTCTCACCACATCACTGTCGCATCATTTCTTAGGTAAATAGCAACCCTCATTACATCACTGTAGCATCATTTTGAGTTTCGTAGCAACTCTCACCACATCACTGCAGCATCATTTCTTATGTAAATAGCAACCCTCATTATATCACTGTAGTATCATTTTTCGGTTCGTAGCAACTCTCACCACATCACTGTAGCATCATTTTGAGGTTCGTAGCAACTCTCACCACATCACTGTAGCATCATTTCTTAGGTAAATAGCAACCCTCATTACATCACTGTAGCATCATTTTGAGGTTCGTAGCAACTCTCACCACATCACTGTAGCATCATTTCTTAGGGAAGTTGCAACTGTAGCATTATTTTGAAATTACTATCAACGCTCACCACATCACTGTAGCATCACTTCTTAGGTTTGTAGCAACTCTCATTACATCACTTTAGAATCATTTCGAGGTTCGTAGCAACTCTCACGACATTACTGTACCATGATTTTGAGATTAGTAGCAACTCTCATTACACTGCTTTAGCATTATTTTGAAATTACTATCAACTCTCACCACATCACTGTAGCATCACTTCTTAGGTTTTTAGCAACTCTCATTACATCACTTTAGCATCATTTTGAGATTCGTAGCAACTCTCACGACATTACTGTCGCATCATTTTGAGATTCGTAGCAACTCTCACCGCATCACTGTAGCATCATTTTGAGGTTCGTAGCAACTCTCACCACATCACTGTGGCATCATTTCTTAGGTAAATAGCAACCCTCATTATATCACTGTACCATCATTTTGAGGTTAGAGCAACTCTAACCACATCACTGTCGCATCATTTCTTAGGGAAGTAGCAACTCTCATTGCACCGCTTTAGCATTATTTTGAAATTACTATCAACTCTCACTACATCACTGTAGCATCACTTCTTAGGTTTATCGCAACTCTCATTACATCACTTTAGCATCATTTTGAGGATCGTAGAAACTCTCACGACATCACTGTCGCATCATTTTGAGATTCGTAGCATCATTTCTTAGGTAAATAGCAACCGTCATTACATCACTGTTGCATCATTTTGAGGTTCGTAGCAACTCTCACTACATCATTGTAGCATCATTTCTTAGGGAAGTAGCAACTCTCATTACACCGCTTTAGCATTATTTTGAAATTACTATCAACTCTCACCACATCACTGTAGCATCACTTCTTAGGTTTGTAGCAACTCTCATTACATCACTTTAGCATCATTTGGAGATTCGTAGCAACTCTCATTACATCACTGTAGCATCACTTCTTAGGTTCGTAGCAACTCTCACTATATCACTGTCGCATCATTTTGAGATTCGTAGCAACTCTCACCACATCACTGTCGCATCATTTTGAGGTTCGTAGCAACTCTCACCACATCACTGTAGCATCACTTCTTAGGTTTGTAGCAACTCTCATGACATCACTTTAGCATCATTTTGAGGATAGTAGCAACTCTCACGACATTACTTTAGCATCGTTTTGAGATTCGTAGCAACTCTCATTACATCACTGTAGCATCATTTCTTAGGTAAATAGCAACCCTCATTACATCACTGTAGCATCATTTTGAGATTCGTAGCAACTCTCACCACATCACTGTAGCATCATTTCTTAGGTAAATAGCAACCCTCATTATATCACTGTAGTATCATTTTGCGGTTCGTAGCAACTCTCACCACATCACTGTAGCATCATTTCTTAGGTAAATAGCAACCCTCATTACATCACTGTTGCATCATTTTGAGGTTCGTAGCAACTCTCACTACATCATTGTAGCATCATTTCTTAGGGAAGTAGCAACTCTCATTACACCGCTTTAGCATTATTTTGAAATTACTATCAACTCTCACCACATCACTGTAGCATCACTTCTTAGGTTTGTAGCAACTCTCATTACATCACTTTAGCATCATTTTGAGATTCGTAGCAACTCTCACGACATTACTGTAGCATGATTTTGAGATTAGTAGCAACTCTCATTACATCACTGTAGCATCACTTCTGAGGTTCGTAGCAACTCTCACTACATCACTGTCGCATCATTTTGAGATTCGTAGCAACTCTCACCACATCACTGTCGCATCATTTTGAGGTTTGTAGCAACTCTCATTACATCACTTTAGCATCATTTTGAGGATAGTAGCAACTCTCACGACATTACTTTAGCATCGTTTTGAGATTCGTTGCAACTCTCATTACATCACTGTAGCATCATTTTGAGGTTCGGAGCAACTCTCACCACATCACTGTGGCATCATTTCTTAGGTAAATAGCAACCCTCATTACATCACTGTAGCATCATTTTGAGGTTCGTAGCAACTCTCACCACATCACTGTGGCATCATTTCTTAGGTAAATAGCAACCCTCATTACTTCACTGTAGCATCATTTTGAGGTTCGTAGCAACTCTCAACACATCACTGTAGCATCATTTCTTAGGTAAATAGCAACCCTCATTACATCACTGTAGCATCATTTTGAGATTCGTAGCAACTCTCACCACATCACTGTAGCATCATTTTGAGGTTCGTAGCAACTCTCACCACATCACTGTGGCATCATTTCTTAGGTGAATAGCAACCCTCATTACATCACTGTACCATCATTTTTAGGTTAGAGCAACTCTCACCACATCACTGTCGCATCATTTCTTAGGGAAGTAGCAACTCTCATTACACCGCTTTAGCATTATTTTGAAATTACTATCAACTCTCACTACATCACTGTAGCATCACTTCTTAGGTTTGTCGCAACTCTCATTACATCACTTTAGCATCATTTTTAGGATCGTAGCAACTCTCACGACATCACTGTCGCATCATTTTGAGATTCGTAGCATCATTTCTTAGGTAAATAGCAACCCTCATTACATCACTGTTGCATCATTTTGAGGTTCGTAGCAACTCTCACTACATCATTGTAGCATCATTTCTTAGGGAAGTAGCAACTCTCATTACACCGCTTTAGCATTATTTTGAAATTACTATCAACTCTCACCACATCACTGTAGCATCACTTCTTAGGTTTGTAGCAACTCTCATTACATCACTTTAGAATCATTTCGAGGTTAGTAGCAACTCTCACGACATTACTGTACCATGATTTTGAGATTAGTAGCAACTCTCATTACACTGCTTTAGCATTATTTTGAAATTACTATCAACTCTCACCACATCACTGTAGCATCACTTCTTAGGTTTTTAGCAACTCTCATTACATCACTTTAGCATCATTTTGAGATTCGTAGGAACTCTCACAACATTACTGTCGCATCATTTTGAGGTTCGTAGCAACTGTCACCACATCACTGTAGCATCACTTCTTAGGTTTGTAGCAACTCTCATTACATCACTTTAGCATCATTTTGAGGATAGTAGCAACTCTCACGACATTACTTTAGCATCGTTTTGAGATTCGTAGCAACTCTCATAACATCACTGTAGCATCATTTTGAGGTTCGGAGCAACTCTCACCACATCACTGTGGCATCATTTCTTAGGTAAATAGCAACCCTCATTACATCACTGTAGCATCATTTTGAGGTTCGTAGCAACTCTCACCACATCACTGTAGCATCATTTCTTAGGTAAATAGCAACCCTCATTACTTCACTGTGGCATCATTTTGAGATTCGTAGCAACTCTCACAACATCACTGTAGCATCATTTTGAGGTTCGTAGCAACTCTCACCACATCACTGTGGCATCATTTCTTAGATAAATAGCAACCCTCATTACATCACTGTACCATTATTTTGAGGTTAGAGCAACTCTCACCACATCACTGTCGCATCATTTCTTAGGGAAGTAGCAACTCTCATTACACCGCTTTAGCATTATTTTTAAATTACTATCAACTCTCACTACATCACTGTAGCATCACTTCTTAGGTTTGTCGCAACTCTCATTACATCACTTTAGCATCATTTTGAGGATCGTAGCAACTCTCACGACATCACTGTCGCATCATTTTGAGATTCGTAGCAACTCTCACCACATCACTGTAGCATCATTTCTTAGGTAAATAGCAACCCTCATTACATCACTGTTGCATCATTTTGAGGTTCGTAGCAACTCTCACTACATCATTGTAGCATCATTTCTTAGGGAAGTAGCAACTCTCATTACACCGCTTTAGCATTATTTTGAAATTACTATCAACTCTCACCACATCACTGTAGCATCACTTCTTAGGTTTGTAGCAACTCTCATTACATCACTTTAGCATCATTTTGAGATTCGTAGCAACTCTCACGACATTACTGTAGCATGATTTTGAGATTAGTAGCAACTCTCATAACATCACTGTAGCATCACTTCTTAGGTTCGTAGCAACTCTCACTACATCACTGTCGCATCATTTTGAGATTCGTAGCAACTCTCACCACATCACTGTCGCATCATTTTGAGGTTCGTAGCAACTCTCACCACATCACTGTAGCATCACTTCTTAGGTTTGTAGCAACTCTCATTACATCACTTTAGCATCATTTTGAGGATAGTAGCAACTCTCACGACATTACTTTAGCATCGTTTTGAGATTCGTAGCAACTCTCATTACATCACTGTAGCATCATTTTGAGGTTCGGAGCAACTCTCACCACATCACTGTGGCATCATTTCTTAGGTAAATAGCAACCCTCATTACATCACTGTAGCATCATTTTGAGGTTCGTAGCAACTCTCACCACATCACTGTAGCATCATTTCTTAGGTAAATAGCAACCCTCATTACATCACTGTAGCATCATTTTGCGGTTCGTAGCAACTCTCACCACATCACTGTAGCATCATTTTGAGATTCGTAGCAACTCTCACCACATCACTGTCGCATCATTTCTTAGGTAAATAGCAACCCTCATTACATCACTGTAGCATCATTTTGAGTTTCGTAGCAACTCTCACCACATCACTGCAGCATCATTTCTTATGTAAATAGCAACCCTCATTATATCACTGTAGTATCATTTTGCGGTTCGTAGCAACTCTCACCACATCACTGTAGCATCATTTTGAGGTTCGTAGCAACTCTCACCACATCACTGTAGCATCATTTCTTAGGTAAATAGCAACCCTCATTACATCACTGTAGCATCATTTTGAGGTTCGTAGCAACTCTCACCACATCACTGTAGCATCATTTCTTAGGGAAGTTGCAACTGTAGCATTATTTTGAAATTACTATCAACGCTCACCACATCACTGTAGCATCACTTCTTAGGTTTGTAGCAACTCTCATTACATCACTTTAGAATCATTTCGAGGTTCGTAGCAACTCTCACGACATTACTGTACCATGATTTTGAGATTAGTAGCAACTCTCATTACACTGCTTTAGCATTATTTTGAAATTACTATCAACTCTCACCACATCACTGTAGCATCACTTCTTAGGTTTTTAGCAACTCTCATTACATCACTTTAGCATCATTTTGAGATTCGTAGCAACTCTCACGACATTACTGTCGCATCATTTTGAGATTCGTAGCAACTCTCACCGCATCACTGTAGCATCATTTTGAGGTTCGTAGCAACTCTCACCACATCACTGTGGCATCATTTCTTAGGTAAATAGCAACCCTCATTATATCACTGTACCATCATTTTGAGGTTAGAGCAACTCTAACCACATCACTGTCGCATCATTTCTTAGGGAAGTAGCAACTCTCATTGCACCGCTTTAGCATTATTTTGAAATTACTATCAACTCTCACTACATCACTGTAGCATCACTTCTTAGGTTTATCGCAACTCTCATTACATCACTTTAGCATCATTTTGAGGATCGTAGAAACTCTCACGACATCACTGTCGCATCATTTTGAGATTCGTAGCATCATTTCTTAGGTAAATAGCAACCCTCATTACATCACTGTTGCATCATTTTGAGGTTCGTAGCAACTCTCACTACATCATTGTAGCATCATTTCTTAGGGAAGTAGCAACTCTCATTACACCGCTTTAGCATTATTTTGAAATTACTATCAACTCTCACCACATCACTGTAGCATCACTTCTTAGGTTTGTAGCAACTCTCATTACATCACTTTAGCATCATTTTGAGATTCGTAGCAACTCTCACGACATTACTGTAGCATGATTTTGAGATTAGTAGCAACTCTCATAACATCACTGTAGCATCACTTCTTAGGTTCGTAGCAACTCTCACTACATCACTGTCGCATCATTTTGAGATTCGTAGCAACTCTCACCACATCACTGTCGCATCATTTTGAGGTTCGTAGCAACTCTCACCACATCACTGTAGCATCACTTCTTAGGTTTGTAGCAACTCTCATTACATCACTTTAGCATCATTTTGAGGATAGTAGCAACTCTCACGACATTACTTTAGCATCGTTTTGAGATTCGTAGCAACTCTCATTACATCACTGTAGCATCATTTTGAGGTTCGGAGCAACTCTCACCACATCACTGTGGCATCATTTCTTAGGTAAATAGCAACCCTCATTACATCACTGTAGCATCATTTTGAGGTTCGTAGCAACTCTCACCACATCACTGTAGCATCATTTCTTAGGTAAATAGCAACCCTCATTACATCACTGTAGCATCATTTTGCGGTTCGTAGCAACTCTCACCACATCACTGTAGCATCATTTTGAGATTCGTAGCAACTCTCACCACATCACTGTCGCATCATTTCTTAGGTAAATAGCAACCCTCATTACATCACTGTAGCATCATTTTGAGTTTCGTAGCAACTCTCACCACATCACTGCAGCATCATTTCTTATGTAAATAGCAACCCTCATTATATCACTGTAGTATCATTTTGCGGTTCGTAGCAACTCTCACCACATCACTGTAGCATCATTTTGAGGTTCGTAGCAACTCTCACCACATCACTGTAGCATCATTTCTTAGGTAAATAGCAACCCTCATTACATCACTGTAGCATCATTTTGAGGTTCGTAGCAACTCTCACCACATCATTGTAGCATCATTTCTTAGGGAAGTAGCAACTCTCATTACACCGCTTTAGCATTATTTTGAAATTACTATCAACTCTCACCACATCACTGTAGCATCACTTCTTAGGTTTGTAGCAACTCTCATTACATCACTTTAGCATCATTTGGAGATTCGTAGCAACTCTCATTACATCACTGTAGCATCACTTCTTAGGTTCGTAGCAACTCTCACTATATCACTGTCGCATCATTTTGAGATTCGTAGCAACTCTCACCACATCACTGTCGCATCATTTTGAGGTTCGTAGCAACTCTCACCACATCACTGTAGCATCACTTCTTAGGTTTGTAGCAACTCTCATGACATCACTTTAGCATCATTTTGAGGATAGTAGCAACTCTCACGACATTACTTTAGCATCGTTTTGAGATTCGTAGCAACTCTCATTACATCACTGTAGCATCATTTCTTAGGTAAATAGCAACCCTCATTACATCACTGTAGCATCATTTTGAGATTCGTAGCAACTCTCACCACATCACTGTAGCATCATTTCTTAGGTAAATAGCAACCCTCATTATATCACTGTAGTATCATTTTGCGGTTCGTAGCAACTCTCACCACATCACTGTAGCATCATTTCTTAGGTAAATAGCAACCCTCATTACATCACTGTTGCATCATTTTGAGGTTCGTAGCAACTCTCACTACATCATTGTAGCATCATTTCTTAGGGAAGTAGCAACTCTCATTACACCGCTTTAGCATTATTTTGAAATTACTATCAACTCTCACCACATCACTGTAGCATCACTTCTTAGGTTTGTAGCAACTCTCATTACATCACTTTAGCATCATTTTGAGATTCGTAGCAACTCTCACGACATTACTGTAGCATGATTTTGAGATTAGTAGCAACTCTCATTACATCACTGTAGCATCACTTCTGAGGTTCGTAGCAACTCTCACTACATCACTGTCGCATCATTTTGAGATTCGTAGCAACTCTCACCACATCACTGTCGCATCATTTTGAGGTTTGTAGCAACTCTCATTACATCACTTTAGCATCATTTTGAGGATAGTAGCAACTCTCACGACATTACTTTAGCATCGTTTTGAGATTCGTTGCAACTCTCATTACATCACTGTAGCATCATTTTGAGGTTCGGAGCAACTCTCACCACATCACTGTGGCATCATTTCTTAGGTAAATAGCAACCCTCATTACATCACTGTAGCATCATTTTGAGGTTCGTAGCAACTCTCACCACATCACTGTGGCATCATTTCTTAGGTAAATAGCAACCCTCATTACTTCACTGTAGCATCATTTTGAGGTTCGTAGCAACTCTCAACACATCACTGTAGCATCATTTCTTAGGTAAATAGCAACCCTCATTACATCACTGTAGCATCATTTTGAGATTCGTAGCAACTCTCACCACATCACTGTAGCATCATTTTGAGGTTCGTAGCAACTCTCACCACATCACTGTGGCATCATTTCTTAGGTGAATAGCAACCCTCATTACATCACTGTACCATCATTTTTAGGTTAGAGCAACTCTCACCACATCACTGTCGCATCATTTCTTAGGGAAGTAGCAACTCTCATTACACCGCTTTAGCATTATTTTGAAATTACTATCAACTCTCACTACATCACTGTAGCATCACTTCTTAGGTTTGTCGCAACTCTCATTACATCACTTTAGCATCATTTTTAGGATCGTAGCAACTCTCACGACATCACTGTCGCATCATTTTGAGATTCGTAGCATCATTTCTTAGGTAAATAGCAACCCTCATTACATCACTGTTGCATCATTTTGAGGTTCGTAGCAACTCTCACTACATCATTGTAGCATCATTTCTTAGGGAAGTAGCAACTCTCATTACACCGCTTTAGCATTATTTTGAAATTACTATCAACTCTCACCACATCACTGTAGCATCACTTCTTAGGTTTGTAGCAACTCTCATTACATCACTTTAGCATCATTTTGAGATTCGTAGCAACTCTCACGACATTACTGTAGCATGATTTTGAGATTAGTAGCAACTCTCATTACATCACTGTAGCATCACTTCTTAGGTTCGTAGCAACTCTCAGTACATCACTGTCGCATCTTTTTGAGATTCGTAGCAATTCTCACCACATCACTGTCGCATCATTTTGAGGTTCGTAGCAACTCTCACCACATCACTGTAGCATCACTTCTTAGGTTTGAAGCAACTCTCATTACATCACTTTAGCATCATTTTGAGGAAAGTAGCAACTCTCACGACATTACTTTAGCATCGTTTTGAGATTCGTTGCAACTCTCATTACATCACTGTAGCATCATTTTGAGGTTCGGAGCAACTCTCACCACATCACTGTGGCATCATTTCTTAGGTAAATAGCAACCCTCATTACATCACTGTAGCATCATTTTGAGGTTCGTAGCAACTCTCACCACATCACTGTAGCATCATTTCTTAGGTAAATAGCAACCCTCATTCCATCACTGTAGCATCATTTTGCGGTTCGTAGCAACTCTCACCACATCACTGTAGCATCATTTTGAGATTCGTAGCAACTCTCACCACATCACTGTAGCATCATTTCTTAGGTAAATAGCAACCCTCATTACATCACTGTGGCATCATTTTGAGTTTCGTAGCAACTCTCACCACATCACTGCAGCATCATTTCTTAGGTAAATAGCAACCCTCATTATATCACTGTAGTATCATTTTGCGGTTCGTAGCAACTCTCACCACATCACTGTAGCATCATTTCTTAGGGAAGTTGCAACTGTAGCATTATTTTGAAATTACTATCAACTCTCACCACATCACTGTAGCATCACTTCTTAGGTTTGTAGCAACTCTCATTACATCACTTTAGAATCATTTCGAGGTTCGTAGTATCTCTCACGACATTACTGTACCATGATTTTGAGATTAGTAGCAACTCTCATTACATCACTGTAGCATCACTTCTTAGGTTCGGAGCAACTCTCACTACATCACTGTAGCATCATTTTTTAGGTTCGTAGCAACTCTCACCACATCACTGTGGCATCATTTCTTCGGTAAATAGCAACCCTCATGACATCACTGTAGAATCATTTTGAGGTTCGTAGCAACTGTCACCACATCACTGTCGCATCATTTCTTAGGGAAGTAGCAACTCTCATTACACCGCTTTCGCATTATTTTGAAATTACTATCAACTCTCACCACATCACTGTAGCATCACTTTTTAGGTTTTTTAGCAACTCTCATTACATCACTTTAGCATCATTTTGAGAATCGTAGCAACTCTCACTACATCACTGTTGCATCATTTCGAGGATAGGAGCAACTCTCACGACATTACTTTAGCATCATTTTGAGATTCGTAGCAACTCTCATTACATCACTGTAGCATCATTTTGAGGTTCGTAGCAACTCTCACCACATCACTGTAGCATCATTTCTTAGGTTTTTAACAACTCTCATTACATCACTTTAGCATCATTTTGAGATTCGTAGCAACTCTCACGACATTACTGTCGCATCATTTTGAGATTCGTAGCAACTCTCACCGCATCACTATAGCATCATTTTGAGGTTCGTAGCAACTCTCACCACATCACTGTGGCATCATTTCTTAGATAAATAGCAACCCTCATTATATCACTGTACCATCATTTTGAGGTTAGAGCAACTCTAACCACATCACTGTCGCATCATTTCTTAGGGAAGTAGCAACTCTCATTGCACCGCTTTAGCATTATTTTGAAATTACTATCAACTCTCACTACATCACTGTAGCATCACTTCTTAGGTTTATCGCAACTCTCATTACATCACTTTAGCATCATTTTGAGGATCGTAGAAACTCTCACGACATCACTGTCGCATCATTTTGAGATTCGTAGCATCATTTCTTAGGTAAATAGCAACCCTCATTACATCACTGTTGCATCATTTTGAGGTTCGTAGCAACTCTCACTACATCATTGTAGCATCATTTCTTAGGGAAGTAGCAACTCTCATTACACCGCTTTAGCATTATTTTGAAATTACTATCAACTCTCACCACATCACTGTAGCATCACTTCTTAGGTTTGTAGCAACTCTCATTACATCACTTTAGCATCATTTTGAGGTTCGTAGCAACTCTCATTACATCACTGTAGCATCACTTCTTAGGTTCGTAGCAACTCTCACTACATCACTGTCGCATCATTTTGAGA
Organism: Aulostomus chinensis; assembly: GCF_037954235.1. Lineage (NCBI taxonomy): Eukaryota > Metazoa > Chordata > Actinopteri > Syngnathiformes > Aulostomidae > Aulostomus > Aulostomus chinensis. The sequence continues at coordinate 37,903,576 of NC_141320.1, forward strand.
TTCGTAGCAACTCTCACCACATCACTGTCGCATCATTTTGAGGTTCGTAGCAACTCTCACCACATCACTGTAGCATCACTTCTTAGGTTTGTAGCAACTCTCATTACATATCTTTAGCATCATTTTGAGGATAGTAGCAACTCTCACGACATTACTTTAGCATCATTTTGAGATTCGTAGCAACTCTCACCACATCACTGTAGCATCATTTCTTAGGTAAATAGCAACCCTCATTATATCACTGTAGTATCATTTTGCGGTTCGTAGCAACTCTCACCACATCACTGTGGCATCATTTTGAGGTTCGTAGCAACTCTCACCACATCACTGTAGCATAATTTCTTAGGTAAATAGCAACCCTCATTACATCACTGTAGCATCATTTTGAGGTTCGTAGCAACTCTCACCACATCACTGTAGCATCATTTCTTAGGGAAGTAGCAACTCTCATTACACCGCTTTAGCATTATTTTGAAATTACTATCAACTCTCACCACATCACTGTAGCATCACTTCTTAGGTTTTTAGCAACTGTCATTACATCACTTTAGCATCATTTTGAGATTCGTAGCAACTCTCACGACATTACTGTCGCATCATTTTGAGATTCGTAGCAACTCTCACCACATCACTGTAGCATCATTTTGAGGTTCGTAGCAACTCTCACCACATCACTGTGGCATCATTTCTTAGGTAAATAGCAACCCTCATCATATCACTGTACCATCATTTTGAGGTTGGAGTAACTCTCACCACATCACTGTCGCATCATTTCTTAGGGAAGTAGCAACTCTCATTACACCGCTTTAGCATTATTTTGAAATTACTATCAACTCTCACCACATCACTGTAGCATCACTTCTTAGGTTTGTAGCAACTCTCATTACATCACTTTAGCATCATTTTGAGATTCGTAGCAACTCTCACGACATTACTGTAGCATGATTTTGAGATTAGTAGCAACTCTCATTACATCACTGTAGCATCACTTCTTAGGTTCGTAGCAACTCTCACCACATCACTGTCGCATCATTTTGAGGTTTGTAGCAACTCTCATTACATCACTTTAGCATCATTTTGAGGATAGTAGCAACTCTCACGACATTACTTTAGCATCGTTTTGAGATTCGTTGCAACTCTCATTACATCACTGTAGCATCATTTTGAGGTTCGGAGCAACTCTCACCACATCACTGTGGCATCATTTCTTAGGTAAATAGCAACCCTCATTACATCACTGTAGCATCATTTTGAGGTTCGTAGCAACTCTCACCACATCACTGTGGCATCATTTCTTAGTTAAATAGCAACCCTCATTACTTCACTGTAGCATCATTTTGAGGTTCGTAGCAACTCTCAACACATCACTGTAGCATCATTTCTTAGGTAAATAGCAACCCTCATTACATCACTGTAGCATCATTTTGAGATTCGTAGCAACTCTCACCACATCACTGTAGCATCATTTTGAGGTTCGTAGCAACTCTCACCACATCACTGTGGCATCATTTCTTAGGTAAATAGCAACCCTCATTACATCACTGTACCATCATTTTTAGGTTAGAGCAACTCTCACCACATCACTGTCGCATCATTTCTTAGGGAAGTAGCAACTCTCATTACACCGCTTTAGCATTATTTTGAAATTACTATCAACTCTCACTACATCACTGTAGCATCACTTCTTAGGTTTGTCGCAACTCTCATTACATCACTTTAGCATCATTTTTAGGATCGTAGCAACTCTCACGACATCACTGTCGCATCATTTTGAGATTCGTAGCATCATTTCTTAGGTAAATAGCAACCCTCATTACATCACTGTTGCATCATTTTGAGGTTCGTAGCAACTCTCACTACATCATTGTAGCATCATTTCTTAGGGAAGTAGCAACTCTCATTACACCGCTTTAGCATTATTTTGAAATTACTATCAACTCTCACCACATCACTGTAGCATCACTTCTTAGGTTTGTAGCAACTCTCATTACATCACTTTAGCATCATTTGGAGATTCGTAGCAACTCTCATTACATCACTGTAGCATCACTTCTTAGGTTCGTAGCAACTCTCACTACATCACTGTCGCATCATTTTGAGATTCGTAGCAACTCTCACCACATCACTGTCGCATCATTTTGAGGTTCGTAGCAACTCTCACCACATCACTGTAGCATCACTTCTTAGGTTTGTAGCAACTCTCATGACATCACTTTAGCATCATTTTGAGGATAGTAGCAACTCTCACGACATTACTTTAGCATCGTTTTGAGATTCGTAGCAACTCTCATTACATCACTGTAGCATCATTTCTTAGGTAAATAGCAACCCTCATTACATCACTGTAGCATCATTTTGAGATTCGTAGCAACTCTCACCACATCACTGTCGCATCATTTCTTAGGTAAATAGCAACCCTCATTATATCACTGTAGTATCATTTTGCGGTTCGTAGCAACTCTCACCACATCACTGTCGCATCATTTCTTAGGTAAATAGCAACTCTCACCACATCACTGTAGCATCATTTTGAGGTTCGTAGCAACTCTCACCACATCACTGTAGCATAATTTCTTAGGTAAATAGCAACCCTCATTACATCACTGTAGCATCATTTTGAGGTTCGTAGCAACTCTCACCACATCACTGTAGCATCATTTCTTAGGGAAGTAGCAACTCTCATTACACCGCTTTAGCATTATTTTGAAATTACTATCAACTCTAAACCACATCACTGTAGCATCACTTCTTAGGTTTTTAGCAACTCTCATTACATCACTTTAGCATCATTTTGAGATTCGTAGCAACTCTCACGACATTACTGTCGCATCATTTTGAGATTCGTAGCAACTCTCACCACATCACTGTAGCATCATTTTGAGGTTCGTAGCAACTCTCACCACATCACTGTGGCATCATTTCTTAGGTAAATAGCAACCCTCATTATATCACTGTTCCATCATTTTGAGGTTAGAGCAACTCTCACCACATCACTGTCGCATCATTTCTTAGGGAAGTAGCAACTCTCATTACACCGCTTTAGCATTATTTTGAAATTACTATCAACTCTCACTACATCACTGTAGCATCACTTCTTAGGTTTGTCGCAACTCTCATTACATCACTTTAGCATCATTTTGAGGATCGTAGCAACTCTCACGACATCACTGTCGCATCATTTTGAGATTCGTAGCAACTCTCACCACATCACTGTAGCATCATTTCTTAGGTTCGTAGCAACTCTCACTACATCACTGTTGCATCATTTTGAGGTTCGTAGCAACTCTCACTACATCATTGTAGCATCATTTCTTAGGGAAGTAGCAACTCTCATTACACCGCTTTAGCATTATTTTGAAATTACTATCAACTCTCACCACATCACTGTAGCATCACTTCTTAGGTTTGTAGCAACTCTCATTACATCACTTTAGCATCATTTTGAGATTCGTAGCAACTCTCACGACATTACTGTAGCATGATTTTGAGATTAGTAGCAACTCTCATTACATCACTGTAGCATCACTTCTTAGGTTCGTAGCAACTCTCACTACATCACTGTCGCATCATTTTGAGATTCGTAGCAACTCTCACCACATCACTGTCACATCATTTTGAGGTTTGTAGCAACTCTCATTACATCACTTTAGCATCATTTTGAGGATAGTAGCAACTCTCACGACATTACTTTAGCATCGTTTTGAGATTCGTTGCAACTCTCATTACATCACTGTAGCATCATTTTGAGGTTCGGAGCAACTCTCACCACATCACTGTGGCATCATTTCTTAGGTAAATAGCAACCCTCATTACATCACTGTAGCATCATTTTGAGGTTCGTAGCAACTCTCACCACATCACTGTGGCATCATTTCTTAGGTAAATAGCAACCCTCATTACATCAATGTACCATCATTTTGAGGTTAGAGCAACTCTCACCACATCACTGTCGCATCATTTCTTAGGGAAGTAGCAACTCTCATTACACTGCTTTAGCATTATTTTGAAATTACTATCAACTCTCACTACATCACTGTAGCATCACTTCTTAGGTTTGTCGCAACTCTCATTACATCACTTTAGCATCATTTTTAGGATCGTAGCAACTCTCACGACATCACTGTCGCATCATTTTGAGATTCGTAGCAACTCTCACCACATCACTGTAGCATCATTTCTTAGGTAAATAGCAACCCTCATTACATCACTGTTGCATCATTTTGAGGTTCGTAGCAACTCTCACTACATCATTGTAGCATCATTTCCTCGGGAAGTAGCAACTCTCACTACACCGCTTTAGCATTATTTTGAAATTACTATCAACTCTCACCACATCACTGTAGCATCACTTCTTAGGTTTGTAGCAACTCTCATTACATCACTTTAGCATCATTTTGAGATTCGTAGCAACTCTCACGACATTACTGTAGCATGATTTTGAGATTAGTAGCAACTCTCATTACATCACTGTAGCATCACTTCTTAGGTTCGTAGCAACTCTCAGTACATCACTGTCGCATCTTTTTGAGATTCGTAGCAACTCTCACCACATCACTGTCGCATCATTTTGAGGTTCGTAGCAACTCTCACCACATCACTGTAGCATCACTTCTTAGGTTTGAAGCAACTCTCATTACATCACTTTAGCATCATTTTGAGGATAGTAGCAACTCTCACGACATTACTTTAGCATCGTTTTGAGATTCGTTGCAACTCTCATTACATCACTGTAGCATCATTTTGAGGTTCGGAGCAACTCTCACCACATCACTGTGGCATCATTTCTTAGGTAAATAGCAACCCTCATTACATCACTGTAGCATCATTTTGAGGTTCGTAGCAACTCTCACCACATCACTGTAGCATCATTTCTTAGGTAAATAGCAACCCTCATTCCATCACTGTAGCATCATTTTGCGGTTCGTAGCAACTCTCACCACATCACTGTAGCATCATTTTGAGATTCGTAGCAACTCTCACCACATCACTGTAGCATCATTTCTTAGGTAAATAGCAACCCTCATTCCATCACTGTAGTATCATTTTGCGGTTCGTAGCAACTCTCACCACATCACTGTAGCATCATTTCTTAGGGAAGTTGCAACTGTAGCATTATTTTGAAATTACTATCAACTCTCACCACATCACTGTAGCATCACTTCTTAGGTTTGTAGCAACTCTCATTACATCACTTTAGAATCATTTCGAGGTTCGTAGTATCTCTCACGACATTACTGTACCATGATTTTGAGATTAGTAGCAACTCTCATTACATCACTGTAGCATCACTTCTTAGGTTCGGAGCAACTCTCACTGCATCACTGTAGCATCATTTTTTAGGTTCGTAGCAACTCTCACCACATCACTGTGGCATCATTTCTTAGGTAAATAGCAACCCTCATTACATCACTGTAGAATCATTTTGAGGTTCGTAGCAACTGTCACCACATCACTGTCGCATCATTTCTTAGGGAAGTAGCAACTCTCATTACACCGCTTTCGCATTAATTTGAAATTACTATCAACTCTCACCACATCACTGTAGCATCACTTTTTAGGTTTTTTAGCAACTCTCATTACATCACTTTAGCATCATTTTGAGGTTCGTAGCAACTCTCACCACATCACTGTAGCATCATTTCTTAGGTTTTTAGCAACTCTCATTACAACACTTTAGCATCATTTTGAGATTCGTAGCAACTCTCACCGCATCACTATAGCATCATTTTGAGGTTCGTAGCAACTCTCACCACATCACTGTGGCATCATTTCTTAGATAAATAGCAACCCTCATTATATCACTGTACCATCATTTTGAGGTTAGAGCAACTCTAACCACATCACTGTCGCATCATTTCTTCGGGAAGTAGCAACTCTCATTGCACCGCTTTAGCATTATTTTGAAATTACTATCAACTCTCACTACATAACTGTAGCATCACTTCTTAGGTTTATCGCAACTCTCATTACATCACTTTAGCATCATTTTGAGGATCGTAGAAACTCTCACGACATCACTGTCGCATCATTTTGAGATTCGTAGCATCATTTCTTAGGTTAATAGCAACCCTCATTACATCACTGTTGCATCATTTTGAGGTTCGTAGCAACTCTCACTACATCATTGTAGCATCATTTCTTAGGGAAGTAGCAACTCTCATTACACCGCTTTAGCATTATTTTGAAATTACTATCAACTCTCACCACATCACTGTAGCATCACTTCTTAGGTTTGTAGCAACTCTCATTACATCACTTTAGCATCATTTGGAGATTCGTAGCAACTCTCATTACATCACTGTAGCATCACTTCTTAGGTTCGTAGCAACTCTCACTACATCACTGTCGCATCATTTTGAGATTCGTCGCAACTCTCACCACATCACTGTCGCATCATTTTGAGGTTCGTAGCAACTCTCACCACATCACTGTAGCATCACTTCTTAGGTTTGTAGCAACTCTCATTACATATCTTTAGCATCATTTTGAGGATAGTAGCAACTCTCACGACATTACTTTAGCATCGTTTTGAGATTCGTAGCAACTCTCATTACATCACTGCAGCATCATTTCTTAGATAAATAGCAACCCTCATTACATCACTGTAGCATCATTTTGAGATTCGTAGCAACTCTCACCACATCACTGTAGCATCATTTCTTAGGTAAATAGCAACCCTCATTATATCACTGTAGTATCATTTTGCGGTTCGTAGCAACTCTCACCACATCACTGTAGCATCATTTTGAGGTTCGTAGCAACTCTCACCACATCACTGTAGCATAATTTCTTAGGTAAATAGCAACCCTCATTACATCACTGTAGCATCATTTTGAGGTTCGTAGCAACTCTCACCACATCACTGTAGCATCATTTCTTGGGGAAGTAGCAACTCTCATTACACCGCTTTAGCATTATTTTGAAATTACTATCAACTCTCACCACATCACTGTAGCATCACTTCTTAGGTTTTTAGCAACTCTCATTACATCACTTTAGCATCATTTTGAGATTCGTAGCAACTCTCACGACATTACTGTCGCATCATTTTGAGATTCGTAGCAACTCTCACCACATCACTGTAGCATCATTTTGAGGTTCGTAGCAACTCTCACCACATCACTGTGGCATCATTTCTTAGGTAAATAGCAACCCTCATCATATCACTGTACCATCATTTTGAGGTTGGAGTAACTCTCACCACATCACTGTCGCATCATTTCTTAGGGAAGTAGCAACTCTCATTACACCGCTTTAGCATTATTTTGAAATTACTATCAACTCTCACTACATCACTGTAGCATCACTTCTTAGGTTTGTCGCAACTCTCATTACATCACTTTAGCATCATTTTGAGGATCGTAGCAACTCTCACGACATCACTGTCGCATCATTTTGAGATTCGTAGCAACTCTCACCACATCACTGTAGCATCATTTCTTAGGTAAATAGCAACCCTCATTACATCACTGTTGCATCATTTTGAGGTTCGTAGCAACTCTCACTACATCATTGTAGCATCATTTCTTTTGGAAGTAGCAACTCTCATTACACCGCTTTAGCATTATTTTGAAATTACTATCAACTCTCACCACATCACTGTAGCATCACTTCTTAGGTTTGTAGCAACTCTCATTACATCACTTTAGCATCATTTTGAGATTCGTAGCAACTCTCACGACATTACTGTAGCATGATTTTGAGATTCGTAGCAACTCTCACCACATCACTGTCGCATCATTTTGAGGTTCGTAGCAACTCTCATTACATCACTTTAGCATCATTTTGAGGATAGTAGCAACTCTCACGACATTACTTTAGCATCGTTTTGAGATTCGTAGCAACTCTCATTACATCACTGTAGCATCATTTTGAGGTTCGGAGCAACTCTCACCACATCACTGTGGCATCATTTCTTAGGTAAATAGCAACCCTCATTACATCACTGTAGCATCATTTTGAGGTTCGTAGCAACTCTCACCACATCACTGTAGCATCATTTCTTAGGTAAATAGCAACCCTCATTACATCACTGTAGCATCATTTTGAGATTCGTAGCAACTCTCACCACATCACTGTAGCATCATTTTGAGGTTCGTAGCAACTCTCACCACATCACTGTGGCATCATTTCTTAGGTAAATAGCAACCCTCATCATATCACTGTACCATCATTTTGAGGTTGGAGTAACTCTCACCACATCACTGTCGCATCATTTCTTAGGGAAGTAGCAACTCTCATTACACCGCTTTAGCATTATTTTGAAATTACTATCAACTCTCACTACATCACTGTAGCATCACTTCTTAGGTTTGTCGCAACTCTCATTACATCACTTTAGCATCATTTTGAGGATCGTAGCAACTCTCACGACATCACTGTCGCATCATTTTGAGATTCGTAGCAACTCTCACCACATCACTGTAGCATCATTTCTTAGGTAAATAGCAACCCTCATTACATCACTGTTGCATCATTTTGAGGTTCGTAGCAACTCTCACTACATCATTGTAGCATCATTTCTTTGGGAAGTAGCAACTCTCATTACACCGCTTTAGCATTATTTTGAAATTACTATCAACTCTCACCACATCACTGTAGCATCACTTCTTAGGTTTGTAGCAACTCTCATTACATCACTTTAGCATCATTTTGAGATTCGTAGCAACTCTCACGACATTACTGTAGCATGATTTTGAGATTAGTAGCAACTCTCATTACATCACTGTAGCATCACTTCTTAGGTTCGTAGCAACTCTCACTACATCACTGTCGCATCATTTTGAGATTCGTAGCAACTCTCACCACATCACTGTCGCATCATTTTGAGGTTCGTAGCAACTCTCATTACATCACTTTAGCATCATTTTGAGGATAGTAGCAACTCTCACGACATTACTTTAGCATCGTTTTGAGATTCGTAGCAACTCTCATTACATCACTGTAGCATCATTTTGAGGTTCGGAGCAACTCTCACCACATCACTGTGGCATCATTTCTTAGGTAAATAGCAACCCTCATTACATCACTGTAGCATCATTTTGAGGTTCGTAGCAACTCTCACCACATCACTGTAGCATCATTTCTTAGGTAAATAGCAACCCTCATTACATCACTGTAGCATCATTTTGAGGTTCGTAGCAACTCTCACCACATCACTGTGGCATCATTTCTTAGGTAAATAGCAACTGTCACGACATCACTGTCGCATCATTTTGAGATTCGTAGCAACTCTCACCACATCACTGTAGCATCATTTCTTAGGGAAGTAGCAACTCTCATTACACCGCTTTAGCATTATTTTGAAATTACTATCAACTCTCACCACATCACTGTAGCATCACTTCTTAGGTTTGGAGCAACTCTCATTACATCACTTTAGCATCATTTGGAGATTCGTAGCAACTCTCATTACATCACTGTAGCATCACTTCTTAGGTTCGTAGCAACTCTCACTACATCACTGTCGCATCATTTTGAGATTCGTAGCAACTCTCACCACATCACTGTCGCATCATTTTGAGGTTCGTAGCAACTCTCATTACATCACTTTAGCATCATTTTGAGGATAGTAGCAACTCTCACGACATTACTTTAGCATCGTTTTGAGATTCGTAGCAACTCTCATTACATCACTTTAGCATCATTTTGAGGATAGTAGCAACTCTCACCACATCACTGTCGCATCATTTCTTAGGGAAGTAGCAACTCTCATTACACCGCTTTAGCATTATTTTGAAATTACTATCAACTCTCACTACATCACTGTAGCATCACTTCTTAGGTTTGTAGCAACTCTCATTACATCACTTTAGCATCATTTTGAGATTCGTAGCAACTCTCACGACATTACTGTAGCATGATTTTGAGATTAGTAGCAACTCTCATTACATCACTGTAGCATCACTTCTTAGGTTCATAGCAACTCTCACTACATCACTGTCGCATCATTTTGAGATTCGTAGTAACTCTCACCACATCACTGTCGCATCATTTTGAGGTTTGTAGCAACTCTCATTACATCACTTTAGCATCATTTTGAGGATAGTAGCAACTCTCACGACATTACTTTAGCATCGTTTTGAGATTCGTAGCAACTCTCATTACATCACTGTAGCATCATTTTGAGGTTCGGAGCAACTCTCACCACATCACTGTGGCATCATTTCTTAGGTAAATAGCAACCCTCATTACATCACTGTAGCATCATTTTGAGGTTCGTAGCAACTCTCACCACATCACTGTAGCATCATTTCTTAGGTAAATAGCAACCCTCATTACATCACTGTAGCATCATTTTGAGATTCGTAGCAACTCTCACCACATCACTGTAGCATCATTTTGAGGTTCGTAGCAACTCTCACCACATCACTGTGGCATCATTTCTTAGGTAAATAGCAACCCTCATTACATCACTGTACCATCATTTTGAGGTTAGAGCAACTCTCACCACATCACTGTCGCATCATTTCTTAGGGAAGTAGCAACTCTCATTACACCGCTTTAGCATTATTTTGAAATTACTATCAACTCTCACTACATCACTGTAGCATCACTTCTTAGGTTTGTCGCAACTCTCACTACATCACTGTAGCATCATTTTGCGGTTCGTAGCAACTCTCACCACATCACTGTAGCATCATTTTGAGATTCGTAGCAACTCTCACCACATCACTGTAGCATCATTTCTTAGGTAAATAGCAACCCTCATTACATCACTGTGGCATCATTTTGAGTTTCGTAGCAACTCTCACCACATCACTGCAGCATCATTTCTTAGGTAAATAGCAACCCTCATTATATCACTGTAGTATCATTTTGCGGTTCGTAGCAACTCTCACCACATCACTGTAGCATCATTTTGAGGTTCGTAGCAACTCTCACCACATCACTGTAGCATCATTTCTTAGGTAAATAGCAACCCTCATTACATCACTGTAGCATCATTTTGAGGTTCGTAGCAACTCTCACGACATTACTGTCGCATCATTTTGAGATTCGTAGCAACTCTCACCACATCACTGTAGCATCATTTTGAGGTTCGTAGCAACTCTCACCACATCACTGTGGCATCATTTCTTAGGTAAATAGCAACCCTCATCATATCACTGTACCATCATTTTGAGGTTGGAGTAACTCTCACCACATCACTGTCGCATCATTTCTTAGGGAAGTAGCAACTCTCATTACACCGCTTTAGCATTATTTTGAAATTACTATCAACTCTCACTACATCACTGTAGCATCACTTCTTAGGTTTGTCGCAACTATCATTACATCACTTTAGCATCATTTTGAGGATCGTAGCAACTCTCACGACATCACTGTCGCATCATTTTGAGATTCGTAGCAACTCTCACCACATCACTGTAGCATCATTTCTTAGGTAAATAGCAACCCTCATTACATCACTGTTGCATCATTTTGAGGTTCGTAGCAATTCTCACTACATCATTGTAGCATCATTTCTTTGGGAAGTAGCAACTCTCATTACACCGCTTTAGCATTATTTTGAAATTACTATCAACTCTCACCACATCACTGTAGCATCACTTCTTAGGTTTGTAGCAACTCTCATTACATCACTTTAGCATCATTTTGAGATTCGTAGCAACTCTCACGACATTACTGTAGCATGATTTTGAGATTAGTAGCAACTCTCATTACATCACTGTAGCATCACTTCTTAGGTTCGTAGCAACTCTCACTACATCACTGTCGCATCATTTTGAGATTCGTAGCAACTCTCACCACATCACTGTCGCATCATTTTGAGGTTCGTAGCAACTCTCATTACATCACTTTAGCATCATTTTGAGGATAGTAGCAACTCTCACGACATTACTTTAGCATCGTTTTGAGATTCGTAGCAACTCTCATTACATCACTGTAGCATCATTTTGAGGTTCGGAGCAACTCTCACCACATCACTGTGGCATCATTTCTTAGGTAAATAGCAACCCTCATTACATCACTGTAGCATCATTTTGAGGTTCGTAGCAACTCTCACCACATCACTGTAGCATCATTTCTTAGGTAAATAGCAACCCTCATTACATCACTGTAGCATCATTTTGAGATTCGTAGCAACTCTCACCACATCACTGTAGCATCATTTTGAGGTTCGTAGCAACTCTCACCACATCACTGTGGCATCATTTCTTAGGTAAATAGCAACTGTCACGACATCACTGTCGCATCATTTTGAGATTCGTAGCAACTCTCACCACATCACTGTAGCATCATTTCTTAGGGAAGTAGCAACTCTCATTACACCGCTTTAGCATTATTTTGAAATTACTATCAACTCTCACCACATCACTGTAGCATCACTTCTTAGGTTTGGAGCAACTCTCATTACATCACTTTAGCATCATTTGGAGATTCGTAGCAACTCTCATTACATCACTGTAGCATCACTTCTTAGGTTCGTAGCAACTCTCACTACATCACTGTCGCATCATTTTGAGATTCGTAGCAACTCTCACCACATCACTGTCGCATCATTTTGAGGTTCGTAGCAACTCTCATTACATCACTTTAGCATCATTTTGAGGATAGTAGCAACTCTCACGACATTACTTTAGCATCGTTTTGAGATTCGTAGCAACTCTCATTACATCACTTTAGCATCATTTTGAGGATAGTAGCAACTCTCACCACATCACTGTCGCATCATTTCTTAGGGAAGTAGCAACTCTCATTACACCGCTTTAGCATTATTTTGAAATTACTATCAACTCTCACTACATCACTGTAGCATCACTTCTTAGGTTTGTAGCAACTCTCATTACATCACTTTAGCATCATTTTGAGATTCGTAGCAACTCTCACGACATTACTGTAGCATGATTTTGAGATTAGTAGCAACTCTCATTACATCACTGTAGCATCACTTCTTAGGTTCATAGCAACTCTCACTACATCACTGTCGCATCATTTTGAGATTCGTAGTAACTCTCACCACATCACTGTCGCATCATTTTGAGGTTCGTAGCAACTCTCATTACATCACTTTAGCATCATTTTGAGGATAGTAGCAACTCTCACGACATTACTTTAGCATCGTTTTGAGATTCGTAGCAACTCTCATTACATCACTGTAGCATCATTTTGAGGTTCGGAGCAACTCTCACCACATCACTGTGGCATCATTTCTTAGGTAAATAGCAACCCTCATTACATCACTGTAGCATCATTTTGAGGTTCGTAGCAACTCTCACCACATCACTGTAGCATCATTTCTTAGGTAAATAGCAACCCTCATTACATCACTGTAGCATCATTTTGAGATTCGTAGCAACTCTCACCACATCACTGTAGCATCATTTTGAGGTTCGTAGCAACTCTCACCACATCACTGTGGCATCATTTCTTAGGTAAATAGCAACCCTCATTACATCACTGTACCATCATTTTGAGGTTAGAGCAACTCTCACCACATCACTGTCGCATCATTTCTTAGGGAAGTAGCAACTCTCATTACACCGCTTTAGCATTATTTTGAAATTACTATCAACTCTCACTACATCACTGTAGCATCACTTCTTAGGTTTGTCGCAACTCTCACTACATCACTGTAGCATCATTTTGCGGTTCGTAGCAACTCTCACCACATCACTGTAGCATCATTTTGAGATTCGTAGCAACTCTCACCACATCACTGTAGCATCATTTCTTAGGTAAATAGCAACCCTCATTACATCACTGTGGCATCATTTTGAGTTTCGTAGCAACTCTCACCACATCACTGCAGCATCATTTCTTAGGTAAATAGCAACCCTCATTATATCACTGTAGTATCATTTTGCGGTTCGTAGCAACTCTCAACACATCACTGTAGCATCATTTTGAGGTTCGTAGCAACTCTCACCACATCACTGTAGCATAATTTCTTAGGTAAATAGCAACCCTCATTACATCACTGTAGCATCATTTTGAGGTTCGTAGCAACTCTCACCACATCACTGTAGCATCATTTCTTAGGGAAGTTGCAACTGTAGCATTATTTTGAAATTACTATCAACTCTCACCACATCACTGTAGCATCACTTCTTAGGTTTGTAGCAACTCTCATTACATCACTTTAGAATCATTTCGAGGTTCGTAGTAACTCTCACGACATTACTGTACCATGATTTTGAGATTAGTAGCAACTCTCATTACATCACTGTAGCATCACTTCTTAGGTTCGTAGCAACTCTCACTACATCACTGTAGCATCATTTTTTAGGTTCGTAGCAACTCTCACCACATCACTGTGGCATCATTTCTTAGGTAAATAGCAACCCTCATTACATCACTGTAGAATCATTTTGAGGTTCGTAGCAACTGTCACCACATCACTGTCGCATCATTTCTTAGGGAAGTAGCAACTCTCATTACACCGCTTTCGCATTATTTTGAAATTACTATCAACTCTCACCACATCACTGTAGCATCACTTTTTAGGTTTTTTAGCAACTCTCATTACATCACTTTAGCATCATTTTGAGAATCGTAGCAACTCTCACTACATCACTGTTGCATCATTTCGAGGATAGGAGCAACTCTCACGACATTACTTTAGCATCATTTTGAGATTCGTAGCAACTCTCATTACATCACTGTAGCATCATTTTGAGGTTCGTAGCAACTCTCACCACATCACTGTAGCATCATTTCTTAGGTAAATAGCAACCCTCATTATATCACTGTAGCATCATTTTGCGGTTCGTAGCAACTCTCACCACATCACTGTCGCATCATTTCTTCGGTAAATAGCAACCCTCATTATATCACTGTAGTATCATTTTGCGATTCGTAGCAACTCTCACCACATCACTGTAGCATCATTTTGAGATTCGTAGCAACTCTCACCACATCACTGTAGCATCATTTCTTAGGTAAATAGCAACCCTCATTACATCACTGTAGCATCATTTTGAGTTTCGTAGCAACTCTCACCACATCACTGCAGCATCATTTCTTAGGTAAATAGCAACCCTCATTATATCACTGTAGTATCATTTTGCGGTTCGTAGCAACTCTCACCACATCACTGTAGCATCATTTTGAGGTTCGTAGCAACTCTCACCACATCACTGTAGCGTCATTTCTTAGGTAAATAGCAACCCTCATTACATCACTGTAGCATCATTTTGAGGTTCGTAGCAACTCTCACCACATCACTGTAGCATCATTTCTTAGGGAAGTTGCAACTGTAGCATTATTTTGAAATTACTATCAACTCTCACCACATCACTGTAGCATCACTTCTTAGGTTTGTAGCAACTCTCATTACATCACTTTAGAATCATTTCGAGATTCGTAGCAACTCTCACGACATTACTGTCGCATCATTTTGAGATTCGTAGCAACTCTCACCGCATCACTGTAGCATCATTTTGAGGTTCGTAGCAACTCTCACCACATCACTGTGGCATCATTTCTTAGGTAAATAGCAACCCTCATTATATCACTGTACCATCATTTTGAGGTTAGAGCAACTCTAACCACATCACTGTCGCATCATTTCTTAGGGAAGTAGCAACTCTCATTGCACCGCTTTAGCATTATTTTGAAATTACTATCAACTCTCACTACATCACTGTAGCATCACTTCTTAGGTTTATCGCAACTCTCATTACATCACTTTAGCATCATTTTGAGGATCGTAGAAACTCTCACGACATCACTGTCGCATCATTTTGAGATTCGTAGCATCATTTCTTAGGTAAATAGCAACCCTCATTACATCACTGTTGCATCATTTTGAGGTTCGTAGCAACTCTCACGACATTATTGTAGCATCATTTCTTAGGGAAGTAGCAACTCTCATTACACCGCTTTAGCATTATTTTGAAATTACTATCAACTCTCACCACATCACTGTAGCATCACTTCTTAGGTTTGTAGCAACTCTCATTACATCACTTTAGCATCATTTGGAGATTCGTAGCAACTCTCATTACATCACTGTAGCATCACTTCTTAGGTTCGTAGCAACTCTCACTACATCACTGTCGCATCATTTTGAGATTCGTAGCAACTCTCACCACATCACTGTCGCATCATTTTGAGGTTCGTAGCAACTCTCACCACATCACTGTAGCATCACTTCTTAGGTTTGTAGCAACTCTCATTACATCACTTTAGCATCATTTTGAGGATAGTAGCAACTCTCACGACATTACTTTAGCATCGTTTTGAGATTCGTAGCAACTCTCATTACATCACTGTAGCATCATTTCTTAGGTAAATAGCAACCCTCATTACATCACTGTAGCATCATTTTGAGATTCGTAGCAACTCTCACCACATCACTGTAGCATCATTTCTTAGGTAAATAGCAACCCTCATTATATCACTGTAGTATCATTTTGCGGTTCGTAGCAACTCTCACCACATCACTGTAGCATCATTTCTTAGGTAAATAGCAACCCTCATTATATCACTGTAGTGTCATTTTGCGGTTCGTAGCAACTCTCACCACATCACTCTAGCATCATTTTGAGGTTCGTAGCAACTCTCACCACATCACTGTAGCATAATTTCTTAGGTAAATAGCAACCCTCATTACATCACTTTAGCATCATTTTGAGGTTCGTAGCAACTCTCACCACATCACTGTAGCATCATTTCTTAGGGAAGTAGCGACTCTCATTACACCGCTTTAGCATTATTTTGAAATTACTATCAACTCTCACTACATCACTGTAGCATCACTTCTTAGGTTTGTCGCAACTCTCATTACATCACTTTTGCATCATTTTGAGGATCGTAGCAACTCTCACGACATCACTGTCGCATCATTTTGAGATTCGTAGCAACTCTCACCACATCACTGTAGCATCATTTCTTAGGTAAATAGCAACCCTCATTACATCACTGTTGCATCATTTTGAGGTTCGTAGCAAGTCTCACTACATCATTGTAGCATCATTTCTTAGGGAAGTAGCAACTCTCATAACACCGCTTTAGCATTATTTTGAAATTACTATCAACTCTCACCACATCACTGTAGCATCACTTCTTAGGTTTGTAGCAACTCTCATTACATCACTTTAGCATCATTTTGAGATTCGTAGCAACTCTCACGACATTACTGTAGCATGATTTTGAGATTAGTAGCAACTCTCATTACATCACTGTAGCATCACTTCTTAGGTTCGTAGCAACTCTCACAACATCACTGTCGCATCATTTTGAGATTCGTCGCAACTCTCACCACATCACTGTCGCATCATTTTGAGGTTCGTAGCAACTCTCATTACATCACTTTAGCATCATTTTTAGGATAGTAGCAACTCTCACGACATTACTTTAGCATCGTTTTGAGATTCGTAGCAACTCTCATTACATCACTGTAGCATCATTTTGAGGTTCGGAGCAACTCTCACCACATCACTGTGGCATCATTTCTTAGGTAAATAGCAACCCTCATTACATCACTGTAGCATCATTTTGAGGTTCGTAGCAACTCTCACCACATCACTGTAGCATCATTTCTTAGGTAAATAGCAACCCTCATTACATCACTGTAGTATCATTTTGAGGTTCGTAGCAACTCTCACCACATCACTGTAGCATCATTTTGAGGTTCGTAGCAACTCTCACCACATCACTGTAGCATAATTTCTTAGGTAAATAGCAACCCTCATTACATCACTGTAGCATCATTTTGAGGTTCGTAGCAACTCTCACCACATCGCTGTAGCATCATTTCTTAGGGAAGTTGCAACTGTAGCATTATTTTGAAATTACTATCAACTCTCACCACATCACTGTAGCATCACTTCTTAGGTTTGTAGCAACTCTCATTACATCACTTTAGAATCATTTCGAGGTTCGTAGTAACTCTCACGACATTACTGTACCATGATTTTGAGATTAGTAGCAACTCTCATTACATCACTTTAGCATCACTTCTTAGGTTCGTAGCAACTCTCACTACATCACTGTAGCATCATTTTTTAGGTTCGTAGCAACTCTCACCACATCACTGTGGCATCATTTCTTAGGTAAATAGCAACCCTCATTACATCACTGTAGAATCATTTTGAGGTTCGTAGCAACTGTCACCACATCACTGTCGCATCATTTCTTAGGGAAGTAGCAACTCTCATTACACCGCTTTCGCATTATTTTGAAATTACTATCAACTCTCACCACATCACTGTAGCATCACTTTTTAGGTTTTTTAGCAACTCTCATTACATCACTTTAGCATCATTTTGAGAATCGTAGCAACTCTCACTACATCACTGTTGCATCATTTCGAGGATAGTAGCAACTCTCACGACATTACTTTAGCATCATTTTGAGATTCGTAGCAACTCTCATTACATCACTGTAGCATCATTTTGAGGTTCGTAGCAACTCTCACCACATCACTGTAGCATCATTTCTTAGGTAAATAGCAACCCTCATTACATCACTGTAGCATCATTTTGCGGTTCGTAGCAACTCTCACCACATCACTGCCGATCATTTCTTCGGTAAATAGCAACCCTCATTATATCACTCTAGTGTCATTTTGCGGTTCGTAGCAACTCTCACCACATCACTGCAGCATCATTTCTTAGGGAAGTTGCAACTGTAGCATTATTTTGAAATTACTATCAACTCTCACCACATCACTGTAGCATCACTTCTTAGGTTTGTAGCAACTCTCATTACATCACTTTAGAATCATTTCGAGGTTCGTAGTAACTCTCACGACATTACTGTACCATGATTTTGAGATTAGTAGCAACTCTCATTACATCACTTTAGCATCACTTCTTAGGTTCGTAGCAACTCTCACTACATCACTGTAGCATCATTTTTTAGGTTTTTTAGCAACTCTCATTACATCACTTTAGCATCATTTTGAGAATCGTAGCAACTCTCACTACATCACTGTTGCATCATTTCGAGGATAGTAGCAACTCTCACGACATTACTTTAGCATCATTTTGAGATTCGTAGCAACTCTCATTACATCACTGTAGCATCATTTTGAGGTTCGTAGCAACTCTCACCACATCACTGTAGCATCATTTCTTAGGTAAATAGCAACCCTCATTATATCACTGTAGCATCATTTTGCGGTTCGTAGCAACTCTCACCACATCACTGTCGCATCATTTCTTCGGTAAATAGCAACCCTCATTATATCACTGTAGTATCATTTTGCGGTTCGTAGCAACTCTCACCACATCACTGTAGCATCATTTTGAGGTTCGTAGCAACTCTCACCACATCACTGTAGCATCATTTCTTCGGTAAATAGCAACCCTCATTACATCACTGTAGCATCATTTTGAGGTTTGTAGCAACTCTCACCACATCACTGTAGCATCACTTCTTAGGTTTGTAGCAACTCTCATTACATCACTTTAGCATCATTTTGAGATTCGTAGCAACTCTCACAACATTACTGTCGCATCATTTTGAGATTCGTAGCAACTCTCACCACATCACTGTAGAATCATTTTGAGGTTCGTAGCAACTCTCACCACATCACTGTAGCATCACTTCTTAGGTTTGTAGCAACTCTCATTACATCACTTTAGCATCATTTTGAGGATAGTAGCAACTCTCACGACATTACTTTAGCATCGTTTTGAGATTCGTAGCAACTCTCACTCCATCACTGTAGCATCATTTTGAGGTTCGGAGCAACTCTCACCACATCACTGTGGCATCATTTCTTAGGTAAATAGCAACCCTCATTACATCACTGTAGCATCATTTTGAGGTTCGTAGCAACTCTCACCACATCACTGTAGCATCATTTCTTAGGTAAATAGCAACCCTCATTACATCACTGTAGCATCATTTTGCGGTTCGTAGCAACTCTCACCACATCACTGTAGCATCATTTTGAGATTCGTAGCAACTCTCACCACATCACTGGAGCATCATTTCTTAGGTAAATAGCAACCCTCATTATATCACTGTAGTATCATTTTGCGGTTCGTAGCAACTCTCACCACATCACTGTAGCATCATTTCTTAGGTAAATAGCAACCCTCATTATATCACTGTAGTATCATTTTGCGGTTCGTAGCAACTCTCACCACATCACTGTAGCATCATTTTGAGGTTCGTAGCAACTCTCACCACATCACTGTAGCATAATTTCTTAGGTAAATAGCAACCCTCATTACATCACTGTAGCATCATTTTGAGGTTCGTAGCAACTCTCACCACATCACTGTAGCATCATTTCTTAGGGAAGTAGCAACTCTCATTACACCGCTTTAGCATTATTTTGAAATTACTATCAATTCTCACCACATCACTGTAGCATCACTTCTTAGGTTTGTAGCAACTCTCATTACATCACTTTAGAATCATTTCGAGGTTCGTAGCAACTCTCACGACATTACTGTACCATGATTTTGAGATTAGTAGCAACTCTCATTACACTGCTTTAGCATTATTTTGAAATTACTATCAACTCTCACCACATCACTGTAGCATCACTTCTTAGGTTTTTAGCAACTCTCATTACATCACTTTAGAATCATTTCGAGGTTCGTAGCAACTCTCACGACATTACTGTACCATGATTTTGAGATTAGTAGCAACTCTCATTACACTGCTTTAGCATTATTTTGAAATTACTATCAACTCTCACCACATCACTGTAGCATCACTTCTTAGGTTTTTAGCAACTCTCATTACATCACTGTAGCATCATTTTGAGATTCGTAGCAACTCTCACCACATCACTGTAGCATCATTTTGAGGTTCGTAGCAACTCTCACCACATCACTGTGGCATCATTTCTTAGGTAAATAGCAACCCTCATTATATCACTGTACCATCATTTTGAGGTTAGAGCAACTCTCACCACATAATTGTCGCATCATTTCTTAGGGAAGTAGCAACTCTCATTACACCGCTTTAGCATTATTTTGAAATTACTATCAACTCTCACTACATCACTGTAGCATCACTTCTTAGGTTTGTCGCAACTCTCATTACATCACTTTAGCATCATTTTGAGGACTGTAGCAACTCTCACGACATCACTGTCGCATCATTTTGAGATTCGTAGCAACTCTCACCACATCACTGTAGCATCATTTCTTCGGTAAATAGCAACCCTCATTACATCACAGTTGCATCATTTTGAGGTTCGTAGCAACTCTCACTACATCATTGTAGCATCATTTCTTAGGGAAGTAGCAACTCTCATTACACCGCTTTAGCATTATTTTGAAATTACTATCAACTCTCACCACATCACTGTGGCATCACTTCTTAGGTTTGTAGCAACTCTCATTACATCACTTTAGCATCATTTTGAGATTCGTAGCAACTCTCACGACATTACTGTAGCATGATTTTGAGATTAGTAGCAACTCTCATTACATCACTGTAGCATCACTTCTTAGGTTCGTAGCAACTCTCACTACATCACTGTCGCATCATTTTGAGATTCGTAGCAACTCTCACCACATCACTGTCGCATCATTTTGAGGTTCGTAGCAACTCTCACCACATCACTGTAGCATCACTTCTTAGGTTTGTAGCAACTCTCATTACATCACTTTAGCATCATTTTGAGGATAGTAGCAACTCTCACGACATTACTTTAGCATCGTTTTGAGATTCGTAGCAACTCTCATTACATCACTGTAGCATCATTTTGAGGTTCGGAGCAACTCTCACCACATCACTGTGGCATCATTTCTTAGGTAAATAGCAACCCTCATTACATCACTGTAGCATCATTTTGAGGTTCGTAGCAACTCTCACCACATCACTGTAGCATCATTTCTTAGGTAAATAGCAACCCTCATTACATCACTGTAGCATCATTTTGCGGTTCGTTGCAACTCTCACCACATCACTGTAGCATCATTTTGAGATTCGTAGCAACTCTCACCACATCACTGTGGCATCATTTCTTAGGGAAGTAGCAACTCTCATTACATCGCTTTAGCATTATTTTGAAATTACTATCAACTCTCACCACATCACTGTAGCATCACTTCTAAGGTTTGTAGCATCTCTCATTACATCACTTTAGAATCATTTCGAGGTTCGTAGCAACTCTCACGACATTACTGTACCATGATTTTGAGATTAGTCGCAACTCTCATTACACTGCTTTAGCATTATTTTGAAATTACTATCAACTCTCACCACATCACTGTAGCATCACTTCTTAGGTTTTTAGCAACTCTCATTACATCACTTTAGCATCATTTTGAGATTCGTAGCAACTCTCACGACATTACTGTCGCATCATTTTGAGATTCTTAGCAACTCTCACTACATCACTGTAGCATCATTTTGAGGTTCGTAGCAACTCTCACCACATCACTGTGGCATCATTTCTTAGGTAAATAGCAACCCTCATTATATCACTGTACCATCATTTTGAGGTGAGAGCAACTCTCATTACATCACTGTAGCATCATTTTGAGGATCGTAGAAACTCTCACGACATCACTGTCGCATCATTTTGAGATTCGTAGCAACTCTCACCACATCACTGTAGCATCATTTCTTAGGTAAATAGCAACCCTCATTACATCACTGTTGCATCATTTTGAGGTTCGTAGCAACTCTCACTACATCATTGTAGCATCATTTCTTAGGGAAGTAGCAACTCTCATTACATCACTTTAGCATCATTTGGAGATTCGTAGCAACTCTCACGACATTACTGTGGCATGATTTTGAGATTAGTAGCAACTCTCATTACATCACTGTAGCATCACTTCTTAGGTTCGTAGCAACTCTCACTACATCACTGTCGCATCATTTTGAGATTCGTAGCAACTCTCACCACATCACTGTCGCATCATTTTGAGGTTCGTAGCAACTCTCACCACATCACTGTAGCATCACTTCTTAGGTTTGTAGCAACTCTCATTACATCACTTTAGCATCATTTTGAGGATAGTAGCAACTCTCACGACATTACTTTAGCATCGTTTTGAGATTCGTAGCAACTCTCATTACATCACTGTAGCATCATTTCTTAGGTAAATAGCAACCCTCATTACATCACTGTAGCATCATTTTGAGATTCGTAGCAACTCTCACCACATCACTGTAGCATCATTTCTTAGGTAAATAGCAACCGTCATTATATCACTGTAGTATCATTTTGCGGTTCGTCGCAACTCTCACCACATCACTGTAGCATCATTTCTTAGGTAAATAGCAACCCTCATTATATCACTGTAGTATCATTTTGCGGTTCGTAGCAACTCTCACCACATCACTGTAGCATCATTTCTTAGGTAAATAGCAACCGTCATTATATCACTGTAGTATCATTTTGCGGTTCGTCGCAACTCTCACCACATCACTGTAGCATCATTTCTTAGGTAAATAGCAACCCTCATTATATCACTGTAGTATCATTTTGCGGTTCGTAGCAACTCTCACCACATCACTGTAGCATCATTTTGAGGTTCGTAGCAACTCTCACCACATCACTGTAGCATAATTTCTTAGGTAAATAGCAACCCTCATTACATCACTGTAGCATCATTTTGAAATTCGTAGCAACTCTCACCACATCACTGTAGCATCATTTCTTAGGGAAGTAGCAACTCTCATTACACCACTTTAGCATTATTTTGAAATTACTATCAACTCTCACCACATCACTGTAGCATCACTTCTTAGGTTTTTAGCAACTCTCATTACATCACTTTAGCATCATTTTGAGA
The DNA here is from genome assembly GCF_037954235.1 of Aulostomus chinensis. Taxonomy (NCBI): domain Eukaryota; kingdom Metazoa; phylum Chordata; class Actinopteri; order Syngnathiformes; family Aulostomidae; genus Aulostomus; species Aulostomus chinensis. The sequence continues at coordinate 37,927,245 of NC_141320.1, forward strand.
TTCGTAGCAACTCTCAGGACATTACTGTCGCATCATTTTGAGATTCGTTGCAACTCTCACCACATCACTGTAGCATCATTTTGAGGTTCGTAGCAACTCTCACTACATCACTGTAGCATCACTTCTTAGGTAAATAGCAACCCTCATTACATCACTGTTGCATCATTTTGAGGTTTGTAGCAACTCTCACTACATCATTGTAGCATCATTTCTTAGGGAAGTAGCAACTCTCATTACACCGCTTTAGCATTATTTTGAAATTACTATCAACTCTCACCACATCACTGTAGCATCACTTCTTAGGTTTGTAGCAACTCTCATTACATCACTTTAGCATCATTTTGAGATTCGTAGCAACTCTCACGACATTACTGTAGCATGATTTTGAGATTAGTAGCAACTCTCATTACATCACTGTAGCATCACTTCTTAGGTTCGTAGCAACTCTCACTACATCACTGTCGCATCATTTTGAGATTCGTAGCAACTCTCACCACATCACTGTCGCATCATTTTGAGGTTCGTAGCAACTCTCACCACATCACTGTAGCATCACTTCTTAGGTTTGTAGCAACTCTCATTACATCACTGTAGCATCACTTCTTAGGTTCGTAGCAACTCTCACTACATCACTGTCGCATCATTTTGAGATTCGTAGCAACTCTCACCACATCACTGTCGCATCATTTTGAGGATAGTAGCAACTCTCACGACATTATTTTAGCATCGTTTTGAGATTCGTTGCAACTCTCATTACATCACTGTAGCATCATTTTGAGGTTCGGAGCAACTCTCACCACATCACTGTGGCATCATTTCTTAGGTAAATAGCAACCCTCATTACATCACTGTAGCATCATTTTGAGGTTCGTAGCAACTCTCACCACATCACTGTAGCATCATTTCTTAGGTAAATAGCAACCCTCATTCCATCACTGTAGCATCGTTTTGAGATTCGTTGCAACTCTCATTACATCACTGTAGCATCATTTTGAGGTTCGGAGCAACTCTCACCACATCACTGTGGCATCATTTCTTAGGTAAATAGCAACCCTCATTACATCACTGTAGCATCATTTTGAGGTTCGTAGCAACTCTCACCACATCACTGTAGCATCATTTCTTAGGTAAATAGCAACCCTCATTCCATCACTGTAGCATCATTTTGCGGTTCGTAGCAACTCTCACCACATCACTGTAGCATCATTTTGAGATTCGTAGCAACTCTCACCACATCACTGTAGCATCATTTCTTCGGTAAATAGCAACCCTCATTACATCACTGTGGCATCATTTTGAGTTTCGTAGCAACTCTCACCACATCACTGCAGCATCATTTCTTAGGTAAATAGCAACCCTCATTATATCACTGTAGTATCATTTTGCGGTTCGTAGCAACTCTCACCACATCACTGTAGCATCATTTTGAGGTTCGTAGCAACTCTCACCACATCACTGTAGCATAATTTCTTAGGTAAATAGCAACCCTCATTACATCACTGTAGCATCATTTTGAGGTTCGTAGCAACTCTCACCACATCACTGTAGCATCATTTCTTCGGGAAGTTGCAACTGTAGCATTATTTTGAAATTACTATCAACTCTCACCACATCACTGTAGCATCACTTCTTAGGTTTGTAGCAACTCTCATTACATCACTTTAGAATCATTTCGAGGTTCGTAGTAACTCTCACGACATTACTGTACCATGATTTTGAGATTAGTAGCAACTCTCATTACATCACTGTAGCATCACTTCTTAGGTTCGTAGCAACTCTCACTACATCACTGTAGCATCATTTTTTTAGGTTCGTAGCAACTCTCACCACATCACTGTGGCATCATTTCTTAGGTAAATAGCAACCCTCATTACATCACTGTAGAATCATTTTGAGGTTCGTAGCAACTGTCACCACATCACTGTCGCATCATTTCTTAGGGAAGTAGCAACTCTCATTACACCGCTTTCGCATTATTTTGAAATTACTATCAACTCTCACCACATCACTGTCGCATCACTTTTTAGGTTTTTTAGCAACTCTCATTACATCACTTTAGCATCATTTTGAGAATCGTAGCAACTCTCACTACATCACTGTTGCATCATTTCGAGGATAGTAGCAACTCTCACGACATTACTTTAGCATCATTTTGAGATTCGTAGCAACTCTCATTACATCACTGTAGCATCATTTTGAGGTTCGTAGCAACTCTCACCACATCACTGTAGCATCATTTCTTAGGTAAATAGCAACCCTCATTATATCACTGTAGCATCATTTTGCGGTTCGTAGCAACTCTCACCACATCACTGTAGCATCATTTTGAGGTTCGTAGCAACTCTCACCACATCACTGGAGCATCATTTCTTCGGTAAATAGCAACCCTCATTACATCACTGTAGCATAATTTTGAGGTTCGTAGCAACTCTCACCACATCACTGTAGCATCACTTCTTAGGTTTGTAGCAACTCTCATTACATCACTTTAGCATCATTTTGAGATTCGTAGCAACTCTCACGACATTACTGTCGCATCATTTTGAGATTCGTAGCAACTCTCACCACATCACTGTAGCATCATTTTGAGGTTCATAGCAACTCTCACCACATCACTGTGGCATCATTTCTTAGGTAAATAGCAACCCTCATTACATCACTGTAGCATCATTTTGAGGTTCGTAGCAACTCTCACCACATCACTGTCGCATCATTTCTTAGGGAAGTAGCAACTCTCATTACACCGCTTTAGCATTATTTTGAAATTACAATCAACTCTCACTACATCACTGTAGCATCACTTCTTAGGTTTGTCGCAACTCTCATTACATCACTTTAGCATCATTTTGAGGATCGTAGCAACTCTCACGACATCACTGTCGCATCATTTTGAGATTCGTAGCAACTCACACCACATCACTGTAGCATCATTTCTTAGGTTTGTAGCAACTCTCATTACATCACTTTAGAATCATTTTGAGGATCGTAGCAACTCTCACCACATCACTGTAGCATCATTTCTTAGGAAAGTAACAACTCTCATTGCATCACTTTAGCGTGATTTTGAAATTACTATCAACTCTAACGACATCACTGTAGCATCATTTTGAGATTCGTAGCAACTCTCACCACATAACTGTAGCATCATTTCTTAGGTAAATAGCAACTCTCACCACATCACTGTAGCATCACTTCTTAGGTTTGTAGCAACTCTCATTACATCACTTTAGCATCATTTTGAGGATAGTAGCAACTCTCACGACATTACTTTAGCATCGTTTTGAGATTCGTAGCAACTCTCATTACATCACTGTAGCATCATTTCTTAGGTAAATAGCAACCCTCATTACATCACTGTAGCATCATTTTGAGATTCGTAGCAATTCTCACCACATCACTGTAGCATCATTTTGAGGTTCGTAGCAACTCTCACCACATCACTGTAGCATCATTTTGAGGTTCGTAGCAACTCTCACCACATCACTGTAGCATAATTTCTTAGGTAAATAGCAACCCTCATTACATCACTGTAGCATCATTTTGAAATTCGTAGCAACTCTCACCACATCACTGTAGCATCATTTCTTAGGGAAGTAGCAACTCTCATTACACCACTTTAGCATTATTTTGAAATTACTATCAACTCTCACCACATCACTGTAGCATCACTTCTTAGGTTTTTAGCAACTCTCATTACATCACTTTAGCATCATTTTGAGATTCGTAGCAACTCTCAGGACATTACTGTCGCATCATTTTGAGATTCGTTGCAACTCTCACCACATCACTGTAGCATCATTTTGAGGTTCGTAGCAACTCTCACTACATCACTGTAGCATCACTTCTTAGGTAAATAGCAACCCTCATTACATCACTGTTGCATCATTTTGAGGTTTGTAGCAACTCTCACTACATCATTGTAGCATCATTTCTTAGGGAAGTAGCAACTCTCATTACACCGCTTTCGCATTATTTTGAAATTACTATCAACTCTCACCACATCACTGTAGCATCACTTCTTAGGTTTGTAGCAACTCTCATTACATCACTTTAGCATCATTTTGAGATTCGTAGCAACTCTCACGACATCACTGTAGCATCACTTCTTAGGTTTGTAGCAACTCTCATTACATCACTTTAGCATCATTTTGAGGATAGTAGCAACTCTCACGACATTATTTTAGCATCGTTTTGAGATTCGTTGCAACTCTCATTACATCACTGTAGCATCACTTCTTAGGTTCGGAGCAACTCTCACTACATCACTGTAGCATCATTTTTTAGGTTCGTAGCAACTCTCACCACATCACTGTGGCATCATTTCTTAGGTAAATAGCAACCCTCATTACATCACTGTAGAATCATTTTGAGGTTCGTAGCAACTGTCACCACATCACTGTCGCATCATTTCTTAGGGAAGTAGCAACTCTCATTACACCGCTTTCGCATTATTTTGAAATTACTATCAACTCTCACCACATCACTGTAGCATCACTTTTTAGGTTTTTTAGCAACTCTCATTACATCACTTTAGCATCATTTTGAGAATCGTAGCAACTCTCACTACATCACTGTCGCATCATTTTGAGATTCGTAGCATCATTTCTTAGGTTAATAGCAACCCTCATTACATCACTGTTGCATCATTTTGAGGTTCGTAGCAACTCTCACTACATCATTGTAGCATCATTTCTTAGGGAAGTAGCAACTCTCATTACACCGCTTTAGCATTATTTTGAAATTACTATCAACTCTCACCACATCACTGTAGCATCACTTCTTAGGTTTGTAGCAACTCTCATTACATCACTTTAGCATCATTTGGAGATTCGTAGCAACTCTCATTACATCACTGTAGCATCACTTCTTAGGTTCGTAGCAACTCTCACTACATCACTGTCGCATCATTTTGAGATTCGTAGCAACTCTCACCACATCACTGTCGCATCATTTTGAGGTTCGTAGCAACTCTCACCACATCACTGTAGCATCACTTCTTAGGTTTGTAGCAACTCTCATTACATATCTTTAGCATCATTTTGAGGATAGTAGCAACTCTCACGACATTACTTTAGCATCGTTTTGAGATTCGTAGCAACTCTCATTACATCACTGTAGCATCATTTCTTAGATAAATAGCAACCCTCATTACATCACTTTAGCATCATTTTGAGATTCGTAGCAACTCTCACCACATCACTGTAGCATCATTTCTTAGGTAAATAGCAACCCTCATTATATCACTGTAGTATCATTTTGCGGTTCGTAGCAACTCTCACCACATCACTGTAGCATCATTTTGAGGTTCGTAGCAACTCTCACCACATCACTGTAGCATAATTTCTTAGGTAAATAGCAACCCTCATTACATCACTGTAGCATCATTTTGAGGTTCGTAGCAACTCTCACCACATCACTGTAGCATCATTTCTTAGGGAAGTAGCAACTCTCATTACACCGCTTTAGCATTATTTTGAAATTACTATCAACTCTCACCACATCACTGTAGCATCACTTCTTAGGTTTTTAGCAACTCTCATTACATCACTGTAGCATCATTTTGAGATTCGTAGCAACTCTCACGACATTACTGTCGCATCATTTTGAGATTCGTAGCAACTCTCACCACATCACTGTAGCATCATTTTGAGGTTCGTAGCAACTCTCACCACATCACTGTGGCATCATTTCTTAGGTAAATAGCAACCCTCATCATATCACTGTACCATCATTTTGAGGTTGGAGTAACTCTCACCACATCACTGTCGCATCATTTCTTAGGGAAGTAGCAACTCTCATTACACCGCTTTAGCATTATTTTGAAATTACTATCAACTCTCACTACATCACTGTAGCATCACTTCTTAGGTTTGTCGCAACTCTCATTACATCACTTTAGCATCATTTTGAGGATCGTAGCAACTCTCACGACATCACTGTCGCATCATTTTGAGATTCGTAGCAACTCTCACCACATCACTGTAGCATCATTTCTTAGGTAAATAGCAACCCTCATTACATCACTGTTGCATCATTTTGAGGTTCGTAGCAACTCTCACTACATCATTGTAGCATCATTTCTTTGGGAAGTAGCAACTCTCATTACACCGCTTTAGCATTATTTTGAAATTACTATCAACTCTCACCACATCACTGTAGCATCACTTCTTAGGTTTGTAGCAACTCTCATTACATCACTTTAGCATCATTTTGAGATTCGTAGCAACTCTCACGACATTACTGTAGCATGATTTTGAGATTAGTAGCAACTCTCATTACATCACTGTAGCATCACTTCTTAGGTTCGTAGCAACTCCCACTACATCACTGTCGCATCATTTTGAGATTCGTAGCAACTCTCACCACATCACTGTCGCATCATTTTGAGGTTCGTAGCAACTCTCATTACATCACTTTAGCATCATTTTGAGGATAGTAGCAACTCTCACGACATTACTTTAGCATCGTTTTGAGATTCGTAGCAACTCTCATTACATCACTGTAGCATCATTTTGAGGTTCGGAGCAACTCTCACCACATCACTGTGGCATCATTTCTTAGGTAAATAGCAACCCTCATTACATCACTGTAGCATCATTTTGAGGTTCGTAGCAACTCTCACCACATCACTGTAGCATCATTTCTTAGGTAAATAGCAACCCTCATTACATCACTGTAGCATCATTTTGAGATTCGTAGCAACTCTCACCACATCACTGTAGCATCATTTTGAGGTTCGTAGCAACTCTCACCACATCACTGTGGCATCATTTCTTAGGTAAATAGCAACCCTCATTACATCACTGTACCATCATTTTGAGGTTAGAGCAACTCTCACCACATCACTGTCGCATCATTTCTTAGGGAAGTAGCAACTCTCATTACACCGCTTTAGCATTATTTTGAAATTACTATCAACTCTCACTACATCACTGTAGCATCACTTCTTAGGTTTGTCGCAACTCTCATTACATCACTTTAGCATCATTTTGAGGATCGTAGCAACTGTCACGACATCACTGTCGCATCATTTTGAGATTCGTAGCAACTCTCACCACATCACTGTAGCATCATTTCTTAGGGAAGTAGCAACTCTCATTACACCGCTTTAGCATTATTTTGAAATTACTATCAACTCTCACCACATCACTGTAGCATCACTTCTTAGGTTTGGAGCAACTCTCATTACATCACTTTAGCATCATTTGGAGATTCGTAGCAACTCTCATTACATCACTGTAGCATCACTTGTTAGGTTCGTAGCAACTCTCACTACATCACTGTCGCATCATTTTGAGATTCGTAGCAACTCTCACCACATCACTGTCGCATCATTTTGAGGTTCGTAGCAACTCTCATTACATCACTTTAGCATCATTTTGAGATTCGTAGCAACTCTCACGACATTACTGTAGCATGATTTTGAGATTAGTAGCAACTCTCATTACATCACTGTAGCATCACTTCTTAGGTTCATAGCAACTCTCACTACATCACTGTCGCATCATTTTGAGATTCGTAGTAACTCTCACCACATCACTGTCGCATCATTTTGAGGTTCGTAGCAACTCTCATTACATCACTTTAGCATCATTTTGAGGATAGTAGCAACTCTCACGACATTACTTTAGCATCGTTTTGAGATTCGTAGCAACTCTCATTACATCACTGTAGCATCATTTTGAGGTTCGGAGCAACTCTCACCACATCACTGTGGCATCATTTCTTAGGTAAATAGCAACCCTCATTACATCACTGTAGCATCATTTCTAGGTTCGTAGCAACTCTCACCACATCACTGTAGCATCATTTCTTAGGTAAATAGCAACCCTCATTACATCACTGTAGCATCATTTTGAGATTCGTAGAAACTCTCACCACATCACTGTAGCATCATTTTGAGGTTCGTAGCAACTCTCACCACATCACTGTGGCATCATTTCTTAGGTAAATAGCAACCCTCATTACATCACTGTACCATCATTTTGAGGTTAGAGCAACTCTCACCACATCACTGTCGCATCATTTCTTAGGGAAGTAGCAACTCTCATTACACCGCTTTAGCATTATTTTGAAATTACTATCAACTCTCACTACATCACTGTAGCATCACTTCTTAGGTTTGTCGCAACTCTCACTACATCACTGTAGCATCATTTTGCGGTTCGTAGCAACTCTCACCACATCACTGTAGCATCATTTTGAGATTCGTAGCAACTCTCACCACATCACTGTAGCATCATTTCTTAGGTAAATAGCAACCCTCATTACATCACTGTGGCATCATTTTGAGTTTCGTAGCAACTCTCACCACATCACTGCAGCATCATTTCTTAGGTAAATAGCAACCCTCATTATATCACTGTAGTATCATTTTGCGGTTCGTAGCAACTCTCACCACATCACTGTAGCATCATTTTGAGGTTCGTAGCAACTCTCACCACATCACTGTAGCATAATTTCTTAGGTAAATAGCAACCCTCATTACATCACTGTAGCATCATTTTGAGGTTCGTAGCAACTCTCACCACATCACTGTAGCATCATTTCTTAGGGAAGTTGCAACTGTAGCATTATTTTGAAATTACTATCAACTCTCACCACATCACTGTAGCATCACTTCTTCGGTTCGTAGTAACTCTCACGACATTACTGTACCATGATTTTGAGATTAGTAGCAACTCTCATTACATCACTGTAGCATCACTTCTTAGGTTCGTAGCAACTCTCACTACATCACTGTAGCATCATTTTTTAGGTTCGTAGCAACTCTCACCACATCACTGTGGCATCATTTCTTAGGTAAATAGCAACCCTCATTACATCACTGTAGAATCATTTTGAGGTTCGTAGCAACTGTCACCACATCACTGTCGCATCATTTCTTAGGGAAGTAGCAACTCTCATTACACCGCTTTCGCATTATTTTGAAATTACTATCAACTCTCACCACATCACTGTAGCATCACTTTTTAGGTTTTTTAGCAACTCTCATTACATCACTTTAGCATCATTTTGAGAATCGTAGCAACTCTCACTACATCACTGTTGCATCATTTCGAGGATAGGAGCAACTCTCACGACATTACTTTAGCATCATTTTGAGATTCGTAGCAACTCTCATTACATCACTGTAGCATCATTTTGAGGTTCGTAGCAACTCTCACCACATCACTGTAGCATCATTTCTTTGGTAAATAGCAACCCTCATTATATCACTGTAGCATCATTTTGCGGTTCGTAGCAACTCTCACCACATCACTGTCGCATCATTTCTTCGGTAAATAGCAACCCTCATTATATCACTGTAGTATCATTTTGCGATTCGTAGCAACTCTCACCACATCACTGTAGCATCATTTTGAGATTCGTAGCAACTCTCACCACATCACTGTAGCATCATTTCTTAGGTAAATAGCAACCCTCATTACATCACTGTAGCATCATTTTGAGTTTCGTAGCAACTCTCACCACATCACTGCAGCATCATTTCTTAGGTAAATAGCAACCCTCATTATATCACTGTAGTATCATTTTGCGGTTCGTAGCAACTCTCACCACATCACTGTAGCATCATTTTGAGGTTCGTAGCAACTCTCACCACATCACTGTAGCATCATTTCTTAGGTAAATAGCAACCCTCATTACATCACTGTAGCATCATTTTGAGGTTCGTAGCAACTCTCACCACATCACTGTAGCATCATTTCTTAGGGAAGTTGCAACTGTAGCATTATTTTGAAATTACTATCAACTCTCACCACATCACTGTAGCATCACTTCTTAGGTTTGTAGCAACTCTCATTACATCACTTTAGAATCATTTCGAGATTCGTAGCAACTCTCACGACATTACTGTCGCATCATTTTGAGATTCGTAGCAACTCTCACCGCATCACTGTAGCATCATTTTGAGGTTCGTAGCAACTCTCACCACATCACTGTGGCATCATTTCTTAGGTAAATAGCAACCCTCATTATATCACTGTACCATCATTTTGAGGTTAGAGCAACTCTAACCACATCACTGTCGCATCATTTCTTAGGGAAGTAGCAACTCTCATTGCACCGCTTTAGCATTATTTTGAAATTACTATCAACTCTCACTACATCACTGTAGCATCACTTCTTAGGTTTATCGCAACTCTCATTACATCACTTTAGCATCATTTTGAGGATCGTAGAAACTCTCACGACATCACTGTCGCATCATTTTGAGATTCGTAGCATCATTTCTTAGGTAAATAGCAACCCTCATTACATCACTGTTGCATCATTTTGAGGTTCGTAGCAACTCTCACTACATTATTGTAGCATCATTTCTTAGGGAAGTAGCAACTCTCATTACACCGCTTTAGCATTATTTTGAAATTACTATCAACTCTCACCACATCACTGTAGCATCACTTCTTAGGTTTGTAGCAACTCTCATTACATCACTTTAGCATCATTTGGAGATTCGTAGCAACTCTCATTACATCACTGTAGCATCACTTCTTAGGTTCGTAGCAACTCTCACTACATCACTGTCGCATCATTTTGAGATTTGTAGCAACTCTCACCACATCACTGTCGCATCATTTTGAGGTTCGTAGCAACTCTCACCACATCACTGTAGCATCACTTCTTAGGTTTGTAGCAACTCTCATTACATCACTTTAGCATCATTTTGAGGATAGTAGCAACTCTCACGACATTACTTTAGCATCGTTTTGAGATTCGTAGCAACTCTCATTACATCACTGTAGCATCATTTCTTAGGTAAATAGCAACCCTCATTACATCACTGTAGCATCATTTTGAGATTCGTAGCAACTCTCACCACATCACTGTAGCATCATTTCTTAGGTAAATAGCAACCCTCATTATATCACTGTAGTATCATTTTGCGGTTCGTAGCAACTCTCACCACATCACTGTAGCATCATTTCTTAGGTAAATAGCAACCCTCATTATATCACTGTAGTATCATTTTGCGGTTCGTAGCAACTCTCACCACATCACTGTAGCATCATTTTGAGGTTCGTAGCAACTCTCACCACATCACTGTAGCATAATTTCTTAGGTAAATAGCAACCCTCATTACATCACTTTAGCATCATTTTGAGGTTCGTAGCAACTCTCACCACATCACTGTAGCATCATTTCTTAGGGAAGTAGCGACTCTCATTACACCGCTTTAGCATTATTTTGAAATTACTATCAACTCTCACCACATCACTGTAGCATCACTTCTTAGGTTTTTAGCAACTCTCATTACATCACTTTAGCATCATTTTGAGATTCGTAGCAACTCTCACGACATTACTGTCGCATCATTTTGAGATTCGTAGCAACTCTCACCACATCACTGTAGCATCATTTTGAGGTTCGTAGCAACTCTCACCACATCACTGTGGCATCATTTCTTAGGTAAATAGCAACCCTCATTATATCACTGTACCATCATTTTGAGGTTAGAGCAACTCTCACCACATCACTGTCGCATCATTTCTTAGGGAAGTAGCAACTCTCATTACACCGCTTTAGCATTATTTTGAAATTACTATCAACTCTCACTACATCACTGTAGCATCACTTCTTAGGTTTGTCGCAACTCTCATTACATCACTTTTGCATCATTTTGAGGATCGTAGCAACTCTCACGACATCACTGTCGCATCATTTTGAGATTCGTAGCAACTCTCACCACATCACTGTAGCATCATTTCTTAGGTAAATAGCAACCCTCATTACATCACTGTAGCATCATTTTGAGATTCGTAGCAACTCTCACCACATCACTGTAGCATCATTTTGAGGTTCGTAGCAACTCTCACCACATCACTGTGGCATCATTTCTTAGGTAAATAGCAACCCTCATTACATCACTGTACCATCATTTTGAGGTTAGAGCAACTCTCACCACATCACTGTCGCATCATTTCTTAGGGAAGTAGCAACTCTCATTACACCGCTTTAGCATTATTTTGAAATTACTATCAACTCTCACTACATCACTGTAGCATCACTTCTTAGGTTTGTCGCAACTCTCATTACATCACTTTAGCATCATTTTGAGGATCGTAGCAACTGTCACGACATCACTGTCGCATCATTTTGAGATTCGTAGCAACTCTCACCACATCACTGTAGCATCATTTCTTAGGGAAGTAGCAACTCTCATTACACCGCTTTAGCATTATTTTGAAATTACTATCAACTCTCACCACATCACTGTAGCATCACTTCTTAGGTTTGGAGCAACTCTCATTACATCACTTTAGCATCATTTGGAGATTCGTAGCAACTCTCATTACATCACTGTAGCATCACTTGTTAGGTTCGTAGCAACTCTCACTACATCACTGTCGCATCATTTTGAGATTCGTAGCAACTCTCACCACATCACTGTCGCATCATTTTGAGGTTCGTAGCAACTCTCATTACATCACTTTAGCATCATTTTGAGATTCGTAGCAACTCTCACGACATTACTGTAGCATGATTTTGAGATTAGTAGCAACTCTCATTACATCACTGTAGCATCACTTCTTAGGTTCATAGCAACTCTCACTACATCACTGTCGCATCATTTTGAGATTCGTAGTAACTCTCACCACATCACTGTCGCATCATTTTGAGGTTCGTAGCAACTCTCATTACATCACTTTAGCATCATTTTGAGGATAGTAGCAACTCTCACGACATTACTTTAGCATCGTTTTGAGATTCGTAGCAACTCTCATTACATCACTGTAGCATCATTTTGAGGTTCGGAGCAACTCTCACCACATCACTGTGGCATCATTTCTTAGGTAAATAGCAACCCTCATTACATCACTGTAGCATCATTTCTAGGTTCGTAGCAACTCTCACCACATCACTGTAGCATCATTTCTTAGGTAAATAGCAACCCTCATTACATCACTGTAGCATCATTTTGAGATTCGTAGAAACTCTCACCACATCACTGTAGCATCATTTTGAGGTTCGTAGCAACTCTCACCACATCACTGTGGCATCATTTCTTAGGTAAATAGCAACCCTCATTACATCACTGTACCATCATTTTGAGGTTAGAGCAACTCTCACCACATCACTGTCGCATCATTTCTTAGGGAAGTAGCAACTCTCATTACACCGCTTTAGCATTATTTTGAAATTACTATCAACTCTCACTACATCACTGTAGCATCACTTCTTAGGTTTGTCGCAACTCTCACTACATCACTGTAGCATCATTTTGCGGTTCGTAGCAACTCTCACCACATCACTGTAGCATCATTTTGAGATTCGTAGCAACTCTCACCACATCACTGTAGCATCATTTCTTAGGTAAATAGCAACCCTCATTACATCACTGTGGCATCATTTTGAGTTTCGTAGCAACTCTCACCACATCACTGCAGCATCATTTCTTAGGTAAATAGCAACCCTCATTATATCACTGTAGTATCATTTTGCGGTTCGTAGCAACTCTCACCACATCACTGTAGCATCATTTTGAGGTTCGTAGCAACTCTCACCACATCACTGTAGCATAATTTCTTAGGTAAATAGCAACCCTCATTACATCACTGTAGCATCATTTTGAGGTTCGTAGCAACTCTCACCACATCACTGTAGCATCATTTCTTAGGGAAGTTGCAACTGTAGCATTATTTTGAAATTACTATCAACTCTCACCACATCACTGTAGCATCACTTCTTAGGTTCGTAGTAACTCTCACGACATTACATTACCATGATTTTGAGATTAGTAGCAACTCTCATTACATCACTGTAGCATCACTTCTTAGGTTCGTAGCAACTCTCACTACATCACTGTAGCATCATTTTTTAGGTTCGTAGCAACTCTCACCACATCACTGTGGCATCATTTCTTAGGTAAATAGCAACCCTCATTACATCACTGTAGAATCATTTTGAGGTTCGTAGCAACTGTCACCACATCACTGTCGCATCATTTCTTAGGGAAGTAGCAACTCTCATTACACCGCTTTCGCATTATTTTGAAATTACTATCAACTCTCACCACATCACTGTAGCATCACTTTTTAGGTTTTTTAGCAACTCTCATTACATCACTTTAGCATCATTTTGAGAATCGTAGCAACTCTCACTACATCACTGTTGCATCATTTCGAGGATAGGAGCAACTCTCACGACATTACTTTAGCATCATTTTGAGATTCGTAGCAACTCTCATTACATCACTGTAGCATCATTTTGAGGTTCGTAGCAACTCTCACCACATCACTGTAGCATCATTTCTTAGGTAAATAGCAACCCTCATTATATCACTGTAGCATCATTTTGCGGTTCGTAGCAACTCTCACCACATCACTGTCGCATCATTTCTTCGGTAAATAGCAACCCTCATTATATCACTGTAGTATCATTTTGCGATTCGTAGCAACTCTCACCACATCACTGTAGCATCATTTTGAGATTCGTAGCAACTCTCACCACATCACTGTAGCATCATTTCTTAGGTAAATAGCAACCCTCATTACATCACTGTAGCATCATTTTGAGTTTCGTAGCAACTCTCACCACATCACTGCAGCATCATTTCTTAGGTAAATAGCAACCCTCATTATATCACTGTAGTATCATTTTGCGGTTCGTAGCAACTCTCACCACATCACTGTAGCATCATTTTGAGGTTCGTAGCAACTCTCACCACATCACTGTAGCATCATTTCTTAGGTAAATAGCAACCCTCATTACATCACTGTAGCATCATTTTGAGGTTCGTAGCAACTCTCACCACATCACTGTAGCATCATTTCTTAGGGAAGTTGCAACTGTAGCATTATTTTGAAATTACTATCAACTCTCACCACATCACTGTAGCATCACTTCTTAGGTTTGTAGCAACTCTCATTACATCACTTTAGAATCATTTCGAGATTCGTAGCAACTCTCACGACATTACTGTCGCATCATTTTGAGATTCGTAGCAACTCTCACCGCATCACTGTAGCATCATTTTGAGGTTCGTAGCAACTCTCACCACATCACTGTGGCATCATTTCTTAGGTAAATAGCAACCCTCATTATATCACTGTACCATCATTTTGAGGTTAGAGCAACTCTAACCACATCACTGTCGCATCATTTCTTAGGGAAGTAGCAACTCTCATTGCACCGCTTTAGCATTATTTTGAAATTACTATCAACTCTCACTACATCACTGTAGCATCACTTCTTAGGTTTATCGCAACTCTCATTACATCACTTTAGCATCATTTTGAGGATCGTAGAAACTCTCACGACATCACTGTCGCATCATTTTGAGATTCGTAGCATCATTTCTTAGGTAAATAGCAACCCTCATTACATCACTGTTGCATCATTTTGAGGTTCGTAGCAACTCTCACTACATTATTGTAGCATCATTTCTTAGGGAAGTAGCAACTCTCATTACACCGCTTTAGCATTATTTTGAAATTACTATCAACTCTCACCACATCACTGTAGCATCACTTCTTAGGTTTGTAGCAACTCTCATTACATCACTTTAGCATCATTTGGAGATTCGTAGCAACTCTCATTACATCACTGTAGCATCACTTCTTAGGTTCGTAGCAACTCTCACTACATCACTGTCGCATCATTTTGAGATTTGTAGCAACTCTCACCACATCACTGTCGCATCATTTTGAGGTTCGTAGCAACTCTCACCACATCACTGTAGCATCACTTCTTAGGTTTGTAGCAACTCTCATTACATCACTTTAGCATCATTTTGAGGATAGTAGCAACTCTCACGACATTACTTTAGCATCGTTTTGAGATTCGTAGCAACTCTCATTACATCACTGTAGCATCATTTCTTAGGTAAATAGCAACCCTCATTACATCACTGTAGCATCATTTTGAGATTCGTAGCAACTCTCACCACATCACTGTAGCATCATTTCTTAGGTAAATAGCAACCCTCATTATATCACTGTAGTATCATTTTGCGGTTCGTAGCAACTCTCACCACATCACTGTAGCATCATTTCTTAGGTAAATAGCAACCCTCATTATATCACTGTAGTATCATTTTGCGGTTCGTAGCAACTCTCACCACATCACTGTAGCATCATTTTGAGGTTCGTAGCAACTCTCACCACATCACTGTAGCATAATTTCTTAGGTAAATAGCAACCCTCATTACATCACTTTAGCATCATTTTGAGGTTCGTAGCAACTCTCACCACATCACTGTAGCATCATTTCTTAGGGAAGTAGCGACTCTCATTACACCGCTTTAGCATTATTTTGAAATTACTATCAACTCTCACCACATCACTGTAGCATCACTTCTTAGGTTTTTAGCAACTCTCATTACATCACTTTAGCATCATTTTGAGATTCGTAGCAACTCTCACGACATTACTGTCGCATCATTTTGAGATTCGTAGCAACTCTCACCACATCACTGTAGCATCATTTTGAGGTTCGTAGCAACTCTCACCACATCACTGTGGCATCATTTCTTAGGTAAATAGCAACCCTCATTATATCACTGTACCATCATTTTGAGGTTAGAGCAACTCTCACCACATCACTGTCGCATCATTTCTTAGGGAAGTAGCAACTCTCATTACACCGCTTTAGCATTATTTTGAAATTACTATCAACTCTCACTACATCACTGTAGCATCACTTCTTAGGTTTGTCGCAACTCTCATTACATCACTTTTGCATCATTTTGAGGATCGTAGCAACTCTCACGACATCACTGTCGCATCATTTTGAGATTCGTAGCAACTCTCACCACATCACTGTAGCATCATTTCTTAGGTAAATAGCAACCCTCATTACATCACTGTTGCATCATTTTGAGGTTCGTAGCAACTCTCACTACATCATTGTAGCATCATTTCTTAGGGAAGTAGCAACTCTCATAACACCGCTTTAGCATTATTTTGAAATTACTATCAACTCTCACCACATCACTGTAGCATCACTTCTTAGGTTTGTAGCAACTCTCATTACATCACTTTAGCATCATTTTGAGATTCGTAGCAACTCTCATTACATCACTGTAGCATCACTTCTTAGGTTCGTAGCAACTCTCACTACATCACTGTAGCATCATTTTTTAGGTTCGTAGCAACTCTCACCACATCACTGTGGCATCATTTCTTAGGTAAATAGCAACCCTCATTACATCACTGTAGAATCATTTTGAGGTTCGTAGCAACTGTCACCACATCACTGTCGCATCATTTCTTAGGGAAGTAGCAACTCTCATTACACCGCTTTCGCATTATTTTGAAATTACTATCAACTCTCACCACATCACTGTAGCATCACTTTTTAGGTTTTTTAGCAACTCTCATTACATCACTTTAGCATCATTTTGAGAATCGTAGCAACTCTCACTACATCACTGTTGCATCATTTCGAGGATAGGAGCAACTCTCACGACATTACTTTAGCATCATTTTGAGATTCGTAGCAACTCTCATTACATCACTGTAGCATCATTTTGAGGTTCGTAGAAACTCTCACCACATCACTATAGCATCATTTCTTAGGTAAATAGCAACCCTCATTATATCACTGTAGCATCATTTTGCGGTTCGTAGCAACTCTCACCACATCACTGTCGCATCATTTCTTCGGTAAATAGCAACCCTCATTATATCACTGTAGTATCATTTTGCGATTCGTAGCAACTCTCACCACATCACTGTAGCATCATTTTGAGATTCGTAGCAACTCTCACCACATCACTGTAGCATCATTTCTTAGGTAAATAGCAACCCTCATTACATCACTGTAGCATCATTTTGAGTTTCGTAGCAACTCTCACCACATCACTGCAGCATCATTTCTTAGGTAAATAGCAACCCTCATTATATCACTGTAGTATCATTTTGCGGTTCGTAGCAACTCTCACCACATCACTGTAGCATCATTTTGAGGTTCGTAGCAACTCTCACCACATCACTGTAGCATCATTTCTTAGGTAAATAGCAACCCTCATTACATCACTGTAGCATCATTTTGAGGTTCGTAGCAACTCTCACCACATCACTGTAGCATCATTTCTTAGGGAAGTTGCAACTGTAGCATTATTTTGAAATTACTATCAACTCTCACCACATCACTGTAGCATCACTTCTTAGGTTTGTAGCAACTCTCATTACATCACTTTAGAATCATTTCGAGATTCGTAGCAACTCTCACGACATTACTGTCGCATCATTTTGAGATTCGTAGCAACTCTCACCGCATCACTGTAGCATCATTTTGAGGTTCGTAGCAACTCTCACCACATCACTGTGGCATCATTTCTTAGGTAAATAGCAACCCTCATTATATCACTGTACCATCATTTTGAGGTTAGAGCAACTCTAACCACATCACTGTCGCATCATTTCTTAGGGAAGTAGCAACTCTCATTGCACCGCTTTAGCATTATTTTGAAATTACTATCAACTCTCACTACATCACTGTAGCATCACTTCTTAGGTTTATCGCAACTCTCATTACAACACTTTAGCATCATTTTGAGGATCGTAGAAACTCTCACGACATCACTGTCGCATCATTTTGAGATTCGTAGCATCATTTCTTAGGTAAATAGCAACCCTCATTACATCACTGTTGCATCATTTTGAGGTTCGTAGCAACTCTCACTACATTATTGTAGCATCATTTATTAGGGAAGTAGCAACTCTCATTACACCGCTTTAGCATTATTTTGAAATTACTATCAACTCTCACCACATCACTGTAGCATCACTTCTTAGGTTTGTAGCAACTCTCATTACATCACTTTAGCATCATTTGGAGATTCGTAGCAACTCTCATTACATCACTGTAGCATCACTTCTTAGGTTCGTAGCAACTCTCACTACATCACTGTCGCATCATTTTGAGATTCGTAGCAACTCTCACCACATCACTGTCGCATCATTTTGAGGTTCGTAGCAACTCTCACCACATCACTGTAGCATCACTTCTTAGGTTTGTAGCAACTCTCATTACATCACTTTAGCATCATTTTGAGGATAGTAGCAACTCTCACGACATTACTTTAGCATCGTTTTGAGATTCGTAGCAACTCTCATTACATCACTGTAGCATCATTTCTTAGGTAAATAGCAACCCTCATTACATCACTGTAGCATCATTTTGAGATTCGTAGCAACTCTCACCACATCACTGTAGCATCATTTCTTAGGTAAATAGCAACCCTCATTATATCACTGTAGTATCATTTTGCGGTTCGTAGCAACTCTCACCACATCACTGTAGCATCATTTCTTAGGTAAATAGCAACCCTCATTATATCACTGTAGTATCATTTTGCGGTTCGTAGCAACTCTCACCACATCACTGTAGCATCATTTTGAGGTTCGTAGCAACTCTCACCACATCACTGTAGCATAATTTCTTAGGTAAATAGCAACCCTCATTACATCACTTTAGCATCATTTTGAGGTTCGTAGCAACTCTCACCACATCACTGTAGCATCATTTCTTAGGGAAGTAGCGACTCTCATTACACCGCTTTAGCATTATTTTGAAATTACTATCAACTCTCACCACATCACTGTAGCATCACTTCTTAGGTTTTTAGCAACTCTCATTACATCACTTTAGCATCATTTTGAGATTCGTAGCAACTCTCACGACATTACTGTCGCATCATTTTGAGATTCGTAGCAACTCTCACCACATCACTGTAGCATCATTTTGAGGTTCGTAGCAACTCTCACCACATCACTGTGGCATCATTTCTTAGGTAAATAGCAACCCTCATTATATCACTGTACCATCATTTTGAGGTTAGAGCAACTCTCACCACATCACTGTCGCATCATTTCTTAGGGAAGTAGCAACTCTCATTACACCGCTTTAGCATTATTTTGAAATTACTATCAACTCTCACTACATCACTGTAGCATCACTTCTTAGGTTTGTCGCAACTCTCATTACATCACTTTTGCATCATTTTGAGGATCGTAGCAACTCTCACGACATCACTGTCGCATCATTTTGAGATTCGTAGCAACTCTCACCACATCACTGTAGCATCATTTCTTAGGTAAATAGCAACCCTCATTACATCACTGTTGCATCATTTTGAGGTTCGTAGCAACTCTCACTACATCATTGTAGCATCATTTCTTAGGGAAGTAGCAACTCTCATAACACCGCTTTAGCATTATTTTGAAATTACTATCAACTCTCACCACATCACTGTAGCATCACTTCTTAGGTTTGTAGCAACTCTCATTACATCACTTTAGCATCATTTTGAGATTCGTAGCAACTCTCACGACATTACTGTAGCATGATTTTGAGATTAGTAGCAACTCTCATTACATCACTGTAGCATCACTTCTTAGGTTCGTAGCAACTCTCACAACATCACTGTCGCATCATTTTGAGATTCGTCGCAACTCTCACCACATCACTGTCGCATCATTTTGAGGTTCGTAGCAACTCTCATTACATCACTTTAGCATCATTTTGAGGATAGTAGCAACTCTCACGACATTACTTTAGCATCGTTTTGAGATTCGTAGCAACTCTCATTACATCACTGTAGCATCATTTTGAGGTTCGGAGCAACTCTCACCACATCACTGTGGCATCATTTCTTAGGTAAATAGCAACCCTCATTACATCACTGTAGCATCATTTTGAGGTTCGTAGCAACTCTCACCACATCACTGTAGCATCATTTCTTAGGTAAATAGCAACCCTCATTACATCACTGTAGCATCATTTTGAGATTCGTAGCAACTCTCACCACATCACTGTAGTATCATTTTGAGGTTCGTAGCAACTCTCACCACATCACTGTGGCATCATTTCTTAGGTAAATAGCAACCCTCATTACATCACTGTACCATCATTTTGAGGTTAGAGCAACTCTCACCACATCACTGTCGCATCATTTCTTAGGGAAGTAGCAACTCTCATTACACCGCTTTAGCATTATTTTGAAATTACTATCAACTCTCACTACATCACTGTAGCATCACTTCTTAGGTTTGTCGCAACTCTCATTACATCACTTTAGCATCATTTTGAGGATCGTAGCAACTCTCACGACATCACTGTCGCATCATTTTGAGATTCGTAGCAACTCTCACCACATCACTGTAGCATCATTTCTTAGGTAAATAGCAACCCTCATTACATCACTGTTGCATCATTTTGAGGTTCGTAGCAACTCTCACTACATCATTGTAGCATCATTTCCTCGGGAAGTAGCAACTCTCATTACACCGCTTTAGCATTATTTTGAAATTACTATCAACTCTCACCACATCACTGTAGCATCACTTCTTAGGTTTGTAGCAACTCTCATTACATCACTTTAGCATCATTTTGAGATTCGTAGCAACTCTCACGACATTACTGTAGCATGATTTTGAGATTAGTAGCAACTCTCATTACATCACTGTAGCATCACTTCTTAGGTTCGTAGCAACTCTCACTACATCACTGTCGCATCATTTTGAGATTCGTAGCAACTCTCACCACATCACTGTCGCATCATTTTGAGGTTCGTAGCAACTCTCACCACATCACTGTAGCATCACTTCTTAGGTTTGTAGCAACTCTCATGACATCACTTTAGCATCATTTTGAGGATAGTAGCAACTCTCACGACATTACTTTAGCATCGTTTTGAGATTCGTTGCAACTCTCATTACATCACTGTAGCATCATTTTGAGGTTCGGAGCAACTCTCACCACATCACTGTGGCATCATTTCTTAGGTAAATAGCAACCCTCATTACATCACTGTAGCATCATTTTGAGGTTCGTAGCAACTCTCACCACATCACTGTAGCATCATTTCTTAGGTAAATAGCAACCCTCATTCCATCACTGTAGCATCATTTTGCGGTTCGTAGCAACTCTCACCACATCACTGTAGCATCATTTTGAGGTTCGTAGCAACTCTCACCACATCACTGTAGCATAATTTCTTAGGTAAATAGCAACCCTCATTACATCACTGTAGCATCATTTTGAGGTTCGTAGCAACTCTCACCACATCGCTGTAGCATCATTTCTTAGGGAAGTTGCAACTGTAGCATTATTTTGAAATTACTATCAACTCTCACCACATCACTGTAGCATCACTTCTTAGGTTTGTAGCAACTCTCATTACATCACTTTAGAATCATTTCGAGGTTCGTAGTAACTCTCACGACATTACTGTACCATGATTTTGAGATTAGTAGCAACTCTCATTACATCACTTTAGCATCACTTCTTAGGTTCGTAGCAACTCTCACTACATCACTGTAGCATCATTTTTTAGGTTCGTAGCAACTCTCACCACATCACTGTGGCATCATTTCTTAGGTAAATAGCAACCCTCATTACATCACTGTAGAATCATTTTGAGGTTCGTAGCAACTGTCACCACATCACTGTCGCATCATTTCTTAGGGAAGTAGCAACTCTCATTACACCGCTTTCGCATTATTTTGAAATTACTATCAACTCTCACCACATCACTGTAGCATCACTTTTTAGGTTTTTTAGCAACTCTCATTACATCACTTTAGCATCATTTTGAGAATCGTAGCAACTCTCACTACATCACTGTTGCATCATTTCGAGGATAGTAGCAACTCTCACGACATTACTTTAGCATCATTTTGAGATTCGTAGCAACTCTCATTACATCACTGTAGCATCATTTTGAGGTTCGTAGCAACTCTCACCACATCACTGTAGCATCATTTCTTAGGTAAATAGCAACCCTCATTACATCACTGTAGCATCATTTTGAGGTTCGTAGCAACTCTCACCACATCACTGTAGCATCATTTCTTAGGTAAATAGCAACCCTCATTACATCACTGTAGCATCATTTTGAGATTCGTAGCAACTCTCACCACATCACTGTAGTATCATTTTGAGGTTCGTAGCAACTCTCACCACATCACTGTGGCATCATTTCTTAGGTAAATAGCAACCCTCATTACATCACTGTACCATCATTTTGAGGTTAGAGCAACTCTCACCACATCACTGTTGCATCATTTCTTAGGGAAGTAGCAACTCTCATTACACCGCTTTAGCATTATTTTGAAATTACTATCAACTCTCACTACATCACTGTAGCATCACTTCTTAGGTTTGTCGCAACTCTCATTACATCACTTTAGCATCATTTTGAGGATCGTAGCAACTCTCACGACATCACTGTCGCATCATTTTGAGATTCGTAGCAACTCTCACCACATCACTGTAGCATCATTTCTTAGGTAAATAGCAACCCTCATTACATCACTGTTGCATCATTTTGAGGTTCGTAGCAACTCTCACTACATCATTGTAGCATCATTTCCTCGGGAAGTAGCAACTCTCATTACACCGCTTTAGCATTATTTTGAAATTACTATCAACTCTCACCACATCACTGTAGCATCACTTCTTAGGTTTGTAGCAACTCTCATTACATCACTTTAGCATCATTTTGAGATTCGTAGCAACTCTCACGACATTACTGTAGCATGATTTTGAGATTAGTAGCAACTCTCATTACATCACTGTAGCATCACTTCTTAGGTTCGTAGCAACTCTCACTACATCACTGTCGCATCATTTTGAGATTCGTAGCAACTCTCACCACATCACTGTCGCATCTTTTTGAGGTTCGTAGCAACTCTCACCACATCACTGTAGCATCACTTCTTAGGTTTGTAGCAACTCTCATGACATCACTTTAGCATCATTTTGAGGATAGTAGCAACTCTCACGACATTACTTTAGCATCGTTTTGAGATTCGTTGCAACTCTCATTACATCACTGTAGCATCATTTTGAGGTTCGGAGCAACTCTCACCACATCACTGTGGCATCATTTCTTAGGTAAATAGCAACCCTCATTACATCACTGTAGCATCATTTTGAGGTTCGTAGCAACTCTCACCACATCACTGTAGCATCATTTCTTAGGTAAATAGCAACCCTCATTCCATCACTGTAGCATCATTTTGAGATTCGTAGCAACTCTCATCACATCACTGTAGCATCATTTCTTAGGTAAATAGCAACCCTCATTACATCACTGTGGCATCATTTTGAGTTTCGTAGCAACTCTCACCACATCACTGCAGCATCATTTCTTAGGTAAATAGCAACGCTCATTATATCACTGTAGTATCATTTTGCTGTTCGTAGCAACTCTCACCACATCACTGTAGCATCATTTTGAGGTTCGTAGCAACTCTCACCACATCACTGTAGCATAATTTCTTAGGTAAATAGCAACCCTCATTACATCACTGTAGCATCATTTTGAGGTTCGTAGCAACTCTCACCACATCGCTGTAGCATCATTTCTTAGGGAAGTTGCAACTGTAGCATTATTTTGAAATTACTATCAACTCTCACCACATCACTGTAGCATCACTTCTTAGGTTTGTAGCAACTCTCATTACATCACTTTAGAATCATTTCGAGGTTCGTAGTAACTCTCACGACATTACTGTACCATGATTTTGAGATTAGTAGCAACTCTCATTACATCACTTTAGCATCACTTCTTAGGTTCGTAGCAACTCTCACTACATCACTGTAGCATCATTTTTTAGGTTCGTAGCAACTCTCACCACATCACTGTGGCATCATTTCTTAGGTAAATAGCAACCCTCATTACATCACTGTAGAATCATTTTGAGGTTCGTAGCAACTGTCACCACATCACTGTCGCATCATTTCTTAGGGAAGTAGCAACTCTCATTACACCGCTTTCGCATTATTTTGAAATTACTATCAACTCTCACCACATCACTGTAGCATCACTTTTCAGGTTTTTTAGCAACTCTCATTACATCACTTTAGCATCATTTTGAGAATCGTAGCAACTCTCACTACATCACTGTTGCATCATTTCGAGGATAGTAGCAACTCTCACGACATTACTTTAGCATCATTTTGAGATCCGTAGCAACTCTCATTACATCACTGTAGCATCATTTTGAGGTTCGTAGCAACTCTCACCACATCACTGTAGCATCATTTCTTAGGTAAATAGCAACCCTCATTACATCACTGTAGCATCATTTTGAGGTTCGTAGCAACTCTCACCACATCACTGTAGCATCATTTCTTAGGGAAGTTGCAACTGTAGCATTATTTTGAAATTACTATCAACTCTCACCACATCACTGTAGCATCACTTCTTAGGTTTGTAGCAACTCTCATTACATCACTTTAGAATCATTTCGAGGTTCGTAGTAACTCTCACGACATTACTGTACCATGATTTTGAGATTAGTAGCAACTCTCATTACATCACTGTAGCATCACTTCTTAGGTTCGTAGCAACTCTCACTACATCACTGTAGCATCATTTTTTAGGTTCGTAGCAACTCTCACCACATCACTGTGGCATCATTTCTTAGGTAAATAGCAACCCTCATTACATCACTGTAGAATCATTTTGAGGTTCGTAGCAACTGTCACCACATCACTGTCGCATCATTTCTTAGGGAAGTAGCAACTCTCATTACACCGCTTTCGCATTATTTTGAAATTACTATCAACTCTCACCACATCACTGTAGCATCACTTTTTAGGTTTTTTAGCAACTCTCATTACATCACTTTAGCATCATTTTGAGAATCGTAGCAACTCTCACTACATCACTGTTGCATCATTTCGAGGATAGGAGCAACTCTCACGACATTACTTTAGCATCATTTTGAGATTCGTAGCAACTCTCATTACATCACTGTAGCATCATTTTGAGGTTCGTAGCAACTCTCACCACATCACTGTAGCATCATTTCTTAGGTAAATAGCAACCCTCATTATATCACTGTAGCATCATTTTGCGGTTCGTAGCAACTCTCACCACATCACTGCCGATCATTTCTTCGGTAAATAGCAACCCTCATTATATCACTCTAGTGTCATTTTGCGGTTCGTAGCAACTCTCACCACATCACTGCAGCATCATTTCTTAGGGAAGTTGCAACCGTAGCATTATTTTGAAATTACTATCAACTCTCACCACATCACTGTAGCATCACTTCTTAGGTTTGTAGCAACTCTCATTACATCACTTTAGAATCATTTCGAGGTTCGTAGTAACTCTCACGACATTACTGTACCATGATTTTGAGATTAGTAGCAACTCTCATTACATCACTTTAGCATCACTTCTTAGGTTCGTAGCAACTCTCACTACATCACTGTAGCATCATTTTTTAGGTTTTTTAGCAACTCTCATTACATCACTTTAGCATCATTTTGAGAATCGTAGCAACTCTCACTACATCACTGTTGCATCATTTCGAGGATAGTAGCAACTCTCACGACATTACTTTAGCATCATTTTGAGATTCGTAGCAACTCTCATTACATCACTGTAGCATCATTTTGAGGTTCGTAGCAACTCTCACCACATCACTGTTGCATCATTTCTTAGGTAAATAGCAACCCTCATTATATCACTGTAGCATCATTTTGCGGTTCGTAGCAACTCTCACCACATCACTGTCGCATCATTTCTTCGGTAAATAGCAACCCTCATTATATCACTGTAGTATCATTTTGCGGTTCGTAGCAACTCTCACCACATCACTGTAGCATCATTTTGAGGTTCGTAGCAACTCTCACCACATCACTGTAGCATCATTTCTTCGGTAAATAGCAACCCTCATTACATCACTGTAGCATCATTTTGAGGTTTGTAGCAACTCTCACCACATCACTGTAGCATCACTTCTTAGGTTTGTAGCAACTCTCATTACATCACTTTAGCATCATTTTGAGATTCGTAGCAACTCTCACAACATTACTGTCGCATCATTTTGAGATTCGTAGCAACTCTCACCACATCACTGTAGAATCATTTTGAGGTTCGTAGCAACTCTCACCACATCGCTGTAGCATCATTTCTTAGGGAAGTTGCAACTGTAGCATTATTTTGAAATTACTATCAACTCTCACCACATCACTGTAGCATCACTTCTTAGGTTTGTAGCAACTCTCATTACATCACTTTAGAATCATTTCGAGGTTCGTAGTAACTCTCACGACATTACTGTACCATGATTTTGAGATTAGTAGCAACTCTCATTACATCACTTTAGCATCACTTCTTAGGTTCGTAGCAACTCTCACTACATCACTGTAGCATCATTTTTTAGGTTCGTAGCAACTCTCACCACATCACTGTGGCATCATTTCTTAGGTAAATAGCAACCCTCATTACATCACTGTAGAATCATTTTGAGGTTCGTAGCAACTGTCACCACATCACTGTCGCATCATTTCTTAGGGAAGTAGCAACTCTCATTACACCGCTTTCGCATTATTTTGAAATTACTATCAACTCTCACCACATCACTGTAGCATCACTTTTCAGGTTTTTTAGCAACTCTCATTACATCACTTTAGCATCATTTTGAGAATCGTAGCAACTCTCACTACATCACTGTTGCATCATTTCGAGGATAGTAGCAACTCTCACGACATTACTTTAGCATCATTTTGAGATCCGTAGCAACTCTCATTACATCACTGTAGCATCATTTTGAGGTTCGTAGCAACTCTCACCACATCACTGTAGCATCATTTCTTAGGTAAATAGCAACCCTCATTACATCACTGTAGCATCATTTTGAGGTTCGTAGCAACTCTCACCACATCACTGTAGCATCATTTCTTAGGGAAGTTGCAACTGTAGCATTATTTTGAAATTACTATCAACTCTCACCACATCACTGTAGCATCACTTCTTAGGTTTGTAGCAACTCTCATTACATCACTTTAGAATCATTTCGAGGTTCGTAGTAACTCTCACGACATTACTGTACCATGATTTTGAGATTAGTAGCAACTCTCATTACATCACTGTAGCATCACTTCTTAGGTTCGTAGCAACTCTCACTACATCACTGTAGCATCATTTTTTAGGTTCGTAGCAACTCTCACCACATCACTGTGGCATCATTTCTTAGGTAAATAGCAACCCTCATTACATCACTGTAGAATCATTTTGAGGTTCGTAGCAACTGTCACCACATCACTGTCGCATCATTTCTTAGGGAAGTAGCAACTCTCATTACACCGCTTTCGCATTATTTTGAAATTACTATCAACTCTCACCACATCACTGTAGCATCACTTTTTAGGTTTTTTAGCAACTCTCATTACATCACTTTAGCATCATTTTGAGAATCGTAGCAACTCTCACTACATCACTGTTGCATCATTTCGAGGATAGGAGCAACTCTCACGACATTACTTTAGCATCATTTTGAGATTCGTAGCAACTCTCATTACATCACTGTAGCATCATTTTGAGGTTCGTAGCAACTCTCACCACATCACTGTAGCATCATTTCTTAGGTAAATAGCAACCCTCATTATATCACTGTAGCATCATTTTGCGGTTCGTAGCAACTCTCACCACATCACTGCCGATCATTTCTTCGGTAAATAGCAACCCTCATTATATCACTCTAGTGTCATTTTGCGGTTCATAGCAACTCTCACCACATCACTGCAGCATCATTTCTTAGGGAAGTTGCAACCGTAGCATTATTTTGAAATTACTATCAACTCTCACCACATCACTGTAGCATCACTTCTTAGGTTTGTAGCAACTCTCATTACATCACTTTAGAATCATTTCGAGGTTCGTAGTAACTCTCACGACATTACTGTACCATGATTTTGAGATTAGTAGCAACTCTCATTACATCACTTTAGCATCACTTCTTAGGTTCGTAGCAACTCTCACTACATCACTGTAGCATCATTTTTTAGGTTTTTTAGCAACTCTCATTACATCACTTTAGCATCATTTTGAGAATCGTAGCAACTCTCACTACATCACTGTTGCATCATTTCGAGGATAGTAGCAACTCTCACGACATTACTTTAGCATCATTTTGAGATTCGTAGCAACTCTCATTACATCACTGTAGCATCATTTTGAGGTTCGTAGCAACTCTCACCACATCACTGTTGCATCATTTCTTAGGTAAATAGCAACCCTCATTATATCACTGTAGCATCATTTTGCGGTTCGTAGCAACTCTCACCACATCACTGTCGCATCATTTCTTCGGTAAATAGCAACCCTCATTATATCACTGTAGTATCATTTTGCGGTTCGTAGCAACTCTCACCACATCACTGTAGCATCATTTTGAGGTTCGTAGCAACTCTCACCACATCACTGTAGCATCATTTCTTCGGTAAATAGCAACCCTCATTACATCACTGTAGCATCATTTTGAGGTTTGTAGCAACTCTCACCACATCACTGTAGCATCACTTCTTAGGTTTGTAGCAACTCTCATTACATCACTTTAGCATCATTTTGAGATTCGTAGCAACTCTCACAACATTACTGTCGCATCATTTTGAGATTCGTAGCAACTCTCACCACATCACTGTAGAATCATTTTGAGGTTCGTAGCAACTCTCACCACATCACTGTAGCATCACTTCTTAGGTTTGTAGCAACTCTCATTACATCACTTTAGCATCATTTTGAGGATAGTAGCAACTCTCACGACATTACTTTAGCATCGTTTTGAGATTCGTAGCAACTCTCACTACATCACTGTAGCATCATTTTGAGGTTCGGAGCAACTCTCACCACATCACTGTGGCATCATTTCTTAGGTAAATAGCAACCCTCATTACATCACTGTAGCATCATTTTGAGGTTCGTAGCAACTCTCACCACATCACTGTAGCATCATTTCTTAGGTAAATAGCAACCCTCATTACATCACTGTAGCATCATTTTGCGGTTCGTAGCAACTCTCACCACATCACTGTAGCATCATTTTGAGATTCGTAGCAACTCTCACCACATCACTGGAGCATCATTTCTTAGGTAAATAGCAACCCTCATTATATCACTGTAGTATCATTTTGCGGTTCGTAGCAACTCTCACCACATCACTGTAGCATCATTTCTTAGGTAAATAGCAACCCTCATTATATCACTGTAGTATCATTTTGCGGTTCGTAGCAACTCTCACCACATCACTGTAGCATCATTTTGAGGTTCGTAGCAACTCTCACCACATCACTGTAGCATAATTTCTTAGGTAAATAGCAACCCTCATTACATCACTGTAGCATCATTTTGAGGTTCGTAGCAACTCTCACCACATCACTGTGGCATCATTTCTTAGGTAAATAGCAACCCTCATTACATCACTGTAGCATCATTTTGAGGTTCGTAGCAACTCTCACCACATCACTGTAGCATCATTTCTTAGGGAAGTAGCAACTCTCATTACACCGCTTTAGCATTATTTTGAAATTACTATCAACTCTCACCACATCACTGTCGCATCACTTCTTAGGTTTGTAGCAACTCTCATTACATCACTTTAGAATCATTTCGAGGTTCGTAGCAACTCTCACGACATTACTGTACCATGATTTTGAGATTAGTAGCAACTCTCATTACACTGCTTTAGCATTATTTTGAAATTACTATCAACTCTCACCACATCACTGTAGCATCACTTCTTAGGTTTTTAGCAACTCTCATTACATCACTTTAGAATCATTTCGAGGTTCGTAGCAACTCTCACGACATTACTGTACCATGATTTTGAGATTAGTAGCAACTCTCATTACACTGCTTTAGCATTATTTTGAAATTACTATCAACTCTCACCACATCACTGTAGCATCACTTCTTAGGTTTTTAGCAACTCTCATTACATCACTGTAGCATCATTTTGAGATTCGTAGCAACTCTCACCACATCACTGTAGCATCATTTTGAGGTTCGTAGCAACTCTCACCACATCACTGTGGCATCATTTCTTAGGTAAATAGCAACCCTCATTATATCACTGTACCATCATTTTGAGGTTAGAGCAACTCTCACCACATAATTGTCGCATCATTTCTTAGGGAAGTAGCAACTCTCATTACACCGCTTTAGCATTATTTTGAAATTACTATCAACTCTCACTACATCACTGTAGCATCACTTCTTAGGTTTGTCGCAACTCTCATTACATCACTTTAGCATCATTTTGAGGACTGTAGCAACTCTCACGACATCACTGTCGCATCATTTTGAGATTCGTAGCAACTCTCACCACATCACTGTAGCATCATTTCTTCGGTAAATAGCAACCCTCATTACATCACAGTTGCATCATTTTGAGGTTCGTAGCAACTCTCACTACATCATTGTAGCATCATTTCTTAGGGAAGTAGCAACTCTCATTACACCGCTTTAGCATTATTTTGAAATTACTATCAACTCTCACCACATCACTGTGGCATCACTTCTTAGGTTTGTAGCAACTCTCATTACATCACTTTAGCATCATTTTGAGATTCGTAGCAACTCTCACGACATTACTGTAGCATGATTTTAAGATTAGTAGCAACTCTCATTACATCACTGTAGCATCACTTCTTAGGTTCGTAGCAACTCTCACTACATCACTGTCGCATCATTTTGAGATTCGTAGCAACTCTCACCACATCACTGTCGCATCATTTTGAGGTTCGTAGCAACTCTCACCACATCACTGTAGCATCACTTCTTAGGTTTGTAGCAACTCTCATTACATCACTTTAGCATCATTTTGAGGATAGTAGCAACTCTCACGACATTAGTTTAGCATCGTTTTGAGATTCGTAGCAACTCTCATTACATCACTGTAGCATCATTTTGAGGTTCGGAGCAACTCTCACCACATCACTGTGGCATCATTTCTTAGGTAAATAGCAACCCTCATTACATCACTGTAGCATCATTTTGAGGTTCGTAGCAACTCTCACCACATCACTGTAGCATCATTTCTTAGGTAAATAGCAACCCTCATTACATCACTGTAGCATCATTTTGCGGTTCGTTGCAACTCTCACCACATCACTGTAGCATCATTTTGAGATTCGTAGCAACTCTCACCACATCACTGTGGCATCATTTCTTAGGGAAGTAGCAACTCTCATTACACCGCTTTAGCATTATTTTGAAATTACTATCAACTCTCACCACATCACTGTAGCATCACTTCTAAGGTTTGTAGCATCTCTCATTACATCACTTTAGAATCATTTCGAGGTTCGTAGCAACTCTCACGACATTACTGTACCATGATTTTGAGATTAGTAGCAACTCTCATTACACTGCTTTAGCATTATTTTGAAATTACTATCAACTCTCACCACATCACTGTAGCATCACTTCTTAGGTTTTTAGCAACTCTCATTACATCACTTTAGCATCATTTTGAGATTCGTAGCAACTCTCACGACATTACTGTCGCATCATTTTGAGATTCGTAGCAACTCTCACTACATCACTGTAGCATCATTTTGAGGTTCGTAGCAACTCTCACCACATCACTGTGGCATCATTTCTTAGGTAAATAGCAACCCTCATTATATCACTGTACCATCATTTTGAGGTTAGAGCAACTCTCACCACATCACTGTCGCATCATTTCTTAGGGAAGTAGCAACTCTCATTGCACCGCTTTAGCATTATTTTGAAATTACTATCAACTCTCACTACATCACTGTAGCATCACTTCTTAGGTTTATCGCAACTCTCATTACATCACTTTAGCATCATTTTGAGGATCGTAGAAACTCTCACGACATCACTGTCGCATCATTTTGAGATTCGTAGCAACTCTCACCACATCACTGTAGCATCATTGCTTAGGTAAATAGCAACCCTCATTACATCACTGTTGCATCATTTTGAGGTTCGTAGCAACTCTCACTACATCATTGTAGCATCATTTCTTAGGGAAGTAGCAACTCTCATTACATCACTGTCGCATCATTTTGAGATTCGTAGCAACTCTCACCACATCACTGTCGCATCATTTTGAGGTTCGTAGCAACTCTCACCACATCACTGTAGCATCACTTCTTAGGTTTGTAGCAACTCTCATTACATCACTTTAGCATCATTTTGAGGATAGTAGCAACTCTCACGACATTACTTTAGCATCGTTTTGAGATTCGTAGCAACTCTCATTACATCACTGTAGCATCATTTCTTAGGTAAATAGCAACCCTCATTACATCACTGTAGCATCATTTTGAGATTCGTAGCAACTCTCACCACATCACTGTAGCATCATTTCTTAGGTAAATAGCAACCGTCATTATATCACTGTAGTATCATTTTGCGGTTCGTCGCAACTCTCACCACATCACTGTAGCATCATTTCTTAGGTAAATAGCAACCCTCATTATATCACTGTAGTATCATTTTGCGGTTCGTAGCAACTCTCACCACATCACTGTAGCATCATTTCTTAGGGAAGTAGCAACTCTCATTACACCACTTTAGCATTATTTTGAAATTTCTATCAACTCTCACCACATCACTGTAGCATCACTTCTTAGGTTTTTAGCAACTCTCATTACATCACTTTAGCATCATTTTGAGATTCGTAGCAACTCTCAGGACATTACTGTCGCATCATTTTGAGATTCGTTGCAACTCTCACCACATCACTGTAGCATCATTTTGAGGTTCGTAGCAACTCTCACTACATCACTGTAGCATCACTTCTTAGGTAAATAGCAACCCTCATTACATCACTGTTGCATCATTTTGAGGTTTGTAGCAACTCTCACTACATCATTGTAGCATCATTTCTTAGGGAAGTAGCAACTCTCATTACACCGCTTTAGCATTATTTTGAAATTACTATCAACTCTCACCACATCACTGTAGCATCACTTCTTAGGTTTGTAGCAACTCTCATTACATCACTGTAGCATCACTTCTTAGGTTCGTAGCAACTCTCACTACATCACTGTCGCATCATTTTGAGATTCGTAGCAACTCTCACCACATCACTGTCGCATCATTTTGAGGTTCGTAGCAACTCTCACCACATCACTGTAGCATCACTTCTTAGGTTTGTAGCAACTCTCATTACATCACTTTAGCATCATTTTGAGGATAGCAGCAACTCTCACGACATTATTTTAGCATCGTTTTGAGATTCGTTGCAACTCTCATTACATCACTGTAGCATCATTTTGAGGTTCGGAGCAACTCTCACCACATCACTGTGGCATCATTTCTTAGGTAAATAGCAACCCTCATTACATCACTGTAGCATCATTTTGAGGTTCGTAGCAACTCTCACCACATCACTGTAGCATCATTTCTTAGGTAAATAGTAACCCTCATTCCATCACTGTAGCATCATTTTGCGGTTCGTAGCAACTCTCACCACATCACTGTAGCATCATTTTGAGATTCGTAGCAACTCTCACCACATCACTGTAGCATCATTTCTTCGGTAAATAGCAACCCTCATTACATCACTGTGGCATCATTTTGAGTTTCGTAGCAACTCTCACCACATCACTGCAGCATCATTTCTTAGGTAAATAGCAACCCTCATTATATCACTGTAGTATCATTTTGCGGTTCGTAGCAACTCTCACCACATCACTGTAGCATCATTTTGAGGTTCGTAGCAACTCTCACCACATCACTGTAGCATAATTTCTTAGGTAAATAGCAACCCTCATTACATCACTGTAGCATCATTTTGAGGTTCGTAGCAACTCTCACCACATCACTGTAGCATCATTTCTTCGGGAAGTTGCAACTGTAGCATTATTTTGAAATTACTATCAACTCTCACCACATCACTGTAGCATCACTTCTTAGGTTTGTAGCAACTCTCATTACATCACTTTAGAATCATTTCGAGGTTCGTAGTAACTCTCACGACATTACTGTACCATGATTTTGAGATTAGTAGCAACTCTCATTACATCACTGTAGCATCACTTCTTAGGTTCGTAGCAACTCTCACTACATCACTGTAGCATCATTTTTTAGGTTCGTAGCAACTCTCACCACATCACTGTGGCATCATTTCTTAGGTAAATAGCAACCCTCATTACATCACTGTAGAATCATTTTGAGGTTCGTAGCAACTGTCACCACATCACTGTCGCATCATTTCTTAGGGAAGTAGCAACTCTCATTACACCGCTTTCGCATTATTTTGAAATTACTATCAACTCTCACCACATCACTGTCGCATCACTTTTTAGGTTTTTTAGCAACTCTCATTACATCACTTTAGCATCATTTTGAGAATCGTAGCAACTCTCACTACATCACTGTTGCATCATTTCGAGGATAGTAGCAACTCTCACGACATTACTTCAGCATCATTTTGAGATTCGTAGCAACTCTCATTACATCACTGTAGCATCATTTTGAGGTTCGTAGCAACTCTCACCACATCACTGTAGCATAATTTCTTAGGTAAATAGCAACCCTCATTATATCACTGTAGTATCATTTTGCGGTTCGTAGCAACTCTCACCACATCACTGTAGCATCATTTTGAGGTTCGTAGCAACTCTCACCACATCACTGTAGCATAATTTCTTAGGTAAATAGCAACCCTCATTACATCACTGTAGCATCATTTTGAGGTTCGTAGCAACTCTCACCACATCACTGTAGCATCATTTCTTCGGGAAGTTGCAACTGTAGCATTATTTTGAAATTACTATCAACTCTCACCACATCACTGTAGCATCACTTCTTAGGTTTGTAGCAACTCTCATTACATCACTTTAGAATCATTTCGAGGTTCGTAGTAACTCTCACGACATTACTGTACCATGATTTTGAGATTAGTAGCAACTCTCATTACATCACTGTAGCATCACTTCTTAGGTTCGTAGCAACTCTCACTACATCACTGTAGCATCATTTTTTAGGTTCGTAGCAACTCTCACCACATCACTGTGGCATCATTTCTTAGGTAAATAGCAACCCTCATTACATCACTGTAGAATCATTTTGAGGTTCGTAGCAACTGTCACCACATCACTGTCGCATCATTTCTTAGGGAAGTAGCAACTCTCATTACACCGCTTTCGCATTATTTTGAAATTACTATCAACTCTCACCACATCACTGTCGCATCACTTTTTAGGTTTTTTAGCAACTCTCATTACATCACTTTAGCATCATTTTGAGAATCGTAGCAACTCTCACTACATCACTGTTGCATCATTTCGAGGATAGTAGCAACTCTCACGACATTACTTCAGCATCATTTTGAGATTCGTAGCAACTCTCATTACATCACTGTAGCATCATTTTGAGGTTCGTAGCAACTCTCACCACATCACTGTTGCATCATTTCTTAGGTAAATAGCAACCCTCATTATATCACTGTAGCATCATTTTGCGGTTCGTAGCAACTCTCACCACATCACTGTAGCATCATTTTGAGGTTCGTAGCAACTCTCACCACATCACTGGAGCATCATTTCTTCGGTAAATAGCAACCCTCATTACATCACTGTAGCATCATTTTGAGGTTCGTAGCAACTCTCACCACATCACTGTAGCATCACTTCTTAGGTTTGTAGCAACTCTCATTACATCACTTTAGCATCATTTTGAGATTCGTAGCAACTCTCACGACATTACTGTCGCATCATTTTGAGATTCGTAGCAACTCTCACCACATCACTGTAGCATCATTTTGAGGTTCATAGCAACTCTCACCACATCACTGTGGCATCATTTCTTAGGTAAATAGCAACCCTCATTACATCACTGTAGCATCATTTTGAGGTTCGTAGCAACTCTCACCACATCACTGTCGCATCATTTCTTAGGGAAGTAGCAACTCTCATTACACCGCTTTAGCATTATTTTGAAATTACAATCAACTCTCACTACATTACTGTAGCATCACTTCTTAGGTTTGTCGCAACTCTCATTACATCACTTTAGCATCATTTTGAGGATCGTAGCAACTCTCACGACATCACTGTCGCATCATTTTGAGATTCGTAGCAACTCTCACCACATCACTGTAGCATCATTTCTTAGGTTTGTAGCAACTCTCATTACATCACTTTAGAATCATTTTGAGGATCGTAGCAACTCTCACCACATCACTGTAGCATCATTTCTTAGGAAAGTAACAACTCTCATTGCATCACTTTAGCGTGATTTTGAAATTACTATCAACTCTAACGACATCACTGTAGCATCATTTTGAGGTTCGTAGCAACTCTCACCACATAACTGTAGCATCATTTCTTAGGTAAATAGCAACTCTCACCACATCACTGTAGCATCACTTCTTAGGTTTTTAGCAACTCTCATTACATCACTTTAGCATCATTTTGAGGATAGTAGCAACTCTCACGACATTACTTTAGCATCGTTTTAAGATTCGTAGCAACTCTCATTACATCACTGTAGCATCATTTCTTAGGTAAATAGCAACCGTCATTACATCACTGTAGCATCATTTTGAGATTCGTAGCAACTCTCACCACATCACTGTAGCATCATTTCTTAGGTAAATAGCAACCGTCATTATATCACTGTAGTATCATTTTGCGGTTCGTCGCAACTCTCACCACATCACTGTAGCATCATTTTGAGGTTCGTAGCAACTCTCACCACATCACTGTAGCATAATTTCTTAGGTAAATAGCAACCCTCATTACATCACTGTAGCATCATTTTGAAATTCGTAGCAACTCTCACCACATCACTGTAGCATCATTTCTTAGGGAAGTAGCAACTCTCATTACACCACTTTAGCATTATTTTGAAATTACTATCAACTCTCACCACATCACTGTAGCATCACTTCTTAGGTTTTTAGCAACTCTCATTACATCACTTTAGCATCATTTTGAGATTCGTAGCAAACTCGCAGGACATTACTGTCGCATCATTTTGAGATTCGTTGCAACTCTCACCACATCACTGTAGCATCATTTTGAGGTTCGTAGCAACTCTCACTACATCACTGTAGCATCACTTCTTAGGTAAATAGCAACCCTCATTACATCACTGTTGCATCATTTTGAGGTTTGTAGCAACTCTCACTACATCATTGTAGCATCATTTCTTAGGGAAGTAGCAACTCTCATTACACCGCTTTAGCATTATTTTGAAATTACTATCAACTCTCACCACATCACTGTAGCATCACTTCTTAGGTTTGTAGCAACTCTCATTACATCACTTTAGCATCATTTTGAGATTCGTAGCAACTCTCACGACATTACTGTAGCATGATTTTGAGATTAGTAGCAACTCTCATTACATCACTGTAGCATCACTTCTTAGGTTCGTAGCAACTCTCACTACATCACTGTCGCATCATTTTGAGATTCGTAGCAACTCTCACCACATCACTGTCGCATCATTTTGAGGTTCGTAGCATCTCTCACCACATCACTGTAGCATCACTTCTTAGGTTTGTAGCAACTCTCATTACATCACTTTAGCATCATTTTGAGGATAGTAGCAACTCTCACGACATTATTTTAGCATCGTTTTGAGATTCGTTGCAACTCTCATTACATCACTGTAGCATCATTTTGAGGTTCGGAGCAACTCTCACCACATCACTGTGGCATCATTTCTTAGGTAAATAGCAACCCTCATTACATCACTGTAGCATCATTTTGAGGTTCGTAGCAACTCTCACCACATCACTGTAGCATCATTTCTTAGGTAAATAGCAACCCTCATTCCATCACTGTAGCATCATTTTGCGGTTCGTAGCAACTCTCACCACATCACTGTAGCATCATTTTGAGATTCGTAGCAACTCTCACCACATCACTGTAGCATCATTTCTTCGGTAAATAGCAACCCTCATTACATCACTGTGGCATCATTTTGAGTTTCGTAGCAACTCTCACCACATCACTGCAGCATCATTTCTTAGGTAAATAGCAACCCTCATTATATCACTGTAGTATCATTTTGCGGTTCGTAGCAACTCTCACCACATCACTGTAGCATCATTTTGAGGTTCGTAGCAACTCTCACCACATCACTGTAGCATAATTTCTTAGGTAGATAGCAACCCTCATTACATCACTGTAGCATCATTTTGAGGTTCGTAGCAACTCTCACCACATCACTGTAGCATCATTTCTTCGGGAAGTTGCAACTGTAGCAGTATTTTGAAATTACTATCAACTCTCACCACATCACTGTAGCATCACTTCTTAGGTTTGTCGCAACTCTCATTACATCACTTTAGAATCATTTCGAGGTTCGTAGTAACTCTCACGACATTACTGTACCATGATTTTGAGATTAGTAGCAACTCTCATTACATCACTGTAGCATCACTTCTTAGGTTCGTAGCAACTCTCACTACATCACTGTAGCATCATTTTTTAGGTTCGTAGCAACTCTCACCACATCACTGTGGCATCATTTCTTAGGTAAATAGCAACCCTCATTACATCACTGTAGAATCATTTTGAGGTTCGTAGCAACTGTCACCACATCACTGTCGCATCATTTCTTAGGGAAGTAGCAACTCTCATTACACCGCTTTCGCATTATTTTGAAATTACTATCAACTCTCACCACATCACTGTCGCATCACTTTTTAGGTTTTTTAGCAACTCTCATTACATCACTTTAGCATCATTTTGAGAATCGTAGCAACTCTCACTACATCACTGTTGCATCATTTCGAGGATAGTAGCAACTCTCACGACATTACTTTAGCATCATTTTGAGATTCGTAGCAACTCTCATTACATCACTGTAGCATCATTTTGAGGTTCGTAGCAACTCTCACCACATCACTGTAGCATCATTTCTTAGGTAAATAGCAACCCTCATTATATCACTGTAGCATCATTTTGCGGTTCGTAGCAACTCTCACCACATCACTGTAGCATCATTTTGAGGTTCGTAGCAACTCTCACCACATCACTGGAGCATCATTTCTTCGGTAAATAGCAACCCTCATTACATCACTGTAGCATCATTTTGAGGTTCGTAGCAACTCTCATTACATCACTTTAGCATCATTTTGAGATTCGTAGCAACTCTCACGACATTACTGTCGCATCATTTTGAGATTCGTAGCAACTCTCACCACATCACTGTAGCATCATTTTGAGGTTCATAGCAACTCTCACCACATCACTGTGGCATCATTTCTTAGGTAAATAGCAACCCTCATTACATCACTGTACCATCATTTTGAGGTTCGTAGCAACTCTCACCACATCACTGTCGCATCATTTCTTAGGGAAGTAGCAACTCTCATTACACCGCTTTAGCATTATTTTGAAATTACAATCAACTCTCACTACATCACTGTAGCATCACTTCTTAGGTTTGTCGCAACTCTCATTACATCACTTTAGCATCATTTTGAGGATCGTAGCAACTCTCACGACATCACTGTCGCATCATTTTGAGATTCGTAGCAACTCTCACCACATCACTGTAGCATCATTTCTTAGGTTTGTAGCAACTCTCATTACATCACTTTAGAATCATTTTGAGGATCGTAGCAACTCTCACCACATCACTGTAGCATCATTTCTTAGGAAAGTAACAACTCTCATTGCATCACTTTAGCGTGATTTTGAAATTACTATCAACTCTAACGACATCACTGTAGCATCATTTTGAGGTTCGTAGCAACTCTCACCACATAACTGTAGCATCATTTCTTAGGTAAATAGCAACTCTCACCACATCACTGTAGCATCACTTCTTAGGTTTGTAGCAACTCTCATTACATCACTTTAGCATCATTTTGAGGATAGTAGCAACTCTCACGACATTACTTTAGCATCGTTTTGAGATTCGTAGCAACTCTCATTACATCACTGTAGCATCATTTCTTAGGTAAATAGCAACCCTCATTACTTCACTGTAGCATCATTTTGAGATTCGTAGCAACTCTCACCACATCACTGTAGCATCATTTCTTAGGTAAATAGCAACCGTCATTATATCACTGTAGTATCATTTTGCGGTTCGTCGCAACTCTCACCACATCACTGTAGCATCATTTCTTAGGTAAATAGCAACCCTCATTATATCACTGTAGCATCATTTTGCGGTTCGTAGCAACTCTCACCACATCACTGTAACATCATTTTGAGGTTCGTAGCAACTCTCACCACATCACTGTAGCATAATTTCTTAGGTAAATAGCAACCCTCATTACATCACTGTAGCATCATTTTGAAATTCGTAGCAACTCTCACCACATCACTGTAGCATCATTTCTTAGGGAAGTAGCAACTCTCATTACACCACTTTAGCATTATTTTGAAATTACTATCAACTCTCACCACATCACTGTAGCATCACTTCTTAGGTTTTTAGCAACTCTCATTACATCACTTTAGCATCATTTTGAGATTCGTAGCAACTCTCAGGACATTACTGTCGCATCATTTTGAGATTCGTTGCAACTCTCACCACATCACTGTAGCATCATTTTGAGGTTCGTAGCAACTCTCACTACATCACTGTAGCATCACTTCTTAGGTAAATAGCAACCCTCATTACATCACTGTACCATCATTTTGAGGTTCGTAGCAACTCTCACCACATCACTGTCGCATCATTTCTTAGGGAAGTAGCAACTCTCATTACACCGCTTTAGCATTATTTTGAAATTACAATCAACTCTCACTACATCACTGTAGCATCACTTCTTAGGTTTGTCGCAACTCTCATTACATCACTTTAGCATCATTTTGAGGATCGTAGCAACTCTCACGACATCACTGTCGCATCATTTTGAGATTCGTAGCAACTCTCACCACATCACTGTAGCATCATTTCTTAGGTTTGTAGCAACTCTCATTACATCACTTTAGAATCATTTTGAGGATCGTAGCAACTCTCACCACATCACTGTAGCATCATTTCTTAGGAAAGTAACAACTCTCATTGCATCACTTTAGCGTGATTTTGAAATTACTATCAACTCTAACGACATCACTGTAGCATCATTTTGAGGTTCGTAGCAACTCTCACCACATAACTGTAGCATCATTTCTTAGGTAAATAGCAACTCTCACCACATCACTGTAGCATCACTTCTTAGGTTTGTAGCAACTCTCATTACATCACTTTAGCATCATTTTGAGGATAGTAGCAACTCTCACGACATTACTTTAGCATCGTTTTGAGATTCGTAGCAACTCTCATTACATCACTGTAGCATCATTTCTTAGGTAAATAGAAACCCTCATTACTTCACTGTAGCATCATTTTGAGATTCGTAGCAACTCT
Organism: Aulostomus chinensis; assembly: GCF_037954235.1. Lineage (NCBI taxonomy): Eukaryota > Metazoa > Chordata > Actinopteri > Syngnathiformes > Aulostomidae > Aulostomus > Aulostomus chinensis. Next base: position 37,969,303 of record NC_141320.1, read on the forward strand.
CACCACATCACTGTAGCATCATTTCTTAGGTAAATAGCAACCGTCATTATATCACTGTAGTATCATTTTGCGGTTCGTCGCAACTCTCACCACATCACTGTAGCATCATTTCTTAGGTAAATAGCAACCCTCATTATATCACTGTAGCATCATTTTGCGGTTCGTAGCAACTCTCACCACATCACTGTAACATCATTTTGAGGTTCGTAGCAACTCTCACCACATCACTGTAGCATAATTTCTTAGGTAAATAGCAACCCTCATTACATCACTGTAGCATCATTTTGAAATTCGTAGCAACTCTCACCACATCACTGTAGCATCATTTCTTAGGGAAGTAGCAACTCTCATTACACCACTTTAGCATTATTTTGAAATTACTATCAACTCTCACCACATCACTGTAGCATCACTTCTTAGGTTTTTAGCAACTCTCATTACATCACTTTAGCATCATTTTGAGATTCGTAGCAACTCTCAGGACATTACTGTCGCATCATTTTGAGATTCGTTGCAACTCTCACCACATCACTGTAGCATCATTTTGAGGTTCGTAGCAACTCTCACTACATCACTGTAGCATCACTTCTTAGGTAAATAGCAACCCTCATTACATCACTGTTGCATCATTTTGAGGTTTGTAGCAACTCTCACTACATCATTGTAGCATCATTTCTTAGGGAAGTAGCAACTCTCATTACACCGCTTTAGCATTATTTTGAAATTACTATCAACTCTCACCACATCACTGTAGCATCACTTCTTAGGTTTGTAGCAACTCTCATTACATCACTGTAGCATCATTTTGAAATTCGTAGCAACTCTCACGACATTACTGTAGCATGATTTTGAGATTAGTAGCAACTCTCATTACATCACTGTAGCATCACTTCTTAGGTTCGTAGCAACTCTCACTACATCACTGTCGCATCGTTTTGAGATTCGTTGCAACTCTCATTACATCACCTTAGCATCATTTTGAGGTTCGGAGCAACTCTCACCACATCACTGTGGCATCATTTCTTAGGTAAATAGCAACCCTCATTACATTACTGTAGCATCATTTTGAGGTTCGTAGCAACTCTCACCACATCACTGTAGCATCATTTCTTAGGTAAATAGCAACCCTCATTCCATCACTGTAGCATCATTTTGCGGTTCGTAGCAACTCTCACCACATCACTGTAGCATCATTTTGAGATTCGTAGCAACTCTCACCACATCACTGTAGCATCATTTCTTCGGTAAATAGCAACCCTCATTACATCACTGTGGCATCATTTTGAGTTTCGTAGCAACTCTCACCACATCACTGCAGCATCATTTCTTAGGTAAATAGCAACCCTCATTATATCACTGTAGTATCATTTTGCGGTTCTTAGCAACTCTCACCACATCACTGTAGCATCATTTTGAGGTTCGTAGCAACTCTCACCACATCACTGTAGCATAATTTCTTAGGTAAATAGCAACCCTCATTACATCACTGTAGCATCATTTTGAGGTTCGTAGCAACTCTCACCACATCACTGTAGCATCATTTCTTCGGGAAGTTGCAACTGTAGCATTATTTTGAAATTACTATCAACTCTCACCACATCACTGTAGCATCACTTCTTAGGTTTGTAGCAACTCTCATTACATCACTTTAGAATCATTTCGAGGTTCGTAGTAACTCTCACGACATTACTGTACCATGATTTTGAGATTAGTAGCAACTCTCATTACATCACTGTAGCATCACTTCTTAGGTTCGTAGCAACTCTCACTACATCACTGTAGCATCATTTTTTAGGTTCGTAGCAACTCTCACCACATCACTGTGGCATCATTTCTTAGGTAAATAGCAACCCTCATTACATCACTGTAGAATCATTTTGAGGTTCGTAGCAACTGTCACCACATCACTGTCGCATCATTTCTTAGGGAAGTAGCAACTCTCATTACACCGCTTTCGCATTATTTTGAAATTACTATCAACTCTCACCACATCACTGTCGCATCACTTTTTAGGTTTTTTAGCAACTCTCATTACATCACTTTAGCATCATTTTGAGAATCGTAGCAACTCTCACTACATCACTGTTGCATCATTTCGAGGATAGTAGCAACTCTCACGACATTACTTGAGCATCATTTTGAGATTCGTAGCAACTCTCATTACATCACTGTAGCATCATTTTGAGGTTCGTAGCAACTCTCACCACATCACTGTAGCATCATTTCTTAGGTAAATAGCAACCCTCATTATATCACTGTAGCATCATTTTGCGGTTCGTAGCAACTCTCACCACATCACTGTAGCATCATTTTGAGGTTCGTAGCAACTCTCACCACATCACTGGAGCATCATTTCTTCGGTAAATAGCAACCCTCATTACATCACTGTAGCATCATTTTGAGGTTCGTAGCAACTCTCACCACATCACTGTAGCATCACTTCTTAGGTTTGTAGCAACTCTCATTACATCACTTTAGCATCATTTTGAGATTCGTAGCAACTCTCACGACATTACTGTCGCATCATTTTGAGATTCGTAGCAACTCTCACCACATCACTGTAGCATCATTTTGAGGTTCATAGCAACTCTCACCACATCACTGTGGCATCATTTCTTAGGTAAATAGCAACCCTCATTACATCACTGTACCATCATTTTGAGGTTCGTAGCAACTCTCACCACATCACTGTCGCATCATTTCTTAGGGAAGTAGCAACTCTCATTACACCGCTTTAGCATTATTTTGAAATTACAATCAACTCTCACTACATCACTGTAGCATCACTTCTTAGGTTTGTCGCAACTCTCATTACATCACTTTAGCATCATTTTGAGGATCGTAGCAACTCTCACGACATCACTGTCGCATCATTTTGAGATTCGTAGCAACTCTCACCACATCACTGTAGCATCATTTTGAGGTTCGTAGCAACTCTCACCACATCACTGTAGCATCATTTCTTAGGTAAATAGCAACCCTCATTATATCACTGTAGCATCATTTTGCTGTTCGTAGCAACTCTCACCACATCACTGTCGCATCATTTCTTCGGTAAATAGCAACCCTCATTACATCACTGTAGCATCATTTTGAGGTTCGTAGCAACTCTCACCACATCACTGTAGCATCACTTCTTAGGTTTGTAGCAACTCTCATTACATCACTTTAGCATCATTTTGAGATTCGTAGCAACTCTCACGACATTACTGTCGCATCATTTTGAGATTCGTAGCAACTCTCACCACATCACTGTAGCATCATTTTGAGGTTCATAGCAACTCTCACCACATCACTGTGGCATCATTTCTTAGGTAAATAGCAACCCTCATTACATCACTGTACCATCATTTTGAGGTTCGTAGCAACTCTCACCACATCACTGTCGCATCATTTCTTAGGGAAGTAGCAACTCTCATTACACCGCTTTAGCATTATTTTGAAATTACTATCAACTCTCACTACATCACTGTAGCATCACTTCTTAGGTTTGTCGCAACTCTCATTACATCACTTTAGCATCATTTTGAGGATCGTAGCAACTCTCACGACATCACTGTCGCATCATTTTGAGATTCGTAGCAACTCTCACCACATCACTGTAGCATCATTTCTTAGGTTTGTAGCAACTCTCTTTACATCACTTTAGAATCATTTTGAGGATCGTAGCAACTCTCACCACATCACTGTAGCATCATTTCTTAGGAAAGTAACAACTCTCATTGCATCACTTTAGCGTGATTTTGAAATTACTATCAACTCTCACGACATCACTGTAGCATCATTTTGAGGTTCGTAGCAACTCTCACCACATAACTGTAGCATCATTTCTTAGGTAAATAGCAACTCTCACCACATCACTGTAGCATCACTTCTTAGGTAAATAGCAACCCTCTTTACATCACTGTAACATCATTTTGAGGTTCGTAGCAACTCTCACGACATCATTGTAGCATCACTTCTTAGGTTTGTAGCAACTCTCATTACATCACTTTAGCATCATTTTGAGATTCGTAGCAACTCTCACGACAATACTGTTGCATGATTTTAAGATTTGTAGCAACTCTCATTACATCACTGTAGCATCACTTCTTAGGTTCGTAGCAACTCTCACTACATCACTGTCGCATCATTTTGAGATTCGTAGCAACTCTCACCACATCACTGTAGCATCATTTTGAGGTTCATAGCAACTCTCACCACATCACTGTAGCATCATTTTGAGGTTCGTAGCAACTCTCACCACATCACTGTAGCATCATTTCTTAGGTAAATAGCAACCGTCATTACATCACTGTTGCATCATTTTGAGGTTCGTAGCAACTCTCACTACATCATTGTAGCATCATTTCTTAGGGAAGTAGGAACTCTCATTACACCGCTTTAGCATTATTTTGAAATTACTATCAACTCTCACCACATCACTGTAGCATCACTTCTTAGGTTTGTAGCAACTCTCATGACATCACTTTAGCATCATTTTGAAATTCGGAGCAACTCTCACGACATTACTGTAGCATGATTTTGAGATTAGTAGCAACTCTCATTACATCACTGTAGCATCACTTCTTAGGTTCGTAGCAACTCTCACGACATCACTGTCGCATCATTTTGAGATTCGTAGCAACTCTCACCACATCACTGTCGCATCATTTTGAGGTTCGTAGCAACTCTCACTACATCACTGTGGCATCATTTTGAGATTCGTAGCAACTCTCACCACATCACTGTAGCATCATTTTGAGGTTCGTAGCAACTCTCACCAAATCACTGTCGCATCATTTCTTAGGTTTGTAGAAACTCTCATTATATCACTGTAGCATCATTTTGAAATTCGTAGCAACTCTCACCACATCACTGTAGCATCATTTCTTAAGTAAATAGCAACCCTCATCATATCACTGGAGCATCATTTTGCGGTTCGTAGCAACTCTCACTACATCACTGTAGCATCACTTCTTAGGTTTGTCGCAACTCTCATTCCATCACTTTAGCATCATTTTGAAGATCGTAGCAACTCTCACTACATCACTGTTGCATCATTTTGAGGATAGTAGCAACTCTCACGACATTACTTTAGCATCATTTTGAGATTTGTAGCAACTCTCATTACATCACTGTAGCATCATTTTGAGGTTCGTAGCAACTCTCACCACATCACTGTAGCATCATTTCTTAGGAAAATAGCAACCCTCATTACATCACTGTAGCATCATTTTGAGGTTCGTAGCAACGCTCACTACATCACTGTAGCATCATTTCTTAGGGAAGTAGCAACTCTCATTACACTGCTTTAGCATTATTTTTAAATTACTATCAACTCTCACCACATCACTGTAGCATCACTTCTTAGGTTTTTAGCAACTCTCATTACATCACTTTAGCATCATTTTGAGATTCGTAGCAACTCTCACGACATTACTGTCGCATCATTTTGAGATTCGTCGCAACTCTCACAACATCACTGTAGCATCATTTTGAGGTTCGTAGCAACTCTCACCACATCACTGTCGCATCATTTCTTAGGGAAGTAGCAACTCTCATTACACCGCTTTAGCATTATTTTGAAATTACTATCAACTCTCACTACACCACTGTAGCATCACTTCTTAGGATTGTCGCAACTGTCATTACATCACTTTAGCATCATTTTGAGGACTGTAGCAACTCTCACGACATCACTGTCGCATCATTTTGAGATTCGTAGCAACTCTCACCACATCACTGTAGCATCATTTCTTCGGTCAATAGCAACCCTCATTACATCACTGTTGCATCATTTTGAGGTTCGTAGCAACTCTCACTACATCATTGTAGCATCATTTCTTCGGGAAGTAGCAACTCTCATTACACCGCTTTAGCATTATTTTGAAATTACTATCAACTCTCACCACATCACTGTAGCATCACTTCTTAGGTTTGTAGCAACTCTCATTACATCACTTTAGAATCATTTCGAGGTTAGTAGCAACTCTCACGACATTACTGTACCATGATTTTGAGATTAGTAGCAACTCTCATTACACTGCTTTAGCATTATTTTGAAATTACTATCAACTCTCACCACATCACTGTAGCATCACTTCTTAGGTTTTTAGCAACTCTCATTACATCACTTTAGCATCATTTTGAGATTCGTAGCAACTCTCACGACATTACTGTCGCATCATTTTGAGGTTCGTAGCAACTCTCACTACATCACTGTTGAATCATTTCGAGGATAGTAGCAACTCTCACGACATTACTTTAGCATCACTTCTTAGGTTTGTAGCAACTCTCATTACATCACTGTGGCATCATTTTGAGTTTCGTAGCAACTCTCACCACATCACTGCAGCATCATTTCTTAGGTAAATAGCAACCCTCATTATATCACTGTAGTATCATTTTGCGGTTCGTAGCAACTCTCACCACATCACTGTAGCATCATTTTGAGGTTCGTAGCAACCCTCATTACATCACTGTAGCATCACTTCTTAGGTTCGTAGCAACTCTCACTACATCACTGTCGCATCATTTTTTAGGTTCGTAGCAAGTCTCACCACATCACTGTGGCATCATTTCTTAGGTAAATAGCAACCCTCATTACATCACTGTAGAATCATTTTGAGGTTTGTAGCAACTGTCACCACATCACTGTCGCATCATTTCTTAGGGAAGTAGAAACTCTCTATACACCGCTTTCGCATTATTTTGAAATTACTATCAACTCTCACCACATCACTGTAGCATCACTTTTTAGGTTTTTTAGCAACTCTCATTACATCACTTTAGCATCATTTTGAGAATCGTAGCAACTCTCACTACATCACTGTTGCATCATTTCGAGGATAGTAGCAACTCTCACGACATTACTTTAGCATCATTTTGAGATTCGTAGCAACTCTCATTACATCACTGTAGCATCATTTTGAGGTTCGTAGCAACTCTCACCACATCACTGTAGCATCATTTCTTAGGTAAATAGCAACCCTCATTATATCACTGTAGCATCATTTTGCTGTTCGTAGCAACTCTCACCACATCACTGTCGCATCATTTCTTCGGTAAATAGCAACCCTCATTACATCACTGTAGCATCATTTTGAGGTTCGTAGCAACTCTCACCACATCACTGTAGCATCACTTCTTAGGTTTGTAGCAACTCTCATTACATCACTTTAGCATCATTTTGAGATTCGTAGCAACTCTCACGACATTACTGTCGCATCATTTTGAGATTCGTAGCAACTCTCACCACATCACTGTAGCATCATTTTGAGGTTCATAGCAACTCTCACCACATCACTGTGGCATCATTTCTTAGGTAAATAGCAACCCTCATTACATCACTGTACCATCATTTTGAGGTTCGTAGCAACTCTCACCACATCACTGTCGCATCATTTCTTAGGGAAGTAGCAACTCTCATTACACCGCTTTAGCATTATTTTGAAATTACTATCAACTCTCACTACATCACTGTAGCATCACTTCTTAGGTTTGTCGCAACTCTCATTACATCACTTTAGCATCATTTTGAGGATCGTAGCAACTCTCACGACATCACTGTCGCATCATTTTGAGATTCGTAGCAACTCTCACCACATCACTGTAGCATCATTTCTTAGGTTTGTAGCAACTCTCTTTACATCACTTTAGAATCATTTTGAGGATCGTAGCAACTCTCACCACATCACTGTAGCATCATTTCTTAGGAAAGTAACAACTCTCATTGCATCACTTTAGCGTGATTTTGAAATTACTATCAACTCTCACGACATCACTGTAGCATCATTTTGAGGTTCGTAGCAACTCTCACCACATAACTGTAGCATCATTTCTTAGGTAAATAGCAACTCTCACCACATCACTGTAGCATCATTTTGAGGTTCGTAGCAACTCTCACTACATCATTGTAGCATCACTTCTTAGGTTTGTAGCAACTCTCATTACATCACTTTAGCATTATTTTGAGATTCGTAGCAACTCTCACGACATTACTGTTGCATGATTTTAAGATTTGTAGCAACTCTCATTACATCACTGTAGCATCACTTCTTAGGTTCGTAGCAACTCTCACTACATCACTGTCGCATCATTTTGAGATTCGTAGCAACTCTCACCACATCACTGTAGCATCATTTTGAGGTTCATAGCAACTCTCACCACATCACTGTAGCATCATTTTGAGGTTCGTAGCAACTCTCACCACATCACTGTAGCATCATTTCTGAGGTAAATAGCAACCGTCATTACATCACTGTTGCATCATTTTGAGGTTCGTAGCAACTCTCACTACATCATTGTAGCATCATTTCTTAGGGAAGTAGGAACTGTCATTACACCGCTTTAGCATTATTTTGAAATTACTATCAACTCTCACCACATCACTGTAGCATCACTTCTTAGGTTTGTAGCAACTCTCATTACATCACTGTGGCATCATTTTGAGATTCGTAGCAACTCTCACCACATCACTGTAGCATCATTTTGAGGTTCGTAGCAACTCTCACCACATCACTGTCGCATCATTTCTTAGGTTTGTAGAAACTCTCATTATATCACTGTAGCATCATTTTGAAATTCGTAGCAACTCTCACCACATCACTGTAGCATCATTTCTTAAGTAAATAGCAACCCTCATCATATCACTGGAGCATCATTTTGCGGTTCGTAGCAACTCTCACTACATCACTGTAGCATCACTTCTTAGGTTTGTCGCAACTCTCATTACATCACTTTAGCATCATTTTGAAGATCGTAGCAACTCTCACTACATCACTGTTGCATCATTTTGAGGATAGTAGCAACTCTCACGACATTACTTTAGCATCATTTTGAGATACGTAGCAACTCTCATTACATCACTGTAGCATCATTTTGTGGTTCGTAGCAACTCTCACCACATCAGTGTAGCATCATTTTGAGATTCGTAGCAACTCTCACCACATCACTGTAGCATCATTTCTTAGGTAAATAGCAACCCTCACCACATCACTGTAGCATCATTTCTTAGGGAAGTAGCAACTCTCATTACACCGCTTTAGCATTATTTTGAAATTACTATCAACTCTCACCACATCACTGTAGCATCACTTCTTAGGTTTGTAGCAACTCTCATTACATCACTTTAGAATCATTTCGAGGTTAGTAGCAACTCTCACGACATTACTGTCGCATCATTTTGAGGTTCGTAGCAACTCTCACCACATCACTGTAGCATCACTTCTTAGGTTTGTAGCAACTCTCATTACATCACTTTAGCATCATTTTGAGGATAGTAGCAACTCTCACGACATTACTTTAGCATCGTTTTGAGATTCGTAGCAACTCTCATAACATCACTGTAGCATCATTTTGAGGTTCGGAGCAACTCTCACCACATCACTGTGGCATCATTTCTTAGGTAAATAGCAACCCTCATTACATCACTGTAGCATCATTTTGAGGTTCGTAGCAACTCTCACCACATCGCTGTAGCATCATTTCTTAGGTAAATAGCAACCCTCATTACATCACTGTAGCATCATTTTGAGATTCGTAGCAACTCTCACCACATCACTGTAGCATCATTTTGAGGTTCGTAGCAACTCTCACTACATCATTGTAGCATCATTTCTTAGGGAAGTAGCAACTCTCATTACACCGCTTTAGCATTATTTTGAAATTACTATCAACTCTCACCACATCACTGTAGCATCACTTCTTAGGTTTGTAGCAACTCTCATTACATCACTTTAGCATCATTTTGAGGATAGTAGCAACTCTCACGACATTACTTTAGCATCGTTTTGAGATTCGTAGCAACTCTCACTACATCACTGTAGCATCATTTTGAGGTTCGGAGCAACTCTCACCACATCACTGTGGCATCATTTCTTAGGTAAATAGCAACCCTCATTACATCACTGTAGCATCATTTTGAGGTTCGTAGCAACTCTCACCACATCACTGTAGCATCATTTCTTAGGTAAATAGCAACCCTCATTACATCACTGTAGCATCATTTTGCGGTTCGTAGCAACTCTCACCACATCACTGTAGCATCATTTTGAGATTCGTAGCAACTCTCACCACATCACTGTAGCATCATTTCTTAGGTAAATAGCAACCCTCATTACATCACTGTAGCATCATTTTGAGGATAGTAGCAACTCTCACGACATTACTGTACCATGATTTTGAGATTAGTAGCAACTCTCATTACACTGCTTTAGCATTATTTTGAAATTACTATCAACTCTCACCACATCACTGTAGCATCACTTCTTAGGATTTTAGCAACTCTCATTACATCACTTTAGCATCATTTTGAGATTCGTAGCAACTCTCACGACATTACTGTCGCATCATTTTGAGGTTCGTAGCAACTCTCACCACATCACTGTAGCATCACTTCTTAGGTTTGTAGCAACTCTCATTACATCACTTTAGCATCATTTTGAGGATAGTAGCAACTCTCACGACATTACTTTAGCATCGTTTTGAGATTCGTAGCAACTCTCATAACATCACTGTAGCATCATTTTGAGGTTCGGAGCAACTCTCACCACATCACTGTGGCATCATTTCTTAGGTAAATAGCAACCCTCATTACATCACTGTAGCATCATTTTGAGGTTCGTAGCAACTCTCAACACATCACTGTAGCATCATTTCTTAGGTAAATAGCAACCCTCATTACATCACTGTAGCATCATTTTGAGATTCGTTGCAACTCTCACCACATCACTATAGCATCATTTTGAGGTTCGTAGCAACTCTCACCACATCACTGTGGCATCATTTCTTAGGTAAATAGTAACCCCAATTACATCACTGTACCATCATTTTGAGGTTAGAGCAACTCTCACCACATCACTGTCGCATCATTTCTTAGGGAAGTAGCAACTCTCATTACACCGCTTTAGCATTATTTTGAAATTACTATCAACTCTCACTACATCACTGTAGCATCACTTCTTAGGTTTGTCGCAACTCTCATTACATCACTTTAGCATCATTTTGAGGATCGTAGCAACTCTCACGACATCACTGTCGCATCATTTTGAGATTCGTAGCAACTCTAACCACATCACTCTAGCATCATTTCTTAGGTAAATAGCAACCCTCATTACATCACTGTTGCATCATTTTGAGGTTCGTAGCAACTGTCACTACATCATTGTAGCATCATTTCCTAAGGAAGTAGCAACTCTCATTACACCGCTTTAGCATTATTTTGAAATTACTATCAACTCTCACCACATCACTGTAGCATCACTTCTTAGGTTTGTAGCAACTCTCATGACATCACTTTAGCATCATTTTGAGATTCGTAGCAACTCTCACGACATTACTGTAGCATGATTTTGAGATTAGTAGCAACTCTCATCACATCACTGTAGCATCACGTCTTAGGTTCGTAGCAACTCTCACTACATCACTGTCGCATCATTTTGAGATTCGTAGCAACTCTCACCACATCACTGTCGCATCATTTTGAGGTTCGTAGCAACTGTCACCACATCACTGTAGCATCACTTCTTAGGTTTGTAGCAACTCTCATTACATCACTTTAGCATCATTTTGAGGATAGTAGCAACTCTCACGACATTACTTTAGCATCGTTTTGAGATTCGTTGCAACTCTCATTACATCACTGTAGCATCATTTTGAGGTTCGGAGCAACTCTCACCACATCACTGTGGCATCATTTCTTAGGTAAATAGCAACCCTCATTACATCACTGTAGCAACATTTTGAGGTTTGTAGCAACTCTCACCACATCACTGTAGCATCATTTCTTAGGTAAATAGCAACCCTCATTACATCACTGTAGCATCATTTTGCGGTTCGTAGCAACTCTCACCACATCACTGTAGCATCATTTTGAGATTCGTAGCAACTCTCACCACATCACTGTAGCATCATTTCTTAGGTAAATAGCAACCCTCATTACATCACTGTGGCATCATTTTGAGTTTCGTAGCAACTCTCACCACATCACTGCAGCATCATTTCTTAGGTAAATAGCAACCCTCATTATATCACTGTAGTATCATTTTGCGGTTCGTAGCAACTCTCACCACATCACTGTAGCATCATTTTGAGGTTCGTAGCAACTCTCACCACATCACTGTAGCATAATTTCTTAGGTAAATAGCAACCCTCATTACATCACTGTAGCATCATTTTGAGGTTCGTAGCAAGTCTCACCACATCACTGTAGCATCATTTCTTCGGGAAGTTGCAACTGTAGCATTATTTTGAAATTACTATCAACTCTCACCACATCACTGTAGCATCACTTCTTAGGTTTGTAGCAACTCTCATTACATCACTTTAGAATCATTTCGAGGTTCGTAGTAACTCTCACGACATTACTGTACCATGATTTTGAGATTAGTAGCAACTCTCATTACATCACTGTAGCATCACTTCTTAGGTTCGTAGCAACTCTCACTACATCACTGTAGCATCATTTTTTAGGTTCGTAGCAACTCTCACCACATCACTGTGGCATCATTTCTTTGGTAAATAGCAACCCTCATTACATCACTGTTGAATCATTTTGAGGTTCGTAGCAACTGTCACCACATCACTGTCGCATCATTTCTTAGGGAAGTAGCAACTCTCATTACACCGCTTTCGCATTATTTTGAAATTACTATCAACTCTCACCACATCACTGTAGCATCACTTTTTAGGTTTTTTAGCAACTCTCATTACATCACTTTAGCATCATTTTGAGAATCGTAGCAACTCTCTCTACATCACTGTTGCATCATTTCGAGGATAGTAGCAACTCTCACGACATTACTTTAGCATCATTTTGAGATTCGTAGCAACTCTCATTACATCACTGTAGCATCATTTTGAGGTTCGTAGCAACTCTCACCACATCACTGTAGCATCATTTCTTAGGTAAATAGCAACCCTCATTACATCACTGTAGCATCATTTTGTGGTTCGTAGCAACTCTCACCACATCACTGTAGCATCATTTTGAGATTCGTAACAACTCTCACCACATCACTGTAGCATCATTTCCTAGGTAAATAGCAACCCTCATTACATCACTTTAGCATCATTTTGAGTTTCGTAGCAACTCTCACCACATCACTGTAGCATCATTTCTTTGGTAAATAGCAACCCTCATTATATCACTGTAGTATCATTTTGCGGTTCGTAACAACTCTCACCACATCACTGTAGCATCATTTTGAGGTTCGTAGCAACTCTCACCACATTACTGTAGCATCATTTTGACGTTCATAGCAACTCTCACCACATCACTGTAGCATCATTTTGAGGTTCGTAGCAACTCTCACCACATCACTGTAGCATCATTTCTTAGGGAAGTAGGAACTCTCATTACACCGCTTTAGCATTATTTTGAAATTACTATCAACTCTCACCACATCACTGTAGCATCACTTCTTCGGTTTGTAGCAACTCTCATTACATCACTTTAGCATCATTTTGAAATTCGTAGCAACTCTCACGACATTACTGTTGCATCATTTTGAGATTCGTAGCAACTCTCATTACATCACTGTAGCATCACTTCTTAGGTTCGTAGCAACTCTCACTACATCACTGTAGCATCATTTTTTAGGTTTTTTAGCAACTCTCATTACATCACTTTAGCATCATTTTGAGAATCGTAGCAACTCTCACTACATCACTGTTGCATCATTTCGAGGATAGTAGCAACTCTCACGACATTACTTTAGCATCATTTTGAGATTCGTAGCAACTCTCATTACATCACTGTAGCATCATTTTGAGGTTCGTAGCAACTCTCACCACATCACTGTAGCATCATTTCTTAGGTAAATAGCAACCCTCATTATATCACTGTAGCATCATTTTGCGGTTCGTAGCAACTCTCACCACATCACTGTCGCATCATTTCTTCGGTAAATAGCAACCCTCATTATATCACTGTAGTATCATTTTGCGGTTCGTAGCAACTCTCACCACATCACTGTAGCATCATTTTGAGGTTCGTAGCAACTCTCACCACATCACTGTAGCATCATTTCTTAGGTAAATAGCAACCCTCATCATATCACTGGAGCATCATTTTGCGGTTCGTAGCAACTCTCACTACATCACTGTAGCATCACTTCTTAGGTTTGTCGCAACTCTCATTACATCACTTTAGCATCATTTTGAAGATCGTAGCAACTCTCACTACATCACTGTTGCATCATTTTGAGGATAGTAGCAACTCTCACGACATTACTTTAGCATCATTTTGAGATTCGTAGCAACTCTCATTACATCACTGTAGCATCATTTTGAGGTTCGTAGCAACTCTCACCACATCACTGTAGCATCATTTCTTTGGAAAATAGCAACCCTCATTACATCACTGTAGCATCATTTTGAGGTTCGTAGCAACGCTCACTACATCACTGTCGCATCATTTCTTAGGGAAGTAGCAACTCTCATTACACTGCTTTAGCATTATTTTGAAATTACTATCAACTCTCACCACATCACTGTAGCATCACTTCTTAGGTTTTTAGCAACTCTCATTACATCACTTTAGCATCATTTTGAGATTCCTAGCAACTCTCACGACATTACTGTCGCATCATTTTGAGATTCGTAGCAACTCTCACCAAATCACTGTAGCATCATTTTGAGGTTCGTAGCAACTCTCACCACATCACTGTGGCATCATTTCTTAGGTAAATAGCAACCCTCATTACATCACTGTACCATCATTTTGAGGTTAGAGCAACTCTCACCACATCACTGTCGCATCATTTCTTAGGGAAGTAACAACTCTCATTACACCGCTTTAGCATTATTTTGAAATTACTATCAACTCTCACTACACCACTGTAGCATCACTTCTTAGGATTGTCGCAACTCTCATTACATCACTTTAGCATCATTTTGAGGACTGTAGCAACTCTCATGACATCACTGTCGCATCATTTTGAGATTCGTAGCAACTCTCACCACATCACTGTAGCATCATTTCTTCGGTAAATAGCAACCCTCATTACATCACTGTTGCATCATTTTGAGGTTCGTAGCAACTCTCACTACATCATTGTAGCATCATTTCTTAGGGAAGTAGCAACTCTCATTACACCGCTTTAGCATTATTTTGAAATTACTATCAACTCTCACCACATCACTGTAGCATCACTTCTTAGGTTTGTAGCAACTCTCATTACATCACTTTAGCATCATTTTGAGGATAGTAGCAACTCTCACGACATTACTTTAGCATCGTTTTGAGATTCGTAGCAACTCTCATTACATCACTGTTGCATCATTTTGAGGTTCGGAGCAACTCTCACCACATCACTGTTGCATCATTTCTTAGGTAAATAGCAACCCTCATTACATCACTGTAGCATCATTTTGAGGTTCGTAGCAACTCTCACCACATCACTGTAGCATCATTTCTTAGGTAAATAGCAACCCTCATTACATCACTGTAGCATCATTTTGTGGTTCGTAGCAACTCTCACCACATCACTGTAGCATCATTTTGAGATTCGTAACAACTCTCACCACATCACTGTAGCATCATTTCTTAGGTAAATAGCAACCCTCATTACATCACTGTAGCATCATTTTGAGTTTCGTAGCAACTCTCACCACATCACTGTAGCATCATTTCTTTGGTAAATAGCAACCCTCATTATATCACTGTAGTATCATTTTGCGGTTCGTAACAACTCTCACCACATCACTGTAGCATCATTTTGAGGTTCGTAGCAACTCTCACCACATCACTGTAGCATAATTTCTTAGGTAAATAGCAACCCTCATTACATCACTGTAGCATCATTTTGAGGTTCGTAGCAACTCTCACCACATCACTGTAGCATCATTTCTTAGGGAAGTAGCAACTCTCATTACACCGCTTTAGCATTATTTTGAAATTACTATCAACTCTCACCACATCACTGTAGCATCACTTCTTAGGTTTGTAGCAACTCTCATTACATCACTTTAGAATCATTTCGAGGTTAGTAGCAACTCTCACGACATTACTGTACCATGTTTTTGAGATTAGTAGCAACTCTAATTACACTGCTTTAGCATTATTTTGAAATTACTATCAACTCTCACCACATCACTGTAGCATCACTTCTTAGGTTTTTAGCAACTCTCATTACATCACTTTAGCATCATTTTGAAATTCGTAGCAACTCTCACGACATTACTGTCGCATCATTTTGAGGTTCGTAGCAACTCTCACCACATCACTGTAGCATCACTTCTTAGGTTTGTAGCAACTCTCATTACATCACTTTAGCATCATTTTGAGGATAGTA
Organism: Aulostomus chinensis; assembly: GCF_037954235.1. Taxonomy (NCBI): domain Eukaryota; kingdom Metazoa; phylum Chordata; class Actinopteri; order Syngnathiformes; family Aulostomidae; genus Aulostomus; species Aulostomus chinensis. The sequence continues at coordinate 37,985,580 of NC_141320.1, forward strand.
GCAACTCTCACGACATTACTTTATCATCGTTTTGAGATTCGTAGCAACTCTCATAACATCACTGTAGCATCATTTTGAGGTTCGGAGCAACTCTCACCACATCACTGTGGCATCATTTCTTAGGTAAATAGCAACCCTCATTACATCACTGTAGCATCATTTTGAGTTTCGTAGCAACTCTCACCACATCACTGTAGCATCATTTCTTTGGTAAATAGCAACCCTCATTATATCACTGTAGTATCATTTTGCGGTTCGTAACAACTCTCACCACATCACTGTAGCATCATTTTGAGGTTCGTAGCAACTCTCACCACATCACTGTAGCATAATTTCTTAGGTAAATAGCAACCCTCATTACATCACTGTAGCATCATTTTGAGGTTCGTAGCAACTCTCACCACATCACTGTAGCATCATTTCTTAGGGAAGTAGCAACTCTCATTACACCGCTTTAGCATTATTTTGAAATTACTATCAACTCTCACCACATCACTGTAGCATCACTTCTTAGGTTTGTAGCAACTCTCATTACATCACTTTAGAATCATTTCGAGGTTAGTAGCAACTCTCACGACATTACTGTACCATGTTTTTGAGATTAGTAGCAACTCTAATTACACTGCTTTAGCATTATTTTGAAATTACTATCAACTCTCACCACATCACTGTAGCATCACTTCTTAGGTTTTTAGCAACTCTCATTACATCACTTTAGCATCATTTTGAAATTCGTAGCAACTCTCACTACATCACTGTCGCATCATTTTGAGGTTCGTAGCAACTCTCACCACATCACTGTAGCATCACTTCTTAGGTTTGTAGCAACTCTCATTACATCACTTTAGCATCATTTTGAGGATAGTAGCAACTCTCACGACATTACTTTATCATCGTTTTGAGATTCGTAGCAACTCTCATAACATCACTGTAGCATCATTTTGAGGTTCGGAGCAACTCTCACCACATCACTGTGGCATCATTTCTTAGGTAAATAGCAACCCTCATTACATCACTGTAGCAACATTTTGAGGTTTGTAGCAACTCTCACCACATCACTGTAGCATCATTTCTTAGGTAAATAGCAACCCTCATTACATCACTGTGGCATCATTTTGAGTTTCGTAGCAACTCTCACCACATCACTGCAGCATCATTTCTTAGGTAAATAGCAACCCTCATTATATCACTGTAGTATCATTTTGCGGTTCGTAGCAACTCTCACCACATCACTGTAGCATCATTTTGAGGTTCGTAGCAACTCTCACCACATCACTGTAGCATAATTTCTTAGGTAAATAGCAACCCTCATTACATCACTGTAGCATCATTTTGAGGTTCGTAGCAACTCTCACCACATCACTGTAGCATCATTTCTTCGGGAAGTTGCAACTGTAGCATTATTTTGAAATTACTATCAACTCTCACCACATCACTGTAGCATCACTTCTTAGGTTTGTAGCAACTCTCATTACATCACTTTAGAATCATTTCGAGGTTCGTAGTAACTCTCACGACATTACTGTACCATGATTTTGAAATTAGTAGCAACTCTCATTACATCACTGTAGCATCACTTCTTAGGTTCGTAGCAACTCTCACTACATCACTGTAGCATCATTTTTTAGGTTCGTAGCAACTCTCACCACATCACTGTGGCATCATTTCTTAGGTAAATAGCAACCCTCATTACATCACTGTAGAATCATTTTGAGGTTCGTAGCAACTGTCACCACATCACTGTCGCATCATTTCTTAGGGAAGTAGCAACTCTCATTACACCGCTTTCGCATTATTTTGAAATTACTATCAACTCTCACCACATCACTGTAGCATCACTTTTTAGGTTTTTTAGCAACTCTCATTACATCACTTTAGCATCATTTTGAGAATCGTAGCAACTCTCTCTACATCACTGTTGCATCATTTCGAGGATAGTAGCAACTCTCACGACATTACTTTAGCATCATTTTGAGATTCGTAGCAACTCTCATTACATCACTGTAGCATCATTTTGAGGTTCGTAGCAACTCTCACCACATCACTGTAGCATCATTTCTTAGGTAAATAGCAACCCTCATTATATCACTGTAGCATCATTTTGAGGTTCGTAGCAACTCTCACCACATCACTGTAGCATCATTTCTTAGGTAAATAGCAACCCTCATTACATCACTGTAGCATCATTTTGTGGTTCGTAGCAACTCTCACAACATCACTGTAGCATCATTTTGAGATTCGTAACAACTCTCACCACATCACTGTAGCATCATTTCCTAGGTAAATAGCAACCCTCATTACATCACTGTAGCATCATTTTGAGTTTCGTAGCAACTCTCACCACATCACTGTAGCATCATTTCTTTGGTAAATAGCAACCCTCATTATATCACTGTAGTATCATTTTGCGGTTCGTAACAACTCTCACCACATCACTGTAGCATCATTTTGAGGTTCGTAGCAACTCTCACCACATTACTGTAGCATCATTTTGAGGTTCATAGCAACTCTCACCACATCACTGTAGCATCATTTTGAGGTTCGTAGCAACTCTCACCACATCACTGTAGCATCATTTCTTAGGGAAGTAGGAACTCTCATTACACCGCTTTAGCATTATTTTGAAATTACTATCAACTCTCACCACATCACTGTAGCATCACTTCTTAGGTTTGTAGCAACTCTCATTACATCACTTTAGCATCATTTTGAAATTCGTAGCAACTCTCACGACATTACTGTAGCATGATTTTGAGATTAGTAGCAACTCTCATTACATCACTGTAGCATCACTTCTTAGGTTCGTAGCAACTCTCACTACATCACTGTGGCATCATTTTGAGATTCGTAGCAACTCTCATCACATCACTGTCGCATCATTTTGAGGTTCGTAGCAACTCTCACTACATCACTGTGGCATCATTTTAAGATTCGTAGCAACTCTCACCACATCACTGTAGCATCATTTTGAGGTTCGTAGCAACTCTCACCACATCACTGTCGCATCATTTCTTAGGTTTGTAGCAACTCTCATTATATCACTGTAGCATCATTTTGAAATTCGTAGCAACTCTCACCACATCACTGTAGCATCATTTCTTAGGTAAATAGCAACCCTCATCATATCACTGGAGCATCATTTTGCGGTTCGTAGCAACTCTCACTACATCACTGTAGCATCACTTCTTAGGTTTGTCGCAACTCTCATTACATCACTTTAGCATCATTTTGAAGATCGTAGCAACTCTCACTACATCACTGTGGCATCATTTTGAGATTCGTAGCAACTCTCACGACATTACTGTCGCATCATTTTGAGATTCGTAGCAACTCTCACCAAATCACTGTAGCATCATTTTGAGGTTCGTAGCAACTCTCACCACATCACTGTGGCATCATTTCTTAGGTAAATAGCAACCCTCATTACATCACTGTACCATCATTTTGAGGTTAGAGCAACTCTCACCACATCACTGTCGCATCATTTCTTAGGGAAGTAACAACTCTCATTACACCGCTTTAGCATTATTTTGAAATTACTATCAACTCTCACTACACCACTGTAGCATCACTTCTTAGGATTGTCGCAACTCTCATTACATCACTTTAGCATCATTTTGAGGACTGTAGCAACTCTCATGACATCACTGTCGCATCATTTTGAGATTCGTAGCAACTCTCACCACATCACTGTGGCATCATTTCTTAGGTAAATAGCAACCCTCATTACATCACTGTTGCATCATTTTGAGGTTCGTAGCAACTCTCACTACATCATTGTAGCATCATTTCTTAGGGAAGTAGCAACTCTCATTACACCGCTTTAGCATTATTTTGAAATTACTATCAACTCTCACCACATCACTGTAGCATCACTTCTTAGGTTTGTAGCAACTCTCATGACATCACTTTAGCATCATTTTGAGATTCGTAGCAACTCTCACGACATTACTGTAGCATGATTTTGAGATTAGTAGCAACTCTCATTACATCACTGTAGCATCACGTCTTAGGTTCGTAGCAACTCTCACTACATCACTGTCGCATCATTTTGAGATTCGTAGCAACTCTCACCACATCACTGTCGCATCATTTTGAGGTTCGTAGCAACTGTCACCACATCACTGTAGCATCACTTCTTAGGTTTGTAGCAACTCTCATTACATCACTTTAGCATCATTTTGAGGATAGTAGCAACTCTCACGACATTACTTTAGCATCGTTTTGAGATTCGTTGCAACTCTCATTACATCACTGTAGCATCATTTTGAGGTTCGGAGCAACTCTCACTACATCATTGTAGCATCATTTCTTAGGTAAATAGCAACCCTCATTACATCACTGTAGCAACATTTTGAGGTTCGTAGCAACTCTCACCACATCACTGTAGCATCATTTTGAGATTCGTAGCAACTCTCACCACATCACTGTAGCATCATTTCTTAGGTAAATAGCAACCCTCATTACATCACTGTGGCATCATTTTGAGGATAGTAGCAACTCTCACCACATCACTGCAGCATCATTTCTTAGGTAAATAGCAACCCTCATTATATCACTGTAGTATCATTTTGCGGTTCGTAGCAACTCTCACCACATCACTGTAGCATCATTTTGAGGTTCGTAGCAACTCTCACCACATCACTGTAGCATCATTTCTTCAGGAAGTTGCAACTGTAGCATTATTTTGAAATTACTATCAACTCTCACCACATCACTGTAGCATCACTTCTTAGGTTTGTAGCAACTCTCATTACATCACTTTAGAATCATTTCGAGGTTCGTAGTAACTCTCACGACATTACTGTACCATGATTTTGAGATTAGTAGCAACTCTCATTACATCACTGTAGCATCACTTCTTAGGTTCGTAGCAACTCTCACTACATCACTGTAGCATCATTTTTTAGGTTCGTAGCAACTCTCACCACATCACTGTGGCATCATTTCTTAGGTAAATAGCAACCCTCATTACATCACTGTAGAATCATTTTGAGGTTCGTAGCAACTGTCACCACATCACTGTAGCATCACTTTTTAGGTTTTTTAGCAACTCTCATTACATCACTTTAGCATCATTTTGAGAATCGTAGCAACTCTCTCTACATCACTGTTGCATCATTTCGAGGATAGTAGCAACTCTCACCACATTACTTTAGCATCATTTTGAGATTCGTAGCAACTCTCATTACATCACTGTAGCATCATTTTGAGGTTCGTAGCAACTCTCACCACATCACTGTAGCATCATTTCTTAGGTAAATAGCAACCCTCATTATATCACTGTAGCATCATTTTGCGGTTCGTAGCAACTCTCACCACATCACTGTCGCATCATTTCTTCGGTAAATAGCAACCCTCATTATATCACTGTAGTATCATTTTGCGGTTCGTAGCAACTCTCACCATATCACTGTAGCATCATTTTGAGGTTCATAGCAACCCTCATTACATCACTGTAGCATCATTTTGAGGTTCGTAGCAACTCTCACCACATCACTGTAGCATCACTTCTTAGGTTTGTAGCAACTCTCATTACATCACTTTAGCATCATTTTGAGATTCGTAGCAACTCTCACGACATTACTGTCGCATCATTTTGAGATTCGTAGCAACTCTCACCACATCACTGTAGCATCATTTTGAGGTTCATAGCAACTCTCACCACAACACTGTGGCATCATTTCTTAGGGAAATAGCAACCCTCATTACATCACTGTACCATCATTTAGAGGTTCGTAGCAACTCTCACCACATCACTGTCGCATCATTTCTTAGGGAAGTAGCAACTCTCATTACACCGCTTTAGCATTATTTTGAAATTACTATCAACTCTCACTACATCACTGTAGCATCACTGCTTAGGTTTGTCGCAACTCTCATTACATCACTTTAGCATCATTTTGAGGATCGTAGCAACTCTCACGTCATCACTGTCGCATCATTTTGAGATTCGTAGCAACTCTCACCACATCACTGGAGCATCATTTTGAGGTTCGTAGCAACTCTCACCACATCACTGTAGCATCATTTCCTAGGTTTGTAGCAACTCTCATTACATCACTTTAGAATCATTTTGAGGATCGTAGCAACTCTCACCACATCACTGTAGCATCATTTCTTAGGAAAGTAACAACTCTAATTGCATCACTTTAGCGTGATTTTGAAATTACTATCAACTCTCACGACATCACTGTTGCATCACTTTGAGGTTCGTGGCAACTCTCACCACATAACTGTAGCATCATTTCTTAGGTAAATAGCAACTCTCACCACATCACTGTAGCATCATTTCTTAGGTAAATAGCAACCCTCATTACATCACTGTAGCATCATTTTGAGGTTCGTAGCAACTCTCACTACATCATTGTAGCATCACTTCTTAGGTTTGTAGCAACTCTCATTACATCACTTTAGCATCATTTTGAGATTCGTAGCAACTCTCACTACATCACTGTTGCATCATTTTGAGGATAGTAGCAACTCTCACGACATTACCTTAGCATCATTTTGAGATTCGTAGCAACTCTCATTACATCACTGTAGCATCACTTCTTAGGTTCGTAGCAACTCTCACTACATCACTGTCGCATCATTTTGTGATTCGTAGCAACTCTCACCACATAACTGTAGCATCATTTTGAGGTTCATAGCAACTCTCACCACATCACTGTAGCATCATTTTGAGGTTCGTAGCAACTCTCACCACATCACTGTAGCATCATTTCTTAGGGAAGTAGGAACTCTCATTACACCGCTTTAGCATTATTTTGAAATTACTATCAACTGTCACCACATCACTGTAGCATCACTTCTTAGGTGTGTAGCAACTCTCATTACATCACTTTAGCATCATTTTGAAATTCGTAGCAACTCTCACGACATTACTGTAGCATGATTTTTAGATTAGTAGCAACTCTCATTACATCACTGTAGCATCACTTCTTAGGTTCGTAGCAACTCTCACTACATCACTGTCGCATCATTTTGAGATTCGTAGCAACTCTCATCACATCACTGTCGCATCATTTTGAGGTTCGTAGCAACTCTCACTACATCACTGTGGCATCATTTTGAGATTCGTAGCAACTCTCACCACATCACTGTAGCATCATTTTGAGGTTCGTAGCAACTCTCACCACATCACTGTCGCATCATTTCTTAGGTTTGTAGCAACTCTCATTATATCACTGTAGCATCATTTTGAAATTCGTAGCAACTCTCACCACATCACTGTAGCATCATTTCTTAGGTAAATAGCAACCCTCATCATATCACTGGAGCATCATTTTGCGGTTCGTAGCAACTCTCACTACATCACTGTAGCATCACTTCTTAGGTTTGTCGCAACTCTCATTACATCACTTTAGCATCATTTTGAAGATCGTAGCGACTCTCACTACATCACTGTTGCATCATTTTGAGGATAGTAGCAACTCTCACGACATTACCTTAGCATCATTTTGAGATTCGTAGCAACTCTCATTACATCACTGTAGCATCATTTTGAGGTTCGTAGCAACTCTCACCACATCACTGTAGCATCATTTCTTTGGAAAATAGCAACCCTCATTACATCACTGTAGCATCATTTTGAGGTTCGTAGCAACGCTCACTACATCACTGTCGCATCATTTCTTAGGGAAGTAGCAACTCTCATTACACCGCTTTAGCATTATTTTGAAATTACTATCAACTCTCACCACATCACTGTAGCATCACTTCTTAGGTTTGTAGCAACTCTCATGACATCACTTTAGCATCATTTTGAGATTCGTAGCAACTCTCACGACATTACTGTAGCATGATTTTGAGATTAGTAGCAACTCTCATTACATCACTGTAGCATCACGTCTTAGGTTCGTAGCAACTCTCACTACATCACTGTCGCATCATTTTGAGATTCGTAGCAACTCTCACCACATCACTGTCGCATCATTTTGAGGTTCGTAGCAACTGTCACCACATCACTGTAGCATCACTTCTTAGGTTTGTAGCAACTCTCATTACATCACTTTAGCATCATTTTGAGGATAGTAGCAACTCTCACGACATTACTTTAGCATCGTTTTGAGATTCGTTGCAACTCTCATTACATCACTGTAGCATCATTTTGAGGTTCGGAGCAACTCTCACTACATCATTGTAGCATCATTTCTTAGGTAAATAGCAACACTCATTACATCACTGTAGCAACATTTTGAGGTTCGTAGCAACTCTCACCACATCACTGTAGCATCATTTTGAGATTCGTAGCAACTCTCACCACATCACTGTAGCATCATTTCTTAGGTAAATAGCAACCCTCATTACATCACTGTGGCATCATTTTGAGGATAGTAGCAACTCTCACCACATCACTGCAGCATCATTTCTTAGGTAAATAGCAACCCTCATTATATCACTGTAGTATCATTTTGCGGTTCGTAGCAACTCTCACCACATCACTGTAGCATCATTTTGAGGTTCGTAGCAACTCTCACCACATCACTGTAGCATAATTTCTTAGGTAAATAGCAACCCTCATTACATCACTGTAGCATCATTTTGAGGTTCGTAGCAACTCTCACCACATCACTGTAGCATCATTTCTTCGGGAAGTTGCAACTGTAGCATTATTTTGAAATTACTATCAACTCTCACCACATCACTGTAGCATCACTTCTTAGGTTTGTAGCAACTCTCATTACATCACTTTAGAATCATTTCGAGGTTCGTAGTAACTCTCACGACATTACTGTACCATGATTTTGAGATTAGTAGCAACTCTCATTACATCACTGTAGCATCACTTCTTAGGTTCGTAGCAACTCTCACTACATCACTGTAGCATCATTTTTTAGGTTCGTAGCAACTCTCACCACATCACTGTGGCATCATTTCTTAGGTAAATAGCAACCCTCATTACATCACTGTAGAATCATTTTGAGGTTCGTAGCAACTGTCACCACATCACTGTAGCATCACTTTTTAGGTTTTTTAGCAACTCTCATTACATCACTTTAGCATCATTTTGAGAATCGTAGCAACTCTCACTACATCACTGTTGCATCATTTCGAGGATAGTAGCAACTCTCACCACATTACTTTAGCATCATTTTGAGATTCGTAGCAACTCTCATTACATCACTGTAGCATCATTTTGAGGTTCGTAGCAACTCTCACCACATCACTGTAGCATCATTTCTTAGGTAAATAGCAACCCTCATTATATCACTGTAGCATCATTTTGCGGTTCGTAGTAACTCTCACCACATCACTGTCGCATCATTTCTTCGGTAAATAGCAACCCTCATTATATCACTGTAGTATCATTTTGCGGTTCGTAGCAACTCTCACCATATCACTGTAGCATCATTTTGAGGTTCATAGCAACCCTCATTACATCACTGTAGCATCATTTTGAGGTTCGTAGCAACTCTCACCACATCACTGTAGCATCACTTCTTAGGTTTGTAGCAACTCTCATTACATCACTTTAGCATCATTTTGAGATTCGTAGCAACTCTCACGACATTACTGTCGCATCATTTTGAGATTCGTAGCAACTCTCACCACATCACTGTAGCATCATTTTGAGGTTCATAGCAACTCTCACCACAACACTGTGGCATCATTTCTTAGGGAAATAGCAACCCTCATTACATCACTGTACCATCATTTTGAGGTTGGAGTAACTCTCACCACATCACTGTCGCATCATTTCTTAGGTAAATAGCAACCCTCATTACATCACTGTACCATCATTTAGAGGTTCGTAGCAACTCTCACCACATCACTGTCGCATCATTTCTTAGGGAAGTAGCAACTCTCATTACACCGCTTTAGCATTATTTTGAAATTACTATCAACTCTCACTACATCACTGTAGCATCACTGCTTAGGTTTGTCGCAACTCTCATTACATCACTTTAGCATCATTTTGAGGATCGTAGCAACTCTCACGTCATCACTGTCGCATCATTTTGAGATTCGTAGCAACTCTCACCACATCACTGGAGCATCATTTTGAGGTTCGTAGCAACTCTCACCACATCACTGTAGCATCATTTCTTAGGTTTGTAGCAACTCTCATTACATCACTTTAGAATCATTTTGAGGATCGTAGCAACTCTCACCACATCACTGTAGCATCATTTCTTAGGAAAGTAACAACTCTAATTGCATCACTTTAGCGTGATTTTGAAATTACTATCAACTCTCACGACATCACTGTTGCATCACTTTGAGGTTCGTGGCAACTCTCACCACATAACTGTAGCATCATTTCTTAGGTAAATAGCAACTCTCACCACATCACTGTAGCATCATTTCTTAGGTAAATAGCAACCCTCATTACATCACTGTAGCATCATTTTGAGGTTCGTAGCAACTCTCACTACATCATTGTAGCATCACTTCTTAGGTTTGTAGCAACTCTCATTACATCACTTTAGCATCATTTTGAGATTCGTAGCAACTCTCACTACATCACTGTTGCATCATTTTGAGGATAGTAGCAACTCTCACGACATTACCTTAGCATCATTTTGAGATTCGTAGCAACTCTCATTACATCACTGTAGCATCACTTCTTAGGTTCGTAGCAACTCTCACTACATCACTGTCGCATCATTTTGTGATTCGTAGCAACTCTCACCACATAACTGTAGCATCATTTTGAGGTTCATAGCAACTCTCACCACATCACTGTAGCATCATTTTGAGGTTCGTAGCAACTCTCACCACATCACTGTAGCATCATTTCTTAGGGAAGTAGGAACTCTCATTACACCGCTTTAGCATTATTTTGAAATTACTATCAACTGTCACCACATCACTGTAGCATCACTTCTTAGGTGTGTAGCAACTCTCATTACATCACTTTAGCATCATTTTGAAATTCGTAGCAACTCTCACGACATTACTGTAGCATGATTTTGAGATTAGTAGCAACTCTCATTACATCACTGTAGCATCACTTCTTAGGTTCGTAGCAACTCTCACTACATCACTGTCGCATCATTTTGAGATTCGTAGCAACTCTCATCACATCACTGTCGCATCATTTTGAAGTTCGTAGCAACTCTCACTACATCACTGTGGCATCATTTTGAGATTCGTAGCAACTCTCACCACATCACTGTAGCATCATTTTGAGGTTCGTAGCAACTCTCACCACATCACTGTCGCATCATTTCTTAGGTTTGTAGCAACTCTCATTATATCACTGTAGCATCATTTTGAAATTCGTAGCAACTCTCACCACATCACTGTAGCATCATTTCTTAGGTAAATAGCAACCCTCATCATATCACTGGAGCATCATTTTGCGGTTCGTAGCAACTCTCACTACATCACTGTAGCATCACTTCTTAGGTTTGTCGCAACTCTCATTACATCACTTTAGCATCATTTTGAAGATCGTAGCGACTCTCACTACATCACTGTTGCATCATTTTGAGGATAGTAGCAACTCTCACGACATTACCTTAGCATCATTTTGAGATTCGTAGCAACTCTCATTACATCACTGTAGCATCATTTTGAGGTTCGTAGCAACTCTCACCACATCACTGTAGCATCATTTCTTTGGAAAATAGCAACCCTCATTACATCACTGTAGCATCATTTTGAGGTTCGTAGCAACGCTCACTACATCACTGTCGCATCATTTCTTAGGGAAGTAGCAACTCTCATTACACTGCTTTAGCATTATTTTGAAATTACTATCAACTCTCACCACATCACTGTAGCATCACTTCTTAGGTTTTTAGCAACTCTCATTACATCACTTTAGCATCATTTTGAGATTCCTAGCAACTCTCACGACATTACTGTCGCATCATTTTGAGATTCGTAGCAACTCTCACCAAATCACTGTAGCATCATTTTGAGGTTCGTAGCAACTCTCACCACATCACTGTGGCATCATTTCTTAGGTAAATAGCAACCCTCATTACATCACTGTACCATCATTTTGAGGTTAGAGCAACTCTCACCACATCACTGTCGCATCATTTCTTAGGGAAGTAACAACTCTCATTACACCGCTTTAGCATTATTTTGAAATTACTATCAACTCTCACTACACCACTGTAGCATCACTTCTTAGGATTGTCGCAACTCTCATTACATCACTTTAGCATCATTTTGAGGACTGTAGCAACTCTCATGACATCACTGTCGCATCATTTTCTAGATTCGTAGCAACTCTCACCACATCACTGTAGCATCATTTCTTCGGTAAATAGCAACCCTCATTACATCACTGTTGCATCATTTTGAGGTTCGTAGCAACTCTCACTACATCATTGTAGCATCATTTCTTAGGGAAGTAGCAACTCTCATTACACCGCTTTAGCATTATTTTGAAATTACTATCAACTCTCACCACATCACTGTAGCATCACTTCTTAGGTTTGTAGCAACTCTCATTACATCACTTTAGCATCATTTTGAGGATAGTAGCAACTCTCACGACATTACTTTAGCATCGTTTTGAGATTCGTAGCAACTCTCATTACATCACTGTAGCATCATTTTGAGGTTCGGAGCAACTCTCACCACATCACTGTGGCATCATTTCTTAGGTAAATAGCAACCCTCATTACATCACTGTAGCATCATTTTGAGGTTCGTAGCAACTCTCACCACATCACTGTAGCATCATTTCTTAGGTAAATAGCAACCCTCATTACATCACTGTAGCATCATTTTGTGGTTCGTAGCAACTCTCACCACATCACTGTAGCATCATTTTGAGATTCGTAACAACTCTCACCACATCACTGTAGCATCATTTCTTAGGTAAATAGCAACCCTCATTACATTACTGTAGCATCATTTTGATTTTCGTAGCAACTCTCACCACATCATTGTAGCATCATTTCTTTGGTAAATAGCAACCCTCATTATATCACTGTAGTATCATTTTGCGGTTCGTAACAACTCTCACCACATCACTGTAGCATCATTTTGAGGTTCGTAGCAACTCTCACCACATCACTGTAGCATCATTTTGAGGTTCATAGCAACTCTCACCACATCACTGTAGCATCATTTTGAGGTTCGTAGCAACTCTCACCACATCACTGTAGCATCATTTCTTAGGGAAGTAGGAACTCTCATTACACCGCTTTAGCATTATTTTGAAATTACTATCAACTCTCACCACATCACTGTAGCATCACTTCTTAGGTTTGTAGCAACTCTCATTACATCACTTTAGCATCATTTTGAAATTCGTAGCAACTCTCACGACATTACTGTAGCATGATTTTGAGATTAGTAGTAACTCTCATTACATCACTGTAGCATCACTTCTTAGGTTCGTAGCAACTCTCACTACATCACTGTCGCATCATTTTGAGATTCGTAGCAACTCTCATCACATCACTGTCGCATCATTTTGAGGTTCGTAGCAACTCTCACTACATCACTGTGGCATCATTTTAAGATTCGTAGCAACTCTCACCACATCACTATAGCATCATTTTGAGGTTCGTAGCAACTCTCACCACATCACTGTCGCATCATTTCTTAGGTTTGTAGCAACTCTCATTATATCACTGTAGCATCATTTTGAAATTCGTAGCAACTCTCACCACATCACTGTAGCATCATTTCTTAGGTAAATAGCAACTCTCACCACATCACTGTAGCATCATTTCTTAGGTAAATAGCAACCCTCATTACATCACTGTAGCATCATTTTGAGGTTCGTAGCAACTCTCACTACATCATTGTAGCATCACTTCTTAGGTTTGTAGCAACTCTCATTACATCACTTTAGCATCATTTTGAGATTCGTAGCAACTCTCACTACATCACTGTTGCATCATTTTGAGGATAGTAGCAACTCTCACGACATTACCTTAGCATCATTTTGAGATTCGTAGCAACTCTCATTACATCACTGTAGCATCACTTCTTAGGTTCGTAGCAACTCTCACTACATCACTGTCGCATCATTTTGTGATTCGTAGCAACTCTCACCACATAACTGTAGCATCATTTTGAGGTTCATAGCAACTCTCACCACATCACTGTAGCATCATTTTGAGGTTCGTAGCAACTCTCACCACATCACTGTAGCATCATTTCTTAGGGAAGTAGGAACTCTCATTACACCGCTTTAGCATTATTTTGAAATTACTATCAACTGTCACCACATCACTGTAGCATCACTTCTTAGGTGTGTAGCAACTCTCATTACATCACTTTAGCATCATTTTGAAATTCGTAGCAACTCTCACGACATTACTGTAGCATGATTTTGAGATTAGTAGCAACTCTCATTACATCACTGTAGCATCACTTCTTAGGTTCGTAGCAACTCTCACTACATCACTGTCGCATCATTTTGAGATTCGTAGCAACTCTCATCACATCACTGTCGCATCATTTTGAGGTTCGTAGCAACTCTCACTACATCACTGTGGCATCATTTTGAGATTCGTAGCAACTCTCACCACATCACTGTAGCATCATTTTGAGGTTCGTAGCAACTCTCACCACATCACTGTCGCATCATTTCTTAGGTTTGTAGCAACTCTCATTATATCACTGTAGCATCATTTTGAAATTCGTAGCAACTCTCACCACATCACTGTAGCATCATTTCTTAGGTAAATAGCAACCCTCATCATATCACTGGAGCATCATTTTGCGGTTCGTAGCAACTCTCACTACATCACTGTAGCATCACTTCTTAGGTTTGTCGCAACTCTCATTACATCACTTTAGCATCATTTTGAAGATCGTAGCAACTCTCACTACATCACTGTTGCATCATTTTGAGGATAGTAGCAACTCTCACGACATTACCTTAGCATCATTTTGAGATTCGTAGCAACTCTCATTACATCACTGTAGCATCATTTTGAGGTTCGTAGCAACTCTCACCACATCACTGTAGCATCATTTCTTTGGAAAATAGCAACCCTCATTACATCACTGTAGCATCATTTTGAGGTTCGTAGCAACGCTCACTACATCACTGTCGCATCATTTCTTAGGGAAGTAGCAACTCTCATTACACTGCTTTAGCATTATTTTGAAATTACTATCAACTCTCACCACATCACTGTAGCATCACTTCTTAGGTTTTTAGCAACTCTCATTACATCACTTTAGCATCATTTTGAGATTCGTAGCAACTCTCACGACATTACTGTCGCATCATTTTGAGATTCGTAGCAACTCTCACCAAATCACTGTAGCATCATTTTGAGGTTCGTAGCAACTCTCACCACATCACTGTGGCATCATTTCTTAGGTAAATAGCAACCCTCATTACATCACTGTACCATCATTTTGAGGTTAGAGCAACTCTCACCACATCACTGTCGCATCACTTCTTAGGTTTGTAGCAACTGTCATTACATCACTTTAGCATCATTTTGAGATTCGTAGCAACTCTCACTACATCACTGTTGCATCATTTTGAGGATAGTAGCAACTCTCACGACATTACCTTAGCATCATTTTGAGATTCGTAGCAACTCTCATTACATCACTGTAGCATCACTTCTTAGGTTCGTAGCAACTCTCACTACATCACTGTCGCATCATTTTGTGATTCGTAGCAACTCTCACCACATAACTGTAGCATCATTTTGAGGTTCATAGCAACTCTCACCACATCACTGTAGCATCATTTTGAGGTTCGTAGCAACTCTCACCACATCACTGTAGCATCATTTCTTAGGGAAGTAGGAACTCTCATTACACCGCTTTAGCATTATTTTGAAATTACTATCAACTGTCACCACATCACTGTAGCATCACTTCTTAGGTGTGTAGCAACTCTCATTACATCACTTTAGCATCATTTTGAAATTCGTAGCAACTCTCACGACATTACTGTAGCATGATTTTGAGATTAGTAGCAACTCTCATTACATCACTGTAGCATCACTTCTTAGGTTCGTAGCAACTCTCACTACATCACTGTCGCATCATTTTGAGATTCGTAGCAACTCTCATCACATCACTGTCGCATCATTTTGAGGTTCGTAGCAACTCTCACTACATCACTGTGGCATCATTTTGAGATTCGTAGCAACTCTCACCACATCACTGTAGCATCATTTTGAGGTTCGTAGCAACTCTCACCACATCACTGTCGCATCATTTCTTAGGTTTGTAGCAACTCTCATTATATCACTGTAGCATCATTTTGAAATTCGTAGCAACTCTCACCACATCACTGTAGCATCATTTCTTAGGTAAATAGCAACCCTCATCATATCACTGGAGCATCATTTTGCGGTTCGTAGCAACTCTCACTACATCACTGTAGCATCACTTCTTAGGTTTGTCGCAACTCTCATTACATCACTTTAGCATCATTTTGAAGATCGTAGCAACTCTCACTACATCACTGTTGCATCATTTTGAGGATAGTAGCAACTCTCACGACATTACCTTAGCATCATTTTGAGATTCGTAGCAACTCTCATTACATCACTGTAGCATCATTTTGAGGTTCGTAGCAACTCTCACCACATCACTGTAGCATCATTTCTTTGGAAAATAGCAACCCTCATTACATCACTGTAGCATCATTTTGAGGTTCGTAGCAACGCTCACTACATCACTGTCGCATCATTTCTTAGGGAAGTAGCAACTCTCATTACACTGCTTTAGCATTATTTTGAAATTACTATCAACTCTCACCACATCACTGTAGCATCACTTCTTAGGTTTTTAGCAACTCTCATTACATCACTTTAGCATCATTTTGAGATTCCTAGCAACTCTCACGACATTACTGTCGCATCATTTTGAGATTCGTAGCAACTCTCACCAAATCACTGTAGCATCATTTTGAGGTTCGTAGCAACTCTCACCACATCACTGTGGCATCATTTCTTAGGTAAATAGCAACCCTCATTACATCACTGTACCATCATTTTGAGGTTAGAGCAACTCTCACCACATCACTGTCGCATCATTTCTTAGGGAAGTAACAACTCTCATTACACCGCTTTAGCATTATTTTGAAATTACTATCAACTCTCACTACACCACTGTAGCATCACTTCTTAGGATTGTCGCAACTCTTATTACATCACTTTAGCATCATTTTGAGGACTGTAGCAACTCTCATGACATCACTGTCGCATCATTTTGAGATTCGTAGCAACTCTCACCACATCACTGTAGCATCATTTCTTCGGTAAATAGCAACCCTCATTACATCACTGTAGCATCATTTTGTGGTTCGTAGCAACTCTCACCACATCACTGTAGCATCATTTTGAGATTCGTAACAACTCTCACCACATCACTGTAGCATCATTTCTTAGGTAAATAGCAACCCTCATTACATCACTGTAGCATCATTTTGTGGTTCGTAGCAACTCTCACCACATCACTGTAGCATCATTTTGAGATTCGTAACAACTCTCACCACATCACTGTAGCATCATTTCTTAGGTAAATAGCAACCCTCATTACATCACTGTAGCATCATTTTGATTTTCGTAGCAACTCTCACCACATCACTGTAGCATCATTTCTTTGGTAAATAGCAACCCTCATTATATCACTGTAGTATCATTTTGCGGTTCGTAACAACTCTCACCACATCACTGTAGCATCATTTTGAGGTTCGTAGCAACTCTCACCACATCACTGTAGCATCATTTTGAGGTTCATAGCAACTCTCACCACATCACTGTAGCATCATTTTGAGGTTCGTAGCAACTGTCACCACATCACTGTCGCATCATTTCTTAGGGAAGTAGCAACTCTCATTACACCGCTTTCGCATTATTTTGAAATTACTATCAACTCTCACCACATCACTGTAGCATCACTTTTTAGGTTTTTTAGCAACTCTCATTACATCACTTTAGCATCATTTTGAGAATCGTAGCAACTCTCTCTACATCACTGTTGCATCATTTCGAGGATAGTAGCAACTCTCACGACATTACTTTAGCATCATTTTGAGATTCGTAGCAACTCTCATTACATCACTGTAGCATCATTTTGAGGTTCGTAGCAACTCTCACCACATCACTGTAGCATCATTTCTTAGGTAAATAGCAACCCTCATTATATCACTGTAGCATCATTTTGAGGTTCGTAGCAACTCTCACCACATCACTGTAGCATCATTTCTTAGGTAAATAGCAACCCTCATTACATCACTGTAGCATCATTTTGTGGTTCGTAGCAACTCTCACCACATCACTGTAGCATCATTTTGAGATTCGTAACAACTCTCACCACATCACTGTAGCATCATTTCCTAGGTAAATAGCAACCCTCATTACATCACTGTAGCATCATTTTGAGTTTCGTAGCAACTCTCACCACATCACTGTAGCATCATTTCTTTGGTAAATAGCAACCCTCATTATATCACTGTAGTATCATTTTGCGGTTCGTAACAACTCTCACCACATCACTGTAGCATCATTTTGAGGTTCGTAGCAACTCTCACCACATTACTGTAGCATCATTTTGAGGTTCATAGCAACTCTCACCACATCACTGTAGCATCATTTTGAGGTTCGTAGCAACTCTCACCACATCACTGTAGCATCATTTCTTAGGGAAGTAGGAACTCTCATTACACCGCTTTAGCATTATTTTGAAATTACTATCAACTCTCACCACATCACTGTAGCATCACTTCTTAGGTTTGTAGCAACTCTCATTACATCACTTTAGCATCATTTTGAAATTCGTAGCAACTCTCACGACATTACTGTAGCATGATTTTGAGATTAGTAGCAACTCTCATTACATCACTGTAGCATCACTTCTTAGGTTCGTAGCAACTCTCACTACATCACTGTGGCATCATTTTGAGATTCGTAGCAACTCTCATCACATCACTGTCGCATCATTTTGAGGTTCGTAGCAACTCTCACTACATCACTGTGGCATCATTTTAAGATTCGTAGCAACTCTCACCACATCACTGTAGCATCATTTTGAGGTTCGTAGCAACTCTCACCACATCACTGTCGCATCATTTCTTAGGTTTGTAGCAACTCTCATTATATCACTGTAGCATCATTTTGAAATTCGTAGCAACTCTCACCACATCACTGTAGCATCATTTCTTAGGTAAATAGCAACCCTCATCATATCACTGGAGCATCATTTTGCGGTTCGTAGCAACTCTCACTACATCACTGTAGCATCACTTCTTAGGTTTGTCGCAACTCTCATTACATCACTTTAGCATCATTTTGAAGATCGTAGCAACTCTCACTACATCACTGTTGCATCATTTTGAGGATAGTAGCAACTCTCACGACATTACTTTAGCATCATTTTGAGATTCGTAGCAACTCTCATTACATCACTGTAGCATCATTTTGAGGTTCGTAGCAACTCTCACCACATCACTGTAGCATCATTTCTTTGGAAAATAGCAACCCTCATTACATCACTGTAGCATCATTTTGAGGTTCGTAGCAACGCTCACTACATCACTGTCGCATCATTTCTTAGGGAAGTAGCAACTCTCATTACACTGCTTTAGCATTATTTTGAAATTACTATCAACTCTCACCACATCACTGTAGCATCACTTCTTAGGTTTTTAGCAACTCTCATTACATCACTTTAGCATCATTTTGAGATTCCTAGCAACTCTCACGACATTACTGTCGCATCATTTTGAGATTCGTAGCAACTCTCACCAAATCACTGTAGCATCATTTTGAGGTTCGTAGCAACTCTCACCACATCACTGTGGCATCATTTCTTAGGTAAATAGCAACCCTCATTACATCACTGTACCATCATTTTGAGGTTAGAGCAACTCTCACCACATCACTGTCGCATCATTTCTTCGGGAAGTAACAACTCTCATTACACCGCTTTAGCATTATTTTGAAATTACTATCAACTCTCACTACACCACTGTAGCATCACTTCTTAGGATTGTCGCAACTCTCATTACATCACTTTAGCATCATTTTGAGGACTGTAGAAACTCTCATGACATCACTGTCGCATCATTTTGAGATTCGTAGCAACTCTCACCACATCACTGTAGCATCATTTCTTCGGTAAATAGCAACCCTCATTACATCACTGTTGCATCATTTTGAGGTTCGTAGCAACTCTCACTACATCATTGTAGCATCATTTCTTAGGGAAGTAGCAACTCTCATTACACCGCTTTAGCATTATTTTGAAATTACTATCAACTCTCACCACATCACTGTAGCATCACTTCTTAGGTTTGTAGCAACTCTCATTACATCACTTTAGCATCATTTTGAGGATAGTAGCAACTCTCACGACATTACTTTAGCATCGTTTTGAGATTCGTAGCAACTCTCATTACATCACTGTAGCATCATTTTGAGGTTCGGAGCAACTCTCACCACATCACTGTGGCATCATTTCTTAGGTAAATAGCAACCCTCATTACATCACTGTAGCATCATTTTGAGGTTCGTAGCAACTCTCACCACATCACTGTAGCATCATTTCTTAGGTAAATAGCAACCCTCATTACATCACTGTAGCATCATTTTGTGGTTCGTAGCAACTCTCACCACATCACTGTAGCATCATTTTGAGATTCGTAACAACTCTCACCACATCACTGTAGCATCATTTCTTAGGTAAATAGCAACCCTCATTACATCACTGTAGCATCATTTTGAGTTTCGTAGCAACTCTCACCACATCACTGTAGCATCATTTCTTTGGTAAATAGCAACCCTCATTATATCACTGTAGTATCATTTTGCGGTTCGTAACAACTCTCACCACATCACTGTAGCATCATTTTGAGGTTCGTAGCAACTCTCACCACATCACTGTAGCATAATTTCTTAGGTAAATAGCAACCCTCATTACATCACTGTAGCATCATTTTGAGGTTCGTAGCAACTCTCACCACATCACTGTAGCATCATTTCTTAGGGAAGTAGCAACTCTCATTACACCGCTTTAGCATTATTTTGAAATTACTATCAACTCTCACCACATCACTGTAGCATCACTTCTTAGGTTTGTAGCAACTCTCATTACATCACTTTAGAATCATTTCGAGGTTAGTAGCAACTCTCACGACATTACTGTACCATGTTTTTGAGATTAGTAGCAACTCTCATTGCACTGCTTTAGCATTATTTTGAAATTACTATCAACTCTCACCACATCACTGTAGCATCACTTCTTAGGTTTTTAGCAACTCTCATTACATCACTTTAGCATCATTTTGAAATTCGTAGCAACTCTCACGACATTACTGTCGCATCATTTTGAGGTTCGTAGCAACTCTCACCACATCACTGTAGCATCACTTCTTAGGTTTGTAGCAACTCTCATTACATCACTTTAGCATCATTTTGAGGATAGTAGCAACTCTCACGACATTACTTTATCATCGTTTTGAGATTCGTAGCAACTCTCATAACATCACTGTAGCATCATTTTGAGGTTCGGAGCAACTCTCACCACATCACTGTGGCATCATTTCTTAGGTAAATAGCAACCCTCATTACATCACTGTAGCATCATTTTGAGGTTCGTAGCAACTCTCACCACATCACTGTAGCATCATTTCTTAGGTAAATAGCAACCCTCATTACATCACTGTAGCATCATTTTGAGATTCGTAGCAACTCTCACCACATCACTGTAGCATCATTTTGAGGTTCGTAGCAACTCTCACCACATCACTGTGGCATCATTTCTGAGATAAATAGCAACCCTCATTACATCACTGTACCATTATTTTGAGGTTAGAGCAACTCTCACCACATCACTGTCGCATCATTTCTTAGGGAAGTAGCAACTCTCATTACACCGCTTTAGCATTATTTTGAAATTACTATCAACTCTCACTACATCACTGTAGCATCACTTCTTAGGTTTGTCGCAACTCTCATTACATCACTTTAGCATCATTTTGAGGATCGTAGCAACTCTCACGACATCACTGTCGCATCATTTTGAGATTCGTAGCAACTCTCACCACATCACTGTAGCATCATTTCTTAGGTAAATAGCAACCCTCATTACATCACTGTTGCATCATTTTGAGGTTCGTAGCAACTCTCACTACATCATTGTAGCATCATTTCTTAGGGAAGTAGCAACTCTCATTACACCGCTTTAGCATTATTTTGAAATTACTATCAACTCTCACCACATCACTGTAGCATCACTTCTTAGGTTTGTAGCAACTCTCATGACATCACTTTAGCATCATTTTGAGATTCGTAGCAACTCTCACGACATTACTGTAGCATGATTTTGAGATTAGTAGCAACTCTCATAACATCACTGTAGCATCATTTCTTAGGGAAGTTGCAACTGTAGCATTATTTTGAAATTACCATCAACTCTCACCACATCACTGTGGCATCACTTCTTAGGTTTGTAGCAACTCTCATTACATCACTTTAGAATCATTTCGAGGTTCGTAGCAACTCTCACGACATTACTGTACCATGATTTTGAGATTAGTAGCAACTCTCATTACATCAATGTAGCATCACTTCTTAGGTTCGTAGCAACTCTCACTACATCACTGTAGCATCATTTTGAGGTTCGTAGCAACTCTCACCACATCACTGTGGCATCATTTCTTAGGTAAATAGCAACCCTCATTACATCACTGTTGCATCATTTTGAGGTTCGTAGCAACTCTCATTACATCATTGTAGCATCATTTCTTAGGGAAGTAGCAACTCTCATTACACCGCTTTAGCATTATTTTGAAATTACTATCAACTCTCACCACATCACTGTAGCATCACTTCTTAGGTT
Organism: Aulostomus chinensis; assembly: GCF_037954235.1. NCBI lineage: Eukaryota > Metazoa > Chordata > Actinopteri > Syngnathiformes > Aulostomidae > Aulostomus > Aulostomus chinensis. The sequence goes on from NC_141320.1 coordinate 38,008,326, forward strand.
TGTAGCAACTCTCATGACATCACTTTAGCATCATTTTGAGATTCGTAGCAACTCTCACGACATTACTGTAGCATGATTTTGAGATTAGTAGCAACTCTCATTACATCACTGTAGCATCACGTCTTAGGTTCGTAGCAACTCTCACTACATCACTGTCGCATCATTTTTAGATTCGTAGCAACTCTCACCACATCACTGTCGCATCATTTTGAGGTTCGTAGCAACTGTCACCACATCACTGTAGCATCACTTCTTAGGTTTGTAGCAACTCTCATTACATCACTTTAGCATCATTTTGAGGATAGTAGCAACTCTCACGACATTACTTTAGCATCGTTTTGAGATTCGTTGCAACTCTCATTACATCACTGTAGCATCATTTTGAGGTTCGGAGCAACTCTCACTACATCATTGTAGCATCATTTCTTAGGTAAATAGCAACCCTCATTACATCACTGTAGCAACATTTTGAGGTTCGTAGCAACTCTCACCACATCACTGTAGCATCATTTTGAGATTCGTAGCAACTCTCACCACATCACTGTAGCATCATTTCTTAGGTAAATAGCAACCCTCATTACATCACTGTGGCATCATTTTGAGGATAGTAGCAACTCTCACCACATCACTGCAGCATCATTTCTTAGGTAAATAGCAACCCTCATTATATCACTGTAGTATCATTTTGCGGTTCGTAGCAACTCTCACCACATCACTGTAGCATCATTTTGAGGTTCGTAGCAACTCTCACCACATCACTGTAGCATAATTTCTTAGGTAAATAGCAACCCTCATTACATCACTGTAGCATCATTTTGAGGTTCGTAGCAACTCTCACCACATCACTGTAGCATCATTTCTTCGGGAAGTTGCAACTGTAGCATTATTTTGAAATTACTATCAACTCTCACCACATCACTGTAGCATCACTTCTTAGGTTTGTAGCAACTCTCATTACATCATTTTAGAATCATTTCGAGGTTCGTAGTAACTCTCACGACATTACTGTACCATGATTTTGAGATTAGTAGCAACTCTCATTACATCACTGTAGCATCACTTCTTAGGTTCGTAGCAACTCTCACTACATCACTGTAGCATCATTTTTTAGGTTCGTAGCAACTCTCATAACATCACTGTGGCATCATTTCTTAGGTAAATAGCAACCCTCATTACATCACTGTAGAATCATTTTGAGGTTCGTAGCAACTGTCACCACATCACTGTAGCATCCCTTTTTATGTTTTTTAGCAACTCTCATTACATCACTTTAGCATCATTTTGAGAATCGTAGCAACTCTCACTACATCACTGTTGCATCATTTCGAGGATAGTAGCAACTCTCACCACATTACTTTAGCATCATTTTGAGATTCGTAGCAACTCTCATTACATCACTGTAGCATCATTTTGAGGTTCGTAGCAACTCTCACCACATCACTGTAGCATCATTTCTTAGGTAAATAGCAACCCTCATTATATCACTGTAGCATCATTTTGCGGTTCGTAGCAACTCTCACCACATCACTGTCGCATCATTTCTTCGGTAAATAGCAACCCTCATTATATCACTGTAGTATCATTTTGCGGTTCGTAGCAACTCTCACCATATCACTGTAGCATCATTTTGAGGTTCGTAGCAACTCTCACCACATCACTGTAGCATCATTTCTTCGGTAAATAGCAACCCTCATTACATCACTGTAGCATCATTTTGAGGTTCGTAGCAACTCTCACCACATCACTGTAGCATCACTTCTTAGGTTTGTAGCAACTCTCATTACATCACTTTAGCATCATTTTGAGATTCGTAGCAACTCTCACGACATTACTGTCGCATCATTTTGAGATTCGTAGCAACTCTCACCACATCACTGTAGCATCATTTTGAGGTTCATAGCAACTCTCACCACAACACTGTGGCATCATTTCTTAGGGAAATAGCAACCCTCATTACATCACTGTACCATCATTTAGAGGTTCGTAGCAACTCTCACCACATCACTGTCGCATCATTTCTTAGGGAAGTAGCAACTCTCATTACACCGCTTTAGCATTATTTTGAAATTACTATCAACTCTCACTACATCACTGTAGCATCACTGCTTAGGTTTGTCGCAACTCTCATTACATCACTTTAGCATCATTTTGAGGATCGTAGCAACTCTCACGTCATCACTGTCGCATCATTTTGAGATTCGTAGCAACTCTCACCACATCACTGGAGCATCATTTTGAGGTTCGTAGCAACTCTCACCACATCACTGTAGCATCATTTCTTAGGTTTGTAGCAACTCTCATTACATCACTTTAGAATCATTTTGAGGATCGTAGCAACTCTCACCACATCACTGTAGCATCATTTCTTAGGAAAGTAACAACTCTAATTGCATCACTTTAGCGTGATTTTGAAATTACTATCAACTCTCACGACATCACTGTTGCATCACTTTGAGGTTCGTGGCAACTCTCACCACATAACTGTAGCATCATTTCTTAGGTAAATAGCAACTCTCACCACATCACTGTAGCATCATTTCTTAGGTAAATAGCAACCCTCATTACATCACTGTAGCATCATTTTGAGGTTCGTAGCAACTCTCACTACATCATTGTAGCATCACTTCTTAGGTTTGTAGCAACTCTCATTACATCACTTTAGCATCATTTTGAGATTCGTAGCAACTCTCACTACATCACTGTTGCATCATTTTGAGGATAGTAGCAACTCTCACGACATTACCTTAGCATCATTTTGAGATTCGTAGCAACTCTCATTACATCACTGTAGCATCACTTCTTAGGTTCGTAGCAACTCTCACTACATCACTGTCGCATCATTTTGTGATTCGTAGCAACTCTCACCACATAACTGTAGCATCATTTTGAGGTTCATAGCAACTCTCACCACATCACTGTAGCATCATTTTGAGGTTCGTAGCAACTCTCACCACATTACTTTAGCATCGTTTTGAGATTCGTAGCAACTCTCATTACATCACTGTAGCATCATTTTGAGGTTCGGAGCAACTCTCACCACATCACTGTGGCATCATTTCTTAGGTAAATAGCAACCCTCATTACATCACTGTAGCATCATTTTGAGGTTCGTAGCAACTCTCTCCACATCACTGTAGCATCATTTCTTAGGTAAATAGCAACCCTCATTACATCACTGTAGCATCATTTTGTGGTTCGTAGCAACTCTCACCACATCACTGTAGCATCATTTTGAGATTCGTAACAACTCTCACCACATCACTGTAGCATCATTTCTTAGGTAAATAGCAACCCTCATTACATTACTGTAGCATCATTTTGATTTTCGTAGCAACTCTCACCACATCATTGTAGCATCATTTCTTTGGTAAATAGCAACCCTCATTATATCACTGTAGTATCATTTTGCGGTTCGTAACAACTCTCACCACATCACTGTAGCATCATTTTGAGGTTCGTAGCAACTCTCACCACATCACTGTAGCATCATTTTGAGGTTCATAGCAACTCTCACCACATCACTGTAGCATCATTTTGAGGTTCGTAGCAACTCTCACCACATCACTGTAGCATCATTTCTTAGGGAAGTAGGAACTCTCATTACACCGCTTTAGCATTATTTTGAAATTACTATCAACTCTCACCACATCACTGTAGCATCACTTCTTAGGTTTGTAGCAACTCTCATTACATCACTTTAGCATCATTTTGAAATTCGTAGCAACTCTCACGACATTACTGTAGCATGATTTTGAGATTAGTAGCAACTCTCATTACATCACTGTAGCATCACTTCTTAGGTTCGTAGCAACTCTCACTACATCACTGTCGCATCATTTTGAGATTCGTAGCAACTCTCATCACATCACTGTCGCATCATTTTGAGGTTCGTAGCAACTCTCACTACATCACTGTGGCATCATTTTAAGATTCGTAGCAACTCTCACCACATCACTGTAGCATCATTTTGAGGTTCGTAGCAACTCTCACCACATCACTGTCGCATCATTTCTTAGGTTTGTAGCAACTCTCATTATATCACTGTAGCATCATTTTGAAATTCGTAGCAACTCTCACCACATCACTGTAGCATCATTTCTTAGGTAAATAGCAACTCTCACCACATCACTGTAGCATCATTTCTTAGGTAAATAGCAACCCTCATTACATCACTGTAGCATCATTTTGAGGTTCGTAGCAACTCTCACTACATCATTGTAGCATCACTTCTTAGGTTTGTAGCAACTCTCATTACATCACTTTAGCATCATTTTGAGATTCGTAGCAACTCTCACTACATCACTGTTGCATCATTTTGAGGATAGTAGCAACTCTCACGACATTACCTTAGCATCATTTTGAGATTCGTAGCAACTCTCATTACATCACTGTAGCATCACTTCTTAGGTTCGTAGCAACTCTCACTACATCACTGTCGCATCATTTTGTGATTCGTAGCAACTCTCACCACATAACTGTAGCATCATTTTGAGGTTCATAGCAACTCTCACCACATCACTGTAGCATCATTTTGAGGTTCGTAGCAACTCTCACCACATCACTGTAGCATCATTTCTTAGGGAAGTAGGAACTCTCATTACACCGCTTTAGCATTATTTTGAAATTACTATCAACTGTCACCACATCACTGTAGCATCACTTCTTAGGTGTGTAGCAACTCTCATTACATCACTTTAGCATCATTTTGAAATTCGTAGCAACTCTCACGACATTACTGTAGCATGATTTTGAGATTAGTAGCAACTCTCATTACATCACTGTAGCATCACTTCTTAGGTTCGTAGCAACTCTCACTACATCACTGTCGCATCATTTTGAGATTCGTAGCAACTCTCATCACGTCACTGTCGCATCATTTTGAGGTTCGTAGCAACTCTCACTACATCACTGTGGCATCATTTTGAGATTCGTAGCAACTCTCACCACATCACTGTAGCATCATTTTAAGGTTCGTAGCAACTCTCACCACATCACTGTCGCATCATTTCTTAGGTTTGTAGCAACTCTCATTATATCACTGTAGCATCATTTTGAAATTCGTAGCAACTCTCACCACATCACTGTAGCATCATTTCTTAGGTAAATAGCAACCCTCATCATATCACTGGAGCATCATTTTGCGGTTCGTAGCAACTCTCACTACATCACTGTAGCATCACTTCTTAGGTTTGTCGCAACTCTCATTACATCACTTTAGCATCATTTTGAAGATTGTAGCAACTCTCACTACATCACTGTTGCATCATTTTGAGGATAGTAGCAACTCTCACGACATTACCTTAGCATCATTTTGAGATTCGTAGCAACTCTCATTACATCACTGTAGCATCATTTTGAGGTTCGTAGCAACTCTCACCACATCACTGTAGCATCATTTTGTGATTCGTAGCAACTCTCACCACATAACGGTAGCATCATTTTGAGGTTCATAGCAACTCTCACCACATCACTGTAGCATCATTTTGAGGTTCGTAGCAACTCTCACCACATCACTGTAGCATCATTTCTTAGGGAAGTAGGAACTCTCATTACACCGCTTTAGCATTATTTTGAAATTACTATCAACTGTCACCACATCACTGTAGCATCACTTCTTAGGTGTGTAGCAACTCTCATTACATCACTTTAGCATCATTTTGAAATTCGTAACAACTCTCACGACATTACTGTAGCATGATTTTGAGATTAGTAGCAACTCTCATTACATCACTGTAGCATCACTTCTTAGGTTCGTAGCAACTCTCACTACATCACTGTCGCATCATTTTGAGATTCGTAGCAACTCTCATCACATCACTGTCGCATCATTTTGAGGTTCGTAGCAACTCTCACTACATCACTGTGGCATCATTTTGAGATTCGTAGCAACTCTCACCACATCACTGTAGCATCATTTTGAGGTTCGTAGCAACTCTCACCACATCACTGTCGCATCATTTCTTAGGTTTGTAGCAACTCTCATTATATCACTGTAGCATCATTTTGAAATTCGTAGCAACTCTCACCACATCACTGTAGCATCATTTCTTAGGTAAATAGCAACCCTCATCATATCACTGGAGCATCATTTTGCGGTTCGTAGCAACTCTCACTACATCACTGTAGCATCACTTCTTAGGTTTGTCGCAACTCTCATTACATCACTTTAGCATCATTTTGAAGATTGTAGCAACTCTCACTACATCACTGTTGCATCATTTTGAGGATAGTAGCAACTCTCACGACATTACCTTAGCATCATTTTGAGATTCGTAGCAACTCTCATTACATCACTGTAGCATCATTTTGAGGTTCGTAGCAACTCTCACCACATCACTGTAGCATCATTTCTTTGGAAAATAGCAACCCTCATTACATCACTGTAGCATCATTTTGAGGTTCGTAGCAACGCTCACTACATCACTGTCGCATCATTTCTTAGGGAAGTAGCAACTCTCATTACACTGCTTTAGCATTATTTTGAAATTACTATCAACTCTCACCACATCACTGTAGCATCACTTCTTAGGTTTTTAGCAACTCTCATTACATCACTTTAGCATCATTTTGAGATTCCTAGCAACTCTCACGACATTACTGTCGCATCATTTTGAGATTCGTAGCAACTCTCACCAAATCACTGTAGCATCATTTTGAGGTTCGTAGCAACTCTCACCACATCACTGTGGCATCATTTCTTAGGTAAATAGCAACCCTCATTAGATCACTGTACCATCATTTTGAGGTTCGTAGCAACTCTCACTACATCATTGTAGCATCACTTCTTAGGTTTGTAGCAACTGTCATTACATCACTTTAGCATCATTTTGAGATTCGTAGCAACTCTCACTACATCACTGTTGCATCATTTTGAGGATAGTAGCAACTCTCACGACATTACCTTAGCATCATTTTGAGATTCGTAGCAACTCTCATTACATCACTGTAGCATCACTTCTTAGGTTCGTAGCAACTCTCACTACATCACTGTCGCATCATTTTGTGATTCGTAGCAACTCTCACCACATAACTGTAGCATCATTTTGAGGTTCATAGCAACTCTCACCACATCACTGTAGCATCATTTTGAGGTTCGTAGCAACTCTCACCACATCACTGTAGCATCATTTCTTAGGGAAGTAGGAACTCTCATTACACCGCTTTAGCATTATTTTGAAATTACTATCAACTGTCACCACATCACTGTAGCATCACTTCTTAGGTGTGTAGCAACTCTCATTACATCACTTTAGCATCATTTTGAAATTCGTAGCAACTCTCACGACATTACTGTAGCATGATTTTGAGATTAGTAGCAACTCTCATTACATCACTGTAGCATCACTTCTTAGGTTCGTAGCAACTCTCACTACATCACTGTCGCATCATTTTGAGATTCGTAGCAACTCTCATCACATCACTGTCGCATCATTTTGAGGTTCGTAGCAACTCTCACTACATCACTGTGGCATCATTTTGAGATTCGTAGCAACTCTCACCACATCACTGTAGCATCATTTTGAGGTTCGTAGCAACTCTCACCACATCACTGTCGCATCATTTCTTAGGTTTGTAGCAACTCTCATTATATCACTGTAGCATCATTTTGAAATTCGTAGCAACTCTCACCACATCACTGTAGCATCATTTCTTAGGTAAATAGCAACCCTCATCATATCACTGGAGCATCATTTTGCGGTTCGTAGCAACTCTCACTACATCACTGTAGCATCACTTCTTAGGTTTGTCGCAACTCTCATTACATCACTTTAGCATCATTTTGAAGATTGTAGCAACTCTCACTACATCACTGTTGCATCATTTTGAGGATAGTAGCAACTCTCACGACATTACCTTAGCATCATTTTGAGATTCGTAGCAACTCTCATTACATCACTGTAGCATCATTTTGAGGTTCGTAGCAACTCTCACCACATCACTGTAGCATCATTTCTTTGGAAAATAGCAACCCTCATTACATCACTGTAGCATCATTTTGAGGTTCGTAGCAACGCTCACTACATCACTGTCGCATCATTTCTTAGGGAAGTAGCAACTCTCATTACACTGCTTTAGCATTATTTTGAAATTACTATCAACTCTCACCACATCACTGTAGCATCACTTCTTAGGTTTTTAGCAACTCTCATTACATCACTTTAGCATCATTTTGAGATTCCTAGCAACTCTCACGACATTACTGTCGCATCATTTTGAGATTCGTAGCAACTCTCACCAAATCACTGTAGCATCATTTTGAGGTTCGTAGCAACTCTCACCACATCACTGTGGCATCATTTCTTAGGTAAATAGCAACCCTCATTAGATCACTGTACCATCATTTTGAGGTTCGTAGCAACTCTCACTACATCATTGTAGCATCACTTCTTAGGTTTGTAGCAACTGTCATTACATCACTTTAGCATCATTTTGAGATTCGTAGCAACTCTCACTACATCACTGTTGCATCATTTTGAGGATAGTAGCAACTCTCACGACATTACCTTAGCATCATTTTGAGATTCGTAGCAACTCTCATTACATCACTGTAGCATCACTTCTTAGGTTCGTAGCAACTCTCACTACATCACTGTCGCATCATTTTGTGATTCGTAGCAACTCTCACCACATAACTGTAGCATCATTTTGAGGTTCATAGCAACTCTCACCACATCACTGTAGCATCATTTTGAGGTTCGTAGCAACTCTCACCACATCACTGTAGCATCATTTCTTAGGGAAATAGGAACTCTCATTACACCGCTTTAGCATTATTTTGAAATTACTATCAACTGTCACCACATCACTGTAGCATCACTTCTTAGGTGTGTAGCAACTCTCATTACATCACTTTAGCATCATTTTGAAATTCGTAGCAACTCTCACGACATTACTGTAGCATGATTTTGAGATTAGTAGCAACTCTCATTACATCACTGTAGCATCACTTCTTAGGTTCGTAGCAACTCTCACTACATCACTGTCGCATCATTTTGAGATTCGTAGCAACTCTCATCACATCACTGTCGCATCATTTTGAGGTTCGTAGCAACTCTCACTACATCACTGTGGCATCATTTTGAGATTCGTAGCAACTCTCACCACATCACTGTAGCATCATTTTGAGGTTCGTAGCAACTCTCACCACATCACTGTCGCATCATTTCTTAGGTTTGTAGCAACTCTCATTATATCACTGTAGCATCATTTTGAAATTCGTAGCAACTCTCACCACATCACTGTAGCATCATTTCTTAGGTAAATAGCAACCCTCATCATATCACTGGAGCATCATTTTGCGGTTCGTAGCAACTCTCACTACATCACTGTAGCATCACTTCTTAGGTTTGTCGCAACTCTCATTACATCACTTTAGCATCATTTTGAAGATCGTAGCAACTCTCACTACATCACTGTTGCATCATTTTGAGGATAGTAGCAACTCTCACGACATTACCTTAGCATCATTTTGAGGTTCGTAGCAACTCTCACCACATCACTGTAGCATCATTTCTTTGGAAAATAGCAACCCTCATTACATCACTGTAGCATCATTTTGAGGTTCGTAGCAACGCTCACTACATCACTGTCGCATCATTTCTTAGGGAAGTAGCAACTCTCATTACACTGCTTTAGCATTATTTTGAAATTACTATCAACTCTCACCACATCACTGTAGCATCACTTCTTAGGTTTTTAGCAACTCTCATTACATCACTTTAGCATCATTTTGAGATTCCTAGCAACTCTCACGACATTACTGTCGCATCATTTTGAGATTCGTAGCAACTCTCACCAAATCACTGTAGCATCATTTTGAGGTTCGTAGCAACTCTCACCACATCACTGTGGCATCATTTCTTAGGTAAATAGCAACCCTCATTACATCACTGTACCATCATTTTGAGGTTAGAGCAACTCTCACCACATCACTGTCGCATCATTTCTTAGGGAAGTAACAACTCTCATTACACCGCTTTAGCATTATTTTGAAATTACTATCAACTCTCACTACACCACTGTAGCATCACTTCTTAGGATTGTCGCAACTCTCATTACATCACTTTAGCATCATTTTGAGGACTGTAGCAACTCTCATGACATCACTGTCGCATCATTTTGAGGTTCGTAGCAACTCTCACCACATCACTGTAGCATCATTTCTTAGGTAAATAGCAACCCTCATTACATCACTGTAGCATCATTTTGTGGTTCGTAGCAACTCTCACCACATCACTGTAGCATCATTTTGAGATTCGTAACAACTCTCACCACATCACTGTAGCATCATTTCTTAGGTAAATAGCAACCCTCATTACATCACTGTAGCATCATTTTGATTTTCGTAGCAACTCTCACCACATCACTGTAGCATCATTTCTTTGGTAAATAGCAACCCTCATTATATCACTGTAGTATCATTTTGCGGTTCGTAACAACTCTCACCACATCACTGTAGCATCATTTTGAGGTTCGTAGCAACTCTCACCACATCACTGTAGCATCATTTTGAGGTTCATAGCAACTCTCACCACATCACTGTAGCATCATTTTGAGGTTCGTAGCAACTCTCACCACATCACTGTAGCATCATTTCTTAGGGAAGTAGGAACTCTCATTACACCGCTTTAGCATTATTTTGAAATTACTATCAACTCTCACCACATCACTGTAGCATCACTTCTTAGGTTTGTAGCAACTCTCATTACATCACTTTAGCATCATTTTGAAATTCGTAGCAACTCTCACGACATTACTGTAGCATGATTTTGAGATTAGTAGCAACTCTCATTACATCACTGTAGCATCACTTCTTAGGTTCGTAGCAACTCTCACTACATCACTGTCGCATCATTTTGAGATTCGTAGCAACTCTCATCACATCACTGTCGCATCATTTTGAGGTTCGTAGCAACTCTCACTACATCACTGTGGCATCATTTTAAGATTCGTAGCAACTCTCACCACATCACTGTAGCATCATTTTGAGGTTCGTAGCAACTCTCACCACATCACTGTCGCATCATTTCTTAGGTTTGTAGCAACTCTCATTATATCACTGTAGCATCATTTTGAAATTCGTAGCAACTCTCACCACATCACTGTAGCATCATTTCTTAGGTAAATAGCAACCCTCATCATATCACTGGAGCATCATTTTGCGGTTCGTAGCAACTCTCACTACATCACTGTAGCATCACTTCTTAGGTTTGTCGCAACTCTCATTACATCACTTTAGCATCATTTTTAAGATCGTAGCAACTCTCACTACATCACTGTTGCATCATTTTGAGGATAGTAGCAACTCTCACGACATTACTTTAGCATCATTTTGAGATTCGTAGCAACTCTCATTACATCACTGTAGCATCATTTTGAGGTTCGTAGCAACTCTCACCACATCACTGTAGCATCATTTCTTTGGAAAATAGCAACCCTCATTACATCACTGTAGCATCATTTTGAGGTTCGTAGCAACGCTCACTACATCACTGTCGCATCATTTCTTAAGGAAGTAGCAACTCTCATGACACTGCTTTAGCATTATTTTGAAATTACTATCAACTCTCACCACATCACTGTAGCATCACTTCTTAGGTTTTTAGCAACTCTCATTACATCACTTTAGCATCATTTTGAGGTTCGGAGCAACTCTCACCACATCACTGTGGCATCATTTCTTAGGTAAATAGCAACCCTCATTACATCACTGTAGCATCATTTTGAGGTTCGTAGCAACTCTCACCACATCACTGTAGCATCATTTCTTAGGTAAATAGCAACCCTCATTACATCACTGTAGCATCATTTTGAGATTCGTAGCAACTCTCACCACATCACTGTAGCATCATTTTGACGTTCGTAGCAACTCTCACCACATCACTGTGGCATCATTTCTGAGATAAATAGCAACCCTCATTACATCACTGTACCATTATTTTGAGGTTAGAGCAACTCTCACCACATCACTGTCGCATCATTTCTTAGGGAAGTAGCAACTCTCATTACACCGCTTTAGCATTATTTTGAAATTACTATCAACTCTCACCACATCACTGTAGCATCACTTCTTAGGTTTGTCGCAACTCTCATTACATCACTTTAGCATCATTTTGAGGATCGTAGCACCTCTCACGACATCACTGTCGCATCATTTTGAGATTCGTAGCAACTCTCACCACATCACTGTAGCATCATTTCTTAGGTAAATAGCAACCCTCATTACATCACTGTTGCATCATTTTGAGGTTCGTAGCAACTCTCACTACATCATTGTAGCATCATTTCTTAGGGAAGTAGCAACTCTCATTACACCGCTTTAGCATTATTTTGAAATTACTATCAACTCTCACCACATCACTGTAGCATCACTTCTTAGGTTTGTAGCAACTCTCATGACATCACTTTAGCATCATTTTGAGATTCGTAGCAACTCTCACGACATTACTGTAGCATGATTTTGAGATTAGTAGCAACTCTCATAACATCACTGTAGCATCATTTCTTAGGGAAGTTGCAACTGTAGCATTATTTTGAAATTACCATCAACTCTCACCACATCACTGTAGCATCACTTCTTAGGTTTGTAGCAACTCTCATTACATCACTTTAGAATCATTTCGAGGTTCGTAGCAACTCTCACGACATTACTGTCGCATCATTTTGAGATTCGTAGCAACTCTCACCAAATCACTATAGCATCATTTTGAGGTTCGTAGCAACTCTCACCACATCACTGTGGCATCATTTCTTAGGTAAATAGCAACCCTCATTACATCACTGTACCATCATTTTGAGGTTAGAGCAACTCTCACCACATCACTGTCGCATCATTTCTTAGGGAAGTAACAACTCTCATTACACCGCTTTAGCATTATTTTGAAATTACTATCAACTCTCACTACACCACTGTAGCATCACTTCTTAGGATTGTCGCAACTCTCATTACATCACTTTAGCATCATTTTGAGGACTGTAGCAACTCTCATGACATCACTGTCGCATCATTTTGAGATTCGTAGCAACTCTCACCACATCACTGTAAAATCATTTCTTCGGTAAATAGCAACCCTCATTACATCACTGTTGCATCATTTTGAGGTTCGTAGCAACTCTCACTACATCATTGTAGCATCATTTCTTAGGGAAGTAGCAACTCTCATTACACCGCTTTAGCATTATTTTGAAATTACTATCAACTCTCACCACATCACTGTAGCATCACTTCTTAGGTTTGTAGCAACTCTCATTACATCACTTTAGCATCATTTTGAGGATAGTAGCAACTCTCACGACATTACTTTAGCATCGTTTTGAGATTCGTAGCAACTCTCATTACATCACTGTAGCATCATTTTGAGGTTCGGAGCAACTCTCACCACATCACTGTGGCATCATTTCTTAGGTAAATAGCAACCCTCATTACATCACTGTAGCATCATTTTGAGGTTCGTAGCAACTCTCACCACATCACTGTAGCATCATTTCTTAGGTAAATAGCAACCCTCATTACATCACTGTAGCATCATTTTGTGGTTCGTAGCAACTCTCACCACATCACTGTAGCATCATTTTGAGATTCGTAACAACTCTCACCACATCACTGTAGCATCATTTCTTAGGTAAATAGCAACCCTCATTACATCACTGTAGCATCATTTTGAGTTTCGTAGCAACTCTCACCACATCACTGTAGCATCATTTCTTTGGTAAATAGCAACCCTCATTATATCACTGTAGTATCATTTTGCGGTTCGTAACAACTCTCACCACATCACTGTAGCATCATTTTGAGGTTCGTAGCAACTCTCACCACATCACTGTAGCATAATTTCTTAGGTAAATAGCAACCCTCATTACATCACTGTAGCATCCTTTTGAGGTTCGTAGCAACTCTCACCACATCACTGTAGCATCATTTCTTAGGGAAGTAGCAACTCTCATTACACCGCTTTAGCATTATTTTGAAATTACTATCAACTCTCACCACATCACTGTAGCATCACTTCTTAGGTTTGTAGCAACTCTCATTACATCACTTTAGAATCATTTCGAGGTTAGTAGCAACTCTCACGACATTACTGTACCATGTTTTTGAGATTAGTAGCAACTCTCATTACACTGCTTTAGCATTATTTTGAAATTACTATCAACTCTCACCACATCACTGTAGCATCACTTCTTAGGTTTTTAGCAACTCTCATTACATCACTTTAGCATCATTTTGAGATTCGTAGCAACTCTCACGACATTACTGTCGCATCATTTTGAGGTTCGTAGCAACTCTCACCACATCACTGTAGCATCACTTCTTAGGTTCGTAGCAACTCTCACTACATCATTGTAGCATCATTTCTTAGGGAAGTAGCAACTCTCATTACACCGCTTTAGCATTATTTTGAAATTACTATCAACTCTCACCACATCACTGTAGCATCACTTCTTAGGTTTGTAGCAACTCTCATGACATCACTTTAGCATCATTTTGAGATTCGTAGCAACTCTCACGACATTACTGTAGCATGATTTTGAGATTAGTAGCAACTCTCATAACATCACTGTAGCATCATTTCTTAGGGAAGTTGCAACTGTAGCATTATTTTGAAATTACCATCAACTCTCACCACATCACTGTAGCATCACTTCTTAGGTTTGTAGCAACTCTCATTACATCACTTTAGAATCATTTCGAGGTTCGTAGCAACTCTCACGACATTACTGTCGCATCATTTTGAGATTCGTAGCAACTCTCACCAAATCACTGTAGCATCATTTTGAGGTTCGTAGCAACTCTCACCACATCACTGTGGCATCATTTCTTAGGTAAATAGCAACCCTCATTACATCACTGTACCATCATTTTGAGGTTAGAGCAACTCTCACCACATCACTGTCGCATCATTTCTTAGGGAAGTAACAACTCTCATTACACCGCTTTAGCATTATTTTGAAATTACTATCAACTCTCACTACACCACTGTAGCATCACTTCTTAGGATTGTCGCAACTCTCATTACATCACTTTAGCATCATTTTGAGGACTGTAGCAACTCTCATGACATAACTGTCGCATCATTTTGAGATTCGTAGCAACTCTCACCACATCACTGTAGCATCATTTCTTCGGTAAATAGCAACCCTCATTACATCACTGTTGCATCATTTTGAGGTTCGTAGCAACTCTCACTACATCATTGTAGCATCATTTCTTAGGGAAGTAGCAACTCTCATTACACCGCTTTAGCATTATTTTGAAATTACTATCAACTCTCACCACATCACTGTAGCATCACTTCTTAGGTTTGTAGCAACTCTCATTACATCACTTTAGCATCATTTTGAGGATAGTAGCAACTCTCACGACATTACTTTAGCATCGTTTTGAGATTCGTAGCAACTCTCATTACATCACTGTAGCATCATTTTGAGGTTCGGAGCAACTCTCACCACATCACTGTGGCATCATTTCTTAGGTAAAAAGCAACCCTCATTACATCACTATAGCATCATTTTGAGGTTCGTAGCAACTCTCACCACATCACTGTAGCATCATTTCTTAGGTAAATAGCAACCCTCATTACATCACTGTAGCATCATTTTGTGGTTCGTAGCAACTCTCACCACATCACTGTAGCATCATTTTGAGATTCGTAACAACTCTCACCACATCACTGTAGCATCATTTCTTAGGTAAATAGCAACCCTCATTACATCACTGTAGCATCATTTTGAGTTTCGTAGCAACTCTCACCACATCACTGTAGCATCATTTCTTTGGTAAATAGCAACCCTCATTATATCACTGTAGTATCATTTTGCGGTTCGTAACAACTCTCACCACATCACTGTCGCATCATTTCTTCGGTAAATAGCAACCCTCATTATATCACTGTAGTATCATTTTGCGGTTCGTAGCAACTCTCACCATATCACTGTAGCATCATTTTGAGGTTCGTAGCAACTCTCACCACATCACTGTAGCATCATTTCTTCGGTAAATAGCAACCCTCATTACATCACTGTAGCATCATTTTGAGGTTTGTAGCAACTCTCACCACATCACTGTAGCATCACTTCTTAGGTTTGTAGCAACTCTCATTACATCACTTTAGCATCATTTTGAGATTCGTAGCAACTCTCACGACATTACTGTC
Source organism: Aulostomus chinensis (assembly GCF_037954235.1). Taxonomy (NCBI): domain Eukaryota; kingdom Metazoa; phylum Chordata; class Actinopteri; order Syngnathiformes; family Aulostomidae; genus Aulostomus; species Aulostomus chinensis. The sequence goes on from NC_141320.1 coordinate 38,024,480, forward strand.
GCATCATTTTGAGATTCGTAGCAACTCTCACCACATCACTGTCGCATCATTTTGAGGTTCATAGCAACTCTCACCACATCACTGTGGCATCATTTCTTAGGGAAATAGCAACTCTCATTACACCACTGTACCATCATTTTGAGGTTCGTAGCAACTCTCACCACATCACTGTCGCATCATTTCTTCGGGAAGTAGCAACTCTCATGACACCGCTTTAGCATTATTTTGAAATTACTATCAACTCTCACTACATCACTGTAGCATCACTGCTTAGGTTTGTCGCAACTCTCATTACATCACTTAAGCATCATTTTGAGGATCGTAGCAACTCTCACGACATCACTGTCGCATCATTTTGAGATTCGTAGCAACTCTCACCACATCACTGGAGCATCATTTTGAGGTTCGTAGCAACTCTCACAACATCACTGTAGCATCATTTCTTAGGTTTGTAGCAACTCTCATTACATCACTTTAGAATCATTTTGAGGATCGTAGCAACTCTCACCACATCACTGTAGCATCATTTCTTAGGAAAGTAACAACTCTCATTGCATCACTTTAGCGTGATTTTGAAATTACTATCAACTCTCACGACATCACTGTTGCATCATTTTGAGGTTCGTGGCAACTCTCACCACTTAACTGTAGCATCATTTCTTAGGTAAATAGCAACTCTCACCACATCACTGTAGCATCATTTCTTAGGTAAATAGCAACCCTCATTACATCACTGTAGCATCATTTTGAGTTTCGTAGCAACTCTCACCACATCACTGTAGCATCATTTCTTTGGTAAATAGCAACCCTCATTATATCACTGTAGTATCATTTTGCGGTTCGTAACAACTCTCACCACATCACTGTAGCATCATTTTGAGGTTCGTAGCAACTCTCACCACATCACTGTAGCATAATTTCTTAGGTAAATAGCAACCCTCATTACATCACTGTAGCATCATTTTGAGGTTCGTAGCAACTCTCACCACATCACTGTAGCATCATTTCTTAGGGAAGTAGCAACTCTCATGACACCGCTTTAGCATTATTTTGAAATTACTATCAACTCTCACCACATCACTGTAGCATCACTTCTTAGGTTTGTAGCAACTCTCATTACATCACTTTAGAATCATTTCGAGGTTAGTAGCAACTCTCACGACATTACTGTACCATGATTTTGAGATTAGTAGCAACTCTCATTACACTGCTTTAGCATTATTTTGAAATTACTATCAACTCTCACCACATCACTGTAGCATCACTTCTTAGGTTTTTAGCAACTCTCATTACATCACTTTAGCATCATTTTGAGATTCGTAGCAACTCTCACGACATTACTGTCGCATCATTTTGAGGTTCGTAGCAACTCTCACCACATCACTGTAGCATCACTTCTTAGGTTTGTAGCAACTCTCATTACATCACTTTAGCATCATTTTGAGGATAGTAGCAACTCTCACGACATTACTTTAGCATCGTTTTGAGATTCGTAGCAACTCTCATAACATCACTGTAGCATCTTTTTGAGGTTCGGAGCAACTCTCACCACATCACTGTGGCATCATTTCTTAGGTAAATAGCAACCCTCATTACATCACTGTAGCATCATTTTGAGGTTCGTAGCAACTCTCACCACATCACTGTAGCATCATTTCTTAGGTAAATAGCAACCCTCATTACATCACTGTAGCATCATTTTGAGATTCGTAGCAACTCTCACCACATCACTGTAGCATCATTTTGAGGTTCGTAGCAACTCTCACCACATCACTGTGGCATCATTTCTTAGGTAAATAGCAACCCTCATTACATCACTGTACCATTATTTTGAGGTTAGAGCAACTCTCACCACATCACTGTCGCATCATTTCTTAGGGAAGTAGCAACTCTCATTACACCGCTTTAGCATTATTTTGAAATTACTATCAACTCTCACTACATCACTGTAGCATCACTTCTTAGGTTTGACGCAACTCTCATTACATCACTTTAGCATCATTTTGAGGATCGGAGCAACTCTCACGACATCACTGTCGCATCATTTTGAGATTCGTAGCAACTCTCACCACATCACTGTAGCATCATTTCTTAGGTAAATAGCAACCCTCATTACATCACTGTTGCATCATTTTGAGGTTCGTAGCAACTCTCACTACATCATTGTAGCATCATTTCTTAGGGAAGTAGCAACTCTCATTACACCGCTTTAGCATTATTTTGAAATTACTATCAACTCTCACCACATCACTGTAGCATCACTTCTTAGGTTTGTAGCAACTCTCATTACATCACTTTAGCATCATTTTGAGATTCGTAGCAACTCTCACGACATTACTGTAGCATGATTTTGAGATTAGTAGCAACTCTCATAACATCACTGTAGCATCATTTCTTAGGGAAGTTGCAACTGTAGCATTATTTTGAAATTACTATCAACTCTCACCACATCACTGTCGCATCACTTCTTAGGTTTGTAGCAACTCTCATTACATCACTTTAGAATCATTTCGAGGTTCGTAGCAACTCTCACGACATTACTGTACCATGATTTTGAGATTAGTAGCAACTCTCATTACATCACTGTAGCATCACTTCTTAGGTTCGTAGCAACTCTCACTACATCACTTTAGCATCATTTTGAGGTTCGTAGCAACTCTCACCACATCACTGTGGCATCATTCCTTAGGTAAATAGCAACCCTCATTACATCACTGTAGAATCATTTTGAGGTTCGTAGCAACTGTCACCACATCACTGTCGCATCATTTCTTAGGGAAGTAGCAACTCTCATTACACCGCTTTCGCATTATTTTGAAATTACTATCAACTCTCACCACATCACTGTAGCATCACTTTTTAGGTTTTTTAGCAACTCTCATTACATCACTTTAGCATCATTTTTAGAATCGTAGCAACTCTCACTACATCACTGTTGCATCATTTCGAGGATAGTAGCAACTCTCACGACATTACTTTAGCATCATTTTGAGATTCGTAGCAACTCTCATAACATCACTGTAGCATCATTTTGAGGTTCGGAGCAACTCTCACCACATCACTGTGGCATCATTTCTTAGGTAAATAGCAACCCTCATTACATCACTGTAGCATCATTTTGAGGTTCGTAGCAACTCTCACCACATCACTGTAGCATCATTTCTTAGGTAAATAGCAACCCTCATTACATCACTGTAGCATCATTTTGAGATTCGTAGCAACTCTCACCACATCACTGTAGCATCATTTTGAGGTTCGTAGCAACTCTCACCACATCACTGTGGCATCATTTCTTAGGTAAATAGCAACCCTCATTACATCACTGTACCATTATTTTGAGGTTAGAGCAACTCTCACCACATCACTGTCGCATCATTTCTTAGGGAAGTAGCAACTCTCATTACACCGCTTTAGCATTATTTTGAAATTACTATCAACTCTCACTACATCACTGTAGCATCACTTCTTAGGTTTGACGCAACTCTCATTACATCACTTTAGCATCATTTTGAGGATCGGAGCAACTCTCACGACATCACTGTCGCATCATTTTGAGATTCGTAGCAACTCTCACCACATCACTGTAGCATCATTTCTTAGGTAAATAGCAACCCTCATTACATCACTGTTGCATCATTTTGAGGTTCGTAGCAACTCTCACTACATCATTGTAGCATCATTTCTTAGGGAAGTAGCAACTCTCATTACACCGCTTTAGCATTATTTTGAAATTACTATCAACTCTCACCACATCACTGTAGCATCACTTCTTAGGTTTGTAGCAACTCTCATTACATCACTTTAGCATCATTTTGAGATTCGTAGCAACTCTCACGACATTACTGTAGCATGATTTTGAGATTAGTAGCAACTCTCATAACATCACTGTAGCATCATTTCTTAGGGAAGTTGCAACTGTAGCATTATTTTGAAATTACTATCAACTCTCACCACATCACTGTCGCATCACTTCTTAGGTTTGTAGCAACTCTCATTACATCACTTTAGAATCATTTCGAGGTTCGTAGCAACTCTCACGACATTACTGTACCATGATTTTGAGATTAGTAGCAACTCTCATTACATCACTGTAGCATCACTTCTTAGGTTCGTAGCAACTCTCACTACATCACTTTAGCATCATTTTGAGGTTCGTAGCAACTCTCACCACATCACTGTGGCATCATTTCTTAGGTAAATAGCAACCCTCATTACATCACTGTAGAATCATTTTGAGGTTCGTAGCAACTGTCACCACATCACTGTCGCATCATTTCTTAGGGAAGTAGCAACTCTCATTACACCGCTTTCGCATTATTTTGAAATTACTATCAACTCTCACCACATCACTGAAGCATCACTTTTTAGGTTTTTTAGCAACTCTCATTACATCACTTTAGCATCATTTTTAGAATCGTAGCAACTCTCACTACATCACTGTTGCATCATTTCGAGGATAGTAGCAACTCTCACGACATTACTTTAGCATCATTTTGAGATTCGTAGCAACTCTCATTACATCACTGTAGCATCATTTTGAGGTTCGTAGCAACTCTCACCACATCACTGTAGCATCATTTCTTAGGTAAATAGCAACCCTCATTATATCACTGTAGCATCATTTTGTGGTTCGTAGCAACTCTCACCACATCACTGTCGCATCATTTCTTCGGTAAATAGCAACCCTCATTATATCACTGTAGTATCATTTTGCGGTTCGTAGCAACTCTCACTACATCACTGTAGCATCACTTCTTAGGTTTGTCGCAACTCTCACCACATCACTGTAGCATCATTTCTTAGGTAAATAGCAACCCTCATTACATCACTGTAGCATCATTTTGAGGTTCGTAGCAACGCTCACGACATCACTGTCGCATCATTTCTTAGCGAAGTAGCAACTCTCATTCCACTGCTTTAGCATTATTTTGAAATTACTATCAACTCTCACCACATCACTGTAGCATCACTTCTTCGGTTTGTAGCAACTCTCATTACATCATTTTAGCATCATTTTGAGATTCGTAGCAACTCTCACGACATTACTGTAGCATGATTTTGAGATTAGTAGCAACTCTCATTACATCACTGTAGCATCACTTCTTAGGTTCGTAGCAACTCTCACTACATCACTGTCGCATCATTTTGAGATTCGTAGCAACTCTCACCACATCACTGTCGCATCATTTTGAGGTTCGTAGCAACTCTCACTACAACACTGTGGCATCATTTTGAGATTCGTAGCAACTCTCACCACATCACTGTAGCATCATTTTGAGGTTCGTAGCAACTCTCACCACATCACTGTCGCATCATTTCTTAGGTTTGTAGCAACTCTCATTATATCACTGTAGCATCATTTTGAAATTCGTAGCAACTCTCACCACATCACTGCAGCATCATTTCTTAGGTAAATAGCAACCCTCATTATATCACTGGAGCATCATTTTGCGGTTCGTAGCAACTCTCACGAAATCACTGTAGCATCACTTCTTAGGTTTGTCGCAACTCTCATTACATCACTTTAGCATCATTTTGAAGATCGTAGCAACTCTCACTACATCACTGTTGCATCATTTTGAGGATAGTAGCAACTCTCACTACATCACTGTAGCATCATTTTGAGGTTCGTAGCAACTCTCACCACATCACTGTAGCATCATTTCTTAGGTAAATAGCAACCCTCATTACATCACTGTAGCATCATTTTGAGATTCGTAGCAACTCTCACCACATCACTGTAGCATCATTTTGAGGTTCGTAGCAACTCTCACCACATCACTGTGGCATCATTTCTTAGGTAAATAGCAACCCTCATTACATCACTGTACCATCATTTTGAGGTTAGAGCAACTCTCACCACATCACTGTCGCATCATTTCTTAGGGAAGTAGCAACTCTCATTACACCGCTTTAGCATTATTTTGAAATTACTATCAACTCTCACTACATCACTGTAGCATCACTTCTTAGGTTTGTCGCAACTCTCATTATATCACTTTAGCATCATTTTGAGGATCGTAGCAACTCTCACGACATCACTGTCGCATCATTTTGAGATTCGTAGCAACTCTCACCACATCACTGTAGCATCATTTTGAGGTTCGTAGCAACTCTCACCACATCACTGTGGCATCATTTCTTAGGTAAATAGCAACCCTCATTACATCACTGTAGCATCATTTTGAGGTTCGTAGCAACTCTCACCACATCACTGTAGCATCATTTCTTAGGTAAATAGCAACCCTCATTACATCACTGTAGCATCATTTTGAGATTCGTAGCAACTCTCACCACATCACTGTAGCATCATTTTGAGGTTCGTAGCAACTCTCACCACATCACTGTGGCATCATTTCTTAGGTAAATAGCAACCCTCATTACATCACTGTACCATTATTTTGAGGTTAGAGCAACTCTCACCACATCACTGTCGCATCATTTCTTAGGGAAGTAGCAACTCTCATTACACCGCTTTAGCATTATTTTGAAATTACTATCAACTCTCACTACATCACTGTAGCATCACTTCTTAGGTTTGTCGCAACTCTCATTACATCACTTTAGCATCATTTTGAGGATCGGAGCAACTCTCACGACATCACTGTCGCATCATTTTGAGATTCGTAGCAACTCTCACCACATCACTGTAGCATCATTTCTTAGGTAAATAGCAACCCTCATTACATCACTGTTGCATCATTTTGAGGTTCGTAGCAACTCTCACTACATCATTGTAGCATCATTTCTTAGGGAAGTAGCAACTCTCATTACACCGCTTTAGCATTATTTTGAAATTACTATCAACTCTCACCACATCACTGTAGCATCACTTCTTAGGTTTGTAGCAACTCTCATTACATCACTTTAGCATCATTTTGAGATTCGTAGCAACTCTCACGACATTACTGTAGCATGATTTTGAGATTAGTAGCAACTCTCATAACATCACTGTAGCATCATTTCTTAGGGAAGTTGCAACTGTAGCATTATTTTGAAATTACTATCAACTCTCACCACATCACTGTCGCATCACTTCTTAGGTTTGTAGCAACTCTCATTACATCACTTTAGAATCATTTCGAGGTTCGTAGCAACTCTCACGACATTACTGTACCATGATTTTGAGATTAGTAGCAACTCTCATTACATCACTGTAGCATCACTTCTTAGGTTCGTAGCAACTCTCACTACATCACTTTAGCATCATTTTGAGGTTCGTAGCAACTCTCACCACATCACTGTGGCATCATTTCTTAGGTAAATAGCAACCCTCATTACATCACTGTAGAATCATTTTGAGGTTCGTAGCAACTGTCACCACATCACTGTCGCATCATTTCTTAGGGAAGTAGCAACTCTCATTACACCGCTTTCGCATTATTTTGAAATTACTATCAACTCTCACCACATCACTGTAGCATCACTTTTTAGGTTTTTTAGCAACTCTCATTACATCACTTTAGCATCATTTTTAGAATCGTAGCAACTCTCACTACATCACTGTTGCATCATTTCGAGGATAGTAGCAACTCTCACGACATTACTTTAGCATCATTTTGAGATTCGTAGCAACTCTCATTACATCACTGTAGCATCATTTTGAGGTTCGTAGCAACTCTCACCACATCACTGTAGCATCATTTCTTAGGTAAATAGCAACCCTCATTATATCACTGTAGCATCATTTTGTGGTTCGTAGCAACTCTCACCACATCACTGTCGCATCATTTCTTCGGTAAATAGCAACCCTCATTATATCACTGTAGTATCATTTTGCGGTTCGTAGCAACTCTCACTACATCACTGTAGCATCACTTCTTAGGTTTGTCGCAACTCTCACCACATCACTGTAGCATCATTTCTTAGGTAAATAGCAACCCTCATTACATCACTGTAGCATCATTTTGAGGTTCGTAGCAACGCTCACGACATCACTGTCGCATCATTTCTTAGCGAAGTAGCAACTCTCATTCCACTGCTTTAGCATTATTTTGAAATTACTATCAACTCTCACCACATCACTGTAGCATCACTTCTTCGGTTTGTAGCAACTCTCATTACATCATTTTAGCATCATTTTGAGATTCGTAGCAACTCTCACGACATTACTGTAGCATGATTTTGAGATTAGTAGCAACTCTCATTACATCACTGTAGCATCACTTCTTAGGTTCGTAGCAACTCTCACTACATCACTGTCGCATCATTTTGAGATTCGTAGCAACTCTCACCACATCACTGTCGCATCATTTTGAGGTTCGTAGCAACTCTCACTACAACACTGTGGCATCATTTTGAGATTCGTAGCAACTCTCACCACATCACTGTAGCATCATTTTGAGGTTCGTAGCAACTCTCACCACATCACTGTCGCATCATTTCTTAGGTTTGTAGCAACTCTCATTATATCACTGTAGCATCATTTTGAAATTCGTAGCAACTCTCACCACATCACTGCAGCATCATTTCTTAGGTAAATAGCAACCCTCATTATATCACTGGAGCATCATTTTGCGGTTCGTAGCAACTCTCACGAAATCACTGTAGCATCACTTCTTAGGTTTGTCGCAACTCTCATTACATCACTTTAGCATCATTTTGAAGATCGTAGCAACTCTCACTACATCACTGTTGCATCATTTTGAGGATAGTAGCAACTCTCACTACATCACTGTAGCATCATTTTGAGGTTCGTAGCAACTCTCACCACATCACTGTAGCATCATTTCTTAGGTAAATAGCAACCCTCATTACATCACTGTAGCATCATTTTGAGATTCGTAGCAACTCTCACCACATCACTGTAGCATCATTTTGAGGTTCGTAGCAACTCTCACCACATCACTGTGGCATCATTTCTTAGGTAAATAGCAACCCTCATTACATCACTGTACCATCATTTTGAGGTTAGAGCAACTCTCACCACATCACTGTCGCATCATTTCTTAGGGAAGTAGCAACTCTCATTACACCGCTTTAGCATTATTTTGAAATTACTATCAACTCTCACTACATCACTGTAGCATCACTTCTTAGGTTTGTCGCAACTCTCATTATATCACTTTAGCATCATTTTGAGGATCGTAGCAACTCTCACGACATCACTGTCGCATCATTTTGAGATTCGTAGCAACTCTCACCACATCACTGTAGCATCATTTTGAGGTTCGTAGCAACTCTCACCACATCACTGTGGCATCATTTCTTAGGTAAATAGCAACCCTCATTTCATCACTGTAGCATCATTTTGAGGTTCGTAGCAACTCTCACCACATCACTGTCGCATCATTTCTTAGGTAAATAGCAACCCTCATTACATCACTGTAGCATCATTTTGAGGTTCGTAGCAACTCTCACCACATCACTGTAGCATCATTTCTTAGGGAAGTAGCAACTCTCATGACACCGCTTTAGCATTATTTTGAAATTACTATCAACTCTCACCACATCACTGTAGCATCACTTCTTAGGTTTGTAGCAACTCTCATTACATCACTTTAGAATCATTTCGAGGTTAGTAGCAACTCTCACGACATTACTGTACCATGATTTTGAGATTAGTAGCAACTCTCATTACACTGCTTTAGCATTATTTTGAAATTACTATCAACTCTCACCACATCACTGTAGCATCACTTCTTAGGTTTTTAGCAACTCTCATTACATCACTTTAGCATCATTTTGAGATTCGTAGCAACTCTCACGACATTACTGTCGCATCATTTTGAGGTTCGTAGCAACTCTCACCACATCACTGTAGCATCACTTCTTAGGTTCGTAGCAACTCTCATTACATCACTTTAGCATCATTTTGAGGATAGTAGCAACTCTCACGACATTACTTTAGCATCGTTTTGAGATTCGTAGCAACTCTCATTACATCACTGTAGCATCATTTTAAGGTTCGGAGCAACTCTCACCACATCACTGTGGCATCATTTCTTAGGTAAATAGCAACCCTCATTACATCACTGTAGCATCATTTTGAGGTTCGTAGCAACTCTCACCACATCACTGTAGCATCATTTCTTAGGTAAATAGCAACCCTCATTACATCACTGTAGCATCATTTTGAGATTCGTAGCAACTCTCACCACATCACTGTAGCATCATTTTGAGGTTCGTAGCAACTCTGACCACATCACTGTGGCATCATTTCTTAGGTAAATAGCAACCCTCATTACATCACTGTACCATTATTTTGAGGTTAGAGCAACTCTCACCACATCACTGTCGCATCATTTCTTAGGGAAGTAGCAACTCTCATTACACCGCTTTAGCATTATTTTTAAATTACTATCAACTCTCACTACATCACTGTAGCATCACTTCTTAGGTTTGTAGCAACTCTCATTACATCACTTTAGCATCATTTGGAGATTCGTAGCAACTCTCATTACATCACTGTAGCATCACTTCTTAGGTTCGTAGCAACTCTCACTATATCACTGTCGCATCATTTTGACATTCGTAGCAACTCTCACCACATCACTGTAGCATCATTTTGAGATTCGTAGCAACTCTCACCACATCACTGTAGCATCATTTCTTCAGTAAATAGCAACCCTCATTACATCACTGTAGCATCATTTTGAGTTTCGTAGCAACTCTCACCACATCACTGTAGCATCATTTCTTAGGGAAGTTGCAACTGTAGCATTATTTTGAAATTACTATCAACTCTCACCACATCACTGTAGCATCACTTCTTAGGTTTGTAGCAACTCTCATTACATCACTTTAGAATCATTTCGAGGTTCGTAGCAACTCTCACGACATTACTGTACCATGATTTTGAGATTAGTAGCAACTCTCATTACATCACTGTAGCATCACTTCTTAGGTTCGTAGCAACTCTCACTACATCACTGTAGCATCATTTTTAGGTTCGTAGCAACTCTCACCACATCACTGTGGCATCATTTCTTAGGTAAATAGCAACCCTCATTTTATCACTGTAGGATCATTTTGCGGTTCGTAACAACTCTCACTACATCATTGTAGCATCATTTCTTGGGGAAGTAGCAACTCTCATTACACCGCTTTAGCATTATTTTGAAATTACTATCAACTCTCACCACATCACTGTAGCATCACTTCTTCGGTTTGTAGCAACTCTCATTACATCACTTTAGCATCATTTTGAGATTCGTAGCAACTCTCACGACATTACTGTAGCATGATTTTGAGATTAGTAGCAACTCTCATTACATCACTGTAGCATCACTTCTTAGGTTCGTAGCTACTCTCACTACATCACTGTCGCATCATTTTGAGATTCGTAGCAACTCTCACCACATCACTGTCGCATCATTTTGAGGTTCGTAGCAACTCTCACCACATCACTGGGGCATCATTTTGAGGTTCGTAGCAACTCTCACAACATCACTGTAGCATCATTTCTTAGGTTTGTAGCAACTCTCATTACATCACTTTAGAATCATTTTGAGGATCGTAGCAACTCTCACCACATCACTGTAGCATCATTTCTTAGGAAAGTAACAACTCTCATTGCATCACTTTAGCGTGATTTTGAAATTACTATCAACTCTCACGACATCACTGTTGCATCATTTTGAGGTTCGTGGCAACTCTCACCACTTAACTGTAGCATCATTTCTTAGGTAAATAGCAACTCTCACCACATCACTGCAGCATCATTTCTTAGGTAAATAGCAACCCTCATTACATCACTGTAGCATCATTTTGAGTTTCGTAGCAACTCTCACCACATCACTGTAGCATCATTTCTTTGGTAAATAGCAACCCTCATTATATCACTGTAGTATCATTTTGCGGTTCGTAACAACTCTCACCACATCACTGTAGCATCATTTTGAGGTTCGTAGCAACTCTCACCACATCACTGTAGCATAATTTCTTAGGTAAATAGCAACCCTCATTACATCACTGTAGCATCATTTTGAGGTTCGTAGCAACTCTCACCACATCACTGTAGCATCATTTCTTAGGGAAGTAGCAACTCTCATGACACCGCTTTAGCATTATTTTGAAATTACTATCAACTCTCACCACATCACTGTAGCATCACTTCTTAGGTTTGTAGCAACTCTCATTACATCACTTTAGAATCATTTCGAGGTTAGTAGCAACTCTCACGACATTACTGTACCATGATTTTGAGATTAGTAGCAACTCTCATTACACTGCTTTAGCATTATTTTGAAATTACTATCAACTCTCACCACATCACTGTAGCATCACTTCTTAGGTTTTTAGCAACTCTCATTACATCACTTTAGCATCATTTTGAGATTCGTAGCAACTCTCACGACATTACTGTCGCATCATTTTGAGGTTCGTAGCAACTCTCACCACATCACTGTAGCATCACTTCTTAGGTTTGTAGCAACTCTCATTACATCACTTTAGCATCATTTTGAGGATAGTAGCAACTCTCACGACATTACTTTAGCATCGTTTTGAGATTCGTAGCAACTCTCATAACATCACTGTAGCATCATTTTGAGGTTCGGAGCAACTCTCACCACATCACTGTGGCATCATTTCTTAGGTAAATAGCAACCCTCATTACATCACTGTAGCATCATTTTGAGGTTCGTAGCAACTCTCACCACATCACTGTAGCATCATTTCTTAGGTAAATAGCAACCCTCATTACATCACTGTAGCATCATTTTGAGATTCGTAGCAACTCTCACCACATCACTGTAGCATCATTTTGAGGTTCGTAGCAACTCTCACCACATCACTGTGGCATCATTTCTTAGGTAAATAGCAACCCTCATTACATCACTGTACCATTATTTTGAGGTTAGAGCAACTCTCACCACATCACTGTCGCATCATTTCTTAGGGAAGTAGCAACTCTCATTACACCGCTTTAGCATTATTTTGAAATTACTATCAACTCTCACTACATCACTGTAGCATCACTTCTTAGGTGTGTCGCAACTCTCATTACATCACTTTAGCATCATTTTGAGGATCGGAGCAACTCTCACGACATCACTGTCGCATCATTTTGAGATTCGTAGCAACTCTCACCACATCACTGTAGCATCATTTCTTAGGTAAATAGCAACCCTCATTACATCACTGTTGCATCATTTTGAGGTTCGTAGCAACTCTCACTACATCATTGTAGCATCATTTCTTAGGGAAGTAGCAACTCTCATTACACCGCTTTAGCATTATTTTGAAATTACTATCAACTCTCACCACATCACTGTAGCATCACTTCTTAGGTTTGTAGCAACTCTCATTACATCACTTTAGCATCATTTTGAGATTCGTAGCAACTCTCACGACATTACTGTAGCATGATTTTGAGATTAGTAGCAACTCTCATAACATCACTGTAGCATCATTTCTTAGGGAAGTTGCAACTGTAGCATTATTTTGAAATTACTATCAACTCTCACCACATCACTGTCGCATCACTTCTTAGGTTTGTAGCAACTCTCATTACATCACTTTAGAATCATTTCGAGGTTCGTAGCAACTCTCACGACATTACTGTACCATGATTTTGAGATTAGTAGCAACTCTCATTACATCACTGTAGCATCACTTCTTAGGTTCGTAGCAACTCTCACTACATCACTTTAGCATCATTTTGAGGTTCGTAGCAACTCTCACCACATCACTGTGGCATCATTTCTTAGGTAAATAGCAACCCTCATTACATCACTGTAGAATCATTTTGAGGTTCGTAGCAACTGTCACCACATCACTGTCGCATCATTTCTTAGGGAAGTAGCAACTCTCATTACACCGCTTTCGCATTATTTTGAAATTACTATCAACTCTCACCACATCACTGTAGCATCACTTTTTAGGTTTTTTAGCAACTCTCATTACATCACTTTAGCATCATTTTTAGAATCGTAGCAACTCTCACTACATCACTGTTGCATCATTTCGAGGATAGTAGCAACTCTCACGACATTACTTTAGCATCATTTTGAGATTCGTAGCAACTCTCATTACATCACTGTAGCATCATTTTGAGGTTCGTAGCAACTCTCACCACATCACTGTAGCATCATTTCTTAGGTAAATAGCAACCCTCATTATATCACTGTAGCATCATTTTGTGGTTCGTAGCAACTCTCACCACATCACTGTCGCATCATTTCTTCGGTAAATAGCAACCCTCATTATATCACTGTAGTATCATTTTGCGGTTCGTAGCAACTCTCACTACATCACTGTAGCATCACTTCTTAGGTTTGTCGCAACTCTCATTACATCACTTGAGCATCATTTTAAAGATCGTAGCAACTCTCACCACATCACTGTTGCATCATTTTGAGGATAGTAGCAACTCTCACGACCTTACTTTAGCATCATTTTGAGATTCGTAGCAACTCTCATTACATCACTGTAGCATCATTTTGAGGTTCGTAGCAACTCTCACCACATCACTGTAGCATCATTTCTTAGGTAAATAGCAACCCTCATTACATCACTGTAGCATCATTTTGAGGTTCGTAGCAACGCTCACGACATCACTGTCGCATCATTTCTTAGCGAAGTAGCAACTCTCATTCCACTGCTTTAGCATTATTTTGAAATTACTATCAACTCTCACCACATCACTGTAGCATCACTTCTTCGGTTTGTAGCAACTCTCATTACATCATTTTAGCATCATTTTGAGATTCGTAGCAACTCTCACGACATTACTGTAGCATGATTTTGAGATTAGTAGCAACTCTCATTACATCACTGTAGCATCACTTCTTAGGTTCGTAGCAACTCTCACTACATCACTGTCGCATCATTTTGAGATTCGTAGCAACTCTCACCACATCACTGTCGCATCATTTTGAGGTTCGTAGCAACTCTCACTACAACACTGTGGCATCATTTTGAGATTCGTAGCAACTCTCACCACATCACTGTAGCATCATTTTGAGGTTCGTAGCAACTCTCACCACATCACTGTCGCATCATTTCTTAGGTTTGTAGCAACTCTCATTATATCACTGTAGCATCATTTTGAAATTCGTAGCAACTCTCACCACATCACTGCAGCATCATTTCTTAGGTAAATAGCAACCCTCATTATATCACTGGAGCATCATTTTGCGGTTCGTAGCAACTCTCACGAAATCACTGTAGCATCACTTCTTAGGTTTGTCGCAACTCTCATTACATCACTTTAGCATCATTTTGAAGATCGTAGCAACTCTCACTACATCACTGTTGCATCATTTTGAGGATAGTAGCAACTCTCACTACATCACTGTAGCATCATTTTGAGGTTCGTAGCAACTCTCACCACATCACTGTAGCATCATTTCTTAGGTAAATAGCAACCCTCATTACATCACTGTAGCATCATTTTGAGATTCGTAGCAACTCTCACCACATCACTGTAGCATCATTTTGAGGTTCGTAGCAACTCTCACCACATCACTGTGGCATCATTTCTTAGGTAAATAGCAACCCTCATTACATCACTGTACCATCATTTTGAGGTTAGAGCAACTCTCACCACATCACTGTCGCATCATTTCTTAGGGAAGTAGCAACTCTCATTACACCGCTTTAGCATTATTTTGAAATTACTATCAACTCTCACTACATCACTGTAGCATCACTTCTTAGGTTTGTCGCAACTCTCATTATATCACTTTAGCATCATTTTGAGGATCGTAGCAACTCTCACGACATCACTGTCGCATCATTTTGAGATTCGTAGCAACTCTCACCACATCACTGTAGCATCATTTTGAGGTTCGTAGCAACTCTCACCACATCACTGTGGCATCATTTCTTAGGTAAATAGCAACCCTCATTTCATCACTGTAGCATCATTTTGAGGTTCGTAGCAACTCTCACCACATCACTGTCGCATCATTTCTTAGGTAAATAGCAACCCTCATTACATCACTGTAGCATCATTTTGAGGTTCGTAGCAACTCTCACCACATCACTGTAGCATCATTTCTTAGGGAAGTAGCAACTCTCATGACACCGCTTTAGCATTATTTTGAAATTACTATCAACTCTCACCACATCACTGTAGCATCACTTCTTAGGTTTGTAGCAACTCTCATTACATCACTTTAGAATCATTTCGAGGTTAGTAGCAACTCTCACGACATTACTGTACCATGATTTTGAGATTAGTAGCAACTCTCATTACACTGCTTTAGCATTATTTTGAAATTACTATCAACTCTCACCACATCACTGTAGCATCACTTCTTAGGTTTTTAGCAACTCTCATTACATCACTTTAGCATCATTTTGAGATTCGTAGCAACTCTCACGACATTACTGTCGCATCATTTTGAGGTTCGTAGCAACTCTCACCACATCACTGTAGCATCACTTCTTAGGTTTGTAGCAACTCTCATTACATCACTTTAGCATCATTTTGAGGATAGTAGCAACTCTCACGACATTACTTTAGCATCGTTTTGAGATTCGTAGCAACTCTCATTACATCACTGTAGCATCATTTTAAGGTTCGGAGCAACTCTCACCACATCACTGTGGCATCATTTCTTAGGTAAATAGCAACCCTCATTACATCACTGTAGCATCATTTTGAGGTTCGTAGCAACTCTCACCACATCACTGTAGCATCATTTCTTAGGTAAATAGCAACCCTCATTACATCACTGTAGCATCATTTTGAGATTCGTAGCAACTCTCACCACATCACTGTAGCATCATTTTGAGGTTCGTAGCAACTCTGACCACATCACTGTGGCATCATTTCTTAGGTAAATAGCAACCCTCATTACATCACTGTACCATTATTTTGAGGTTAGAGCAACTCTCACCACATCACTGTCGCATCATTTCTTAGGGAAGTAGCAACTCTCATTACACCGCTTTAGCATTATTTTTAAATTACTATCAACTCTCACTACATCACTGTAGCATCACTTCTTAGGTTTGTAGCAACTCTCATTACATCACTTTAGCATCATTTGGAGATTCGTAGCAACTCTCATTACATCACTGTAGCATCACTTCTTAGGTTCGTAGCAACTCTCACTATATCACTGTCGCATCATTTTGACATTCGTAGCAACTCTCACCACATCACTGTAGCATCATTTTGAGATTCGTAGCAACTCTCACCACATCACTGTAGCATCATTTCTTCAGTAAATAGCAACCCTCATTACATCACTGTAGCATCATTTTGAGTTTCGTAGCAACTCTCACCACATCACTGTAGCATCATTTCTTAGGGAAGTTGCAACTGTAGCATTATTTTGAAATTACTATCAACTCTCACCACATCACTGTAGCATCACTTCTTAGGTTTGTAGCAACTCTCATTACATCACTTTAGAATCATTTCGAGGTTCGTAGCAACTCTCACGACATTACTGTACCATGATTTTGAGATTAGTAGCAACTCTCATTACATCACTGTAGCATCACTTCTTAGGTTCGTAGCAACTCTCACTACATCACTGTAGCATCATTTTTAGGTTCGTAGCAACTCTCACCACATCACTGTGGCATCATTTCTTAGGTAAATAGCAACCCTCATTTTATCACTGTAGCATCATTTTGCGGTTCGTAACAACTCTCACTACATCATTGTAGCATCATTTCTTGGGGAAGTAGCAACTCTCATTACACCGCTTTAGCATTATTTTGAAATTACTATCAACTCTCACCACATCACTGTAGCATCACTTCTTCGGTTTGTAGCAACTCTCATTACATCACTTTAGCATCATTTTGAGATTCGTAGCAACTCTCACGACATTACTGTAGCATGATTTTGAGATTAGTAGCAACTCTCATTACATCACTGTAGCATCACTTCTTAGGTTCGTAGCTACTCTCACTACATCACTGTCGCATCATTTTGAGATTCGTAGCAACTCTCACCACATCACTGTCGCATCATTTTGAGGTTCGTAGCAACTCTCACCACATCACTGGGGCATCATTTTGAGGTTCGTAGCAACTCTCACAACATCACTGTAGCATCATTTCTTAGGTTTGTAGCAACTCTCATTACATCACTTTAGAATCATTTTGAGGATCGTAGCAACTCTCACCACATCACTGTAGCATCATTTCTTAGGAAAGTAACAACTCTCATTGCATCACTTTAGCGTGATTTTGAAATTACTATCAACTCTCACGACATCACTGTTGCATCATTTTGAGGTTCGTGGCAACTCTCACCACTTAACTGTAGCATCATTTCTTAGGTAAATAGCAACTCTCACCACATCACTGTAGCATCATTTCTTAGGTAAATAGCAACCCTCATTACATCACTGTAGCATCATTTTGAGTTTCGTAGCAACTCTCACCACATCACTGTAGCATCATTTCTTTGGTAAATAGCAACCCTCATTATATCACTGTAGTATCATTTTGCGGTTCGTAACAACTCTCACCACATCACTGTAGCATCATTTTGAGGTTCGTAGCAACTCTCACCACATCACTGTAGCATAATTTCTTAGGTAAATAGCAACCCTCATTACATCACTGTAGCATCATTTTGAGGTTCGTAGCAACTCTCACCACATCACTGTAGCATCATTTCTTAGGGAAGTAGCAACTCTCATGACACCGCTTTAGCATTATTTTGAAATTACTATCAACTCTCACCACATCACTGTAGCATCACTTCTTAGGTTTGTAGCAACTCTCATTACATCACTTTAGAATCATTTCGAGGTTAGTAGCAACTCTCACGACATTACTGTACCATGATTTTGAGATTAGTAGCAACTCTCATTACACTGCTTTAGCATTATTTTGAAATTACTATCAACTCTCACCACATCACTGTAGCATCACTTCTTAGGTTTTTAGCAACTCTCATTACATCACTTTAGCATCATTTTGAGATTCGTAGCAACTCTCACGACATTACTGTCGCATCATTTTGAGGTTCGTAGCAACTCTCACCACATCACTGTAGCATCACTTCTTAGGTTTGTAGCAACTCTCATTACATCACTTTAGCATCATTTTGAGGATAGTAGCAACTCTCACGACATTACTTTAGCATCGTTTTGAGATTCGTAGCAACTCTCATAACATCACTGTAGCATCATTTTGAGGTTCGGAGCAACTCTCACCACATCACTGTGGCATCATTTCTTAGGTAAATAGCAACCCTCATTACATCACTGTAGCATCATTTTGAGGTTCGTAGCAACTCTCACCACATCACTGTAGCATCATTTCTTAGGTAAATAGCAACCCTCATTACATCACTGTAGCATCATTTTGAGATTCGTAGCAACTCTCACCACATCACTGTAGCATCATTTTGAGGTTCGTAGCAACTCTCACCACATCACTGTGGCATCATTTCTTAGGTAAATAGCAACCCTCATTACATCACTGTACCATTATTTTGAGGTTAGAGCAACTCTCACCACATCACTGTCGCATCATTTCTTAGGGAAGTAGCAACTCTCATTACACCGCTTTAGCATTATTTTGAAATTACTATCAACTCTCACTACATCACTGTAGCATCACTTCTTAGGTTTGTCGCAACTCTCATTACATCACTTTAGCATCATTTTGAGGATCGGAGCAACTCTCACGACATCACTGTCGCATCATTTTGAGATTCGTAGCAACTCTCACCACATCACTGTAGCATCATTTCTTAGGTAAATAGCAACCCTCATTACATCACTGTTGCATCATTTTGAGGTTCGTAGCAACTCTCACTACATCATTGTAGCATCATTTCTTAGGGAAGTAGCAACTCTCATTACACCGCTTTAGCATTATTTTGAAATTACTATCAACTCTCACCACATCACTGTAGCATCACTTCTTAGGTTTGTAGCAACTCTCATTACATCACTTTAGCATCATTTTGAGATTCGTAGCAACTCTCACGACATTACTGTAGCATGATTTTGAGATTAGTAGCAACTCTCATAACATCACTGTAGCATCATTTCTTAGGGAAGTTGCAACTGTAGCATTATTTTGAAATTACTATCAACTCTCACCACATCACTGTCGCATCACTTCTTAGGTTTGTAGCAACTCTCATTACATCACTTTAGAATCATTTCGAGGTTCGTAGCAACTCTCACGACATTACTGTACCATGATTTTGAGATTAGTAGCAACTCTCATTACATCACTGTAGCATCACTTCTTAGGTTCGTAGCAACTCTCACTACATCACTTTAGCATCATTTTGAGGTTCGTAGCAACTCTCACCACATCACTGTGGCATCATTTCTTAGGTAAATAGCAACCCTCATTACATCACTGTAGAATCATTTTGAGGTTCGTAGCAACTGTCACCACATCACTGTCGCATCATTTCTTAGGGAAGTAGCAACTCTCATTACACCGCTTTCGCATTATTTTGAAATTACTATCAACTCTCACCACATCACTGTAGCATCACTTTTTAGGTTTTTTAGCAACTCTCATTACATCACTTTAGCATCATTTTTAGAATCGTAGCAACTCTCACTACATCACTGTTGCATCATTTCGAGGATAGTAGCAACTCTCACGACATTACTTTAGCATCATTTTGAGATTCGTAGCAACTCTCATTACATCACTGTAGCATCATTTTGAGGTTCGTAGCAACTCTCACCACATCACTGTAGCATCATTTCTTAGGTAAATAGCAACCCTCATTATATCACTGTAGCATCATTTTGTGGTTCGTAGCAACTCTCACCACATCACTGTCGCATCATTTCTTCGGTAAATAGCAACCCTCATTATATCACTGTAGTATCATTTTGCGGTTCGTAGCAACTCTCACTACATCACTGTAGCATCACTTCTTAGGTTTGTCGCAACTCTCATTACATCACTTGAGCATCATTTTAAAGATCGTAGCAACTCTCACCACATCACTGTTGCATCATTTTGAGGATAGTAGAAACTCTCACGACCTTACTTTAGCATCATTTTGAGATTCGTAGCAACTCTCATTACATCACTGTAGCATCATTTTGAGGTTCGTAGCAACTCTCACCACATCACTGTAGCATCATTTCTTAGGTAAATAGCAACCCTCATTACATCACTGTAGCATCATTTTGAGGTTCGTAGCAACGCTCACGACATCACTGTCGCATCATTTCTTAGCGAAGTAGCAACTCTCATTCCACTGCTTTAGCATTATTTTGAAATTACTATCAACTCTCACCACATCACTGTAGCATCACTTCTTCGGTTTTTAGCAACTCTCATTACATCATTTTAGCATCATTTTGAGATTCGTAGCAACTCTCACGACATTACTGTAGCATGATTTTGAGATTAGTAGCAACTCTCATTACATCACTGTAGCATCACTTCTTAGGTTCGTAGCAACTCTCACTACATCACTGTCGCATCATTTTGAGATTCGTAGCAACTCTCACCACATCACTGTCGCATCATTTTGAGGTTCGTAGCAACTCTCACTACAACACTGTGGCATCATTTTGAGATTCGTAGCAACTCTCACCACATCACTGTAGCATCATTTTGAGGTTCGTAGCAACTCTCACCACATCACTGTCGCATCATTTCTTAGGTTTGTAGCAACTCTCATTATATCACTGTAGCATCATTTTGAAATTCGTAGCAACTCTCACCACATCACTGCAGCATCATTTCTTAGGTAAATAGCAACCCTCATTATATCACTGGAGCATCATTTTGCGGTTCGTAGCAACTCTCACGAAATCACTGTAGCATCACTTCTTAGGTTTGTCGCAACTCTCATTACATCACTTTAGCATCATTTTGAAGATCGTAGCAACTCTCACTACATCACTGTTGCATCATTTTGAGGATAGTAGCAACTCTCACTACATCACTGTAGCATCATTTTGAGGTTCGTAGCAACTCTCACCACATCACTGTAGCATCATTTCTTAGGTAAATAGCAACCCTCATTACATCACTGTAGCATCATTTTGAGATTCGTAGCAACTCTCACCACATCACTGTAGCATCATTTTGAGGTTCGTAGCAACTCTCACCACATCACTGTGGCATCATTTCTTAGGTAAATAGCAACCCTCATTACATCACTGTACCATCATTTTGAGGTTAGAGCAACTCTCACCACATCACTGTCGCATCATTTCTTAGGGAAGTAGCAACTCTCATTAC
The DNA here is from genome assembly GCF_037954235.1 of Aulostomus chinensis. Lineage (NCBI taxonomy): Eukaryota > Metazoa > Chordata > Actinopteri > Syngnathiformes > Aulostomidae > Aulostomus > Aulostomus chinensis. The sequence goes on from NC_141320.1 coordinate 38,046,581, forward strand.
ACCGCTTTAGCATTATTTTGAAATTACTATCAACTCTCACTACATCACTGTAGCATCACTTCTTAGGTTTGTCGCAACTCTCATTATATCACTTTAGCATCATTTTGAGGATCGTAGCAACTCTCACGACATCACTGTCGCATCATTTTGAGATTCGTAGCAACTCTCACCACATCACTGTAGCATCATTTTGAGGTTCGTAGCAACTCTCACCACATCACTGTGGCATCATTTCTTAGGTAAATAGCAACCCTCATTTCATCACTGTAGCATCATTTTGAGGTTCGTAGCAACTCTCACCACATCACTGTAGCATCATTTCTTTGGTAAATAGCAACCCTCATTACATCACTGTAGCATCATTTTGAGGTTTGTAGCAACTCTCACCACATCACTGTAGCATCATTTCTTAGGGAAGTAGCAACTCTCATGACACCGCTTTAGCATTATTTTGAAATTACTATCAACTCTCACCACATCACTGTAGCATCACTTCTTAGGTTTGTAGCAACTCTCATTACATCACTTTAGAATCATTTCGAGGTTAGTAGCAACTCTCACGACATTACTGTACCATGATTTTGAGATTAGTAGCAACTCTCATTACACTGCTTTAGCATTATTTTGAAATTACTATCAACTCTCACCACATCACTGTAGCATCACTTCTTAGGTTTTTAGCAACTCTCACCACATCACTTTAGCATCATTTTGAGATTCGTAGCAACTCTCACGACATTACTGTCGCATCATTTTGAGGTTCGTAGCAACTCTCACCACATCACTGTAGCATCACTTCTTAGGTTTGTAGCAACTCTCATTACATCACTTTAGCATCATTTTGAGGATAGTAGCAACTCTCACGACATTACTTTAGCATCGTTTTGAGATTCGTAGCAACTCTCATTACATCACTGTAGCATCATTTTAAGGTTCGGAGCAACTCTCACCACATCACTGTGGCATCATTTCTTAGGTAAATAGCAACCCTCATTACATCACTGTAGCATCATTTTGAGGTTCGTAGCAACTCTCACCACATCACTGTAGCATCATTTCTTAGGTAAATAGCAACCCTCATTACATCACTGTAGCATCATTTTGAGATTCGTAGCAACTCTCACCACATCACTGTAGCATCATTTTGAGGTTCGTAGCAACTCTGACCACATCACTGTGGCATCATTTCTTAGGTAAATAGCAACCCTCATTACATCACTGTACCATTATTTTGAGGTTAGAGCAACTCTCACCACATCACTGTCGCATCATTTCTTAGGGAAGTAGCAACTCTCATTACACCGCTTTAGCATTATTTTTAAATTACTATCAACTCTCACTACATCACTGTAGCATCACTTCTTAGGTTTGTAGCAACTCTCATTACATCACTTTAGCATCATTTGGAGATTCGTAGCAACTCTCATTACATCACTGTAGCATCACTTCTTAGGTTCGAAGCAACTCTCACTATATCACTGTCGCATCATTTTGACATTCGTAGCAACTCTCACCACATCACTGTAGCATCATTTTGAGATTCGTAGCAACTCTCACCACATCACTGTAGCATCATTTCTTCAGTAAATAGCAACCCTCATTACATCACTGTAGCATCATTTTGAGTTTCGTAGCAACTCTCACCACATCACTGTAGCATCATTTCTTAGGGAAGTTGCAACTGTAGCATTATTTTGAAATTACTATCAACTCTCACCACATCACTGTAGCATCACTTCTTAGGTTTGTAGCAACTCTCATTACATCACTTTAGAATCATTTCGAGGTTCGTAGCAACTCTCACGACATTACTGTACCATGATTTTGAGATTAGTAGCAACTCTCATTACATCACTGTAGCATCACTTCTTAGGTTCGTAGCAACTCTCACTACATCACTGTAGCATCATTTTTAGGTTCGTAGCAACTCTCACCACATCACTGTGGCATCATTTCTTAGGTAAATAGCAACCCTCATTTTATCACTGTAGCATCATTTTGCGGTTCGTAACAACTCTCACTACATCATTGTAGCATCATTTCTTGGGGAAGTAGCAACTCTCATTACACCGCTTTAGCATTATTTTGAAATTACTATCAACTCTCACCACATCACTGTAGCATCACTTCTTCGGTTTGTAGCAACTCTCATTACATCACTTTAGCATCATTTTGAGATTCGTAGCAACTCTCACGACATTACTGTAGCATGATTTTGAGATTAGTAGCAACTCTCATTACATCACTGTAGCATCACTTCTTAGGTTCGTAGCTACTCTCACTACATCACTGTCGCATCATTTTGAGGTTCGTAGCAACTCTCACTACATCACTGTGGCATCATTTTGAGATTCGTAGCAACTCTCACCACATCACTGTCGCATCATTTTGAGGTTCGTAGCAACTCTCACTACATCACTGTGGCATCATTTTGAGGTTCGTAGCAACTCTCACCACATCACTGTAGCATCATTTTGAGGTTCGTTGCAACTCTCACCACATCACTGTCGCATCATTTCTTAGGTTTGTAGCAACTCTCATTATATCATTGTAGCATCATTTTGAAATTCGTAGCAACTCTCACCACATCACTGTAGCATCATTTCTTAGGTAAATAGCAACCCTCATTATATCACTGGAGCATCATTTTGCGGTTCGTAGCAACTCTCACTACATCACTGTAGCATCACTTCTTAGGTTTGTCGCAACTCTCATTACATCACTTGAGCATCATTTTGAAGATCGTAGCAACTCTCACCACATCACTGTTGCATCATTTTGAGGATAGTAGCAACTCTCATTACATCACTGTAGCATCATTTTGAGATTCGTAGCAACTCTTATTACATCACTGTAGCATCATTTTGAGGTTAGTAGCAACTCTCACCACATCACTGTAGCATCATTTCTTAGGTAAATAGCAACCCTCATTACATCACTGTAGCATCATTTTGAGGTTCGTAGCAACGCTCACGACATCACTGTCGCATCATTTCTTAGGGAAGTAGCAACTCTCATTCCACTGCTTTAGCATTATTTTGAAATTACTATCAACTCTCACCACATCACTGTAGCATCACTTCTTCGGTTTGTAGCAACTCTCATTACATCATTTTAGCATCATTTTGAGATTCGTAGCAACTCTCACGACATTACTGTAGCATGATTTTGAGATTAGTAGCAACTCTCATTACATCACTGTAGCATCACTTCTTAGGTTCGTAGCAACTCTCACTACATCACTGTCGCATCATTTTGAGATTCGTAGCAACTCTCACCACATCACTGTCGCATCATTTTGAGGTTCGTAGCAACTCTCACTACAACACTGTGGCATCATTTTGAGATTCGTAGCAACTCTCACCACATCACTGTAGCATCATTTTGAGGTTCGTAGCAACTCTCACCACATCACTGTCGCATCATTTCTTAGGTTTGTAGCAACTCTCATTATATCACTGTAGCATCATTTTGAAATTCGTAGCAACTCTCACCACATCACTGCAGCATCATTTCTTAGGTAAATAGCAACCCTCATTATATCACTGGAGCATCATTTTGCGGTTCGTAGCAACTCTCACTATATCACTGTAGCATCACTTCTTAGGTTTGTCGCAACTCTCATTACATCACTTTAGCATCATTTTGAAGATCGTAGCAACTCTCACTACATCACTGTTGCATCATTTTGAGGATAGGAGCAACTCTCACTACATCACTGTAGCATCATTTTGAGGTTCGTAGCAACTCTCACCACATCACTGTAGCATCATTTCTTAGGTAAATAGCAACCCTCATTACATCACTGTAGCATCATTTTGAGATTCGTAGCAACTCTCACCACATCACTGTAGCATCATTTTGAGGTTCGTAGCAACTCTCACCACATCACTGTGGCATCATTTCTTTGATAAATAGCAACCCTCATTACATCACTGTACCATCATTTTGAGGTTAGAGCAACTCTCACCACATCACTGTCGCATCATTTCTTAGGGAAGTAGCAACTCTCATTCCACCGCTTTAGCATTATTTTGAAATTACTATCAACTCTCACTACATCACTGTAGCATCACTTCTTAGGTTTGTCGCAACTCTCATTACATCACTTTAGCATCATTTTGAGGATCGGAGCAACTCTCACGACATCACTGTCGCATCATTTTGAGATTCGTAGCAACTCTCACCACATCACTGTAGCATCATTTCTTAGGTAAATAGCAACCCTCATTACATCACTGTAGCATCATTTTGAGGTTCGTAGCAACTCTCACCACATCACTGTAGCATCATTTCTTAGGTAAATAGCAACCCTCATTACATCACTGTAGCATCATTTTGAGATTCGTAGCAACTCTCACCACATCACTGTAGCATCATTTTGAGGTTCGTAGCAACTCTGACCACATCACTGTGGCATCATTTCTTAGGTAAATAGCAACCCTCATTACATCACTGTACCATTATTTTGAGGTTAGAGCAACTCTCACCACATCACTGTCGCATCATTTCTTAGGGAAGTAGCAACTCTCATTACACCGCTTTAGCATTATTTTTAAATTACTATCAACTCTCACTACATCACTGTAGCATCACTTCTTAGGTTTGTAGCAACTCTCATTACATCACTTTAGCATCATTTGGAGATTCGTAGCAACTCTCATTACATCACTGTAGCATCACTTCTTAGGTTCGTAGCAACTCTCACTATATCACTGTCGCATCATTTTGACATTCGTAGCAACTCTCACCACATCACTGTAGCATCATTTTGAGATTCGTAGCAACTCTCACCACATCACTGTAGCATCATTTCTTCAGTAAATAGCAACCCTCATTACATCACTGTAGCATCATTTTGAGTTTCGTAGCAACTCTCACCACATCACTGTAGCATCATTTCTTAGGGAAGTTGCAACTGTAGCATTATTTTGAAATTACTATCAACTCTCACCACATCACTGTAGCATCACTTCTTAGGTTTGTAGCAACTCTCATTACATCACTTTAGAATCATTTCGAGGTTCGTAGCAACTCTCACGACATTACTGTACCATGATTTTGAGATTAGTAGCAACTCTCATTACATCACTGTAGCATCACTTCTTAGGTTCGTAGCAACTCTCACTACATCACTGTAGCATCATTTTTAGGTTCGTAGCAACTCTCACCACATCACTGTGGCATCATTTCTTAGGTAAATAGCAACCCTCATTTTATCACTGTAGCATCATTTTGCGGTTCGTAACAACTCTCACTACATCATTGTAGCATCATTTCTTGGGGAAGTAGCAACTCTCATTACACCGCTTTAGCATTATTTTGAAATTACTATCAACTCTCACCACATCACTGTAGCATCACTTCTTCGGTTTGTAGCAACTCTCATTACATCACTTTAGCATCATTTTGAGATTCGTAGCAACTCTCACGACATTACTGTAGCATGATTTTGAGATTAGTAGCAACTCTCATTACATCACTGTAGCATCACTTCTTAGGTTCGTAGCTACTCTCACTACATCACTGTCGCATCATTTTGAGATTCGTAGCAACTCTCACCACATCACTGTCGCATCATTTTGAGGTTCGTAGCAACTCTCACTACATCACTGTGGCATCATTTTGAGGTTCGTAGCAACTCTCACCACATCACTGTAGCATCATTTTGAGGTTCGTTGCAACTCTCACCACATCACTGTCGCATCATTTCTTAGGTTTGTAGCAACTCTCATTATATCATTGTAGCATCATTTTGAAATTCGTAGCAACTCTCACCACATCACTGTAGCATCATTTCTTAGGTAAATAGCAACCCTCATTATATCACTGGAGCATCATTTTGCGGTTCGTAGCAACTCTCACTACATCACTGTAGCATCACTTCTTAGGTTTGTCGCAACTCTCATTACATCACTTGAGCATCATTTTGAAGATCGTAGCAACTCTCACCACATCACTGTTGCATCATTTTGAGGATAGTAGCAACTCTCACGACCTTACTTTAGCATCATTTTGAGATTCGTAGCAACTCTCATTACATCACTGTAGCATCATTTTGAGATTCGTAGCAACTCTTATTACATCACTGTAGCATCATTTTGAGGTTAGTAGCAACTCTCACCACATCACTGTAGCATCATTTCTTAGGTAAATAGCAACCCTCATTACATCACTGTAGCATCATTTTGAGGTTCGTAGCAACGCTCACGACATCACTGTCGCATCATTTCTTAGGGAAGTAGCAACTCTCATTCCACTGCTTTAGCATTATTTTGAAATTACTATCAACTCTCACCACATCACTGTAGCATCACTTCTTCGGTTTGTAGCAACTCTCATTACATCATTTTAGCATCATTTTGAGATTCGTAGCAACTCTCACGACATTACTGTAGCATGATTTTGAGATTAGTAGCAACTCTCATTACATCACTGTAGCATCACTTCTTAGGTTCGTAGCAACTCTCACTACATCACTGTCGCATCATTTTGAGATTCGTAGCAACTCTCACCACATCACTGTCGCATCATTTTGAGGTTCGTAGCAACTCTCACTACAACACTGTGGCATCATTTTGAGATTCGTAGCAACTCTCACCACATCACTGTAGCATCATTTTGAGGTTCGTAGCAACTCTCACCACATCACTGTCGCATCATTTCTTAGGTTTGTAGCAACTCTCATTATATCACTGTAGCATCATTTTGAAATTCGTAGCAACTCTCACCACATCACTGCAGCATCATTTCTTAGGTAAATAGCAACCCTCAATATATCACTGGAGCATCATTTTGCGGTTCGTAGCAACTCTCACTATATCACTGTAGCATCACTTCTTAGGTTTGTCGCAACTCTCATTACATCACTTTAGCATCATTTTGAAGATCGTAGCAACTCTCACTACATCACTGTTGCATCATTTTGAGGATAGGAGCAACTCTCACTACATCACTGTAGCATCATTTTGAGGTTCGTAGCAACTCTCACCACATCACTGTAGCATCATTTCTTAGGTAAATAGCAACCCTCATTACATCACTGTAGCATCATTTTGAGATTCGTAGCAACTCTCACCACATCACTGTAGCATCATTTTGAGGTTCGTAGCAACTCTCACCACATCACTGTGGCATCATTTCTTTGATAAATAGCAACCCTCATTACATCACTGTACCATCATTTTGAGGTTAGAGCAACTCTCACCACATCACTGTCGCATCATTTCTTAGGGAAGTAGCAACTCTCATTCCACCGCTTTAGCATTATTTTGAAATTACTATCAACTCTCACTACATCACTGTAGCATCACTTCTTAGGTTTGTCGCAACTCTCATTACATCACTTTAGCATCATTTTGAGGATCGGAGCAACTCTCACGACATCACTGTCGCATCATTTTGAGATTCGTAGCAACTCTCACTACATCACTGTAGCATCACTTCTTAGGTTTGTCGCAACTCTCATTACATCACTTGAGCATCATTTTGAAGATCGTAGCAACTCTCACCACATCACTGTTGCATCATTTTGAGGATAGTAGCAACTCTCACGACCTTACTTTAGCATCATTTTGAGATTCGTAGCAACTCTCATTACATCACTGTAGCATCATTTTGAGGTTCGTAGCAACTCTCACCACATCACTGTAGCATCATTTCTTAGGTAAATAGCAACCCTCATTACATCACTGTAGCATCATTTTGAGGTTCGTAGCAACGCTCACGACATCACTGTCGCATCATTTCTTAGGGAAGTAGCAACTCTCATTCCACTGCTTTAGCATTATTTTGAAATTACTATCAACTCTCACCACATCACTGTAGCATCACTTCTTCGGTTTGTAGCAACTCTCATTACATCACTTTAGCATCATTTTGAGATTCGTAGCAACTCTCACGACATTACTTTTGCATGATTTTGAGATTAGTAGCAACTCTCATTACATCACTGTAGCATCACTTCTTAGGTTCGTAGCAACTCTCACTACATCACTGTCGCATCATTTTGAGATTCGTAGCAACTCTCACGACATTACTGTAGCATGATTTTGAGATTAGTAGCAACTCTCATAACATCACTGTAGCATCACTTCTTAGGTTCGTAGCAACTCTCACTACATCACTGTCGCATCATTTTGAGATTCGTAGCAACTCTCACCACATCACTGTCGCATCATTTTGAGGTTCGTAGCAACTCTCACCACATCACTGTAGCATCACTTCTTAGGTTTGTAGCAACTCTCATGCCATCACTTTAGCATTTTTTTGAGGATAGTAGCAACTCTCACGACATTACTTTAGCATCGTTTTGAGATTCGTAGCAACTCTCATTACATCACTGTAGCATCATTTTAAGGTTCGGAGCAACTCTCACCACATCACTGTGGCATCATTTCTTAGGTAAATAGCAACCCTCATTACATCACTGTAGCATCATTTTGAGGTTCGTAGCAACTCTCACCACATCACTGTAGCATCATTTCTTAGGTAAATAGCAACCCTCATTACATCACTGTAGCATCATTTTGCGGTTCGTATCAACTCTCACCACATCACTGTAGCATCATTTTGAGGTTCGTAGGAACTCTCACCACATCACTGTAGCATCATTTCTTAGGTAAATAGCAACCCTCATTACATCACTGTAGCATCATTTTGAGGTTCGTAGCAACTCTCACCACATCACTGTAGCATCATTTCTTAGGTAAATAGCAACCCTCATTACATCACTGTAGCATCATTTTGCGGTTCGTAGCAACTCTCACCACATCACTGTAGCATCATTTTGAGATTCGTAGCAACTCTCACCACATCACTGTAGCATCATTTCTTCGGTAAATAGCAACCCTCATTACATCACTGTAGCATCATTTTGAGTTTCGTAGCAACTCTCACCACATCACTGTAGCATCATTTCTTAGGGAAGTTGCAACTGTAGCATTATTTTGAAATTACTATCAACTCTCACCACATCACTGTAGCATCACTTCTTAGGTTTGTAGCAACTCTCATTACATCACTTTAGAATCATTTCGAGGTTCGTAGCAACTCTCACGACATTACTGTACCATGATTTTGAGATTAGTAGCAACTCTCAATACATCACTGTAGCATCACTTCTTAGGTTCGTAGCAACTCTCACTACATCACTGTAGCATCATTTTGAGGTTCGTAGCAACTCTCACCACATCACTGTGGCATCATTTCTTTGGTAAATAGCAACCCTCATTACATCACTGTAGCATCATTTTGCGGTTCGTAGCAACTCTCACTACATCATTGTAGCATCATTTCTTGGGGAAGTAGCAACTCTCATTACACCGCTTTAGCATTATTTTGAAATTACTATCAACTCTCACCACATCACTGTAGCATCACTTCTTCGGTTTGTAGCAACTCTCATTACATCACTTTAGCATCATTTTGAGATTCGTAGCAACACTCACGACATTACTGTAGCATGATTTTGAGATTAGTAGCAACTCTCATTACATCACTGTAGCATCACTTCTTAGGTTTGTAGCTACTCTCACTACATCACTGTCGCATCATTTTGAGATTCGTAGCAACTCTCACCACATCACTGTCGCATCATTTTGAGGTTCGTAGCAACTCTCACTACATCACTGTGGCATCATTTTCAGATTCGTAGCAACTCTCACCACATCACTGTAGCATCATTTTGAGGTTCGTTGCAACTCTCACCACATCACTGTCGCATCATTTCTTAGGTTTGTAGCAACTCTCATTATATCACTGTAGCATCATTTTGAAATTCGTAGCAACTCTCACCACATCACTGTAGCATCATTTCTTAGGTAAATAGCAACCCTCATTATATCACTGGAGCATCATTTTGCGGTTCGTAGCAACTCTCACTACATCACTGTAGCATCACTTCTTAGGTTTGTCGCAACTCTCATTACATCACTTGAGCATCATTTTGAAGATCGTAGCAACTCTCACCACATCACTGTTGCTTCATTTTGAGGATAGTAGCAACTCTCACGACCTTACTTTAGCATCATTTTGAGATTCGTAGCAACTCTCATTACATCACTGTAGCATCATTTTGAGGTTCGTAGCAACTCTCACCACATCACTGTAGCATCATTTCTTAGGTAAATAGCAACCCTCATTACATCACTGTAGCATCATTTTGAGGTTCGTAGCAACGCTCACGACATCACTGTCGCATCATTTCTTAGGGAAGTAGCAACTCTCATTCCACTGCTTTAGCATTATTTTGAAATTACTATCAACTCTCACCACATCACTGTAGCATCACTTCTTCGGTTTGTAGCAACTCTCATTACATCACTTTAGCATCATTTTGAGATTCGTAGCAACTCTCACGACATTACTGTTGCATGATTTTGAGATTAGTAGCAACTCTCATTACATCACTGTAGCATCACTTCTTAGGTTCGTAGCAACTCTCACTACATCACTGTCGCATCATTTTGAGATTCGTAGCAACTCTCACCACATCACTGTCGCATCATTTTGAGGTTCGTAGCAACTCTCACTACATCACTGTGGCATCATTTTGAGATTCGTAGCAACTCTCACCACATCACTGTAGCATTATTTTGAGGTTCGTAGCAACTCTTACCACATCACTGTCGCATCATTTCTTAGGTTTGTAGCAACTCTCATTATATCACTGTAGCATCATTTTGAAATTCGTAGCAACTCTCACTACATCACTGTAGCATCACTTCTTAGGTTTGTCGCAACTCTCATTACATCACTTTAGCATCATTTTGAAGATCGTAGCAACTCTCACTACATCACTGTTGCATCATTTTGAGTATAGTAGGAACTCTCACGACATTACTTTAGCATCATTTTGAGATTCGTAGCAACTCTCATTACATCACTGTAGCATCATTTTGAGGTTCGTAGCAACTCTCACCACATCACTGTAGCATCATTTCTTAGGAAAATAGCAACCCTCAATACATCACTGTAGCATCATTTTGAGGTTCGTAGCAACGCTCACTACATCACTGTCGCTTCATTTCTTAGGGAAGTAGCAACTCTCATTACACTGCTTTAGCATTATTTTGAAATTACTATCAACTCTCACCACATCACTGTAGCATCACTTCTTCGGTTTGTAGCAACTCTCATTACATCACTTTAGCATCATTTTGAGATTCGTAGCAACTCTCACCACATCACTGTAGCATCATTTTGAGGTTCGGAGCAACTCTCACCACATCACTGTAGCATCATTTCTTAGGTAAATAGCAACCCTCATTACATCTCTGTAGCATCATTTTGCGGTTCGTAGCAACTCTCACCACATCACTGTAGCATCATTTTGAGATTCGTAGCAACTCTCACCACATCACTGTAGCATAATTTCTTAGGTAAATAGCAACCCTCATTACATCACTGTAGCATCATTTTGAGTTTCTTAGCAACTCTCACCACATCACTGTAGCATCATTTCTTAGGTAAATAGCAACCCTCATTATATCACTGTAGTATCATTTTGCGGTTCGTAACAACTCTCACCACATCACTGTAGCATCATTTTGAGGTTCGTCGCAACTCTCACCACATCACTGTAGCATCATTTCTTAGGTAAATAGCAACCCTCATTACATCACTGTAGCATCATTTTGAGGTTCGTAGCAACTCTCACCACATCACTGTAGCATCATTTTGAGGATCGTAGCAACTCTCACCACATCACTGTAGCATCATTTCTTCGGGAAGTAGCAATTCTCATTACACCGCTTTAGCATTATTTTGAAATTACTATCAACTCTCACCACATCACTGTAGCATCACTTCTTAGGTTTGTAGCAACTCTCATTACATCACTTTAGAATCATTTTGAGATTCGTAGCAACTCTCACGAGGTCACTGTACCATGATTTTGAGATTAGTAGCAACTCTCATTACATCACTGTAGCATCACTTCTTAGGTTCGGAGCAACTCTCACTACATCACTGTAGCATCATTTTGAGGTTCGTAGCAACTCTCACCACATCACTGTGGCATCATTTCTTAGGTAAATAGCAACTCTCACCACATCACTGTAGCATCACTTTTTAGGTTTTTTAGCAACTCTCATTACATCACTTTAGCATCATTTTGAGAATCGTAGCAACTCTCACTACATCACTGTTGCATCATTTCGAGGATAGTAGCAACTCTCACGACATTACTTCAGCATCATTTTGAGATTCGTAGCAACTCTCATTACATCACTGTAGCATCATTTTGAGGTTCGTAGCAACTCTCACCACATCACTGTAGCATCATTTCTTTGGTAAATAGCAACCCTCATTATATCACTGGAGCATCATTTTGCGGTTCGTAGCAACTCTCACCACATCACTGTAGCATCATTTCTTCGGTATATAGAAACCCTCATTATATCACTGTAGTATCATTTTGCGGTTCGTAGCAACTCTCACCACATCACTGTAGCATCATTTTGAGGTTCGTAGCAACTCTCACCACATCACTGTAGCATAATTTCTTCGGTAAATAGCAACCCTCATTACATCACTGTAGCATCGTTTTGAGGTTCGTAGCAACTCTCACCACATCACTGTAGCATCATTTTGCGGTTCGTTGCAACTCTCACTACATCATTGTAGCATCATTTCTTAGGGAAGTAGCAACTCTCATTACACCGCTTTAGCATTATTTTGAAATTACTATCAACTCTCACCACATCACTGTAGCATCACTTCTTCGGTTTGTAGCAACTCTCATTACATCACTTTAGCATCATTTTGAGATTCTTAGCAACTCTCACGACATTACTGTAGCATGATTTTGAGATTAGTAGCAACTCTCATTACATCACTGTAGCATCACTTCTTAGGTTTGTAGCAACTCTCACTACATCACTGTCGCATCATTTTGAGATTCGTAGCAACTCTCACCACATCACTGTCGCATCATTTTGAGGTTCGTAGCAACTCTCACTACATCACTGTGGCATCATTTTGAGATTCGTAGCAACTCTCACCACATCACTGTAGCATCATTTTGAGGTTCGTAGCAACTCTCACCACATCACTGTCGCATCATTTCTTAGGTTTGTAGCAACTCTCATTATATCACTGTAGAATCATTTTGAAATTCGTAGCAACTCTCACCACATCACTGTAGCATCATTTCTTAGGTAAATAGTAACCCTCATTATATCACTGGAGCATCATTTTGCGGTTCGTAGCAACTCTCACTACATCACTGTAGCATCACTTCTTAGGTTTGTCGCAACTCTCACTACATCACTGTCAGCATCATTTTGAGATTAGTATCAACTCTCACTACATCACTGCCACCTCATTTTAAGGATCGTAGCACCTCTCACCACATCACTATCGCATCATTTTGAGGATTGTAGCAACTCTCACTACATCACTGTTGCATCATTTTGAGGATAGTCGCAACTCTCACGACATTACTGTAGCATCATTTTGAGATTCGTAGCAACTCTCACTACATCACTGTAGCATGATTTTGATGTTCGTCGCAACTCTCACCACATCACTGTAGCATCAATTCGTCGGAAAGTAGCAACTCTCATTACATCACTTTAGCGTGATTTTGAAATTACTATCAATTCTCACCACATCACTGTCAGCATCATTTTGAGATTAGTATCAACTCTCACCACATCACTGCCACCTCATTTTAAGGATCGTAGCAAATCTCACTACATCACTGTCGCATCATTTTGAGGATAGTCGCAACTCTCTCGACATTACTGTAGCATCATTTTGAGATTCGTAGCAACTCTCATTACATCACTGTCGCATTATTTCTTAGGTAAGTAGCAACTCTCATTACATCACTCTAGCATCATTTGGACATTTGTAGCAACTCTCAGTACATCACTGTAGCATCATTTCTTACGTTCGTAGCAACTCTCACTACATCAATGTAGCATCATTTTGAGGTTCGTAGCAACTCTCACGACATTACTGTACCATGATTTTGAGATGAGTAGCAACTCTCATGACATCACTGTAGCATCACTTCTTAGGTTCGTAGCAACTCTCACTACATCATTGTCGCATCATTTTGAGATTCGTAGCAACTCTCACCACATCACTGTAGCATCATTTTGAGGTTCGTTGCAACTCTCACCACATCACTGTCGCATCATTTCTTAGGTTTGTAGCAACTCTCATTATATCATTGTAGCATCATTTTGAAATTCGTAGCAACTCTCACCACATCATTGTAGCATCATTTCTTAGGTAAATAGCAACCCTCATTATATCACTGGAGCATCATTTTGCGGTTCGTAGCAACTCTCACTACATCACTGTAGCATCACTTCTTAGGTTTGTCGCAACTCTCATTACATCACTTGAGCATCATTTTGAAGATCGTAGCAACTCTCACCACATCACTGTTGCATCATTTTGAGGATAGTAGCAACTCTCACGACCTTACTTTAGCATCATTTTGAGATTCGTAGCAACTCTCATTACATCACTGTAGCATCATTTTGAGGTTCGTAGCAACTCTCACCACATCACTGTAGCATCATTTCTTAGGTAAATAGCAACCCTCATTACATCAGTGTAGCATCATTTTGAGGTTCGTAGCAACGCTCACGACATCACTGTCGCATCATTTCTTAGGGAAGTAGCAACTCTCATTCCACTGCTTTAGCATTATTTTGAAATTACTATCAACTCTCACCACATCACTGTAGCATCACTTCTTCGGTTTGTAGCAACTCTCATTACATTACTTTAGCATCATTTTGAGATTCGTAGCAACTCTCACGACATTACTGTTGCATGATTTTGAGATTAGTAGCAACTCTCATTACATCACTGTAGCATCACTTCTTAGGTTCGTAGCAACTCTCACTACATCACTGTCGCATCATTTTGAGATTCGTAGCAACTCTCACGACATTACTGTAGCATGATTTTGAGATTAGTAGCAACTCTCATAACATCACTGTAGCATCACTTCTTAGGTTCGTAGCAACTCTCACTACATCACTGTCGCATCATTTTGAGATTCGTAGCAACTCTCACCACATCACTGTCGCATCATTTTGAGGTTCGTAGCAACTCTCACCACATCACTGTAGCATCACTTCTTAGGTTTGTAGCAACTCTCATTACATCACTTTAGCATCATTTTGAGGATAGTAGCAACTCTCACGACATTACTTTAGCATCGTTTTGAGATTCGTAGCAACTCTCATTACATCACTGTAGCATCATTTTGAGGTTCGGAGCAACTCTCACCACATCACTGTGGCATCATTTCTTAGGTAAATAGCAACCCTCATTACATCACTGTAGCATCATTTTGAGGTTCGTAGCAACTCTCACCACATCACTGTAGCATCATTTCTTAGGTAAATAGCAACCCTCATTACATCACTGTAGCATCATTTTGCGGTTCGTAGCAACTCTCACCACATCACTGTAGCATCATTTTGAGATTCGTAGCAACTCTCACCACATCACTGTAGCATCATTTCTTTGGTAAATAGCAACCCTCATTACATCACTGTAGCATCATTTTGAGTTTCGTAGCAACTCTCACCACATCACTGCAGCATCATTTCTTAGGTAAATAGCAACCCTCATTATATCACTGTAGTATCATTTTGCGGTTCGTATCAACTCTCACCACATCACTGTAGCATCATTTTGAGGTTCGTAGCAACTCTCACCACATCACTGTAGCATCATTTCTTAGGTAAATAGCAACCCTCATTACATCACTGTAGCATCATTTTGAGGTTCGTAGCAACTCTCACCACATCACTGTAGCATCATTTCTTAGGGAAGTTGCAACTGTCGCATTATTTTGAAATTACTATCAACTCTCACCACATCACTGTAGCATCACTTCTTAGGTTTGTAGCAACTCTCATTACATCACTTTAGAATCATTTCGAGGTTCGTAGCAACTCTCACGACATTACTGTACCATGATTTTGAGATTAGTAGCAACTCTCATTACATCACTGTAGCATCACTTCTTAGGTTCGTAGCAACTCTCACTACATCACTGTAGCATCATTTTGAGGTTCGTAGCAACTCTCACCACATCACTGTGGCATCATTTCTTTGGTAAATAGCAACACTCATTACATCACTGTAGCATCATTTTGCGGTTCGTAGCAACTCTCACTACATCATTGTAGCATCATTTCTTGGGGAAGTAGCAACTCTCATTACACCGCTTTAGCATTATTTTGAAATTACTATCAACTCTCACCACATCACTGTAGCATCACTTCTTCGGTTTGTAGCAACTCTCATTACATCACTTTAGCATCATTTTGAGATTCGTAGCAACACTCACGACATTACTGTAGCATGATTTTGAGATTAGTAGCAACTCTCATTACATCACTGTAGCATCAATCTTAGGTTCGTAGCTACTCTCACTACATCACTGTCGCATCATTTTGAGGTTCGTAGCAACTCTCACTACATCACTGTGGCATCATTTTGAGATTCGTAGCAACTCTCACCACATCACTGTAGCATCATTTTGAGGTTCGTTGCAACTCTCACCACATCACTGTCGCATCATTTCTTAGGTTTGTAGCAACTCTCATTATATCACTGTAGCATCATTTTGAAATTCGTAGCAACTCTCACCACATCACTGTAGCATCATTTCTTAGGTAAATAGCAACCCTCATTATATCACTGGAGCATCATTTTGCGGTTCGTAGCAACTCTCACTACATCACTGTAGCATCACTTCTTAGGTTTGTCGCAACTCTCATTACATCACTTGAGCATCATTTTGAAGATCGTAGCAACTCTCACCACATCACTGTTGCATCATTTTGAGGATAGTAGCAACTCTCACGACCTTACTTTAGCATCATTTTGAGATTCGTAGCAACTCTCATTACATCACTGTAGCATCATTTTGAGGTTCGTAGCAACTCTCGCCACATCACTGTAGCATCATTTCTTCGGTAAATAGCAACCCTCATTACATCACTGTAGCATCATTTTGAGGTTCGTAGCAACGCTCACGACATCACTGTCGCATCATTTCTTAGGGAAGTATCAACTCTCATTCCACTGCTTTAGCATTATTTTGAAATTACTTTCAACTCTCACCACATCACTGTAGCATCACTTCTTCGGTTTGTAGCAACTCTCATTACATCACTTTAGCATCATTTTGAGATTCGTAGCAACTCTCACGACATTACTGTTGCATGATTTTGAGATTAGTAGCAACTCTCATTACATCACTGTAGCATCACTTCTTTGGTTCGTAGCAACTCTCACTACATCACTGTCGCATCATTTTGAGATTCGTAGCAACTCTCACCACATCACTGTCGCATCATTTTGAGGTTCGTAGCAACTCTCACTACATCACTGTGGCATCATTTTGAGATTCGTAGCAACTCTCACCACATCACTGTAGCATCATTTTGAGGTTCGTAGCAACTCTCACCACATCACTGTAGCATCATTTCTTAGGAAAATAGCAACCCTCAATACATCACTGTAGCATCATTTTGAGGTTCGTAGCAACGCTCACTACATCACTGTCGCTTCATTTCTTAGGGAAGTAGCAACTCTCATTACACTGCTTTAGCATTATTTTGAAATTACTATCAACTCTCACCACATCACTGTAGCATCACTTCTTCGGTTTGTAGCAACTCTCATTACATCACTTTAGCATCATTTTGAGATTCGTAGCAACTCTCACCACATCACTGTAGCATCATTTTGAGGTTCGGAGCAACTCTCACCACATCACTGTAGCATCATTTCTTAGGTAAATAGCAACCCTCATTACATCTCTGTAGCATCATTTTGCGGTTCGTAGCAACTCTCACCACATCACTGTAGCATCATTTTGAGATTCGTAGCAACTCTCACCACATCACTGTAGCATAATTTCTTAGGTAAATAGCAACCCTCATTACATCACTGTGGCATCATTTTGAGTTTCTTAGCAACTCTCACCACATCACTGTAGCATCATTTCTTAGGTAAATAGCAACCCTCATTATATCACTGTAGTATCATTTTGCGGTTCGTAACAACTCTTACCACATCACTGTAGCATCATTTTGAGGTTCGTCGCAACTCTCACCACATCACTGTAGCATCATTTCTTAGGTAAATAGCAACCCTCATTACATCACTGTAGCATCATTTTGAGGTTCGTAGCAACTCTCACCACATCACTGTAGCATCATTTTGAGGATCGTAGCAACTCTCACCACATCACTGTAGCATCATTTCTTAGGGAAGTAGCAATTCTCATTACACCGCTTTAGCATTATTTTGAAATTACTATCAACTCTCACCACATCACTGTAGCATCACTTCTTATGTTTGTAGCAACTCTCATTACATCACTTTAGAATCATTTTGAGATTCGTAGCAACTCTCACGACATCACTGTACCATGATTTTGAGATTAGTTGCAACTCTCATTACATCACTGTAGCATCACTTCTTAGGTTCGTAGCAACTCTCACTACATCACTGTAGCATCATTTTGAGGTTCGTAGCAACTCTCACCACATCACTGTGGCATCATTTCTTAGGTAAATAGCAACTCTCACCACATCACTGTAGCATCACTTTTTAGGTTTTTTAGCAACTCTCATTACATCACTTTAGCATCATTTTGAGAATCGTAGCAACTCTCACTACATCACTGTTGCATCATTTCGAGGATAGTAGCAACTCTCACGACATTACTTTAGCATCATTTTGAGATTCGTAGCAACTCTCATTACATCACTGTAGCATCATTTTGAGGTTCGTAGCAACTCTCACCACATCACTGTAGCATCATTTCTTAGGTAAATAGCAACCCTCATTATATCACTGCAGCATCATTTTGCGGTTCGTAGCAACTCTCACCACATCACTGTAGCATCATTTCTTCGGTATATAGAAACCCTCATTATATCACTGTAGTATCATTTTGCGGTTCGTAGCAACTCTCACCACATCACTGTAGCATCATTTTGAGGTTCGTAGCAACTCTCACCACATCACTGTAGCATAATTTCTTCGGTAAATAGCAACCCTCATTACATCACTGTAGCATTATTTTGAGGTTCGTAGCAACTCTCACCACATCACTGTAGCATCATTTTGCGGTTCGTTGCAACTCTCACTACATCATTGTAGCATCATTTCTTAGGGAAGTAGCAACTCTCATTACACCGCTTTAGCATTATTTTGAAATTACTATCAACTCTCACCACATCACTGTAGCATCACTTCTTCGGTTTGTAGCAACTCTCATTACATCACTTTAGCATCATTTTGAGATTCGTAGCAACTCTCACGACATTACTGTAGCATGATTTTGAGATTAGTAGCAACTCTCATTACATCACTGTAGCATCACTTCTTAGGTTTGTAGCTACTCTCACTACATCACTGTCGCATCATTTTGAGGTTCGTAGCAACTCTCACCACATCACTGTCGCATCATTTCTTAGGTTTGTAGCAACTCTCATTATATCACTGTAGAATCATTTTGAAATTCGTAGCAACTCTCACCACATCACTGTAGCATCATTTCTTAGGTAAATAGCAACCCTCATTATATCACTGGAGCATCATTTTGCGGTTCGTAGCAACTCTCACTACATCACTGTAGCATCACTTCTTAGGTTTGTCGCAACTCTCACTACATCACTGTCAGCATCATTTTGAGATTAGTATCAACTCTCACTACATCACTGCCACCTCATTTTAAGGATCGTAGCACCTCTCACCACATCACTATCGCATCATTTTGAGGATTGTAGCAACTCTCACTACATCACTGTTGCATCATTTTGAGGATAGTCGCAACTCTCACGACATTACTGTAGCATCATTTTGAGATTCGTAGCAACTCTCACTACATCACTGTAGCATGATTTTGATGTTCGTCGCAACTCTCACCACATCACTGTAGCATCAATTCGTCGGAAAGTAGCAACTCTCATTACATCACTTTAGCGTGATTTTGAAATTACTATCAATTCTCACCACATCACTGTCAGCATCATTTTGAGATTAGTATCAACTCTCACCACATCACTGCCACCTCATTTTAAGGATCGTAGCAAATCTCACTACATCACTGTCGCATCATTTTGAGGATAGTCGCAACTCTCTCGACATTACTGTAGCATCATTTTGAGATTCGTAGCAACTCTCATTACATCACTGTCGCATTATTTCTTAGGTAAGTAGCAACTCTCATTACATCACTGTAGCATCATTTGGACATTTGTAGCAACTCTCAGTACATCACTGTAGCATCATTTCTTACGTTCGTAGCAACTCTCACTACATCAATGTAGCATCATTTTGAGGTTCGTAGCAACTCTCACGACATTACTGTACCATGATTTTGAGATGAGTAGCAACTCTCATGACATCACTGTAGCATCACTTCTTAGGTTCGTAGCAACTCTCACTACATCATTGTCGCATCATTTTGAGATTCATAGCAACTCTCACCACATCACTGTAGCATCATTTTGAGGTTCGTAGCAACTCTCACCACATCACTGTAGCATCATTTCTTAGGTAAATAGCAACCCTCATTACATCACTGTAGCATCATTTCAAGGTTCGTAGCAACTCTCACCACATCACTGTAGTATCATTTCTTAGGGAAGTAGCAACTCTCATTACACCGCTTTAGCATTATTTTGAAATTACTATCAACTCTCACTACATCACTGTAGCATCACTTCTTAGGTTTGTCGCAACTCTCATTACATCACTTTAGCATCATTTTGAGGATCGTAGCAACTCTCACCACATCACTGTAGCATCATTTCTTAGGGAAGTAGCAACTCTCATTACACCGCTTTAGCATTATTTTGAAATTACTATCAACTCTCACCACATCACTGGAGCATCACTTCTTAGGTTTGTAGCAACTCTCACTACATCATTGTTGCATCATTTTGAGGACAGTCACAACTCTCACTACATCACTGTTGCATCATTTTGAGGATAGTCGCAACTCTCACGACATTACTTGAGCATCATTTTGAGATTCGTAGCAACTCTCATTACATCACTGTAGCATCATTTTGAGGTTTGTAGCAACTCTCACCACATCACTGTAGCATCATTTCTTTGGTAAATAGCAACCCTTATTATATCACTGTAGCATCATTTTGCAGTTCGTAGCAACTCTCACGACATCACTGTAGCATCACTTCTTAGGTTTGTCGCAACTCTCATTACATCACTTTAGCATCATTTTGAGGATCGTAGCAACTCTCACTACATCACTGTCGCATCATTTTGAGATTCGTAGCAACTGTCACCACATCACTGTAGCATCATTTCTTAGGGAAATAGCAACTCTCATTACACCGCTTTAGCATTATTTTGAAATTACTGTCAACTCTCACCACATCACTGTAGCATCACTTCTTAGGTTTGTAGCAACTCTCATTACATCACTGTAGCATGATTTTGAGGTTCGTCGCAACTCTCACCACATCACTGTCAGCATCATTTTGAGATTAGTATCAACTCTCACTACATCACTGCCACCTCATTTTAAGGATCATAGCAACTCTCACTTCATCACTGTTGCATCATTTTGAGGATAGTCGCAACTCTCGCGACATTACTGTAGCATCATTTTGAGATTCGTAGCAACTCTCATTACATCACTGTAGCATCATTTTTAGGTTCGTAGCAACTCTCACCACATCACTCTAGCATCATTTCTTAGGTAAGTAGCAACTCTCATTACATCACTTTAGCATGATTTTGAAAGTACTATCAACTCTCACCACATCACTCTAGCATCATTTCTTAGGTAAGTAGCAACTCTCATTACATCACTTTAGCATGATTTTGAAATTACTATCAACTTTCATTACATCACTGGAGCATCATTTTGAGGTTCGTAGCAACTCTCACCACATCACTGTAGCATCATTTCTTAGGTAAGTAGCAACTCTCATTACATCACTGTAGCATCATTTTGAGGATCGTAGCAACTGTCACCACATCACTGTCAGCATCATTTTGAGGTAAGTAGCAACTCTCACGACATTACTGTAGCATCATTTTGAGATTAGTAGCAACTCTCATTACATCACTGTAGCATCACTTCTTAGGTTCGTAGCAACTCTCACTACATCACTGTCGCATCATTTTGAGATTCGTAGCAACTCTCACCACATCACTGTAGCATCATTTTGAGGTTCGTAGCAACTCTCACCACATCACTGTTGCATCATTTTGAAGTTCGTAGCAACTCTCACCACATCACTGTTGCATCATTTTGAGCTTCGTAGCAACTCTCACCACATCACTGTAGCATCATTTCTTAGGTAAGTAACAACTCTCATAACATCACTGTAGCATCTTTTTGAGATTCGTAGCAACTCTCACCACATCACTGTTGCATCATTTCTTAGGTAAATAGCAACCCTCATTACATCACTGTAGCATCATTTTGAGGTTCGTAGCAACTCTCACCACATCACTGTAGCATCATTTCTTAGGGAAGTAGCAACTCTCACGACATTACTGTACCATGATTTTGAGATTAGTAGCAACTCTCATTACATCACTGTAGCATCATTTTGAGGTTCGTTGCAACTCTCACCACATCACTGTAGCATCATTTCTTAGGTAAGTAGCAACTTTCACCACATCACTGTAGCATCATTTTGAGGATCGTAGCAACTCTCATTACATCACTGTAGCATCATTTCTTAGGTTAGTAGCAACTCCCATGACATCACTATAGCATCATTTTGAGGTTTGGAGCAACTATCACTACATCACTGTAGCATCATTTCGAGGTTTGGAGCAACTCTCACTACATTACTGGAAGCTTCAGTTTGAGCATCGTAGCAATTCTCACCACATCACTGTAGCATCATTTCTTCGGTTAGAAGCAACTCTCATGACATCACTTTCGCATGATTTTGAAATTACTATCAACTCTCACCACAACACTGTCAGCATAATTTCTTAGGTTAGTAGCAACTGTCATAACATCACTGTAGCATCATTTTGAGGATCGTAGCAACTCTCACCACATCACTGTCAGAATCATTTTGAGATTAGTATCTACTCTCACTACGTCATTGTCGCATCATTTTGAGGTTCGTAGCAACTATCACCACATCACTGAAGCATAATTTCTTAGGTAAGTAGCAACTCTCATTACATCACTTTAGCATGATTTTGAAATTACTATCAACTCTCAGCACATGACTGTAGCATTATTTCTTAGGTTTTAGCAACTCTCATTACATCACTCTAGCATCATTTGGACATTTTTAGCAACTCTCATTACATCACTGTCGCATCATTTTGAGGATAGTCGCAACTCTCACGACATTACTGTAGCATCATTTTGAGGTTCGTAGCAACTCTCACCACATCACTGTAGCATCATTTTGAGGATCGTTGCAACTCTCATTACATCACTGTAGCATCATTTTGAGGTTTTTAGCAACTCTCAATACATCACTTTCAGCATCATTTTGAGGTTAGTAGCAACTCTCATAACATCACTGTCGCATCATTTTGAGATCATTAGCAATTCTTCCGACATCACTGTCGCATTATTTTGAGGTTATTAGCAACTCTTACTACATCACTGTCGCATTATTTTGAGTTTATTAGTAACTATCACTACATCACTGTAAGCATCATTTTGAGGTTATTAGCAACTATCACTACATTACTGTTAGCATTATTTTGACTTCATTAGCAATTCTTACGACATCACTGTCGCATCATTTTGAGATCATTAGCAATTCTTCAGACATCACTGTCGCATTATTTTGAGGTTATTAGCAACTCTTACTACATTACTGTCCGCATCATTTTTAGGTTACTCGAAACTCTAACAACATGACTGTCAACATCAATTTGAGGTTATTCGAAACCTTCACTGCATTACTTTTAGCATCTTTTTTAGTTCATTAGCAATTCTTACGACATCACTGTCGCATCATTTTGAGATCATTAGCAATTCTTCTGAAATCACTGTCGCATTGTTTTGAGGTTATTAGCAACTCTTACTACATTACTTTCCGCATCATTTTTAGGTTACTCGAAACTCTAACAACATGACTGTCAACATCACTTTGAGGTTATTCGAAACTTTCACTACATGACGGTTAGCATCATTTTGAGTACATTAGCAATTCTTACTCCATTACTGTCGCATCATTTTGAGATCTTTAGCAATTCTTCAGACATCACTGTCGCATTTTTTTGAGGTTCGTAGCAACTCTTTCTACATGACATTCAGCATCACTTTGAGGTTTTTCATAACACTTGCTACATTACTGTTAGCATCATTTTGAGTTTATTAGCAATTCTTCTGACATCACTGTCGCATTATTTTGAGGTTAGTAGCAACTCTTACTACCTGACTGTCAGCATCATTTTGAGGGAGTTCGAAACACTTACTACATTACTGTAAGCATCACTGAGTTTATTAGCAACTATCACTACATTACTGTTAGCATCATTTTGAATTTATTAGCAATTCTTCCGACATCACTGTCGCATTATTTTGAGGTTATTAGCAAATCTTACTACATTACTGTCAGCATCATTTTTAGGTTACTCGCAACTCTAACCACATGACTGTCAGCATCACTTTGAGGTTATTCGAAACTTTCACTACATTACTGTTAGCATCATGTTGAGTTCATTAGCAATTCTCACTACACTACACTACATTACACTTTTGTGGTTCGTAGCAACACTTACAGCATTACTGTAAGCATCACTGAGTTTATTAGCAACTATCACTACATTACTGTTAGTATCATTTTGAGTAAATTCGCAATTCTTACGACATCACTGTTGCATCATTTTGGGATCATTAGCAATTCTTACGACATCACTGTCGCATTATTTTGAGGTTCCTAGCAACTCTTACTACATGAATATCAGCATCACTTTGAGGTTATTCGAAACCTTCACTACATTACTTTTAGCATCATTTTGAGTTCATTAGCAATTCTTACGACATCACTGTCGCATCATTTTGAGATCATTAGCAATTCTTCTGAAATCACTGTTGCATTGTTTTGAGGTTCGTAGCAACTCTTACTACATGACATTCAGCATCACTTTGAGGTTTTTCATAACACTTGCTACATTACTGTTCGCATCATTTTGAGTTTATTAGCAATTCTTCTGACATCACTGTCGCATTATTTTGAGGTTAGTAGCAACTCTTACTACCTGACTGTCAGCATCATTTTGAGGGAGTTCGAAACACTTACTACATTACTTTAAGCATCACTGAGTTTATTAGCAACTCTCACGACATTACTTTTAGCATCATTTTGAGTTCATTAGCAATTCTTACCACATGACTGTCAGCATCACTTTGAGGTTATTCGAAACCTTCACATTACTGTCGGCATCATTTTTAGATCATTAGCAATTCTTCCGACATCACTGTCGCATTATTTTGAGGTTCGTAGCAAGACTTACTACATTACTGTAAGCATCATTTTGAGTTCATTAGCAATTCTTACTACATCACTGTCGCATTATTTTGAGGTTCGTAGTGTGGCAAGGCGAGCAGTGGGGAACAGTTGCCGACAACGCCACCTGGGGGCTTTCACCCCAGGATATAAACAAAATTTCAAAATGACCAGGCTTCAATTTGAACAAAGGCACACAGTTCGAGAGATACAACAGGAAAGGATCGTTATTTCCAATTATAAAATACTTTTATTAGAAAAATAGTTTAAAATGAGCAACAGACTAAATGAATACCAATGGATATAATAAGGAGTGCAAGAGGAATTACCGAAAGGAAAAGGGGACAGGACTTGGGCTTACCACGACAGCGGTAACGAAAAGGGGAGGGATCCAAAAAAGCTACACTGCGCCCGTGACACAGCAAACCAAAAAAACATGAATAAGGAACCACCACCAGGGGGACCGCTGCCGCTCTGGGCCCTCAACACCTGTCAAAGAAAAGAAAAGAACACCATCAAAAACATGAAATCAAGGCAACCCTCACACACGAACCAAATATAGCTACCCCAAATAACCCAACAGAAACTGTTTTAAATCCAAATGATCAAAATGGGGAGCAAAAGGCAATAATAATAATAATAATAATAATAATAATAATAATAATAATAATAATAATAAGGGTTCTAAACAATAAATCAAATGTAACCCACAAAAACTAACAGTAATAATTCAAAGAAAGAAATAACAAATAGAAAAGGAATAAACTCAAGTAATTAAGGAAATGTCTGCCCCTCTAATTAAAACCAGTCTCCAAGGGGGATGGCTCAGCGCCGATGAGGGTCGGGATGCCCTCTCTTGGCCCACGTTGAGGCTCTTATAAAGGCCGTAGTGCACGGCTTTAACCGCCGTTACTGGGAGCAGCGTCCGTTATGAGCCGAATCAGCAATCGTATAATTTTGAGATCATGAGCAATTCTTCCGACATCACTGTCGCATTATTTTAAGGTTCGTAGCAACTCTTACTACATGACTGTCAGCATCATTTTGAGGGAGTTCGAAACACTTACTACATTACTGTAAGCATCACTGAGTTTATTAGCAACTATCACTCCATTACTGTTAGCATCATTTTGACTCCATGAGCAATTCTTACTACATCACTGTCGCATCATTTTTAGGTTCGTAGCAACTCTTTCTACATGACTGTAGCATCATTTTGAGGGAGTTCGAAACTTTCACAACATTACTGTAAGCATAAACATTTCCTACCGGAGAGCAGAATCGTGGCGTCAGACGAGGCAGGAGGAGGAAGCCCGCAGCCCAGACTACACAAACGATGGCCGGAAGAGGATAATCAGAACACCACAGATCATCGGCAGCTTGATATGAAAGGCAGACAACTACGCGTCTTACCCACAGAAAGCGCACCACGCACACACCGGCCCAAGGGAGACAGCCCAGCTCCCGGTAACACCACACCGCCGGACGGAGCAAAACTGGAGTAAACAGGGGGCCCATGACACAGAATAATGGAGCAGAGCAAGCATGCATACCTTTGTTTGTAACCGATCTGCTGACCAGCGAGACGCCACCACGCACGGCTGTCGGCTCCGTAAAGGAGGGAGAGGAAGTGGAAAGGACGGAGAAGGGTCGGACCAGGTCTACTGCTAGGTGACCACTCACTATCGTCTGCCACACTGCCCCTCACGGTGGGGAGTGTAGCGCTATCCTGCCAAAGTACATTTGTTTCATTCTTTTGCTCTTGCACTTTAATTAAAATGGACTTGACTTGAGAATGTTTTGTTTCAAAATATAGAAGAATTCCCAGATTTATAGGTATCATGAGTATGAAGTTGCCCTTGCACCCGGTGGGAAAATGTCCTCTGCATTTGACTCTAACTATGTAGGAGCAGTGGTAGCAGTGTCAGCCTGGGGGCTTGGTCAAGATCAATGACAGGAGTAGCAGACAGGTAATATCCATAGCATGCTTGTTGTTTGAGAGGAGTAAGGGTACACTGTTGGTCTCTCACCTGATGCGCTGTCATCAGCACAAATGATCTGTTCCTAAACATCAAAATCTACCATCCCCCCTGATTTTTTTTTACAACTCGAGTACTGGTTAACACTTTAGAAAGCCTTCATTCAGAGCTGTGAAGAACCTTGAACCTGATATCCCAGACATCAAAGTGGGCCACTAACCACTGACCCTGAGATCAAAGTGAGCGCTCTGATCTCAGAGGTCTGGAATATTTCCCATCCCATGGCCCTTCAAATAAGACCCCTGTGTCACTGTCTCAAAGTTTTCAACCGTATTTGTTTGTTAAATTAAAACCAGACGACCACTGTGGTCCTTTTTACACGGTAAGTAAAGCACAGATGCCCTGGTGGACCTGTTTGCACCCTGGACTTTGAATCCAGTGACCTGAGTCCAAGTCTCAGTTCCAGCAGGTTTCCTGCAGCCTTCAGCAGAGCTGCCATGTTTCTCTGTAGAGAACTAAGTGATGCTCTCAGCAGGTTGAGGGCACCACCAACAAGTGAGGTATGAACCTCTGACTTCCTTCTTGTCAAACAGGAAACTCCTAGTACCTCATTTGAGTAAAGTACCTCATATTCCTGACATCCAAGTAGTAGTGAAGTGGAGGAAGAAGGTAGGAGATCTCCAACAGGATTTTTCTTTCCTCTGTCCTCCTTGATCTCATGGATCACCACAGTCAAGGGGAGACCCAAGCTCCCGGATGGATCTGGCACTCAGGAACTGCTGAGTTTTCCAGTGGACTTTGTTCCATCCATGGTTCAGGAACAGGACTCCTCCTGGTTAACCTGGTATCTTTCCACCCAACTGTGGGTTCTTGGAGAATTTTTCATGTCATGTCAAGAAATCAGGCTGGTGGGTTTTTCAATGAGAGAAATTCTGGTAACTTAATTAAGTGGCATATTTGTTGAAGCAGTAATTAACTGATAAATTAAGGAAGGCCTGGCCAGTCTTTGCTCCCAGGTCATACGATGGAGTTAGAAAGTCCTGAATCAATCTGGAGTTCCATGATTTCCTTGTGGTTCATGATCCTTTTGACAATGTAGTCTGGAACAAGAGCAAGATGAACCTCCAAATAGCAACAGGTTGATTGCAGGTGATGTCAAGTGGTATTTAGAGGAGCCTCCTCCTTGTGTTTGGTTCCATGGTGGAAGGGTGAGAACTCTGGATCCAGTGATCCCAGTTCAAGTCTTGGTGGGACCTTCCTGTCTGGAATGTGTCCCATGTAACAAACTGATCAAGAGATGTTACGTGGTTCTAATGTTCTGGTTCATTTCTTGTCCTTTAGAAAAATGAAAATCATTTCTTACTGCCATGAACTCAACTCTGCCCTATGTCACTGTCTAAAAATCATCCTTTTTTTTTTTGAAAAAATCAGGGTAGGTTTGTCAGACTTTGTCAGACCTTTCCCCAAATTATCATTTGTTTGTGGAAATTAGATCCAGAAAACCACTGCAGTCACTCATACATGATTAGTGCCATACTTTGTCTCACACGTTTCATCTTTGATGGTTCCATGGTGGAATGGTGAGCACTCTGGACTGTGAATCCAGTGATCCCAGTTCAAACCTCAGTGGGGCCTCCAGCAGGTCTCTGACAGGTGTTGATAGAGGAGTTGTGGCTGCTGACTACAGTGGAAGACACCATCACCCATGATGTTTCGAAGCTCTCAGCTCCTTCAGTCACATGACTGGGTCATCCTGATTGGATGACATGGACCCACCTGATCCATGTCAGCCTTGTTGGAGCAAAAAAGGTGGATCAGAGGAATCAGTGGATCAAGACTCAGGTGGCAGATGAAGAATCTCTGTATTCACAATGGAGTCAGAGAAATCTTCCAACGTGAGAGAACGTGACAGACCATTTTATACTGAAGACAGGCTGTGTGTGTGTGTGTGTGTGTGTGTGTGTGTGTGTGTGTGTGTGTCCCTACTGACTGGAAACTGAATAATAACCAGACTGACTTTTGTCATGGACCAAGTCTGGTTGAGTCACTAAATTCATAACTGAAGTGATTATTTAATTAATAAACAGAACATTTGTCTAAAGTCATGATCAAATTCATGTAAAATCTGAGCAACGAGGGTTTGAAAATGTTCCAATGAGCCAAACCAATGTTGACAGTTAAAAGAAGCCAATGTGGGAGGATTCTTTCTGTCTCAGCAGTAAAGACCAATCCCACAGCTCACGTGAAGCATCAGGTCCTCTGTGAGAGGTGGGAATCCAACCAGGGACCTTTAGATCCACACCAATCTTCCCTGACCTCATAGAAACTGGAACCTTTCAACAAATAAATTCAAATTCAACTTAGCAGTAACTCTAGAAATGTTGCTAACTTGCTAATTCCTGTTAGCTCCAGATCAGACAATGCAGGCTCACCTTCACGCTTGGTTGTACGACCGCCACCAGTTGAAGCTTCTCTGGTTCAACAAACTCTGGGGACTCAAGACACAAGTCAGCACCGGTGCAGGTCCAGATCCAGATGTTAGCTGAGGGGGACAATGGCTTAAGGGAGCTCCAGGGAGTTGGTTTGAACTGGTCCCTCATCTCTGTGAGTAGAAACCATCTGAGGTGGAGGGGGAAGGTCTGCTTTGACCTCCTGATCTCCCAGTAAAGCCAGTATAGATGTTGAGCTTGGAGGAGTTGATGGCCTCCTTCGTCTTCTTGTTGGAGATGTTTGCTAAACTCAGCACCACCACAGATCAGAGGAACGTCCACTTGTCAGCTGGACACTGGAGTTTCTAGTGACCTGCAGGATCTTAGTTGTGGTGGCAGCAGGCCTGTTCCAAGAGCTTTGCTCACATTCCTGATCAGGCTCCATAATGGTTCTGGACCACTGAGTGATAGAAGCTGATCCTGCGGGTGGACTGTCTTTAGGGGGCTGAGGTGTCTGGTGGTCTTGGTGGACCCTCTGCATCTCAAGCTGAGACCACAGAGTCCTGTGTTCTTGAGTCATTGTCTATAGTCTCTGTTGTTGGAGAGCTCAGTGTGGTCCCTGATGGTCTAGTGGCTAGGATTCGGCGCTCTCACCGCCGCGGCCCGGGTTTGATTCCCAGTCAGGGAATGAGTTATTTAGAGGTTGAGGGAGAGGTGATCAGGTGGTCCACATGATGGTGGAGGTGATGAACTGTGAGTCCATCATGGCTCCACTCTCACCCCCATTGTAGTGTTCTTGGTTCACTCTACCATGGCCCCATGTTGAAGGGTGACTGTCTCATTCAGGTTCAACCCTTAGTTAGACTCTATTAAGTCACTGACTCCTGCAAGGACAAACTGTAATCCTCCTTAGTAGCTTTGGCTCCTTGCAGCACAGAAAGTCCATTCACTGATGTAGGAACTGGAAAACTTAGAGCTCCAGTCCTCAGTTCCTTGCACCAAAGAAAGGAGGGAAATGCAATCAATGTTGAATTCATTTACATTTCTTATATTTGATCAAAGCTAGAACTTAATAAGCTGCCATCGACCTTGATGACCAACTCCTTCACTGTGTAGTTCAAAGTCCCTGGTTTGATTTGTGTCAGGACTTCAGAAGCTCCAATCCTCTCTAAGTTCTAGTGAGAGTGGAAGAGATTATAAATGAGAGAAGCAGGGCCCTCCCTCAGAACTGAACCAGCTTAGTTGGGAGAGCCTTAAACTGAAGATCTAAAGGTCCCTGGTCCGATCCCAGGTTTCAGCAGAGGAGCAGCATTGACTTTACTTTCCAGTGGAGGAACTGCAGACATGAAGGAAACTAACATCTTGTCCTGTGCATTCTTGTGACATTCAGGACATTTTTGGAGCCTCTTGTTGGATTTTGCCACAGAGAATCAGAGCCAATCAAAAGCATGGTGGACTTCAACATGGAGGACTGAACAAGTCAAGAAAGCATCAGTTTGACCTTCACAGGTGTTTCTGTTCCTGTCTCAATGCTGTAGAAAGAGCCTGAGGAGCTCAGACGGTAGAGCATCAGACTTTTAATCTGAGGGTCCAGGGTTCAAGTCCCTGTTCAGGTGCTGTGGAGGTTCCAGTGTTTGACAACATGGTACTGGATGAAGTTTAGTGTTGAACAAACTGTCAACATTAAAAGTAGAAGTGTTCTTGTCTTGCCACTGTGAGACTGTTGCTAGAAAAGTGACCAATAATAATTTCATGTCGCATGCAATTAACAAAAGACCTACATTGATGGTCGAGGGGGGCTGGAGCCTATCCCAGCATCTACAGGCCAGAGGCGGGGTTCACCCTGGACAGGTCGCCAAAACCATTCACACTCACATCTACAGTCAATTTAGAGTGTCCAATCAGCCTCATCCCAAATTACATGTCTTTGGACGGTCGGAAGAAGCCGGAGTACCCAGAGAGAACCCACGCATGCACGGGGAGAACATGCAGATTCTGCACCCGAGCCTGGACTCAAATCCAGAACCTTCTTGCTGTGAGGCCACAGTGCTGACCCCTAAACCATCATGCTGCCGTGGTCTCATATACTTTTCTAAATTGTGTTTCTTTCATGTCCTCCTGAGATCAAAGACAGAATTCTAGCTACTGTCAAAGCCCTGATGACATCATCAGGAATTCTGGCTTTGATCTGGAGACTCTTGCTTTAATCTGAATTTGATCTGACTAATGTTTTAGTTTAGGTTGCATGATACCGTCCACCTCATTTGTCCTGATGGACTGGTGACCTGTCCAGGGTGAACCCTGCCTCTTGAACAATGTCACCTGGGATCGCCCCCCCCCCCCATGACCCTTAAAGGATAAGAACAGAAAGTGGATGGAGGGATGGACTCAACACTGAAATCAGCTGATCTGATCCACATTCTAATGTTTCCTGTCCCTCTTTAGGAGTCAATGAGAATAGTAGTGTATATAAGAATGTATATCCAACCTTGTAGTATCTTTACAAAACTTTTAGGATTTCTTCTTGTTTCTACTTGTAGTTTTAGTGTCTGGATCTTTTCTTTTGATGTCCTGCTGTCTGCTCTTTGCTTTTGGAGCTTCCTTCAACAACTACCAGGCCTCCTGGGTACTGTAGGAAACATGGTCAAGTTCTTCTGACTTCTCCAGGAACGTCCTGCTCACATTGGTCTGTCTTCATTTTGACTCCTCCCACTGCCACAATGACCAGCCTTTATACTCTTGGTGACTGGGGCCCTGGTTGCTGCAGGCCTCAACACCAGCCTGTGGTTGTGAGCAGGGCAGAACAGAACTGACAGTATCTCCCATGCAGGACCTGGGTCAGCGCCTGGTGCCAGCTGGGGCACCGCTTTAACCTGGACCCCTAGAAGATCTTCTCCAGGAACTGGCCTTTTTGGTTCCATCAAGGCCTGAGAGGATGGTGAAGAGTGATCCACCACCAGGCAGCACAGTCAACAGCAGCCATTTTGTTCCACTAGAATCAAGTATGATAGTGACAGACTGATGAGTACTTGCTAACTGACACTTCCTGTTTTTACTGCTATTCTTCCATGAATGTGCTCATGTTGGCTGGTCCCCAACCACAGTTTCAAAGCCATGATGACATCTTTCATCAACAATCAGACTTATTTTTTCTCTATTAGGACAAATAAGGTTTCAACTGACATGGCTGGCCAACGTCCTGGAGTTCATTCAGCCTGGAGAACCAGGTGCTGGTTCCTTCTTTTACCAGGCAGGAACGGGCAGCAGATCCAAGATCAGTAGGTGAAGATGTCTGCTTTGACTGGTAGGAGGAAAGAGAGCAGGAGAGCTGGTCAGAGACAAAGACAGATCATGAAGAAGGAGTGCTGTATTCTGCTAGCACATGCTAGTGACAGTCAGAGATCAGGAGTCTCAGCAGGGAAAGATTCATGTCTTATTTCAGAGGATAGTTGGACGTTCACTGGAAGACTGTGAATGTTTGAGGGTCAGAGGTGAAAAGAGGACAAGTGCACCTGTTGTGTGTGATGGGGCGCCAGCATGGAGGAAGTTGTCAAACATTTTGAGCGAAAAAGCGTGAATCTTCAAGTAAAGAATTAAAATGATTTAGTTCACAATGAGGTCTCTGTCATAAAACAAAAGGAACAACTGACTCCCTCACCATTTCCACCCTCTTCAACAGATTCACATTTCAAAACAACCAGGTTTATTTTGTTCCCTTCTTTTAGCAGAGGATGGTTTTGATCCATCCACCTCTGGGTTCTGGGCCCAGCACGCTTCCTCTGTAAATCCATATTTTGGGTTCTGGCTTGTTCTGCTTTTCATTTTGTGTTTATATTAAAGTTCTGTTGCTGAAAAAAAGACTTTTTTGCCTTTTTAAAAACACACACACACACACACACACACACACACACACACACACACACTCACACACTACAGCCAAGCATATAGAATGATACAGTCTGAGGTGGTTTTGACTGGTCGGCACCAGTGTGCACTGTTTGGCACTGAAGTCATGTGACTGAAGTCATCCAGTCATGTGACTGAAGTCATCCAGTCATGTGACTGAAGTCATCCATTCATGTCAGTGATGTCACTCTGCAGGACTGTCATTGCCGTCTCATTCTAGAAAAGAATCCAGACTCCACCTGTGGCTCCATGATAACTGAGGGACCTCTGGTTGGAGGCTGGACGATGATGTTTGGTCTGGGGGGGTTAAGATGGTGGGGCTGTTTCAGTTCTAGTGCTGAAGGCTTTCACCATGACAGTCAGACTCTCCTCTGTCCTTCATGGTCCCTCAAATGTGCAGTGTGGACCTCACACACTGAATTTAGCCTGAAAACTCTTCATGAACAGCAGGAGACTCAGAGTCTCTGTGGCGCTCGGCTGTTAACAGAGAGGCTGGTGGTTGGAGCCCCCCAGGGACCAGGACCAGGCTCTACTGGTGCTGAGGACTCAGTTGATCAGCTGCTGAGTTGCTACTTGATGTCAACATTGGTCTGTTTCATCCTGAGTAGTTTGATCCTAGCAGAGTCGCTGCATCGATGATCTGAATGTGGACGGACAGACTGACCCTCAGCAGACGCCTGTCACAGATCTCTGGATGAGACACTTTGAGGTAAAGCCAGGTTCTGCCAGTCCCACTCACATGTTTCAATCACATGTTCAGAGATGGGTTTGTTGTTCCTGAATCCATTTCTTATTTTCTGATCACCTTGTGGATTGTTCATCATTCTCCTCATCACCATACTTTAGGTTGCAGTACGAACACCTGAGTTAGTCTGGGGTTGCAGGAATCATACAGCATCCAGATAATAGCAGGCTGAAACATTTATTTAAAAGAGTTTAACATGGTTACACACACACACACACACACACACACACACAGCCTTTCTTTGGTATAAAATGGTCTGTCACGTTCTCTCACATTGCACAACAACACAACAAACAAAGACGGCAGGTCCAGTGTGGTCCTGATAAGACCACTGGACTGCAGGGTCCCAGTATCACTGGTGACAATGGTTTTACCAGCTGGGACCTTGGACAAGAACTTCTCAGAGGAAACTCATCATGGAGGCTCAGTGAAGAAAACTAGACCTGAGCTGCCTGCTGGAACCTAGCAGGTGAAGGACAGAGCTCCACCTCTTTAGAGACACCACCACTGTGGGCTCATGTTGGCAAAAGAAGTGGGTCAGTTTTTGACACACACACACACACACACACACACACTTGGATATATATGCCTTTAACTGCTTCAATTACTGCAGGAACCATCCAGAACCTGAACCTCTATATCTGATTCTGGGTCTGTTTGTTTTCATAGGCTAGCACACGGCACAGGTCAGCCTGGTTTCAGAATGTTTCTTGGAATCCTTATTATCAATAAAGTATCAAATATTTTGCATAATAAATGCATGCATGGCCTCATATTTTGCCATTTTAACGTGCTTTAAGTTGACGGTGCCCACCTGTCGTGTCAATGTTTCTATGTTTGTCTGTTCTGGTCTGAATGAAAGAGAAGGTTTTCTTGGTCATGTGACGTGGATGAGAGTTCAACTAGAACTTCCTGATTCAACAGGATTTGAGTTTGTTGGGATTTTGTCAAAGCCACCAACCAAACCTCTGAGTGGTGCAGATGTCTGCTGCCTCCTCTGAGCAGACTGGAGCTCAGCCTCACTCACCTGTGGGAGCCCCAGCAGAGCCACCGTGTGATGGAGCTTCAGTTTAGGCTCCAAGGTCCTGGATTGAATGGTGTTTTGTGTTTTTAGGCCTCCTGGCACCGATGAATGAATGAACCTTTGTTCCAGAGGGAGCTGGTGTCAGGTCAGTCCCTGTTTCTACAAGACCTCCTGCTGCAGAGCCACACTGGGAAACATCCATCCATCCATTTTCTTCCACTTATCCTGTTTAGGATTGTGTGTGTGTGTGTGTGTGTGTGTGTGTGTGTGTGTCAAGTCAAGTCTCAACAAAGTTCTCTCATGACTCTTTCCAAGTAGAGCAGGTCCAGCACCAAACTGCTTCAATGAACCTACACCCAACAATTCTCCACCAGCAGCACATCCTGCAACAGTGGTGATGAAAACCTTCCTTTCAACAGGCAGGAACGTCGAGCAGATCCAGGATCAGTGGGGACGGACGTCTGCTTTGACTGGTTGTGGGGAAAGAGAGCAGGAGAGCGGGGCAGAGACAAAGACAGAGAGTGCTGTCCTAAAACAAGGCCTGTTCAGTCAATGGTAGAGCAGAGAGGAGCAGAGGAAGCGTGCTGGGCCCATAACCCAGAGGTCGATGGATCAAAACCATCCTCTGCTAAAAGAAGAAAAATAAAATGAACCTGCATCTTTAGAAATGTGTGTCTGTTAAAAAGAGGTTCATAAGGATTTTGTCTTCCTCCACAATCACCAACCATTGTGAGAGTTAACAACAGTCCACTTTCTGACTGAAGCAAAAGTAGACTTCAAAAGGTTTTTCTGATTCAACATAGCAGCTAAATTTCCATTTCCATTTCCTGAACAGGACAGGTTAAAAAAAGGGAATGTCATGACGAAACTGGGAAACATCCATCCATCCATTTTCTTCCACTTATCCTGTTTAGGGTTGTGTGTGTGGGAGGGGTGAGGGGGGTGAGGGGGGTGGGGTGGGGGGTGGGCTGGAGCCTATCAATGTGAAACATTTGAAATTCAGATCCCTTCTTCTTTTCCTGCTCCAGCAGAGTGGCTCAGCAGAAGAGAGCTGGGCCCAGAACCCAGAGGTCAATGGATTGAAACCATGCTCTGCTAAAAGAACAAATAAAATGAACCACAACCAGGCTCTACAATCAGTACCCCCCCCCCCCCCCCCCCCCATCTGGG
Organism: Aulostomus chinensis; assembly: GCF_037954235.1. Lineage (NCBI taxonomy): Eukaryota > Metazoa > Chordata > Actinopteri > Syngnathiformes > Aulostomidae > Aulostomus > Aulostomus chinensis. The sequence goes on from NC_141320.1 coordinate 38,083,312, forward strand.
AGCAAAGGTTTGCACCTACAGCTCTTAAGGAGCTTCCTTGGGCCACTCTCCCCTTTTGGCTCCACCCCCTTTAAGGAAACCACCAGGAAGAGGTGAGGACTGACCATGACGAGTGAAACTGCCACATTTACATGAGACAAACTAGATCAACACTAAATACCAGGCCTTGCACAGTGATTCCCACTGACTGACACTGGGGTCTTCATTTTCCACAGGCAGGATGGCCGGTCCCCCTGTGCTTCCCAGGTCCCTCCCTGGAACACATGGCATAGAAAATGTTTCACTTGTTTGCTGATTCAATAAACCTCACCATTAACATGTGTGTGTGCCTCTAATTTACATAAACTGTTAATACCAAGACAAATGCTACCTTCAATTAATCATTCATGTCATGGAACCCTTGGTCTCCATTACATTGGTCAACCAGAGAAGCTTCAACTGGTGACGCTCATTCAACCATGATGAAGGTCAACCTCCATTATCTGCTATGCTCCTTAACAGGGGAATTAGCTCCAATGGTAGCGTGCTAGCTTAGCATGTGAGCGGTAGAGGGATCCATGCCCTCATTCTCCAGAATACTTTAACTTGTTCTGTTGATCAGAGGAGCTGCTGGGTGATGAATGCTGATGTTTGTCCACTGGTGTGATAAAGTGTCCCCTGTTACTGAGATGAGGATGAACACCTGCTCAGGTCAAAGCTTCAATGAAGTCAAGTCATCACCCTGTAAAGCACCAAATAACAAAAGTTACACTTTACAAGTAGAACAGGTCCAGTTCCACACTCTTTAAATGAATTTACACCCAACAATTCTTCATGAGCAAGCACATCCTAGCTTAGGCCCAACTTTTCTTGGCGCTCTCCCAGATGCTTGGTAGCTGCTGGGGGAGCGCTAGTTGGGCCTAAGCCAGGAGCTAAGCTAAGTTGGTCTGCACCAGCGAGTGAGGGTTGGCTAGCTCTCGCAGCTTTTGGTGCAGAGCCGCTGCAGGTCCAATTCAACCTCGCTAAGCCTCACCTCCAACACAACAAAAAACTACATTTAACACACTTATCAGTATCACTAAAGGAGGCAGAGGAGGAACAAAACATGTGGCACTCTGAGCAGGAGAGAGGAGGACAAGAGGGAGAAGCCATCGTTAGCTTAGCGTGTTTACAAGGAAGAAAGACTGTTGCTACCAGAATGATGGTCTTTTAAACTTCAGCCAAATAAAGCAATTAGGTATTAATTTTTGGTGGGTAATTAGTCAACGAAATAAGGAATTAGCAGGGAGGATCACACTTTAGCGAGCACAATGAAGCAAGGCTCTACGTTCAGCAACACAGAAAAAGGAGTTGAGGTCACAGGCTTCCTGCAGCCAAGGTCAAAAATCCAGGACGGACGAAAGGGAGGACAACAAAGACAAAGACACAAGAAACAGAGATAATAACCTTAAACTACATAACAACCATAACACATATTGCCCACACACACACACACACACACACACACGCACACACGCACACACACACACACATTTTGTGAAACAACTCAGGAGTCATCAGGTGTTTTACTCAGAGGGATTCATTCATGATAAATGAGCATGGAGGAGACCCAGTAATCATCAACACAAGCGTCACATGAGCAGGTCACCACCCACTTTTATTGATTGGTTCTTGTAAGAATCACTCCTAACGCCATCAGGATGTCATTTTTTGTCCTGCCCTGTCTCAACTGTTGGAGCACAACTACAGCCTGAACTCTGCCACTACCTTATCCCTCCCTAACAACCTCATACAGACCCACTATCTGGACTAGCCTGACCCCCTGACCCTCATCAGTCACTCCTAGTGCCTCCCACTGGAGGGAATAGGAGCGTCTGTGAGCTCTGACTGTTGGGATGCACATCCATGTGATGAAGAGCTGTTTTAAACAGGGAATCATTTGACCTCTTGACCTGTGTGGGCAGGTACAGAGGGACGATTCCATGAACAATAATATTACTAAACAAATGGGTCTTTAGCGTCTTTCTAAAGGTGTCCACAGCGTCCTCATGTCCAGTGGGAGAGCGTTCCAGAGTCTAGAAGCTGCAACCTGGAAGGTTCACTCTCCTTCAGTGAGGCTGAATCCCTGTGGTCAGGGAGGATAAGGGACCCCACAGGTATCACTAAAGTGCTTTAGACTGCAAAGCACTCAGCTAATCAAGCTGGGATCAACTGCTGTGGTGATCAAGGTATCATCATATATAACAAACAAAGAAAACAAAGTTGAGGAAAAGCACACAAAGAAAAAACTATGAACATGAACAGAGCATCTTCTACACCAGATGTCACACGGCTCAGTAGACCTCTGGTTTGACCCGCAGCAGGTCCAGTCTCCAGGGTGCCCCCATCATTCTGCTCTTCAGTCACAGGACATGCAGCAGAATCCCATGGCTCCTCTGCAGAAGAACATGTGAGAGCGTCTGCTTGCTCTTCTCTGGCTGGACGTAGGGGAGAGTCTGTTTGCTCTTCTCTGGCTGGACGTAGGGGAGAGTCTGTTTGCTCTTCCCTGGCTGGACGTAGGGGAGAGTCTGTTTGCTCTTCTCTGGCTGGACGTAGGGGAGAGTCTGCTTGCTCTTCTCTGGCTGGACGTAGGGGAGAGTCTGTTTGCTCTTCTCTGGCTGGACGTAGGGGAGAGTCTGCTTGCTCTTCTCTGGCTGGACGTAGGGGAGAGTCTGCTTGCTCTTCTCTGGCTGGACGTAGGGGAGAGTCTGTTTGGTCTTCTCTGGCTGGACGTAGGGGAGAGTCTGTTTGCTCTTCTCTGGCTGGACGTAGGGGAGAGTCTATTTGCTCTTCTCTGGCTGGACGTAGGGGAGAGTCTGCTTGCTCTTCTCTGGCTGGACGTAGGGGAGAGTCTGTTTGCTCTTCTCTGGCTGGACGTAGGGGAGAGTCTGCTTGCTCTTCTCTGGCTGGACGTAGGGGAGAGTCTGTTTGCTCTTCTCTGGCTGGACGTAGGGGAGAGTCTGTTTGCTCTTCTCTGGCTGGATGTAGGAGAGAGTCTGTTTGCTCTTCTTTGGCTGGACGTAGGGGAGTGTCTGTTTGCTCTTCAGAAGTTTGCTGGACCTTCACTTGAAGGCCATGATTTTCCTCTTTCAAACAGCTTTTTAAATCATGAAGATTTCCCAGGATTTCCCACTGAGCACTGCTCCTTTTCTTCTTTTGTGTTCTCACTGCACATAGAAGACTCTGAACTTCACCGTTCAGACTGCCAGTCTTTGTGGGGTCCTGGTCCTTCCTTGATTCAAGGTGGGCCAACTCAGCAGTGAAGGTCTCTGTCTCCTGAGATGCAGTCGAAACTCGTCTCCTCAAACATCCATTTTCTGCCTCTCTCTCCTCACTCTGGGATCTCAGCTGTTCAAGAGTCGTCTTCTTCTCAGTGAGTTCTTCTCTCATTTTGTTCTTCTCTGCCTGGATGGAGTTGAGCTCACACTTGAGGTCACACTTCTCCTTGCAAACCATCTTCACCTCAAGCTGAAGATTGTGGACTTGTGTGTTCAGGTCTCTGATCTGAGTCTGGTTCTCCTCCCTCACAGATTCAAGGTTACCCACCATGGCAGACATGTTCTCTACCAGCTGATATGCAATAATCTTCTCTTGTCCAAGACTAGAAACCTGTCCCCACAAATTCTGGTTTTCTGTCCATCTCTTGTCACACACAGACTGAAGCTGATCAAGTGCACTTTTCTTCTCAGTCAGGTCTTCCTCAAGACATTTCATCTCCACCAGTTCACTCTCCCTCAGACACTGAACGTTGGTCAGCTCTTTTCTGAGCTCATTGTTCTCTCCATCAACCTTCCTCCCCTCACACTGAAGACTGTGGACTGTTGCGTTCAGATCTTCTATCTGAGTCTGGTTCTTGTCCTGGACCGTTTGGAGGTTGGCCACCACAGCAGTGAGGTTCTGGAGCTCCTGGATTGCTCTTTTATTCTCATGTTCAAGAGTAGAAACTTGTTCCCTCAAATTCTGGTTTTCTGCCTGTGTGTTGTCACACAGAGACTGAAGCTGCTCAAGGGCAGCTTTCTTCTCAGTCAGGTCCTCCTGCTCTGTCAGCCTGAGAGATGGAGGAGCAGGATCACATTGACCAGGATCATTCAGTGGATAAATACAGCTCCTACTGAGATCCACCAGATCTCTGAATGCTCCAACGATACAATCCAATGGAGTCATAGCCTTCTGCCCTGGGTTGATCTGAAGATCTTGAGCCAAACTAAATCTCCTGGAACTGTCAAGTCTTTAAAGACCAAAACTGCCCCAGAAATGAGGAGTCTGGATTCTTTTCTAGAATGTGATGGCAATGACAGTCCTGCAGAGTGACATCACTGACATGACTGATGACTTCAGTCACATGACTGATGACTTCAGTCACATGACTGGATGACAGTGTAGATTCCAATGTAGAGGTTGGGGAAATAGTCTCTGAGAATCCAGCTTGAAGCCACGCCCTCTTTGTTCTTCAAAAACCCAAACAGCGACCATCAGTCTCCCTCCAATCCCGTACTTGGTTCAATGTTGCTGTTCCATTTTGCAGCAGTAGGTGTCGCTGTGATACCAGGTTCAGTTCAAGATTCCCAACTCCAGCTCATGTTGTTGACCTCAGTGGCAGGTAAAATGGTGCTTCAGTGGATCATGTGATCAACTCATGTCTGTCCTCACTGCTCCACAGGTCTGTCAAATGTTCTGTAAAATAGTTGGACCCAGCAGAGCTGCTAGATTAGGAGTTGATGGAGTCGCTGCAGATACCAGGGTCCAAAGTCCAGCTTGAACCTGGTTTGTGCAGTTCTTTGTCAAGCTAACAGCCATTCTTGTCACTGCCAAGCTAAAGTGACGTCTGTCAACAAAGGTCAACATACAAAAGGATATTTCTACTGGCAGTTCAAGATTTTGATCAAACTCCTTTTTCAGAGCTGGAACCTTCCTCTTGTGTCAGCTTCCTGTTCCCATCTCTATGGTAACGGTCAGTTTTGACCCACGTCTTCAATCAGCTGTCAAATAAACTAAAACAGTTTTCTATCCTCCAAGTTGTTTCCATCTCTTGGTGACCTTGTCAGGCTTCCTTATCCATGGAAATATTGATTGATTGATTGATTGATTGATTGATTGATTGATTGTGTGTGTTTAGATTCATGTGTGACACTTCTGTGTGTTCTCTGCAGAGATGTTTCCTGCAGTTGAAGCACAATCCATTTGTCCTGCTGTCCTGACTGCTTGGGCAGACCTGACACCTCTTTCTTCTGGAACCAGATCCTGAGTGGGGTTGTGGCTGTGGCTGTTCTGGTTGGTGTTGAGGCAGGGCTGCTGAGGAGGATGCTGTTGCACTCTTGGTGGATGTGGGTCCACGACACAAATGCATTCTATGCAGACACATGATGGTCTTTGTTTGTTGTGTTGTTGTGCAGGTCGATGGGAGAACGAGGCTGATGAGAGTCCCTGAAGCTCCCATGACTGGGAGAGGAGCTGCTGGCAGTGTTGCTGACAGTGCACTTCTGACTTCAGGTTTGGCTCTGACTGTTGCTTTGTCATCTTATTTTGATAACTGGGTCTAAACCAATCCTTATGATTTTATAATTCAGTGAAAAACATTTTTTTCTTTTATTTTGTTGAACTAGAGGTTCCTGACAAAGTCAAATATCCTTGATACAATAAACAAATTGATGTGGTTCTTTGATGCATTTAAATCCTAAAACAGGTCCCACAGGAGGAAGGTTAAATCATGTGACCATCATCATAACAGCTGTTGACCTTGTTTAACTAGTTGGTGGTGCTAAATACCACCAGCTTGCTAACGTTAACTAGCTAACGTAGCCAGCTAGCTAATATTATTTTCTAACTTCAGGCCTAAATTTGGGATTGACTGTTAAAATTGTTCCCCTCACCTTTGTAACACCAGGTTGTGTCTTGATGATGTCACTGTCACTGCCTTTCTGATTCTAAAATATAAATGCATCCAAAATAAAAATGTCAAACTGCCCCTCCATGGAAACATCATATTTAATATACTGCAATATTCTTTTCCAGTGTACTACACTATATTTTTGTTTTATCAGAGAGGCTTTAATGTCTGTCTTTGATCTCTTAACTCTGACTCTGATGTCATTGGTGGTGACTGAATTCTACCACCTGACAGACTGGGAAGGCTCATATTGGCGATGGATCCATGAAGGAATGAAGGTCTTTTTTCAAAGTAACTTGTTATTTTGTTCTTGGTTGTCATGGTGACTCGTGGTATCGGGGCTCCATTGATGATGTCATTTTGTGGTGGTTGTGCACTTGTGACACTCAAGGTGAACACACTCACAGCTGATTGGACCAACTCAGATCAGCTGTTCTGAACCTGATACTCAGAGTTTCCATCTCAGTGTCAACTCAGGAGTGACTGAGGAGAAGAGTTTCAGAACAGCCACAGTTGGGGGACTTCCATCCAGCAGCCATTTTCTATCCCTGTAAGGGAGTGAAGGGATCTGGAGCTGCTGGGTTCAGGTGGATCCAGAACACAAGATGGAGGTCAGTCAGGACCCCAGAAGGAGACCAGCATCTGGAAGGTGAAGATGCTTTAATCTGACACCATCGTGTCAACAGTTCTGAAATCAGAACAAAAATAAACAGTAGTATTTCCACCTCATACTCCTGCATGTATTCAAGTGAACAGGAACACAGATTCATGCTCAACTTCTCCTGTGTGTTCATCCACAGTCACCAAACAACAACCAAACCAGACAAAAGGGGGTTTGCTAGCATGGCGATCAGCTGTAGTTCACCCATCTTATCCAGGTCACATGGCTCAGGGATAGCATGGCCATCTGGTAACAAAAGGGGGCTTGCTAGCTTGGTGTGCTGAGGTAGAATGGCTCTGTTTAAATTGAGTCCATTTACCATTTCTTTCCCGGCTTCCTCTAGCGGTGCTGTCATCCCTTCCTGTGACTGCAGGAGGGAAGGGGTCCCCCTTCAGAATCAGTTTGATGTCATTACTTCCTCTTCAACATTCCTTTAGCAGACCAACTCACTAACTAGCTCAGTGAGGCGGTGTGGCCGAGTGGTCTAAGGTGCTAGCTTAAGGCTCCAGTCTCTGAGGAGGTGTGGGTTCAAATCCCACCACTGCCATCATGTCCCAGGGCTCTGGAGAGGTGTGGCAGGTCTCTCACAGCCTCTCTGTGCTGGAGGTGTTGGCTGCTTTTATCACTCTGGGAAGAAAATGTCCTGAACTTGAGGTGTTCTCCTCATCTTGAACTCTCCAAAACAACAATGTGCAGTAACGCTGAGCTGCCTTCAAGCCAACAACATGGGCACAGTGTACCCAGAGCCACAGGCTCCTCCCAGTATATGCAGCACTGCCAGTGACCTCTGCTTCAGTGTAACGGTGACTCTCCAAACTGAAGCTGATCCAGGACCAGCTCAGGAGGAGCCATGGAGCAGACAGGCTCTCTGATTTAATGCTGCTGTCTGTTGAGAGGAACATCCCAGTTGACTCCAACAAGGCTGCTGATGTCTTCAAACCCAGGACCAGAAGAAGAACCCTCCTCTGAGTCCACAGACCTGAGCACCGCTGCTCTGACTACCAGGTTACCTCCTGGTTATCAGGGTGAAGTCATGGTGAGGTGGTCAGTTGTTCCTGGTGTTTTATTCTAGAGGCCTGGCAGTTAAACACTGAATTAAATCATTTTAATTCTTTACATGAAGTTTCCTGCTGTTTAGCTGGAAATGTTTGACAACTTCCTCCATGCTGGTGCCCCATCACACACAACAGGTGCACTTGTCCTCTTTTCACCTCTGACCCTCAAACATTCCACCAGTGAACGTCCAGAAATTGAAGCATCAACAGTTCAGCAACAATGGATTCTTCAAATCACCTCTGAAATAAGAGATGAATCTTTACCTGCTGAGGCTTCAGAGCCAAATTGTGAACCTTCAACTCTCACATTCCTGTTCTTGTCTCAATCCTGCTCTCCTAAATCAAGACCTGTTTAATAAATGGTAGAGCAGAGAGGAGCAGAGGAAGAGAGCTGGGACCAGAACCAAAGACATCAAGAGGGGACGAGGCTGATTGATACTCTAAATTGACTGTAGGTGTGACTGTGAGAGTGAATGGTTGTCTGTCTCTATGTGTTGGCCCTGTGATGGACTGGTGACCTGTCCAGGATGAACCCCGCCCCTCGACCAATGTCAGCTGTGATAGGCTCCACCCCCCCTATGAACCTTCACAGATAATCAGTGGAGAAATGGAAATTTAGCTGCTATGTTGAATCAGAAAAACCTTTTGAAGTCTACTTTTGGTTCAGTCAGAAAGGAGACTGTTGTTAACTCACAATGGTTTGTGATTCTGGAGGAAGACAAATTTCCTTTTGAAATCCTTTTTAACAGACACACATTCCTAAAGGTAAGGGTTTATTTTGTTCCTTTCTTTGAGCAGAGGATGGTTTTGATCCATCAACCTCTGGGTTCTGGTCCCAGCTCTCTTCCTCTGCTCCTCTCTGCTCTACCATTGACTGAACAGGCCTTGATTTAGGAGACCAGGATTGTGACAAGAACAGGAATTTGAGTTTCAAATGTTTCCCAGTTTGGCTCTGCAGCAGGAGGTCTATTAGAAACAGGGACTGACCTGACACCAGCTCCCTCTGGAACAATGGTTCATTCATTCATCGGTGCCAGGAGGCCTAAAAACACAGGACACCAATTAAATCCAGGACCTTGGAGCCTGAACTGAAACTCCATCACACCGTGGCTCTGCTGGGGCTCCCACAGGTGAGTGAGGCTGAGCTCCAGTCTGCTCTGAGGAGGCAGCAGACATCTGCACCACTCAGAGGTTTGGTTGGTGGCTTTGACAAAATCCCAACAAACTAAAATCCTGTTGAAGCAGGAAGTTCTAGTTGAACTCTCATCCACGTCACATGACCAAGAAAACCTCCTCTTTCATTCAGACCAGAACAGACAAACATAGAAACATTGTTTCAGCTTCTGATCAAACAATAACATGTTCTTGATTGTTTGTCATGTTCTATGAATCAGACTGATGATCTCTGGATGTTCTAGGAGGGGGGTCTGTTTCTGATGAAGCCTGTTTGGTCTGGGGGGGTTAAGATGGTGGGGCTGTTTCAGTTCTAGTGCTGAAGGCTTTCACCATGACAGTCAGACTCTCCTCTGTCCTTCATGGTCCCTCAAATGTGCAGTGTGGACCTCACACACTGAATTTAGCCTGAAAACTCTTCATGAAAAGCAGGAGACTCAGAGTCTTTGTGGTGCTCGGCTGTTAACCGAGAGGCTGGTGGTTTGAGCCCACCCAGGGACGATGAACAGGCTCTACTGGTGCTTAGGAGTCGCTGTGTTAATGATCTGAATGTGGACGGACAGATTGACCCTCCACAGTAGACACCTGTGACAGATCTCTTGATGAGAAGTGTTAAATTTAGTCGTCGTGTGTCATGCAGTGTGGAGGAGGCCTGCTGGCTGTGGGTAAAGTGGGGCTCAGAGTTTGTGGAGTCGGCTCTGGAATGAAGGGGGTCACTGTTTGGTTCTCAGATGCTCCAGCTCAGGTTAGCGAGGTGGTGGAGAAACCAGTGAGAGCTCTGCCAGCTGGAGCCTCTTGGGTCACGGGAGGCTTCACTCCTGGAGGTGGAAATGATGAGGAGTTTTAAAATCTGCTCCTCTTTCACGCTGACTTGTTTTCTTGGGTTCCCTCTTTCATTCATGTGTGATTTTAGTCTCAGCTCTCTAAACCTGAACGGAGCCAGAACCCATTTTAAAAGAGCTGCTCTTTTAAACTCCTGGAGATCAAGAGGATCCTGCCATGTTTGTCCAGGAGACCCACAGCACAACAGTCAGTGAATGGGGATGCAGGCAGGCTTTTAATGGGGGTCATTTGAAGTCCCAAGTCCAGTTGGAGCAGAGGGTGGAGTTTGATTCTCCAGGAGGTTTTTGTTGTTGTTTTTTTACCAGTTTCTTTTGGTTTGGAGGAAATCATTCCAGGTGTTTGAAAGAAGGTGAGAGCAACTTTGGAAAATGTTCAACTTGTGTTTTTAAATGTCTTTGCACCAACAAATGGTGGACAGGACAGCTTTTGAGACATTTTAATGCCACTGTTCAACAGTGAATCTGCTGGTTTCCTGTTTTTAGGAGCTGATGGGAGCTGCACAGAGAAGCTCTTTGAGACAGGAACCATTCAGAGCTCCACCCTGCTTCTTCCAGCAGGATCCACAGATCCACCAACACACCAGCTGTTTGATGTGTGTAGGCTTTTGACCAGGATTCCTGGACAGCACAGCTGGACTCACTCAGCAGCTAACTTGTTAGCACCGACTAGACAGGAGCGCTTCTATGGTTTTACTCAGTGGTTCAATGTTTTTAAGAGATGTCCCATTCAGCCTGTGGGTTTGAGTGATCACTCTTCAGTCTCCTGTTCTGTTTTATTAAAATATTCATTTAAAAGCTCCTGAGAGAGAGGGGGGGGGGAGATAGAGGGAGGGGGGGAGACAGAGAGAGAGAGAGGGAGAGGGGGGGTAGACGGAGAGAGGGGGGAGACAGAGAGAGAGGGAGAGAGGGGGGAGACAGGGAGAGAGGGCGGGAGGGAGGGAGAGAGAGGGGGGAGGGAGAGAGAGGATCAAACTGATCTCAAACTTGACTTCAAAATTCTCTGATTATAATCATTTTTACTCCTTGATAGATTCATCACTACAGTGTCATAGAGGGTCCATTACTATTGCAGTATATTAAAGAATATAAGAACGAGGTTACCATTCATGTAAATATAATATTTCATGTATTGCAGTATATTTTCAAAGATATGACACTTTAATTTTTTTAATAAGAGAGACTTTAATGTGAGACTTTAATGTCTGTCTTTGATCTCTAAACTCTGACTCTGATGTCATTGGTGGTGACTGAACTCTACCCCCTGACAGACTGAAGGCTCCTATTGGTGATGTCATCATAAATACATTAAGGTCTTGTTTCAATGGTATAACATTAAAGCTCATCTTAGTAAAACAATCAAGTTACCTGAACTAAATTCTTGAAAAAATGACTGTCACTGACTTAAATGAATCAAATCTACTTCAAAGTTCCTTCTGTTGTCATAAGTCGGCCATTTTAAGTGTACTTGTAGTTCCAGAACATTCCAAGAGGAGATGATATGAATCATTTTGTTAGATGAACTCAGTTCCTCTGCTTTGATGTTGGTGGACCGAGGGGAGTTTGCCTGAACCTGCTTGGACCTGCTGGCTCCTGCTCAGTCCCTCACTCAGCCTCACTCAGCCTCAGCAGCACCGCTCCACTGAGGCCTGATTCAGGTTCCTAGCAACCAAATAGGAGGAGAGCTGAACCTTCTTGCTGGGAGGCCACAGTGCTGACCACTGCACCATTGTGTCCCCTGAAAATGCCACCATGTTGTTGGGGTTTTCTGTAACAGCAAGCACACATGAACATAGCAGCTTCTTCACAGGGCTGGTGGTGCAATGGATAACGCGTCTGACTACGGATCAGAAGATTCTAGGTTCAACTCCTGGCCAGCTCGCTTTGAACTTTATACTGAGAAGATGAAGTGAGAACCACTGATCAAAGTCACTGAAGTCCTCCCAGGTTTCCTCCTTGTCTGCTGGAAACATGAACACATGAATGATCCTGCTACCTCTCATGTTAAGCTGCACTTGACAGTGACAGCAGGAGAACAAAAATCCCAGTGTGTCATCAACATTTCCTGTCAATCAATGATAGAAGCTGTTGAATTTCAAAATGAGAAAAAATGAACACCAGAGCACTGGAGAGGAGCACAACACTTCTTTGCTTCCTGGCCACTCTCATGTCTGTCTGTCCATCTGGAGTTGGGGGGAGGAGCTTCACATGTTTTTTCTTTTTTTAAAAAGGGAATGTCATGACTTCCTCTGTATGTTAGAATATGAACGACTAAAAATGTTCATCCACAGTTTAAAGTTAGAATTCAATTTAAAGTAAGAAAAATCTTCCCTCTTCAATCCTGTCACTCAGTGTTTCAAACAAATTCTACTGTTCAACAGTTCAAGTGTTTCTAATGAAGCTGAATGTTCTCCTCTACTTTCCTCAATTGTGTTTCTTTAATGTCCTCCTGAGATCAAAGACAGAATTCTAGCTACTGTCAAAGCCCTGATGACATCATCAGGAATTCTGACCTGTCCAGGGTGAACCCTGCCTCTTGAACAATGTCACCTGGGATCGCCCCCCCCCCCCCCCCCCATGACCCTTAAAGGACAAGAATAGAAAGTGGATGGAGGGATGGACTCAACACTGAAATCAGCTGATCTGATCCACATTCTAATGTTTCCTGTCCCTCTTTAGGAGTCAATGAGAATAGTAGTGTATATAATAAGGTATATCCAACCTTGTAGTATCTTTCCAAAGCTTTTAGTATTTCTTCTTGTTTCTACTTGTAGTTTTAGTGTCTGGATCTTTTCTTTTGATGTCCTGCTGTCTGCTCTTTGCTTTTGGAGCTTCCTTCAACAACTACCAGGCCTCCTGGGTACTGTAGGAAACATGGTCAAGTTCTTCTGACTTCTCCAGGAACGTCCTGCTCACATTGGTCTGTCTTCATTTTGACTCCTCCCACTGCCACAGTGACCAGCCTTTATACTCTTGGTGACTGGGGCCCTGGTTGCTGCAGGCCTCAACACCAGCCTGTGGTTGTGAGCAGGGCAGAACAGAACTGACAGTATCTCTCATGGAGGACCTGGGTCAGCGCCTGGTGCCAGCTGGGGCACCGCTTTAACCTGGACCCCTGGAAGATCTTCTCCAGGAACTCGCCTTTTTCAATCGAAACAGCGTGAAACTTCAAGTAAAGAATTAAAATTATTTAATTCACAATGAAGCCTCTGTCAAAAAACAAAGGAACAACTGACTACCTCACCATGATCACCAGGAGGTAACCTGGTAGTCAGAGCAGCAATGCTCAGGTCTGTGGACTCAGAGGAGGATTCTTCTTTTGGTCACAGGTTTGAAGATCTGAGTGGAAGAGAGAGGAGAGGCTGTGAGAGACCTGCCACACCTCTCCAGTGACCTGGGACATGATGGCAGTAGTGGGATTTGAACCCACGCCTCCTCAGAGACTGGAGCTTAAATCCAGCGCCTTAGACCGCTCGGCCACACTACCTCACTGAGCTGTTCTCTGAGTTGGTCTGCTAAAGGCATGTTGAAGAGGAAGTAACATAATGATATCAAACTGATTCTGAAGGGGGACTCCTTCCCTCCACGGTCACAGGAAGTGACAACAGCGCCGCTAGAAGCAGGAAAGAAATGGTAAAAGGACTCAGTTTGTACAGAGCCTTTCTACCTCAGCAGCACTCAAGGAGCTGAACAATGTCCTCTCATTCACACACACTCACACACTGATGCTGAAGGCTGCCATGCAAGGAGCCAACCTACTCATCAGAAGTATTTAGGGGTTCAGTCTCTTACTCAAGGACACTTTGACATGGTCACTGGAGAAAGTGAGGATCAAACCAGCCACCCTTTGGTTGCCAGACGGCCACGCTACTCTTGAGTCATGTGACCTGGATAAGATGGTGAACTACAGCTGATCGCCATGCTAGCAAACCTCTTTTGTTTGGTTTGGTTGTTGTTTAGTGACTGTGGATGAATACACAGGAGAAGTTGAGCATAAATTTGTGTTCCCTGTTCACTTGAATATCTGCAGGAGTGTGAGGTGGAAATACTACTTGGAGGAGAATGAGAGTTCAGTCTCAGCGCTATGACCTGTTCTGACACTAAAACATGTCAGCCACAGAACAAAGATGGCAGTCCTCTGGGAGAGCAGGTACACCACACATACATGAAGAAACCCTACAGGAAACAAATATGTTGCCAGAGACTTTTACTCTGTTTTTGTTGTTTACCAAAGTACAGGATTGGAGGGAGACTGATGGTCGCTGTTTGGGTTTTTGGAAAACAAGGAGGCTGTGGGTTCAAGCTGGATTCTCAGAGACGATTTCCCCAACCTCTACATTGGCATCTACACTGTCATCCAGTCACATGACAGAAGTCATCCAGTCACGTGACTGAAGTCATCCATTCATGTCAGTGATGTCACTTGGCAGGACTCTCATTGCCGTCTCATTCCAGAAAAGAATCCAGACTCCACCTGTGGCTCCATGATAACTGAGGGACCTCTGGTTGGAGGCTGGACGATGATGTTTGGACTGGAAGGAAAACTCCTTGTCCAAATTCCATTGTGTTCAAGTTTAAAGTCCCACAATCAGAAGTAGCTGAATCTGACAGGTGGAGGTTTGGAACTACAAGATGGTGATGTTTTCTTGACTTGATGCTCTGACTGTCAGGGTGGATGTCAGCTTCTTCTGCTGCTGCATCTGAGTGGCTATGATTGGAGGTTTTACCCTCCAAGGTTGTTTGGTTCCAGGGGACATTTTAAAATTCCAGTCCCCAACCTGGGCTGTTCTGAAACTCTTCTCCTGAATCACTCCTGAGCTGCAGCAAGAACAAATACCAGTGCCAACCAGATCAACTTCATGGCTGCTAACAGCCTCAGACACTTGATTTCCATCAATCTGGAGCCAAGAAGGCCCTCACCTGTGGTTCTCCTCCAGGAGGGTCCAGGTTCTGCCATTGGGGCTCCTGGTGCCACTGCCAGAGAGCCTCAGCTGCACACTGCAACATTTCAAAAGGAGATTGACATTCCTTCAAATGTCCTGACATCTGATTCCAATGGTTCTGTTCCATATTTATATTTTAAAATCAATCACACAATGAAAGCTGCCTCAGCTGGTTTAAGAGAGAGAACAAGCTAAGAGATCTGAAACCAGTAAAATATGCTTTTCTGTGTGCAAACTAGTGAGGGGCATGGAAGGATATTTTACCACCAATACAGAACCCAGACTTTAGTCATGTGATGAGATGGCGACTCTGATTATGAAGTTAATGGACAAAATGTGAACTGAAAGAAAACACATTCCTTCAGCAGACTTTGATCCAACATTGAAGTTAGAGTTTGGTGGCTGCTCCATGTTGGAGGAAACCAGGCGATGTTGGGACATCACAGGGAAGCTCCTTTGCCTCCTCTGCTGCCAGTTCAACCACTCACTCCCATCAGTGAAGAGCAGCTTCAACTGGGTTTGGAATTTACCACTGTGGATGCATAGGAATGTGGAGAAAATGTCCTTTGTCAGAAGTGGGATTCGAACCCACGCCTCCAGGAGAGACTGCGACCTGAACGCAGCGCCTTAGACCGCTCGGCCATCCTGACAGACACTGAAAGTTGCAGACTTCAATATCAAATGAATTCATTCACTGACAAAGTAGAATTTTTTTCCACAGGAGCTACTGGCTCCTTAGTTGTTACATTTATTGTTAACATTAAACACACAGTCTGAGTTCATGGCAGTAAGAAATGAACCAGAACATTTGAACCACGTAACATCTCTTGATCAGTTTGTTACATGGGACACATTCCAGACAGGAAGGTCCTTCTGAGACTTGAACTCTGATCACTGGATCCAGAGTCCAGAGGGCTCACCCTTCCACCATGGAACCAAACACAAGGAGGACGTTCCTCTAAATACCACTTGACATCACCTGCAATCAACCTGTTGCTATTTGGAGGTTCATCTTGCTCTTGTTCCAGACTACATTGGCAAAAGGAACAAGAACCACAAGGAAATCATGGAACTCCAGATTGATTCAGGACTTTCTAACTCCATCGTATGACCTGGGAGCAAAGACTGGCCAGGCCTTCCTTAATTTATCAGTTAATTACTGCTTCAACAAACATGCCACTTAATTAAGTCACCAGAATTTCTCTCATTGAAAAACCCACCAGCCTGATTTCTTGACATGACATGAAAAATTCTCCAAGAACCCACAGTTGGGTGGAAAGATACCAGGTTAACCAGGAGGAGTCCTGTTCCTGAACCATGGATGGAACAAAGTCCACTGGAAAACTCAGCAGTTCCTGAGTGCCAGATCCATCCGGGAGCTTGGGTCTCCCCTTGACTGTGGTGATCCATGAGATCAAGGAGGACAGAGGAAAGAAGGATCCTGTTGGAGATCTCCTCCCTTCTTCCTCCACTTCACTACTACTTGGATGTCAGGAATATGAGGTACTTTACTCAAATGAGGTATTAGGAGTTTCCTGTTTGACAAGAAGGAAGTCAGAGGTTCATACCTCACTTGTTGGTGGTGCCCTCAACCTGCTGAGAGCATCACTTAGTTCTCTACAGAGAAACATGGCAGCTCTGCTGAAGGCTGCAGGAAACCTGCTGGAACTGAGACTTGGACTCAGGTCACTGGATTCAAAGTCCAGGGTGCCAACAGCTCCACCAGGGCATCTGTGCTTTACTTACCGTGTAAAAAAGGACCACAGTGGTCGTCTGGTTTTAATTTAACAAACAAATACGGTTGAAAACTTTGAGACAGTGACACAGGGCTCTTATTTGAAGGGCCATGGGATGGGAAATATCCCAGACCTCTGAGATCAGAGCGCTCACTTTGATCTCAGGGTCCTGACTTTGGGGGTTCTTCCTTTGGTCTTCAAATACTTGTGGTTTTTATTGGCAGAACTTTCAACTTGCATGCAAAAAGAGAATCACAGTCAATGTAAACCCAGCAGACAGTGTTTATTTCTAATAAATCAGACAATCGCACAAATGAGAATGAAAGGAAAAAACAATAAAATGTTTAAAATCCTTCTCCACTCTAAAGCTTTTTAAAGTTCATTTGAAGGTTCAAAGGTGGAGGTGAGGAGGTCACCCTGATCCTCCCTGTCGTCACTGCCAGGATTCTTTCTTCTGGTGCTGTGGTTCTTCTGATGAAGGGGGCGTGATGTTTGCTGTCTCAGGCTCCACCAAATGTCCTCTTTAGGACGCCACAATGTGGCCTCTTCACTGCTCCATCTTCCCTGCATCGGAGACACCAGGGTTCCTCCTGGTGCCGACCCCATCGTCCTTCTACCCAATGGTGTGGCCATGGATCCTCAGAGGAGGCTGGGATCCTTCTTCTCATCAGAGCCACAGTTTTTCCTGGAGGGAACAACAGGAGCTTTGTTGTAATGTTTTGCTCGGTGTTTCCTGCTCAGAGCGTCAGGATCTGTGACGCCATCTTGTGGTAGGGGGTCACCATCTTGTTGTGTGGTAGTGGATTCATTGATCTGCTGTTTCAACACATTCAAGTTCATTATCCTACAAGTCAAAGTACATTTGGTGTGGAGTTTTAGTTTCTGGCCTCAATCATAACGTGTGCCTTTCTTCTTCATGAACATTTCTCAGCTTTGTAAGTTTATTCTAGTTTTTCTTCCTCACTTTTCTATTCCATTGTTGTTGAAGATTCTACTGCAGGTTGGAGTTCCCTGTTGACTGAAGCAGAAACAGGAACAACAAGCTGGAGGCTGTCAGAGCTCCAAGTTGGGGGCTGATATTAAAGTAGGAGATGAACACATCCAGGTTAGCATCCCTCTCAGAAGCTGCTACTTTAGCTCTTCAGGATACAGCAGCCTAGCATAGCTTCATCTGGCCAGTTAGTGGCCCACTTTGATGTCTGGGATATCAGGTTCAAGGTTCTTCACAGCTCTGAATGAAGGCTTTCTGAAGTGTTAACCAGTACTCCAGTTGTAAAAAACAATCAGGGGGGATGGTAGATTTTGATGTTTAGGAACAGATCATTTGTGCTGATGACAGCGCATCAGGTGAGAGACCAACAGTGTACCCTTACTCCTCTAAAACAACATGCATGCTATGGATATTACTTGTCTGCTACT
The DNA here is from genome assembly GCF_037954235.1 of Aulostomus chinensis. NCBI lineage: Eukaryota > Metazoa > Chordata > Actinopteri > Syngnathiformes > Aulostomidae > Aulostomus > Aulostomus chinensis. The sequence goes on from NC_141320.1 coordinate 38,101,043, forward strand.
CCTGTCATTGATCTTGACCAAGCCCCCAGGCTGACACTGCTACCACTGCTCCTACATAGTGAGAGTCAAATGCAGAGGACATTTTCCCACCGGGTGCAAGGGCAACTTCATAATCATGCTACCTATAAATCTGGGAATTCTTCTATATTTTGAAACAAAACGTTCTCAAGTCAAGTCCATTTTAATGAAAGTGCAAGAGCAAAAGAATGAAACAAATGTACTGTGGCAGGATGGCGCTACACTCCCCACCATGAGGGGCAGTGTGGCAGACGATAGTGAGTGGTCACCTAGAAATAGACCTGGTCCGACCCTTCTCCGTCCTTTCCACTTCCTCTCCCTCCTTTACGGAGCCGACAGCCGTGCGTGGTGGCGTCTCGCTGGTCAGCAGATCGGTTACAAACAAAGGTACCTCAAAACCTCAAAATAATGCTACAGTGATGTCGGAAGAATTGCTAATGAACTCAAAATGATGCTAACAGTAATGGAGGAAGAGTTGCTAATAAACCTCAAAATAATGCTACAATGATGTTGTAAAAATTACTAATGATCTCAAAATGATGCGACAGTGATGTCGTAAGAATTGCTAATGAACTCAAAATGATGCGAAAAGAAATGTAGTGAAAGTTTCGAATAACCTTAAAGTGATGCTGACAGTCATGTAGTAAGAGTTGCTACGAACCTTAAAATAATGCTACAGTGATGTCGGAAGAATTCCTAATGATCTCAAAATGATGCGACAGTGATGTCATAAGAATTGCTAATGAACTCAAAATTATGCGAACAGTAATGTAGTGATAGTTGCTAATAAACTCAGTGATGCTGACAGTGATGTAGTAAGAGTTGCTTCGAACCTCAAAATAATGCGACAGTGATGTTGGAAACATTGCCAATGATCTCAAAATGATGCGACAGTGATGGAGTGATAGTTGCTATAAACTCAGTGATGCTTTCAGTAATGAAGTGAAAGTTTAGAACAACCTCAAAGTGATGCTGACAGTCATGTACTAAGAGTTGCTACTAACCTCATAACAATGCAACAGTAATGTAGTAAGAGTTGCTACGAACCTCCAAATAATGCGAAAGTGATGTCGGAAGAAATGCTAATGATCTCAAAATGATGTGACAGTGATGTCGTAAGAATTACTAATGAACACAAAATAATGCAACAGTAATGTAGTGATAGTTGCTAATAAACTCAGTGAGGCTTACAGTAATGTAGTAAGTGTTTCGAACAATTTCAAATGATGCTGAAAGTCATGTAGTAAGAGTTGCTACTACCCTCAAAATAATGCTACAGTGATGTCGTAGGAATTGCTAATGAACTACAAATAATGCGAAAGTAATGTCGGAAGAATTCCTAATGATCTCAAAATGATGCGACAGTGATGTCGTAAGAATTGCTAATGAACTCAAAATGATGCTAACAGTAATGTAGTGATAGTTGCTAATGATCTCAAAGTGATGCTGACAGTCGTGTAGTAAGAGTTGCTACTTACCACAAAATAATACTACAGTGATGTTGGAAGAATTGCTAATGAACTCAAAATGATGCGAACAGTAATGTAGTGAAAGTTTCGAATAACCTCAAAGTGATGCTGACAGTCATGTAGTAAGAGTTGCTACTAACCTCAAAATAATGCGACAGTGATGTTGGAAGCATTGCTAATGATCTCAAAATGATGCGACAGTGATGGAGTAAGAATTGCTAATGAACTCAAAATGATGCTAAGAGTAATGTAGTGATAGTTGCTAATGATCTCAAAGTGATGCTAACAGTAATGTAGTGAAAGTTTCGAATAACCTCAAAGTGATGCTGACAGTCATGTAGTAAGAGTTGCTTCGAACCTCAAAATAATGCGACAGTGATTTCAGAAGAATTGCTAATGATCTCAAACTGATGCGACACTGATGGAGTAAGAATTGCTAATGAACTCAAAATAATGCGAACAGTAATGTAGTGATAGTTGCTAATAAACTCAGTGATGCTTACAGTAATGTAGTAAGAGTTTCGAACAACCTCAAAGTGATGTTGACAGTCATGTAGCAAGAGTTGCTACGAACCTCAATTTAATGCTACAGTGATGTCGTAAGAATTGCGAATAAACTCAAAATGATGCTAGCAGTAATGTAGTGATAGTTGCTAATAAACTCAAAGTGATGCTGACAGTCATGTAGTAAGAGTTGCTACGAACCTTAAAATAATGCAACAATAATGTCGTAAGAGTTGCTACGAACCTCAAATAATGCGACAGTGATGTCAGAAGAATTTCTAAAGATCTCAAAATGATGCATAAGTGATTTAGTAAGAATTGCTAATGAACTCAAAATTATGCTAACAGTAATGGAGTGAACGTTTCGAATAACCTCAAAGTGATGCTGACAATCATGTAGTAAGAGTTGCTACGAACCTCAAAATAATGCGACAGTGATGTCGGAAGAATTGCTAATGATCTCAAAATGATGCGACAGTGATGGAGTAAGAATTGCTAATGAACTCAAAAGGGTGCTCACAGTAATGGAGTGAAAGTTTCGAATAAACTCAAAGTAATGCTGACAGTCATGTAGTAAGAGTTGCTACGAACCTCAAAATAATGCAACAGTAATGTAGTCAAAGTTGCTTCGAACCTCAAAATAATGCGACAGTGATTTCAGAAGAATTGCTAATGATCTCAAACTGATGCGACACTGATGGAGTAAGAATTGCTAATGAACTCAAAATAATGCTAACAGTAATGTAGTGATAGTTGCTAATAAACTCAGTGATGCTTACAGTAATGTAGTAAGAGTTTCGAACAACCTCAAAGTGATGTTGACAGTCATGTAGCAAGAGTTGCTACGAACCTCAATTTAATGCTACAGTGATGTCGTAAGAATTGCGAATAAACTCAAAATGATGCTAGCAGTAATGTAGTGATAGTTGCTAATAAACTCAAAGTGATGCTGACAGTCATGTAGTAAGAGTTGCTACGAACCTTAAAATAATGCAACAATAATGTCGTAAGAGTTGCTACGAACCTCAAATAATGCGACAGTGATGTCAGAAGAATTTCTAAAGATCTCAAAATGATGCATAAGTGATTTAGTAAGAATTGCTAATGAACTCAAAATTATGCTAACAGTAATGGAGTGAACGTTTCGAATAACCTCAAAGTGATGCTGACAATCACGTAGTAAGAGTTGCTACGAACCTCAAAATAATGCGACAGTGATGTCGGAAGAATTGCTAATGATCTCAAAATGATGCGACAGTGATGGAGTAAGAATTGCTAATGAACTCAAAAGGGTGCTCACAGTAATGGAGTGAAAGTTTCGAATAAACTCAAAGTAATGCTGACAGTCATGTAGTAAGTGTTGCTACGAACCTCAAAATAATGCAACAGTAATGTAGTCAAAGTTGCTACGAACCTCAAAATATTGCGACAGTGATGTCGGAAGAATTGCCAATGAACTCAAAATGATGCTAACAGTAATGTAGTGATAGTTGCTAATAAACTCAAAGTGATGCTGACAGTCATGTAGTAAGAGTTGCTACAAACATTTAAATAATGCAACAGTAATGTAGTAAGAGTTGCTCCGAACGTCAAAATAATGCGACAGTGATGTCAGAAGAATTGCTAATGATCTCAAAATGATGCGACAGTGATGTCGGAAGAATTGCTAATGAACTGAAAATGATGCTTACAGCAATGTAGTGATAGTTGCTAATAAACTCAGTGATGCTTACAGTAATGTAGTAAGAGTTTCGAACAACCTCAAAGTGATGCTGACAGTCATTAAGTAAGATTTGCTACGAACCTCAAAATGTTGCGACAGTGATGTAGTAAGAATTGCGAATAAACTCAAAATGATGCTAACAGTAATGTAGTGATAGTTGCGAATGAACTCAAAGTGATGGTAACAGTAATGTAGTAAGAGTTGCTACGAACCTTTAAATAATGCAACAGTAATGTAGTAAGAGTTGCTACGAACCTCAAAATAATGTGACAGTGATGTCGGAAGAATTGCTAATGATCTCAAAATGATGCGACAGTGATGTAGTAAGAATTGCTAATGAAGTCAAAATGACGCTAACAGTGATGTACTTAAAGTTGCTAATCAACTCAGTGATGCTTAAAGTAATGCAGTACGTGTTTCGAACAACCTCAAAGTGATGCTGACAATCATGTAGTAAGTGTTGCTACGAACCTCAAAATATTGCGACAGTGATGTCGGAAGAATTGCTAATGAACTCAAAATGATCCTAACAGTAATGTAGTGATAGTTGCTAATTAACTCAGTGATGCTTACGGTAATGTAGTAAGTGTTTGGAACAACCTCAAAGTGATGCTGACAGTCATGTGGTAAGTGTTGCTACTAACCTCAAAATGATGCTCCAGTGATGTAGTGAGAGTTGCTACTAATCTCAAAATGATGCTGACAGTGATGTAATGAGAGGTGCTACTAACCTAAGAAATGATGCTCCAGTGATGTGGTGAGAGTTGCTAAAAACCTCAAAATGATGATTACAGTAATGTATTGAGAGTTGCAACTCACCTAAAAATGATGCTGGAGTGATGTGGTGAGAGTTGCTAAAAACCGCAAGATGATGCAACAGTAATGTCGTGAGAGTTGCTACGATGCTCAAATGATGCTACAGTGATGTAATAAGAATTGCCATTAACCAAACAAATGATGCTACAGTGATGTAGTGAGAGTTGCGACTAACCTCAAAATGATGCTGATAGTGATGTCATGAGAGTTGCTCCGAACCTCAAAATGATGCTGATAGTGATGTCATGAGAGTTGCTACGATCCTCAAAATGATGCGACAGTGATGTGGTGAGAGTTGCTACGAACCTTTAAATGATTCTTCAGTGATGTAGTGAGAGTTCTACGAACCTCAAAATGATGCTCAAGTGATGTAATGAATGTTGCTACTAATTTAAAAATGATGCTAAAGTGATGTAATGAGAGTTGCTACGAACCTAAGAAATGATGCGACAGTGATGTAGTGAGAGTTACTAGGATGCTCAAAATGATGCTGACAGTAATGTAGTGAGAGTTGCTTAAAACCTAAAAATTGACGTTAAAGTCATGGAGTGAGAGTTGCTACGAACCTCAAAATGATGCAGTGATGAAGTAAGAGTTGACACTATCCTCAAATTGATGCTACAGTAATGTAGTAAGAGTTTCTTCTTAACTGAAAATAAAGCTACAGTGATGTAGTGAGAGTTTCTTCTTAACTGAAAATAAAGCTACAGTGATGTAGTGAGAGTTTCTTCTCACATAACAAATGATAATCAAGTGATGTAATGAGAGATGCTACGAACCTAAGAAATGATGCTACAGTGTTGTAGTGAGAGTTGCTACTAATGTCAAAATGATGCGGACAGTGATGTAATGAGATTTGATACAAACCTAAGAAATAATACTCCAGTGATATGGGGAGAGTTGCCAAAAACCTAAAAATGATGGTGACAGTGATGTAGTGAGATTTGCTACGAATCTCAAAATGTTGCTAAAGTGATGCATAAGAGTTGCCACTAACCTAAGAAATGATGCTGCAGTGATGTGGTGAGAGTTGCTACGATGCTCAAAATGATGCTAAAGTGATGTAATGACAGTTGCTACTAACCTAAGAAATGATGCTACAGTGATGTAGTGAGAGTTGCTACTGATCTCAAAATGATGCCACAGTGTTGTAAAGAGAGTTGCGACGAACCTCAAAATTATGCTTACAGTGATGTAGTGAAACTGCGACTAATCTCAAAATGATGCTTGCAGTGATGTCGTGAGAGTTGCTACGAACCTCAAAATGATGCGAACGTGATGTAATGAGAGTTGCTATTAACCTAAGAAATGATGCGACAGTGATGTAATGAGATTTGCTTAAAACCTCAAAATGATGCTACAGTGATGTAGTGAGAGTTACTACGAACCTCAAAATGAATCTGCAGTGATGAAGTAAGAGTTTCTGCTTAACTGAAAATAGAGCTACAGTGATGTAGTGAGAGTTGCTACTCATCTAAAAATTATGCTACAGTCATGTAACAAGAGTTTCTTCTCAAATAAGAAATGATAATCAAGTGATGCAATGAGAGATGCTACTAACCTAAGAAATTATGCTACAGTGATGTAGTGAGAGTTGCTACTAATGTCAAAATGATGCTTACAGTGATGTAATGAGAGTTGCTACTAACCTAAGAAATGATGCGACAGTGATATAGTGAGAGTTGCTAGGATGCTCAAAATGATGCTGACAGTGATGTAGTGAGAGTTGCTACTAAGCTAAGAAACGATGCTAAAATGATGTAATGAGAGTTGCTACAAACCTAAGAAGTGATGCTACAGTGATGTGGTGAGAGTTGATAGTAATTTCAAAATAATGCTAAAGCAGTGTAATGAGAGTTGCTACTTCCCTAAGAAATGATGCGACAGTGATGTGGTGAGAGTTGCTACGAACCGCAAAATGATGCTACAGTGATGTGGTGAGAGTTGATTGTAATTTCAAAATCACGCTTAAGTGATGTAATGAGAGTTGCTACTTTCCTAAGAAATGATGCTACAGTGATGTGGTGAGAGTTGCTACGAACCTCAAAATAATGCTACAGTGATGTGGTGAGAGTTGCGAGGAACCTCAAAATGATGCTACAGTGATGTAGTGAGAGTTGCTACTATCCTCAAAATGATGCTAAAGTGATGTAATGAGAGTTGCTACAAACCTAAGAAGTGATGCTACAGTGATGTGGTGAGAGTTGATAGTAATTTCAAAATAATGCTAAAGCGGTGTAATGAGAGTTGCTACTTCCCTCAGAAATGATGCTACAGTGATGTAGTGAGAGTTGCTACGAACCGCAAAATGATGCTACAGTGATGTAATGAGAGTTGCTAATAACCTCAAATTGATGCTACAGTGATGTAGTGAGAGTTGCTCATGACATCAAAATGATGCGATCAGTCTTGTGAGCTTCATAAAGACCCAGGCCACTATTGGGGGTCATGCATCATTGTGGCTGACCAATGGTCCAACTTCATCAGTCAGTCAGTCAGAGACATTAGCACTTGTCGGCCTGGCCTGCTGCCAAAGACTAACTCTGCTTTAGTTGATTTACCTGTGCAGCCATGTCACGCTCCTCTCGGCCACCTCCACGGTCAGACGCCAGGTTAAACCAGCCAATGGCGTAAGAATCACTCTCAGAATCTGAAGCGCTCGTAGCTGCAGGGTTTTTCCACACAGCTTCTGTTGAGAGACAAAGTCCATCACTTGATTAACTCTCACCAACAGAAATGTGCAGTTTTCCACTCAGGACAGCTGCTGCATGCTGCTGTTTGTAAAAAGAAGGTCCAGTGGATCCGTTCAGTTCTACATTATTCAGCAGAGAGATGTCACCATTGAATAATGACCATATTTCCTAAAATTATAGCTCAACCACAGAGGGACCAGGCTACTAGAATGACCTCTGTTTACTAGAAGTGCTTCTCCTATGGTGGTGAACTCCTCAGCTGTCAGTGGAGTCAAATCTGTCTTAGAGAGGCCAGAGGTTCCCACACTGGTTCCCTCTCATCATGCAGCCCTGACAGCTGTGTGTGCTGTTCCAGCGTGTTGGCACCTCACTGATGAGTTTCAGGGTTGGCCCTCCCATCTGTTGCTGCACCTGAGCCAGCTTCTCCTTGGCTGTAGTGCTGATCTGAAGGATGTGACAGTGTTCCTGGCTTTGTGTCTGATGATGGAAGTGGGGATCTGATCACAGGATTTTCTGACTCCGAGATTCAGACGATGTGCAGTGCAGACTGAGTGGTGAATTTGGAGCTGTCTAGTGGATGCTGTCATGTTTGGTGCTGCGTCGCTCACAAGACACTTGACTTTGTTGGTGATGGCCCAGTCCTCCATCATGCCTCTTTGGACTGGGGCCAAACTGTCAGCAGGGTGACTTTGTGGAAAGTCTTGCACTCCCAACACATTCATTCTCATGAATGCAGTGACAGGTCAGAGCCAAGGGAGCCTCCATGTCCACAGATGTCCACATGGCAGCTGGACTTCCTTTTTCACTCCTTCCCGTTCCTCCTGGTACTTTTTGGCCACCGTTTGTTTGATGGTCTGAAAATGACACCCAGAGTAAATCAATACATTGAAATTAGAGATGAAATAAACTGGAGATATCAACTACTGCTTTAGATCATTTCCACACAAACCTTTCTGGTTGGCAAACATATGAGGCTCAAGGACCTGAACCAGTTCCCTGAACCCTTCCCTCTCAACAGTGCTGAGGGGCTGGCAGTCCTTCAGGATCAAATTCAGCAGAGCCTCATCCAGCATCTGCTTCCTGGAAGCTGGATGGTTCAAGATGAAGGAGAGAAGAAATGAATAGGAATTAATGATCAATGAAGCAACTGTGAGTCAGTTGGAGAGTGGCTGTATACCTGAGTTCATCCTGGTGGATCTGGGACTTCATTCTCATGCCTGGCCCCATCATGCCTCAGCACTGAAGAGGTGCTTTTGTTGAGATGAGACGCTTCTGTCCAACAAATGCGACATTCAACCTGCAGAAAAGAACATGAGTACTCAGCTAAAAGTTCCTTTCTTCATGGTGACTGGTGTTTCTTAGTCTTAGACCACCAGGTTTCCAATGAGGTGTATCGGATACGTTGTTGTGTGCCGCTGAAATCCGTCCAATTCCAGCGTTGTTTCCTCATGAAATATGTTTGCCTTAAAGCTCATTAAAGTGTTGAACCACAATATCATTCACCATAACTTAGTCAACTTCAAGATAACCTACTTCTACATTCCAGTCCCGGCTGCTCCTGTTCTGCTGCAGTCCAGAAAACAACAACCCGATACAATTGGCGCTCCTTCCCACAGCTCCGGCCCGGATCCGCATGGTTCCGCTGACTGACTGTGAGACGCGCTCCCTCCAGAGTGGCACAGCCCGATGGGGGTCCTTATCTGGCACAGGGCGTAAAACAGGTGCGACTGGAAAGCCTGGTTTATTCTGCGTCGAGGGAACGCGTTGCTCTGCAATTCACCGCCAAGCCGCTAGGGGGTGTGGCTTTGTCTTTGTATTGTTTACGGGGCTCTTGTCGGATTCCTTGGTTTTCTTCCGGTCACAGACAACAATTGTTGGCCATTTGTCAGTCTTTGTAGTGCCGTGAAGAGGCGTTGTAGAGGTGGTCGTACTTGAGCACCTCCTCGATAATCCTTTCTTCAGCTTGGTCCATTTTTTCTTGGAGCTTTTACCACAGAAACTTTGAAAATGGCGGTGTTGTGCTGCGACTGAACCGGAAATGACGTTTGGGCAGACCAATCACAGTCCTCGACGTAGACGTCACCACGCGTCGACGCGATGCGTAAGCAGGATTTTTTGGAGGCGCGTGTCAGGCTACAGCGTCTTTAGGGGTCTGCGTCGACGGCGGAGGTACGAATACTACTCGTGATAATAATTATTAATAATAATAATAATAATACTACCCTACTACTACGTAGGGTTCGCGTGGACGGCGTAGGTACGGCGACTACGCGACTCAGAAGCATAAATCAGGCTTTACAGTCGAAAAGGAAGTTAGCATGTCAGGGATGAGACACGCTTATCATCCAACAGGAAGTTAGCATGTCAGGGATGAGACACCCTCATCGTCCAACAGGAAGTTAGTATGTCAGGGATGAGACACCCATATAGTCCAACAGGAAGTTAGCATGTCAGGGATGAGACACCCCCACAGTCCAACAGGTAGTTAGCATGTCAGGGATGAGACACCCTCATAGTCCAACAGGTAGTTAGCATGTCAGGGATGAGACACGCTTTTCGTCCAACAGGAAGTTAGCATGTCAGGGATGAGACACGCTTATCGTCCAACAGGAAGTTAGCATGTCAGGGATGAGACACGCTTATCGTCCAACAGGAAGTTAGCATGTCAGGGATGAGACACCCTGATAGTCCAACAGGAAGTTAGCATGTCAGGGATGAGACACCCTGATAGTCCAACAGGAAGTTAGCATGTCAGGGATGAGACACGCTTATCGTCCAACAGGAAGTTAGCATGTCAGGGATGAGACACGCTTATCGTCCAACAGGAAGTTAGCATGTCAGGGATGAGACACGCTTATCGTCCAACAGGAAGTTAGCATGTCAGGGATGAGACACCCTGATAGTCCAACAGGAAGTTAGCATGTCAGGGATGAGACACCCTGATAGTCCAACAGGAAGTTAGCATGTCAGGGATGAGACACGCTTATCGTCCACCAGGAAGTTAGCATGTCAGGGATGAGACACCCTGATAGTCCAACAGGAAGTTAGCATGTCAGGGATGAGACACTCTCATAGTCCAACAGGTAGTTAGCATGTCAGGGATGAGACACGCTTATCGTCCAACAGGAAGTTAGCATGTCAGGGATGAGACACGCTTATCGTCCAACAGGAAGTTAGCATGTCAGGGATGAGACACGCTTATCGTCCAACAGGAAGTTAGCATGTCAGGGATGAGACACGCTTGTCGTCCAACAGGAAGTTAGCATGTCAGGGATGAGACACCCTGATAGTCCAACAGGAAGTTAGCATGTCAGGGATGAGACACCCTTATCATCCAACAGGAAGTTAGCATCTCCATGGTTCCCTTGACCAGAAGCCAGTGGGATCGTTCCATTCTGACATCTTGATTGACATTTGTCCTTCTCTTAGCTAAATAGCTGGCAATCATTTGAAAAAAAAAAACCTTGATTTACTTTTTGTATTTTGATCTTCAGCTCATTTGCATGCTTTTGTTAAAATTCTCCCCTTTTTGTGTTTATTTTTTTATTTTTATTTTTAATTCTGCTGTTTTTAGCACAAAGTCCTCCTGGTGCCGAAAGACCAGTTCAGCATGGACTACGTTGAACCTTCAGTCCACTGCACCCATGGACGGTTCCCCCCTGACAGGAGGATTCTGGTGAGGATATTAGTGGGACAGCGCTCTTGTTAGAAGGGTTCTGATCCACCTTCCTCCCCCTGTAGCTCCTCCTGTGTCCCCTCAGTGCTCTTGTTAGAACGGTTCTGATCCACCTTCCCTCCCCCTGTAGCTCCTCCTGTGTCCCCTCAGCGCTCTTGTTGGAACGGTTCTGATCCACCTTCCCTCCCCCTGTAGCTCCTCCTGTGTCCCCTCACGTTTCCAAACTCCCTCCCACTGGCTGGTGCTGAAGGAGGGCCAGAGCTCCTCCTACAGGAGCCCATCCTGGCCTCCCCCGCTGCAGCTCCTCCACTGACCTCCCACCAGAGAGATGAGCCCGCTGGTTCAGAGGTGACAGACCACCTCTGGGAGCAGACAACAGAGACCACATCAGGCTGGACTCCGTGCAGGTACGGAGGCTGACGGCTGCTGAGTGAGTGAGTTTACGACGCTCCCACCACTGCTGCTGGATTGATTTAACACATCTGGAATATTTAGATTTATTCTGGGTCAACATCTGCATCTGTTGAAGTCCTCAGTCTCCATGCAGGTGGTGTTGTTCCAGATAAAAGATCTCAATAACAGCATCACTCCAGGTGAAACCATTCCAAAGAAGGCTAAGTGGAGCTGGCATATCAGCCCCCAATGGAAGCCTGCTGCTGCTGCCAAGCTCTCCATGTCATCATGGAAAAGTTGATTGTTCAACTCAATGTTTTTCCCATTGGGAGATTTGTTGTTCCACCATGAAGTCTTTTCTGGTGATGAGTTTGTGTGTTGTAGTAGCATGAAGATATCTTGTTATCATGATCAACTCATCTGGCCTGGTGGAAGAACGCTGCTGTGTTTGGATTCAGACGAGTCAAATCTGAACCAGGGACTTGTAGTTTTATCCTCGGTCTCTGGACTCATAAAATGGAGACCGGCCCAGTTTGACACTTTTGAACTCCTCCATGATGTTCAAATCTCATGACTGAGATTCGTGATTGGAAACATCGGCGGTTAAGGACAGAAAACATGTACCATTGAACATCGCTCTCATCCTTCTACTCAGAACGCTGCGGTGGACTCCACCGTGTCCAGGCTTTGGGCAGATACGTCTTCATCCTCCACCACCACCAGCCGCTCCACCCCACCCACCCTGTGCAGGTCTACATTACCAGGGTCGGATCTGGCAGGGTGGAGGATCTTTGATTCATCTTAGCTTTCCTGATCCGGCTGTTTGAGAAACATTCAAATGGAGATGGTTGTTTGTGTCTTTCAGGCCACGCCAACGCCTCCTTCTGTCCCCACGCTTACGGCTGCCGAAACGTGCCGGTGTCTGAAAACCAGATCATTCTGGATGTGCCGGACCACCAGGTCCTCCTCACCTGCAGGTTCCTGCAGGCAGAGCCCTGTGGTGGTAGGTTTCCTGCTCCTCTGCTGGACTGATACCCTCTCCCTTTCCCCACACGTATCTGCTGTTTCTACTCTGTGCCTCCTTCTCCTCTGTCAGGCCTGGACTTCTTCCTTCTGTCTCTCCAGGATTACGTCCTGGTGGTGCCTGAGAGCAGCTCCAGCTCCAGCTCCCTGAACCAAGAACCACTGGAGAAATCTGACCACTTCATCAGCAACTGTGGCCTCAACAGCTTTCATGTCAAGTCGGTGTCTCCAAGCCTGAGTTGGTCCCTGTTCTGTATCCCTGAATGTTCTAGAGGAACTAAACTGGGCCTGACTGGGACGCTTCTGTCTGCTCAGATTTGGGTTGTGAATGCATTCAGATGTCATTTACAAGCATTGGAACTAAAGACCTGAGCCTCAAGAATATTTAGTTCTTGATTTACTTTCTCTTGCAGGGTTTCATTTTGTGCCAATTTTCTTTTGAAGATCTTTGTTTTTTGTTGTCCTTCCATTTAGCGAGTTTGGCTAATAACCTTTTCCCCACTTAACTAATTTTCCTAAAATGTCTCGCTAACGTTTCCTTTTTCTTTCGTCCCTCCTGTCCTTCGTCTCCATTCTGTCTCAGCTCAGCTGTGTCTCTTGGGCTCTCTTCACCAACGGCGCCCTGCCTTGTGCCTGCCATGAGGTTGGAGCTGAGAGTGACACCTGCGAGTCATTTGGTGGTCGGTGCCGCTGCAGGCCCCACGTGATTGGCCGAGACTTCTCCATGTGGGCCGCGGGTTGCTGGGGATTCCCCACTGCAGACGTGAGTGTCAGATTGGATGAATGATGAGTAATAAGGGCTTTTAATGATGAGTGAGAGGACGGACCAAACCAACCTGTCCAACCATCAGAGGACAGTTTGTTGTTCTCGTTTCAACTCTTACTACATTACTGTCAGCATCATTTTGAGTTCATCAGCAACTATCACTACATTACTGTTAGCATCATTTTGGGATCATTAGCAATTCTTACTACATCACTGTCAGCATCATTTTGAGTTTATTATCAATTCTTACTACATCACTGTTAGCATCATTTTTGAATTCATTAACAATTCTTCCTACATAACTGTAGCATTATTTTGAGGTTTTTAACAGCTCTTACTAAATTACTGTCATCATTTTGAGGTTATTAGCAGCTCTTACTAGATTACTGTTAGCATCATTTTGAGTTCATTAGCAATTATTATTACATCACTGTCATATCATTTTAGATCATTAGCAATTCTTCTGACATCACTATAGCATTATTTTGAGGTTCGGAGCAACTCTTCCTACATGACTGTCAGCATCACTTTGAGGTTATTCGAAACTTTCACTCCGTTACTGTTGGCATCATTTTGAGTTCATTAATGAGTTCATTAGCAATTCTTAAGACATCACTCGCATTATTTTGAGGTTATTAGCAATTCTTAGTACATCACTGTCACATTATTTTGAGTTCATTCGCAGCTCTTACTACATCACTGTCCCATCATTTCAGATCATTAGCCATTCGTACTACATCACTGTCACATTATTTTGAGGTTCACAGTAACTCTTCCTCCATCACGAGCATTACTTTAAGGTTATTAGCAGCTCTTACTAGATTACCGTCAGCATCATTTTGAGGTTATTAGCAGCTCTTACTAGATTACCGTCAGCATCATTTTGAGATCATTAGCAATTCTTCCGACATCACTGTTGCATTATTTTGAGGTTCGTTGCAACTCTTACTACATGACTGTCAGCATCACTTTGAGGTTATTCGAAACGTTCACTCCATTACTGTTAGCATCATTTTGAGATCATTAGCAATTCTTACGACATCACTGTAGCATTATTTTGAGGTTATTAGCAACTCTTCCTACATGACTGTCAGCATCACTTTGAGTTTATTGGCAACTTTCACTACATTACTGTAAAAATCATTTTGAGTTCATTAGCAATTCTTATGGCATCACTGTCGCATCATTTTGAGATCATTAGCAATTCTTCTGACATCACTGTCGCATTGTTTTGAGGTTCGTAGCAACTCTTACTACATTGCTGTTGCTTTATTTTGAGGTTAGGGTTAGGGTTACATTATTATCGCATCATTTTGAGATCATTAGCAATTCTTCCGACATCACTGTCAGCATCATTTTTAGGTTACTCGCAACTTTCACTACATTACTGTTAGCATCATTTTGAACTTAATAGCAATTCTTACGACATAACTGTAGCATCATTTTGAGGTTAGTTTCAACTCTTCCTCCATTACCGTCAGCATCATTTAGAGTTTATTCGCAATTATTTCGAAATAACTGTCGCATTATTTTGGGGTTCGTAGCAACACTTACTACATGACTGTCAGCATCACTTTGAGGTTATTCGAAACTTTCACTCCATTACTGTTTGCATCATTTTGAGTTCATTAGCAATTCTTACTACATCACTGTCGCATCATTTTGAGATCATTAGCAATTCTTCTGACATCACTGTTGCATAATTTTGAGATCATTAGCAATTCTTCTGACATCACTGTCGCATTATTTTGAGGTTATTAGCAACACTTACTACATTACAATCAGCATCATTTTTAGGTTACTCGCAACTCCAACCACATGACTGTCAGCATCGCTTTGAGGTTATTCGAAACGTTCACTCCATTACTGTTAGCATCATTTTGAGTTCATTAGCAATTCTTACTAAATCACTGTCGCATCATTTTGAGATCTTTAGCAATTCTTCTGACATCACTGTTGCATTATTTTGAGGTTCGTAGCCACTCTTACTACATGACTGTCAGCATCACTTTAAGGTTGTTCGAAACACTTACTACATTACTGTAAGCATCACTGACTTGTTTAGCAACTATCACTACATTACTGTTAGCATCATTTTGAGTTCATTAGCAATTCTTACTACATCACTGTCGCATCATTTTGAGATCATTAGCAATTCTTCTGACATCACTGTCGCATTATTTTGAGGTTCGTAGCAACTCTAACTACATTATTGTTGCATTATTTTAAGGTTCGTAGCAACTCTTACTACATTACTGTCAGCATCACTTTGAGTTTATTAGCAATTCTTCCGACATCACTGTTGCATTATTTTGAGGTTCGTAGCAACTCTTACTACATGACTGTCAGCATCACTTTGAGGTTATTCGAAACACTTACTACATTACTGTAAGCATCACTGAGTTGATTAGCAACTATCACTACATTACTGTTAACATCATTTTGAGTTCATTAGGAATTCTTCCGACATGACTGTCGCAATATTTTGAGGTTCGTAGCAACTTTTACTACATTACTGTCGCATTATTATGAGGTTCGTAGCAACTCTTAGGACATGACTGTCAGCATCACTTTGAGGTTATTCGAAACGTTCACTCCATTACTGTTAGCATCATTTTGAGGTTATTCGAAACGTTCACTCCATTACTGTTAGCATCATTTTGAGTTCATTAGCAATTCTTACGAAATCACTGTCGCATCATTTCGAGATCATTAGCAATTCTTCCGACATCACTGTCGCATTATTTTGAGGTTCGTAGCAACTCTTACTACATTACTGTTGCATTATTTAAAGGTTCCTAATAACTCTTACTACATTACTGTCAGCATCACTTTGAGTTTATTAGCAACTATCACTACATTACTGTTAGCATCATTTTGAGTTTATCAGCAATTCATAGACATCACTGTAGCATTAAATTGAGGTTAGTAGCAACTCTAACTACATGACTTTCAGCATCACTTTGAGGTTGTTCGAAACATTTTACTACATTACTGTAAGCATCATCTTGAGTTCATTAGCGATTCTTCCGACATCAATGTCGCAATATTTTGAGGTTCGTAGCAACTTTTACTACATTACTGTCGCATTTTTTTTAGGTTCGTAGCAACTCTTACTACATGACTGTCAGCATCACTTTGAGGTTATTTGAAACGTTCACTCCATGACTGTTACCATCATTTTGAGATCATGAACAATTCTTCTGACATCACTGTCGCATCATTTTGAGATCTTTAGCAATTCTTCTGACATCACTGCCGCATTATTTTGAGGTTCGTAGCAACTCTTGCTACATGACTGTCAACATCACTTTGAGGTTATTCGAAACACTTACTACATTACTGCAAGCATCACTGAGTTTATTAGCAACTATCACTACATTACTGTTAGCATCATTTTGAGTTCATGAGCAATTCTTCTGACATAACTGTCGCTATATGTTGAGGTTCGTAGCAACTTTTTTTACATTACTGTCGCATTTTTTTGAGGTTCGTAGCAACTCTCACGACATGACTGTCAGCATCACTTTGAGGTTATTCGAAAGTTTCACTCCATCACATTTAGCATCATCCTGAGTTCATTAGCAATTTTCCGACATCACTGTCGCAATATTTTGAGGTTGAAGCAACTTTTACTACATTACTGTCGCATTATTTTGAGATTCGTAGCAACTCTTAGTACATGACTGTCAGCATCACTTTGAGGTTTTTCGAAACGTTCACTCCATTACTGTTAGCATCATTTCAGATCATTACCAATTCTTCTGACATCACTGTCGCATCATTTTGAGATCTTTAGCAATTCTTCTGACATCACTGTCGCATTATATTGAGGTTCGTAGCAACTCTTACTACATTATTGTTGCATTATTTTAAGGTTTGTAGCAAATCTTACTACATTACTGTCAGCATCACTTTGAGTTTATTAGCAATTCTTTTGACACCACTGTCGCATTATTTTGAGGTTCGTAGCAACTGTTACTACATGACTGTCAGCATCACTCTGAGGTTATTCGAAACACTTACTACATTACTGTAAGCATCACTGAGTTGATTAGCAACTATCACTACATTACTGTTAGCATCATTTTGAGTTCATTAGTAATTCTTCCGACATGACTGTCGCAATATTTTGAGGTTCGTAGCAACTCTTACTACATTACTGTTGCATCATTTTGAGATCATTAGCAATTCTTCTGACATCACTGTCACATTATTTTGAGGTTCGTAGCAACTCTTACTACATGACTGTCAGCATCACTTTGAGGTTGTTCGAAACACTTACTACATTACTGTAAGCATCACTGAGTTGATTAGCAACTATCACTACATTACTTTTAGCATCATTTTGAGGTTATTCGAAACGTTCACTCCATTACTGTTAGCATCATTTTGAGATCATGAACAATTCTTCTGACATCACTGTCGCATCATTTTGAGATCTTAAGCAGTTCTTCTGACATCACTGTCGCATTATTTTGAGGTTCGTAGCAACTTTTGCTACATGACTGTCAACATCACTTTGAGGTTATTCGAAACACTTACTACATTTTTGCAAGCATCACTGAGTTTATTAGCAACTATCACTACATTACTGTTCGCATCATTTCAGATCATTACCAATTCTTCTGACATCACTGTCGCATCATTTTGAGATCTTTAGCAATTCTTCTGACATCACTGTCGCATTATATTGAGGTCCGTAGCAACTCTTACTACATTACTGTTGCATTATTTTAAGGTTCGTAGCAACTCTTACTACATTACTGTCATCATCACTTTGAGTTTATTAGCAACTATCACTACATTACTGTTAGCATCATTTTGAGTTCATGAGCAATTCTCACGACATCACTGTAGCATTGAATTGAGTTCATTAGCAACTCTTACTAAATGACCGTCAGCATCACTTTGAGGTTGGTCGAAACTCTTACGACTTTACTGTAAGCATCACTGAGTTTCTTAGCAACTATCACTACATTACTGTTAGCATCATCTTGAGTTCATTAGCAATTCTTCCGACATCACTGTCGCAATATTTTGAGGTTCGTAGCAACTTTTACTACATTACTGTCGCATTATTTTGAGGTTCGTAGCAACTTTTACTACATTACTGTCGCATTATTTTGAGGTTCGTAGCAACTGTTATTAAATGACTGTCACCATCACTTTGAGGTTGTTCGAAACTCTAACTACATTACTGGAAGCATCACTGAGTTTATTAGCAACTATCACTACATTACTGTGAGCATCATTTTAAGTTCATTAGCAATTCTTCCGACATCACTGTCGCATCAGTTTGAGGTTCGTAGCAACTGTTACTAAATGACTGTCACCATCACTTTGAGGTTGTTCGAAACTCTAACTACATTACTGTAAGCATCACTGAGTTGATTAGCAACTATCACTACATTACTGTTAGCATCATTTTAAGTTCATTAGCAATTCTTCCGACATCACTGTCGCATCATTTTGAGATCATTAGCAATTCTTCTGAAATCACTGTCGCAATATTTTGAGGTTCGTAGCAACTTTTACTACATTACTGTCGCATTATTTTGAGGTTCGTAGCAACACTTACTACATTACTGTAAGCATCACTTTGAGGTTAATCGAAAGTTTCACTCCATTACTGTTAGCATCATTTTGAGTTCATTAGCAATTCTTACTACATCCCTGTCGCATCATTTTGAGATCATGAGCAATTCTTCCGACATCACTGTCGCAATATTTTGAGGTTCGTAGCAACTCTTACTGCATTACTGTTGCATTATTTTAAGGTTCATAGCAACTCTTACTACATTACTGTCCGCATCACTTTGAGTTTATTAGCAACTGTCACTACATTACTGTTAGCATCATTTTGAGTTGTTGAGCAATTCTTACTAAGTCACTGTCGCATCTTTTTGAGATCTTTAGCAATTCTACTGACATCACTGTCGCATTATTTTGAGGTTCGTAGCAACTCTTACTACATTACTGTCGCATTATTTTGAGGTTTGTAGCAACTCTTACTACATGACTGTCAGCATCACTTTGAGGTTATTCGATGCTTTTCTCCATTACTGTGAGCATCATTTTGAGTTCATTAGCAATTCTTACTACATCACTGTCGCATCATTTTGAGATCTTTTGCAATTCTTCTGACATCACTTTCACATTATTTTGAGGTTCGTAGCAACTCTTACTACATGACTGTCAGCGTCACTTTGAGGTTGTTCGAAACACTTACTACATTACTGTAAGCATCACTGAGTTGATTAGCAACGATCACTACATTACTTTTAGCATCATTTTGAGTTCATTAGCAACTATCACTACATTACTGTTAGCGTCATTTTGAGTTGATTAGCAATTCATAGACATCACTGTAGCATTAAATTGAGGTTAGTAGCAACTCTTACTACATGAGTGTCAGCATCACTTTGAGGTTGTTTGAAACACTTACTACATCACTGTAAGCATCACTGAGTTGATTAGCAACTATCACTACATTACTGTTAGCATCATTTTGAGTTCATTCGCAATTCTTCCGACATCACTGTCGCAATATTTTGAGGTTCGTAGCAACTTTTACTACATTACTGTCGCATTATTTTGAGGTTCGTAGCAACTCTTTGTACATGACTGTCAGCATCACTTTGAGGTTATTCGAAACGTTCACTGCATTACTGTTAGCATCATTTTGATTTCATTAGCAATTCTTACTAAATCACTGTCGCATCATTTTGAGATCATTAGCAATTCTTCTGACATCACCGTCACATTATTTTGAGGTTCGTAGCAACTCTTACTACATTATTGTTGCATTATTTTAAGGTTCATAGCAACTCTTACTACATTACTGTCAGCATTACTTTGAGTTTATTAGCAACTATCACTACATTACTTTTAGCATCATTTTTAGTGTATTAGCAACTATCACTACATTACTGTTAGCGTCATTTTGAGTTTATTAGCAATTCATAGACATCACTGTAGCATTAAATTGAGGTTAGTAGCAAATCTTACTACATGACTGTCAGCATCACTTTGAGGTATTTTGAAACACTTACTACATTACTGTAAGCATCACTGAGTATATTAGCAACTATCACTACATTACTGTTAGCATCATTTTGAGTTCATTAGCAATTCTTCCGACATCACTGTCGCAATATTTTGAGGTTCGTAGCAAAACTTACCACATGACTGTCAGCATCACTTTGAGGTTCTTCGAAACTTTCACTCCATTACTGTTAGCATCATTTTGAGTTCATTAGCAATTCTTACGACATCACTGTCGCATCAGTTTGAGATCATTAACAGTTCTTTTGACATCACTGTCGCATTACTTTGAGGTTCGAAGCAACTCTTACTACATTACTGTCAGCATCACTTTGAGTTCATTCGCAACTATCACTAAATTACTTTTAGCATCATTTTGAGGTTAGAAGCAACTCTTACTACATGACTGTCAGCGTCACTTTGAGGTTGTTCGAAACTCTTACTACATTACTGTAAGCATTACTGAGTTGATTAGCAACTATCACTACATTACTTTTAGCATCATTTTGAGTTTATTTGCAACTATCACTCCATTACTGTTAGCTTCATTTTGAGTTTATTAGCAATTCATAGACATCACTGTAGCATTAAATTGAGGTTAGTAGCAACTCTTACTACATGACTGTCAGCATCACTTTGAGGTTGTTTGAAACACTTACTACATTACTGTAAGCATCACTGAGTTTATTAGCAACTATCACTACATTATTGTTAGCATCATTTTGAGGTTAGAAGCAACTGTTACTACATGACTGACAGCATCACTTTTAGGTTGTTGGAAACACTTACTACATTACTGTAAGCATCACTGAGTTAATTAGCAACTATCACTACATTACTGTTAGCATCATTTTGAGTTCATTAGCAATTCTTCCGACATCACTGTCGCAATAGTTTGAGGTTCGTAGCAACACTTACTACATAACTGACAGCATCACTTTGAGGTTGTTCGAAACATTTACTACATTACTGTAAGCATCACTGACTTGATGAGCAACTATCACTACATTACTGTGAGCATCATTTTGATTTCATTAGCAATTCTTACTAAATCACTGTCGCATCATTTTGAGATCATTAGCAATTCTTCTGACATCACCGTCACATTATTTTGAGGTTCGTAGCAACTCTTACTACATTATTGTTGCATTATTTTAAGGTTCCTAGCAACTCTTACCACATGACTGTCAACATCACTTTGAGTTTATTAGCAACTATCACTACATTACTGTTCGCATCATTTTGAGTTCATGAGCAATTCTCACGACATCACTGTAGCATTGAATTGAGTTCATTGGCAACTCTTAATACATTATTGTTGCATTGTTTTAAGGTTCGTAGCAACTCTTACTACATTACTTTCAGCATCACTTTGAGTTTATTAGCAACTATCATTACATTACTGTTAGCATCATTTTGAGTTAATGAGCAATTCTCACGACATCACTGTAGCATTGACATGAGTTCATTAGCAACTCTTACTAAATGACTGTCAGCATCACTTTGAGGTTATTCAAAACGTTCACTACATTACTGTGAGCATCATTTTGAGTTCATTAGCAATTCTTCTGACATCACTGTCGCATCATTTTGAGATCTTTTGCAATTCTTCTGACATCACTGTCGCAGTATTTTGAGGTTCGTAGCAACTCTTACTACATGACTGTCAGCATCACTTTGAGGTTCTTCGAAACACTTACTACATTACTGAAAGCATTACTGACTTGATTAGCAACTATCACTACATTACTTTTAGCATCATTTTGAGTTCATTAGCAATTCTTCCGACATCACTGTCGCAATATTTTGAGGTTCGTAGCAACTTTTACTACATTACTGTCGCATTATTTTGAGGTTCGTAGCAACTCTTAGTACATGACTGTCAGCATCACTTTGAGGTTGTTCGAAACACTTACTACATTACTGTAAGCATCACTGAGTTGATTAGCAACTATCACTACATTACTGTTCGCATCATTTTGAGTTTATGAACAATTCTCACGACATCACTGTAGCATTGAATTGAGTTCATTAGCAACTCTGACTACATTATTGTTGCATTATTTTAAGGTTCCTAGCAACTCTTACTACATTACTGTCAGCATCACTTTGAGTTTATTAGCAACTATCACTACATTACTGTTAGCATCATTTTGAGTTCATGAGCAATTCTCACGACATCACTGTAGCATTGAATTGAGTTCATTAGCAACTCTTACTACATTACTTTCGTATTATTTTGAGGTTTGTAGCAACACTTACTACATGACTGTCAGCATCACTTTGAGGTTATTCGAAAGTTTCACTCCATTACTGTTAGCATCATTTGAGATCATTGTCAATTCTTCTGACATCACTGTCGCATCATTTTGAGATCTTTAGCAATTCTTCTGACGTCACTGTTGCAATATTTTGAGGTTCGTAGCAACTCTTACTACATTATTCTTGCATTATTTAAAGGTTCATAGCAACTCTTACAACATTACTGGAAGCATCACTGAGTTGATTCACAACTATCACTACATTACTGTAAGCATCATTTTTAGTTCATTAGCAATTCTTACTACATCACTGTCGCATCATTTTGAGAACATTAGCAATTCTTCCGACATCACTGTCGCATTATTTTGAGGTTTGTAGCAACTCTTACTACATGACTGTCAGCATCACTTTGAGGTTGTTCGAAACACTTACTACATTACTGTCAGCATCACTGAGTTGATTAACAACTATCAATACATTACAGTTAGCATCATTTTGAGTTCATTGGCAATTCTTCCGACATCACTGTCGCAACATATTGAGGTTCGTAGCAACACTTATGACATGACTGTCATCATCAGTTTGAGGTGATTCGAAACTATCACTCCATTACTGTTTGCATCATTTTGAGGTTAGAAGCAATTCTTCCGACATCACTGTCGCAATATTTTGAGGTTCGTAGCAACACTTATGACATGACTGTCAGCATCACTTTGAGGTTTTTCGAAAAACTGAATACATTACTGGAAGCATCACTGAGTTGATTTGCAACTATCACTACATTACTGTTAGCATCATTTTAAGTTCATTAGCAATTCTTACTACATCACTGTCGCATCATTTTGAGATCATGAGCAATTCTTCTGACATCCCTGTCGTATTATTTTGAGGTTCGTAGCAACTCTTACTCCATGACTGTCAGCATCAGTTTGAGGTTATTCGAAACACTTACTATATTACTGTAAGCATCACTGAGTTGATTAACAACTATCACTACATTACTTTTAGCATCATTTTGAGTTCATTAGCAATTCTTCCGACATCACTGTTGTAAAAGTTGCTACGAACCTCAAAATATTGCGACATTACTGTCGCATTATTTTGAGGTTCATAGCAACTCTTACTACATGACTGTCAGCATCACTTTGAGTTTATTCGCAACTATCACTGCATTACTGTGAGCATCATTTTGAGTTTATTAGCAATTCTTACGACATCACTGTAGCATTAAATTGAGTTCATTAGCAACTCTTACTACATGACTGTCAGCATCACTTTGAGGTTGTTCGAAACTCTTACTACATTACTGTAAGCGTCACTGAGTTTATTAGCAACTATCACTACATTACTGTTAGCATCATTTTGAGTTCAGAAGCAATTCTTCCGACATCACTGTCGCAATATTTTGAGGTTCGTAGCAACACTTACTACATGACTGTCAGCATCACTTTGAGGTTATTCGAAACTTTCACTACATTACTGTTAGCATCATTTTGAATTCATTAGCAATTCTTACGACATCACTGTCGCATCATTTTGAGATCATTAGCAATTCTTCCGACATCACTGTCGCATTATTTTGAGGTTCGTAGCAACTTTTACTACATTACTGTCAGCATCACTTTGAGTTTATTAGCAACTATCACTAAATTACTGTTAGCATCATTTTGAGTTTATTTGCAATTCTTACGACATCACTGTCGCATTATCTTGAGGTTCGTAGCAACTCTTACTGCATGACTGTCAGCATCACTTTGAGGTTATTCGAAACACTTACTACATTACTGGAAGCATCACTGAGTTGATTGGCAACTATCACTTCATTACTGTTAGCATCATTTTGAGTTCATTAGCAATTCGTCCGAAATCACTGTCGCAATATTTTGAGGTTAGTAGCAACTTTTACTACATTACTGTCGCATTATTTTGAGGTTCGTAGCAACTCTTACTGCATGACTGTCAGCATCACTTTGAGGTTTTTCGAAACTTTCACTCCATTAATGTTAGCATCATTTTGAGTTCATTAGCAATTCTTACTACATCACTGTCGCATCATTTTGAGATCATTAGCAATACTTCTGACATCACTGTCGCGTTATTTTGAGGTTCATAGCAACTCTTACTACATTATTGTTGCATTATTTAAAGGTTCATAGCAACTCTTACTACATTACTGTCAGCATCACTTTGAGTTTATTAGCAACTATCACTACATTACTGTTAGCATCATTTTGAGTTTATGAGCAATTCTTACGACATCACTGTAGCATTAAATTGAGTTCATTAGCAGCTCTTACTACATGACTGTCAGCATCACTTTGAGGTTATTCGAAACTTTCACTCCATTACTGTGAGCATCATTTTGAGTTCATTAGCAATTCTTCCGACATCACTGTCGCATTATTTTGAGGTTCGTAGCAACTCTTACTACATGACTGTCAGCATCACTTTGAGGTTATTCGAAACACTTACTACATTACTGTAAGCATCACTGAGTTGATTAACAACTATCACTACATTACTGTTAGCATCATTTTGAGTTCATTAGCAATTCTTCCCAAATCACTGTCGCAATATTTTGAGGTTCGTAGCAACTTTTACTACATTACTGTCGCATTATTTTTAGGTTCGTAGCAACTCTTACTACATTACTGTCAGCATCACTTTGAGTTTATTAGCAACTATCACTACATTACTGTTAGCATCATTTTGAGTTTATTAGCAATTCTTCCGACATCACTGTAGCATTAAATTGAGTTCATTAGCAATTCTTACGAAATGACTGTCAGCATCACTTTGAAGTATTTCGAAACTCTTACTACATTGCTGTAAGAGTCACTGAGTTTATTAGCAACTATCACTACATTACTGTTAGCATCATTTTGAGTTCATTAGCAATTCTTCCGACATCACTGTCCCAATATTTTGAGGTTGGTAGCAACACTTACTACATGACTGTCAGCATCACTTTGAGGTTTTTCGAAACTTTCACTACATTACTGTTAGCATCATTTAGAATTCATTAGCAATTCTTACGACATCACTGTCGCATCCTTTTGAGATCATTAGCAATTCTTCCGACATCACTGTCGCATTATTTTGAGGTTAGTAGCAACTCTTACTACATGACTGTCAGCATCACTTTGAGGTTGTTTGAAACACTTACTACATTACTGTAAGCATCACTGAGTTGATTAACAACTATCACTACATTACTGTTAGCATCATTTTGAAATCATTACAAATTCTTATGCCACACTGTCACATTGTTTTGAGGTTCCTAGCAACTCTTACTACATTATTGTTGCATCATTTAAAGGTTCATATCAACTCTTACTACATTACTGTCAGCATCACTTTGAGTTTATTAGCAACTATCACTACATTACTGTTCGCATCATTTTGAGTTTATTAGCAATTCTTACGACATCACTGTCGCATTATCTTGAGGTTTGTAGCAACTCTTACTACATGACTGTCAGCTTCACTTTGAGGTTATTCGAAACACTTACTACATTACTGTAAGCATCACTGAGTTGATAGGCAACTATCACTACATTACTGTTAGCATCATTTTGAGTTCAATGGCAATTCTTCCGACATCACTGTCGCAATATTTTAAGGTTCGTAGCAACTCTTACTACATGACTGTCAGCATCACTTTGAGGTTATTCGAAACTTTCACTCCATTACTTTTAGCATCATTTGAGTTCATTAGCAATTCTTACTACATCAGTGTCGCATCATTTTGAGATCATGAGCAATACTTCTGACATCACTGTCACATTATTTTAAGTTTCGTCGCAACTCTTCCTACATTATTGTTGCATTATTTGAAGGTTCATAGCAACTCTTACTACATTACTGTCAGCATCACTTTGAGTTTATTAGCAACTATGACTACATTACTGTTCGCATCATTTTGAGTTTATTAGCAATTCTTACGACATCACTGTAGCATTAAATTGAGTTCATTAGCAATTCTTACTACATGACTGTCAGCATCACTTTGAAGTTGTTCGAAACACTTACTACATGACTATCAGCATCACTCTGAGGTTGTTCGAAACTCTTACTACATTACTGAAAGTATCACTGAGTTTATTAGCAACTCTCACTACATCACTGTAGCATCATTTTGAGGTTTTAAACAACTCTCACCACATCACTGTAGCATCATTTCTTAGGTTCGTAGCAACTCTCATTACATCACTTTAGCATCATTTTGAGATTCGTAGCAACTCTCACTACATGACTTTAGCATCATTTAGAGCATTGTAGCAACTCTCATCACATCACTGTAGCATCATGTCTTAGGTTTGTTGCAGCTCTTATTACAACACTTTCGCATCATTTTGAGATTCGTAGCAACTCTCACTACATCACTGTAGCACCATTTCTTTGGTTTGTAGCAACTCTCATTACATCACTTTGGCATGATTTTGAGCATCGTAGCAACTCTCATCACATCACTGTAGCATCATTTCTTAGGTTCGTAGCAACTCTCATTACATCACTTTAGCATCATTTTGAGAATAGTAGCAACTCTCACCTCATCACTTTCGCATCATTTCTTTGGTTCGTAGCAACTCTCATTCCATCACTGTATCATCATTTCTTATGTTAGTAGCAACTCTCATCACATCACTGTAGTTTTATTTTCTTAGGTTCGTAGCAACTCTCATTACATAATTTTAGCATCATTTTCAGGTTTTAAGCAACTCTCACCACATCACTGGACCATCATTTCTTAGGGAAGGAGCAACTCTCATGAAGTCACTGTCGCATCATTTTGAGGTTCGTAGCAACTCTCATTTCATCACTTTCACATCAGTTTGAAATTAGGAGCAACTCTCATTACATCACTGTAGCATCATTTTGAGGTTCGTAGCAACTCTCATCACATCACTGTAGTATCATTTCTTAAGTTCGTAGCAACTCTCATTAAATCACTTTAGCATCATTTTGAAATTAGTAGCAACTCTCACTACATCACTGTAGCATCATTTCTGAGGTTAGTAGCAACTCTTACGACATCACTGCACCATCATTTTTAGGTTCGTAGCAACTCTCACTACATCACTGTAGCATCATTTTGAGGTTTTAAACAACTCTCACCACATCACTTTAGCATCATTTTGAGATTAGTAGCAACTGTCACCACATCACTGGAACATCATTTTGAGGTTCGTAGCAACTCTCACTACATCACTGTCAGCATCTTTTTTAGGTTCGTAGCAAATATCACCTCATCACTGTGGCATGATTTTGAGTTTGGTTGCAACTCTCACTACATTAATTTCAGCATTATTTTGAGATTCGTAGAAACTCTCACGACATCACTGTAGCACCATTTCTGAGGTTCGTAGCAACTCTCATTACATCACTTTAGCATCATTTTGAGATTCGTTGCAACTCTCACCACATCACTGGAGCATCATTTCTTAGGTTAGTAGCAAACCTTACGACATCACTGTAACATCATTTTGAGGTTTGTCGCAACTCTCACTACATCACTGGAGCATTATTTCTTAGGTTAGTAGCAACTCTCATTACATCACTTTAGCATCATTTTGAGATTCGTTGCAAATGTGATTACATCACATTGGCATTATTTTGAGATTAGTAGCAACTCTCACCTCATCACTTTCGCATCATTTCTTGGGTTCGTAGCAACTCTCATTACATCACTGGAGCATCATTTATTAGGTTTGTAGCAACTCTCATTACATCACTGTAACATCATTTTGAGGTTTTAAGCAACTCTCACCACATCACTGGAGCATCATTTCTTAGGTTAGTAGCAACTTTCATGACATCACTTTAGCATCATTTTGAGCATCGTAGCAACTCTCACCACATCACTGGAGCATCATTTCTTAGGTTAGTAGCAAACCTTACGACATCACTGGACCATCATTTTGAGGTTTGTCGCAACTCTCACTACATCACTGTAGCATCATTTTGAGGTTCGTAGCAACTCTCACTACATCACTGTAGCATCATTTTGAGGTTCTTAGCAACTCTCACTACATCACTGTCAGCATCATTTTGAGGTTAGTCGCAACTCTCACTACATCACTGGAGCATCATTTTGAGGTTAGTCGCTACTCTCACTATAATACTGCCAACATCATTTTAGCATAGTAGCAGCTCTCACCACATCACTGTAGCATAATTTCTTAGGTTAGAAGAAACCCATTATATCACCTCAGTATCATTTTGAGATTAGTAGCAACTCTCACTACATCACTGTAGCATCATTTATTAGGTTAGTAGCGACATTCATTACATTACTTTAGCATCATTTTGAAATTAGTAGTAACTCTCACTACATTACTGTCAGCATCATTTTGAGGTTAGTAGCAACTCTCACTACATGACTGTGTCTTCATTTTGAGGTTAATAGCAACTCTCATTTCATCACTTTCGCATCAGTTTGAAATTAGGAGCAACTCTCATTACATCACTTTCGCATCAGTTTGAAATTAGGAGCAACTCTCATTACATCACTTCAGCATCATTTTGAGGTTAGTCGCAACTGTCACAACATCGCTGTCAGCATCATGTTGAAATTAGTAGCAACTCTCATTACATCACTGTAGCATCATTTTGAGAGGAGTAGAATCTGTCACTACATCACTGCAGCCTTATTATGAGGTAAGCAGAAACTCTGAATACATTACTGTCAGCATCATTTTGAGGTTAGTAGCAACTCTCACTACATTACTGTCAGCATCATTTCTCAGGTTCGTAGCAACTCTCATCACATCACTGTAGTATCATTTCTTAAGTTCGTAGCAACTCTCATTAAATCACTTTAGCATCATTTTGAAATTAGTAGCAACTCTCACTACATCACTGTAGCATCATTTCTGAGGTTAGTAGCAACTCTCATTACATCACTGTAGCATCATTTCTGAGGTTAGTAGCAACTCTTACGACATCACTGCACCATCATTTTTAGGTTCGTAGCAACTCTCATTACATCATTTTAGCATCATTTTCAGGTTTTAAGCAACTCTCACCACATCACTGTAGTATCATTTCTTTGGTTTGTAGCAACTCTCATTACATCACTGTAGCATCATTTCTTTGGTTTGTAGCAACTCTCATTACATCACTTTGGCATGATTTTGAGCATCGTAGCAACTCTCACCACATCACTGTAGCATAATTTCTTAGGTTTGAAGAAACTCTCATTGCATCACTGCAAGCATCATTTTGAGATGAGTAGCAACTCTCACCTCATCACTGTAGCATCATTTCTGAGGTTAGTAGCAACTCTCATTACATCACTGTAGCATCATTTCTGAGGTTAGTAGCAACTCTTCCGACATCACTGCACCATCATTTTGAGGTGAGCAGCAACTCTCACTACATGACTTTAGCATCATTTTGAAGTTCGTAGCAACTCTCACTACATCACTGTATCATCATTTCTTATGTTAGTAGCAACTCTCATCACATCACTGTAGCATCATTTCTTATGTTAGTAGCAACTCTCATCACATCACTGGAGCATCATTTCTTATGTTAGTAGCAACTCTCATCACATCACTGTAGTTTTATTTTCTTAGGTTCGTAGCAACTCTCATTACATCATTTTAGCATCATTTTCAGGTTTTAAGCAACTCTCACCACATCACTGGACCATCATTTCTTAGGTAAGGAGCAACTCCCATGAAGTCACTGTAGCATCTTTTTGAGGTTCGTAGCAACTTTCATTTCATCACTTTCGCATCACTTTGAAATTAGGAGCAACTCTCATTACATCACTTCAGCATCATTTTCAGGTTAGTCGCAACTCTCACTACATTACTGTCAGCATCATTTCTCAGGTTCGTAGCAACTCTCACCACATCACTGTAGTATCATTTCTTAAGTTCGGAGCAACTCTCATTAAATCACTTTAGCATCATTTTGAAATTAGTAGCAACTCTCACTACATCACTGTAGCATCATTTCTGAGGTTAGTAGCAACTCTTACGACATCACTGCACCATCATTTTTAGGTTCGTAGCAACTCTCACTACATCACTGTAGCATCATTTTGAGGTTTTAAACAACTCTCACCACATCACTTTAGCATCATTTTGAGATTAGTAGCAACTGTCACCACATCACTGGAACATCATTTTGAGGTTCGTAGCAACTCTCACTACATCACTGTCAGCATCTTTTTTAGGTTCGTAGCAAATATCACCACATCACTGTGGCATGATTTTGAGTTTCGTTGCAACTCTCACTACATTAATTTTAGCATCATTTTGAGATTCGTAGAAACTCTCACTACATCACTGTAGCACCATTTCTTAGGTTCGTAGCAACTCTCATTACATCACTTTAGCATCATTTTGAGATTCGTTGCAAATGTGATTACATCACTTTGGCATTATTTTGAGATTAGTAGCAACTCTCACCTCATCACTTTCGCATCATTTCTTGGGTTCGTAGCAACTCTCATTACATCACTGGAGCATCATTTATTAGGTTTGTAGCAACTCTCATTACATCACTGTCAGCATCATTTTGAGGTGAGTAGCAACTCTCACTACATGACTGTAACATCATTTTGAGGTTTTAAGCAACTCTCACCACATAACTGGAGCATTATTTCTTAGGTTAGTAGCAACTTTCATTACATCACTTTAGCATCATTTTGAGGTTCGTAGCAACTCTCACCACATCACTGGACCATCATTTTGAGGTTTGTCGCAACTCTCACTACATCACTGTAGCATCATTTTGAGGTTCGTCGCAACTCTCACTACATCACTGTAGCATCATTTTGAGGTTCTTAGCAACTCTCACTACATCACAGTCAGCATCATTTTGAGGTTAGTCGCAACTCTCACTACATCACTGTAGCATCATTTTGAGGTTAGTCGCTACTCTCACTATAATACTGTCAACATCATTTTAGCATAGTAGCAGCTCTCACCACATCACTGTAGCATAATTTCTTAGGTTAGAAGAAACCCATTATATCACCTCAGTATCATTTTGAGATTAGTAGCAACTCTCACTACATCATTGTAGCATCATTTATTAGGTTCGTAGCAACTGTCCTTCCATAACTTTAGCATCGTAATGCAATTAGTAGCAACTCTCACTACATCACTGTAGCATCATTTCTTAGGTTAGTAGCGACATTCATTACATTACTTTAGCATCATTTTGAAATTAGTAGTAACTCTCACTACATTACTGTCAGCATCATTTTGAGGTTAATAGCAACTCTCATTTCATCACTTTCGCATCAGTTTGAAATTAGGAGCAACTCTCATTACATCACTTTCGCATCAGTTTGAAATTAGGAGCAACTCTCATTACATCACTTCAGCATCATTTTGAGGTTAGTCGCAACTGTCACGACATCGCTGTCAGCATCATGTTGAAATTAGTAGCAACTCTCATTACATCACTGTAGCATCATTTTGAGAGGAGTAGAATCTGTCACTACATCACTGCAGCCTTATAATGAGGTAAGCAGAAACTCTGAATACATTACTGTCAGCATCATTTTGAGGTTAGTAGCAACTCTTACGACATCACTGCACCATCATTTTTAGGTTCGTAGCAACTCTCATTACATCATTTTAGCATCATTTTCAGGTTTTAAGCAACTCTCACCACATCACTGGACCATCATTTCTTAGGGAAGGAGCAACTCTCATGAAGTCACTGTCGCATCATTTTGAGGTTCGTAGCAACTCTCATTTCATCACTTTCACATCAGTTTGAAATTAGGAGCAACTCTCATTACATCACTGTAGCATCATTTTGAGGTTCGTAGCAACTCTCATCACATCACTGTAGTATCATTTCTTAAGTTCGTAGCAACTCTCATTAAATCACTTTAGCATCATTTTGAAATTAGTAGCAACTCTCACTACATCACTGTAGCATCATTTCTGAGGTTAGTAGCAACTCTTACGACATCACTGCACCATCATTTTTAGGTTCGTAGCAACTCTCACTACATCACTGTAGCATCATTTTGAGGTTTTAAACAACTCTCACCACATCACTTTAGCATCATTTTGAGATTAGTAGCAACTGTCACCACATCACTGGAACATCATTTTGAGGTTCGTAGCAACTCTCACTACATCACTGTCAGCATCTTTTTTAGGTTCGTAGCAAATATCACCTCATCACTGTGGCATGATTTTGAGTTTGGTTGCAACTCTCACTACATTAATTTCAGCATTATTTTGAGATTCGTAGAAACTCTCACGACATCACTGTAGCACCATTTCTGAGGTTCGTAGCAACTCTCATTACATCACTTTAGCATCATTTTGAGATTCGTTGCAACTCTCACCACATCACTGGAGCATCATTTCTTAGGTTAGTAGCAAACCTTACGACATCACTGTAACATCATTTTGAGGTTTGTCGCAACTCTCACTACATCACTGGAGCATTATTTCTTAGGTTAGTAGCAACTCTCATTACATCACTTTAGCATCATTTTGAGATTCGTTGCAAATGTGATTACATCACATTGGCATTATTTTGAGATTAGTAGCAACTCTCACCTCATCACTTTCGCATCATTTCTTGGGTTCGTAGCAACTCTCATTACATCACTGGAGCATCATTTATTAGGTTTGTAGCAACTCTCATTACATCACTGTAACATCATTTTGAGGTTTTAAGCAACTCTCACCACATCACTGGAGCATCATTTCTTAGGTTAGTAGCAACTTTCATGACATCACTTTAGCATCATTTTGAGCATCGTAGCAACTCTCACCACATCACTGGAGCATCATTTCTTAGGTTAGTAGCAAACCTTACGACATCACTGGACCATCATTTTGAGGTTTGTCGCAACTCTCACTACATCACTGTAGCATCATTTTGAGGTTCGTAGCAACTCTCACTACATCACTGTAGCATCATTTTGAGGTTCTTAGCAACTCTCACTACATCACTGTCAGCATCATTTTGAGGTTAGTCGCAACTCTCACTACATCACTGGAGCATCATTTTGAGGTTAGTCGCTACTCTCACTATAATACTGCCAACATCATTTTAGCATAGTAGCAGCTCTCACCACATCACTGTAGCATAATTTCTTAGGTTAGAAGAAACCCATTATATCACCTCAGTATCATTTTGAGATTAGTAGCAACTCTCACTACATCACTGTAGCATCATTTATTAGGTTAGTAGCGACATTCATTACATTACTTTAGCATCATTTTGAAATTAGTAGTAACTCTCACTACATTACTGTCAGCATCATTTTGAGGTTAGTAGCAACTCTCACTACATGACTGTGTCTTCATTTTGAGGTTAATAGCAACTCTCATTTCATCACTTTCGCATCAGTTTGAAATTAGGAGCAACTCTCATTACATCACTTTCGCATCAGTTTGAAATTAGGAGCAACTCTCATTACATCACTTCAGCATCATTTTGAGGTTAGTCGCAACTGTCACAACATCGCTGTCAGCATCATGTTGAAATTAGTAGCAACTCTCATTACATCACTGTAGCATCATTTTGAGAGGAGTAGAATCTGTCACTACATCACTGCAGCCTTATTATGAGGTAAGCAGAAACTCTGAATACATTACTGTCAGCATCATTTTGAGGTTAGTAGCAACTCTCACTACATTACTGTCAGCATCATTTCTCAGGTTCGTAGCAACTCTCATCACATCACTGTAGTATCATTTCTTAAGTTCGTAGCAACTCTCATTAAATCACTTTAGCATCATTTTGAAATTAGTAGCAACTCTCACTACATCACTGTAGCATCATTTCTGAGGTTAGTAGCAACTCTCATTACATCACTGTAGCATCATTTCTGAGGTTAGTAGCAACTCTTACGACATCACTGCACCATCATTTTTAGGTTCGTAGCAACTCTCATTACATCATTTTAGCATCATTTTCAGGTTTTAAGCAACTCTCACCACATCACTGTAGTATCATTTCTTTGGTTTGTAGCAACTCTCATTACATCACTGTAGCATCATTTCTTTGGTTTGTAGCAACTCTCATTACATCACTTTGGCATGATTTTGAGCATCGTAGCAACTCTCACCACATCACTGTAGCATAATTTCTTAGGTTTGAAGAAACTCTCATTGCATCACTGCAAGCATCATTTTGAGATGAGTAGCAACTCTCACCTCATCACTGTAGCATCATTTCTGAGGTTAGTAGCAACTCTCATTACATCACTGTAGCATCATTTCTGAGGTTAGTAGCAACTCTTCCGACATCACTGCACCATCATTTTGAGGTGAGCAGCAACTTTCACTACATGACTTTAGCATCATTTTGAAGTTCGTAGCAACTCTCACTACATCACTGTATCATCATTTCTTATGTTAGTAGCAACTCTCATCACATCACTGTAGCATCATTTCTTATGTTAGTAGCAACTCTCATCACATCACTGGAGCATCATTTCTTATGTTAGTAGCAACTCTCATCACATCACTGTAGTTTTATTTTCTTAGGTTCGTAGCAACTCTCATTACATCATTTTAGCATCATTTTCAGGTTTTAAGCAACTCTCACCACATCACTGGACCATCATTTCTTAGGTAAGGAGCAACTCCCATGAAGTCACTGTAGCATCTTTTTGAGGTTCGTAGCAACTTTCATTTCATCACTTTCGCATCACTTTGAAATTAGGAGCAACTCTCATTACATCACTTCAGCATCATTTTCAGGTTAGTCGCAACTCTCACTACATTACTGTCAGCATCATTTCTCAGGTTCGTAGCAACTCGCACCACATCACTGTAGTATCATTTCTTAAGTTCGGAGCAACTCTCATTAAATCACTTTAGCATCATTTTGAAATTAGTAGCAACTCTCACTACATCACTGTAGCATCATTTCTGAGGTTAGTAGCAACTCTTACGACATCACTGCACCATCATTTTTAGGTTCGTAGCAACTCTCACTACATCACTGTAGCATCATTTTGAGGTTTTAAACAACTCTCACCACATCACTTTAGCATCATTTTGAGATTAGTAGCAACTGTCACCACATCACTGGAACATCATTTTGAGGTTCGTAGCAACTCTCACTACATCACTGTCAGCATCTTTTTTAGGTTCGTAGCAAATATCACCACATCACTGTGGCATGATTTTGAGTTTCGTTGCAACTCTCACTACATTAATTTTAGCATCATTTTGAGATTCGTAGAAACTCTCACTACATCACTGTAGCACCATTTCTTAGGTTCGTAGCAACTCTCATTACATCACTTTAGCATCATTTTGAGATTCGTTGCAAATGTGATTACATCACTTTGGCATTATTTTGAGATTAGTAGCAACTCTCACCTCATCACTTTCGCATCATTTCTTGGGTTCGTAGCAACTCTCATTACATCACTGGAGCATCATTTATTAGGTTTGTAGCAACTCTCATTACATCACTGTCAGCATCATTTTGAGGTGAGTAGCAACTCTCACTACATGACTGTAACATCATTTTGAGGTTTTAAGCAACTCTCACCACATAACTGGAGCATTATTTCTTAGGTTAGTAGCAACTTTCATTACATCACTTTAGCATCATTTTGAGGTTCGTAGCAACTCTCACCACATCACTGGACCATCATTTTGAGGTTTGTCGCAACTCTCACTACATCACTGTGGCATCATTTTGAGGTTCGTCGCAACTCTCACTACATCACTGTAGCATCATTTTGGGGTTCTTAGCAACTCTCACTACATCACAGTCAGCATCATTTTGAGGTTAGTCGCAACTCTCACTACATCACTGTAGCATCATTTTGAGGTTAGTCGCTACTCTCACTATAATACTGTCAACATCATTTTAGCATAGTAGCAGCTCTCACCACATCACTGTAGCATAATTTCTTAGGTTAGAAGAAACCCATTATATCACCTCAGTATCATTTTGAGATTAGTAGCAACTCTCACTACATCATTGTAGCATCATTTATTAGGTTCGTAGCAACTGTCCTTCCATAACTTTAGCATCGTAATGCAATTAGTAGCAACTCTCACTACATCACTGTAGCATCATTTCTTAGGTTAGTAGCGACATTCATTACATTACTTTAGCATCATTTTGAAATTAGTAGTAACTCTCACTACATTACTGTCAGCATCATTTTGAGGTTAATAGCAACTCTCATTTCATCACTTTCGCATCAGTTTGAAATTAGGAGCAACTCTCATTACATCACTTTCGCATCAGTTTGAAATTAGGAGCAACTCTCATTACATCACTTCAGCATCATTTTGAGGTTAGTCGCAACTGTCACGACATCGCTGTCAGCATCATGTTGAAATTAGTAGCAACTCTCATTACATCACTGTAGCATCATTTTGAGAGGAGTAGAATCTGTCACTACATCACTGCAGCCTTATTATGAGGTAAGCAGAAACTCTGAATACATTACTGTCAGCATCATTTTGAGGTTAGTAGCAACTCTTACGACATCACTGCACCATCATTTTTAGGTTCGTAGCAACTCTCATTACATCATTTTAGCATCATTTTCAGGTTTTAAGCAACTCTCACCACATCACTGTAGCATCATTTCTTTGGTTTGTAGCAACTCTCATTACATCACCTTGGCATGATTTTGAGCATCGTAGCAACTCTCACCACATCACTGTAGCATCATTTCTTAGGTTTGAAGAAACTCTCATTACATCACTGTAGCATAATTTCTTAGGTTTGAAGAAACTCTCATTGCATCACTGTAAGCATCATTTTGAGATGAGTAGCAACTCTCACCACATCACTTTAGCATCATTTTGAAGTTCGTAGCAACTCTCACTACATCACTGTATCATCATTTCTTATGTTAGTAGCAACTCTCATCACATCACTGTAGCATCATTTCTTATGTGAGTAGCAACTCTCATCACATCACTGTAGTTTTATTTTCTTAGGTTTGTAGCAACTCTCATTACATCATTTTAGCATCATTTTCAGGTTTTAAGCAACTCTCACCACATCACTGGACCATCATTTCTTAGGTGAGGAGCAACTCTCATGAAGTCACTGTAGCATCATTTTGAGGTTCGTAGCAACTTTCATTTCATCACTTTCGCATCAGTTTGAAATTAGGAGCAACTCTCATTACATCACTTCAGCATCATTTTGAGGTTAGTCGCAACTCTCACTACATCACTGTTGCATCATTTTGAGGTTTTAAACAACTCTCACCACATCACTTTAGCATCATTTTGAGATTAGTAGCAACTCTCACTACATCACTGTCAGCATCTTTTTTAGGTTCGTAGCAAATATCACCACATCACTGTGGCATGATTTTGAGTTTCGTTGCAACTCTCACTACATTAATTTCAGCATCATTTTGAGATTCGTAGAAACTCTCACTACATCACTGTAGCACCATTTCTTAGGTTCGTAGCAACTCTCATTACATCACTTTAGCATCATTTTGAGATTCGTTGCAAATGTGATTACATCACTTTGGCATTATTTTGAGATTAGTAGCAACTCTCACCTCATCACTTTCGCATCATTTATTAGGTTTGTAGCAACTCTCATGACATCACTGTAACATCATTTTGAGGTTTTAAGCAACTCTCACCACATCACTGGAGCATAATTTCTTAGGTTAGTAGCAAACCTTACGACATCACTGGACCATCATTTTTAGGTTAGTCGCAACTCTCATTACATCACTGTAGCATCATTTCTTAGGTTAGTAGCGACATTCATTACATTACTTTAGCATCATTTTGAAATTAGTAGTAACTCTCACTACATTACTTTCAGCATCATTTTGAGGTTAGTAGCAACTCTCATTACATCATTTTAGCATCATTTTCAGCTTTTAAGCAACTCTCACCACATCACTGGAGCATCATTTCTTAGGTTAGTAGCAACTCTTACGACATTACTGTAGCATCATTTTGAGGTTTTAAACAACTCTCACCACATCACTGTAGCATCATTTCTTTAGTTTGTAGCAACTCTCATTACATCACTTTAGCATGATTTTGAGCATCGTCGCAACTCTCATCACATCACCGTAGCATCATTTCTTAGGTTAGTAGCAACTCTCATTACATCACTTGAGCATCATTTTGAGGTTAGTAGCAACTGTCACCACATCACTGTGGCATCATTTCTTTGATTAGTAGCAACTCTCACCTCATCACTATCGCATCATTTCTTGGGTTCGTAGCAACTCTCATTACATCACTGTAGCATCATTTTTTAGGTTCGTCGCAACTCTCACCACATCACTGTAGCATCATTTCGAGTTTCGTAGCAACTCTCATTACATCACTGTAGCATCATTTCTTAGGTTCGTCGCAACTGTCCTTACATAACTTCAGCATCATTATGAAATTAGTAGCAACTCTCGGAGCGGAAGTTCCAGTCAGAGCCGGAGATGGCCGCTTTAGGAAAGCTTGCTCGATTACGAACTAAACTTTTGCCCCTAAGAAGTATAAAACTGAGAAGTTAAGCCAATTAAAGTCATCGCGGGGTGAGGATGGCGTCTGGTGCAGCCAAAGACAGGAAAACTAGAGCGCTGAAGCCGACGTCTAACAAGCCTGCCGTTGGAGAAAGCAAGCAGCGGCAGCCGGGAGCTACCGCTAAAGCTACTGTGGGAGCCGCAGTCAAGGAAGCAGTCCGTTCGCCGCCGCCTGCTACGACCGCCTGGGCTGAGGAGGACAGGGAGGAGGAGGAGACGGTTGGTCTCGCCACGATCCTGAGAGAACTACGTGACTTCAGGCAAGACAACAAACGTCAGTTGCAGGAAATTAAAGGAGAACTTGATAAAACGAACTCCAGGCTAACTGATGCCGAGGCTAGGATATCGGCTAACGAGGATGGGCTGCAGCAGGTGAACGAGGTGCTCTCCAGCAGAGAATAACGGCTCTGGAGGGCTATGGGAGAAGATCAAACATCCGCATTTACGGCATGAAGGAGGGTTCCGAGCCTCCGGGCCCCATGATTCCGTTTGTTGAGAAACTGCTGCGGGAAAATCTGGGCATCCCTGACGGAAGAGTCTTACAAATACAGAGAGCTCATCGTGCGTTGGCGCCACTGCCCGACAAAGATAGACCACCGAGATCCATAGTGGTCAATTTCCTCAACTTTACGGATAAAGAAGAAGTGGTGAAGCTTGCCTGGCAGAAGAGAGGTTTTGTGTGGCAGAACCAGAAAGTCAATATTGACCATGACTATCCACCTGAAATTCTTGTCAAGAGGAAGGAGTATGCGGAGTCGCGCAGGGTCCTGAAGGAGAATGACATTCGGTTCCAGACATTGTATCCAGCCCGCTTGAAAATCCACCATGCCGACGGGGTGAGGATCTACACTACGGTGGAAGAGGCGACGGCAGACCTGGCGAACCGGGGGCTCCCGGTCAAGGTTTTCAAGGAACCAGCATCACTGTGGGAGAGGATCCAGAGGGGGTCGTGGCAGAAGGCGAGAGGTGGAAGGCAGACCACACGGCAAAGCGGAGCTCCGGGATATAAAGAAAAACTGCAGGCGTTTAGAAGATGCGACGTGGAGTGAAAAGGAGCATCTCTTCTGAATTGGACAGCGAGGAAGGCAAAAAGGAGGTTTTTGCACCGACACAGACGCTAATATGCTATCATGTTTAAAGAGAGATCGAGACTTTTCTTTAGGTTGTCATCGGTATGGAGGGCCCTCTAACACGGTTAGGTTATGGAGGCTATCCCTCGGATGGGAGGCTGGTCGGCTGGGGAAGACCACAGCCGGAACACAAGTTCATCAGGGTGACGTTGTTAGTGTTTGATTGCACTATTGTTAATAATTTTGAGTTTGTTTCTGCTTCCCCAGGTGCTGAGGGGTTTTGGTTTACATGTATGAGGAGAAGGGGTGCCATAAAATGCCTACTGTATATAACATGCAGGGGGATCCAGTCAAAATAATTACTTTCAATGTAAATGGGGTTTTGAATCCTATTAAAAGACATAAAATACAAACAAAGTTGAAAAGGGAGAAGGCGCAGTTTGCTCTGCTTCAAGAGACACATATGAGTCAAGCTGAGCATCTGAAACTTAAAAGGATGGGAGTTCAACACGTGTTCTCGTCAGCTGATGGGACCAGTCATAAAAAAGGAGTTGCAACCCTAATTTCAAGTGCAATCAATTACGAACACATTTCTGAAGTGATGGATGGAGAGGGGAGGTTTGTGAGTAATACAGGCAAGATAGAGGGTACATTGGTGACCATTATAAATGTGTATATACCACCGGGAAGCGATTGGCCCTTATACAGACGTATTCTAGACTTAATGGTGAATTCACAGGGAGTGGTCATTTGTGGGGGAGACTTTAACATAAAATTGTCCAACATGGACTCTTCTGCCACGACGGGTTTGAATAATCCTATTAGTAGGAAGGTGAACGCGCTCATGGGAGAACTGGGATTGATCGATGTGTGGAGAGAGCTGCATCCTGACGACAGAGAGTATACACTTTATAGTTGCCCTCACGCTGCACATGGTTGGACTATTTTTTTATGTTTACAGTCGATGGGTTCAGAGTACGGAGCTGCGATATTGAAACAATAGACTTGTCTGATCATAGCCCAGTTTCTATGTCAATACACCTCGGGAGAAAGAAAAGAGCAAGCCTCTGGCGATTAAATTCATATATATTGAACAAGCCAACAATAGTGGAGAAGATAAAAAAAAGATATTCAAGAATTTATGGAATTAAACAATTCTGAGGAAATATCCCCAGCAATATTATGGGACACTTTAAAGGCAGTGATGAGAGGGAAACTTATATCTTTGACTGCTCATTTGAAAAAAGTTAAACGACAGAAGCTATTGACTTTAGAAGACAAATTAAAACATTTACAGTTGGCGGAGGTGGTACTAATCATACTCTAAAGCAAGAAATAAAAAAAATTCAGGCTGAAATTAATAACATTTACTCCCAGGAAACACAGAAGAATTTTCTTTTCTTAAGGCAAAAGTATTACGAAGCAGGTGGCAAATCAGCCAAGTACCTGGCTTTTCAGGCTCCACAGGCGATGCGGGAGGAATACGAATTATTATGGGATAATGATCACATTAAATATTTGGGTATAAACGTATCAAAGGACCCATCAAAGTTATCCCAGGCAAATTTTGACCCTATATCAATAAAAATTAAATCAGACTTACGCAGGTGGAACTTAATTCCCTTCTTAAGCTTGATTTCGAGAATAAGTGCAATTAAAATGAATGTACTTCCCCGCTTGCTCTACTTATTTAGAAATTTGCCAATAAAAGTGGAGGAGAACCAATTTAGGGAATGGGATAAATTGATCTCGCGCTTTATATGGCAAGGGAAAAAACCGAGAATCAAATTTAGCACTCTTCAGTTGAGAAAAGATAAGGGGCGCTTGGCTCTTCCAAACTTGAGGAAATACTATGATGCTGCACAACTAACGCCCTTACTATACTGGAGCAACGAGGGGTACAGATCTAGCTAAACAAACACCTGGTTGCATATTTGAGTAACTGTTTGCTGTTGTCTGTGGTTTGAGATGTAAA
The DNA here is from genome assembly GCF_037954235.1 of Aulostomus chinensis. NCBI lineage: Eukaryota > Metazoa > Chordata > Actinopteri > Syngnathiformes > Aulostomidae > Aulostomus > Aulostomus chinensis. The sequence goes on from NC_141320.1 coordinate 38,142,961, forward strand.
TAGATTAAACAGTGGTAGAACCACTACTTCCATTGGATGCTGCTGCTCAGATGTGGGGACAGAGATCTTCTACATAACAGGAGCAACTGTGAGAAAAATCTTAAGATTCATTGTTCTAGAGGTAGAATATTAGGAAAATATGGCCGTTGGTGGCTTAAATCAGTCCAACACACACTGTAGCAGTATGAATTCTGATTGGACACACGACTCAACATTTACGGCAACACGAAAGGTCGACAGTTTTTCCTCATTGGTGGCTGGACTTCCTTTTGGCGTCCTGCTGACAACCTTTCATTCAAGGGAGTTGTCTTTAAATCTCATTCATCATAATGGAAAACCAGTGTATTGCAGGAAACAAATGCATTGTGACATTGAATATGATGAGCATAAATGATTAAAAGTAAAGTTAGAGATACATTGAAAGTGATTATATAAAAGATGTAATTATAATTTTTGATTACAAATTAAAAAGAGAATAGAAAATATCTAATAATTTGAAAATCAATTCTAAATTATTTACCACTACAATTCTCTTGGCATCAATTATTTAAATGTTTTGAACTCTATTTATTCTGGTGGAACTCTCTAGGTTCTTCATGACATAGTTCACTCTATGTTTGGGTTCATCCACTGTATAAGCTTCTGCTTGGAATGCCACTGAACTTTTGTCTATTATTGTCAGGACGGCAGAGATGGAGGCAAAGCTCTGAGTAATCATCAATGATCGAACTGAGAAGTTGGTCCTTCCATCAGGAATCCCACCCACTGTGAATGAGCTGCAAACTATTGTGAAGGAGACCTTTCAGTCTTCAGTATTTAGACTTGGAATTTGAAGATTACTTTACTCTCCATAACAGTGGTCAGATTAAACACAAAGACACCATAAAGGTTGTTCACACTGCCCCCCTTGTTCTGAACTTGCTTCCAGTTGAGGAAAGTTTGAACACTTCCTTTGTTCAGCAGTTAACTGACTCTGAGTCTGCATGCTATGCAGAGTCAACTGCAGCTGATGCAGTGTCATCTCCTGGAACATCATCTTCACAGGACACCATTAGCCTGTCAACTGTCAGGGCGAAGTACACCAGAACGTCTTCAACCATGGCCAAAACAGTTCCCCATTCCACAGTTTGCGTACCAAACTGAGATGTACCTTGAAAGAGCCACTGAAGTCTTCAAGAAGGATGGAACACTTCTGACTACCTCGAAGATCAAGTCTGACACAATTGAGAAGCTGGCTGAAACTGTCTATAGATATACAGCCTATCCATCAGGGTCACACATAGGGGATGTTGCTGAAGCACTTGTTAAGAAATATCCTTGTCTCAAGGAACCCGGCTCCTTTGGAGGTTACTGTGGCTGGCAACAAAGCATCAAATATAAGATGGCAAATTATCGCACCAAACTCCGAGGCTATGGTGTTCCTGAGGTGTTGTGCAGTGCACAGAAACGCAAGGCTCCCGCAGACCAGAAGTCTGCAAAAAATGTAAAAAAGCCTCGAAAGGCAGAGGTTAACTACCTCCCTCCTTACCCAGCCGGAGAAGATGAAGAAAGCCAAGGGCAAGAGAGGATTCAGTTGCTTACTGAAGTAAAGAAAAAGGACAATAACGCATTGGTAAAAGAAAAAATGGCCAAAGCATTTGCACACAGAAGAAATGAAATCATCAACCTGTCACCCAGCATAGAGGACATCAAAGCCAGATGGCGGGCTCTATTTGAGCCACCTCAAGTGAGTTACAAGTGCATGCTAATCAGAAATATTCCTTGCCCATCGTGAAGGATTGCACTTGTGGTTCTGCTTTTGGCTCTTGGATACAAAATGTACGTTGCATTACTGTCATCTATTTTCTAAATTACATTTTCAAGATCAAATTTTGAAATGAATAAAATATTTTTTAATGTATTACTTGGAAAAATGTAAATAGTAGAGGAACACTGAAGATTACAGTATGCTAACCAAAACATTTAATTAAAAGGGTCATATTATGTTCCTTTCCCAGTTTAATATTGATGTATTCACGATGCATTCACTAACATTCGCTGAGAAGCCCACTCTTCTGTGATTGGCCAGCTGCTTAGAGTACCGTATTTTCCGCACTATAAGGCGCACCTAAAAGCCCTTAATTTTCTCAAAAACCGACAGTGCGCCTTATTATCTGACGCGTCTTATTTATGGATCAACATTGGTTAATTATAGATACCGTAGTCAGGGGGCGTGGCCGAAGTAACAGTGGTAAAAACAGTACAGGAGAATTCTGGTCTCACACCACTTGTGTGTGTATAAAGACCCCAAAATGGCACCTTTCAAGAGACGCGCTTACGACGCAGAGTTCAAACTCAAGGCTACCAGTCAGCAGCTACCGGTACGCACGGTACCGTGTTGTGAATGCACTGACTTGTTTTGGGAGTGAACAGTGTTGTCAGAACGTTGCTTTGTATTCTATTAATAAAGTTTGACTGACTGACTTAGCTGACTGTTTTGTTGACATTCCCTTGAGCACAGCTCCATCTAGTGGATGCATAACGCATCCCCAGCCACGACAGTCGTTGATATTCTATGCTCTTATAATGCGGTGTGCCCTGTATTTGAAAACAGTTGTAAAACAGGCCATTCATTGAAGGTGCGTCTTATAATCCTTATAGTGCGGAAAATACGGTGCATCGGAAATGTCAAACCTCTTACCTTAACCAGAGTTCAGCAATGTTCCTCCACCCATTTCAGGCTGCTTCCTGCCAGGAACAAAATATGGAGTTGTGGTTACAAATTCTACGAAGCCCCTCATGACGGCAAGTGGAGCCTCAAATCTGAATGGCTCTGTTAATCACAAGAGTACAGAGCAACCATACCAAACTGACAGAGTTGTTCTATCAGTCTCTGTGTTGCAGACCCAAATATGTAAACACGAGCACTGGAAAAGAGAATTTTTCATAATACGACCCGTTTAACTGTATAATCTGACAATTTAACCCAGAAGGTAAACAATCAGAAAACATGGAGGCCATAAATGATGTAAAATGATTATCAATTGTTTTTCTGCTTGCTTTTGAAAAATGTCGTCAGAACAGTATGTATGTTTGTAATATGTGTGGTTTTAAAGCCAATTTCATGATTTGTCTTTCAGATCCAGGAAGAGTGTCACAGAATCACAGTGGTCCACCTTGAACCGAAGTTCATGTCCAAGCTGGATGAATAAAGTCCCCGACTTATGAACCTCTTCCAGTCCAAGGGCGGAAGCATGGGTTTGAGGTTGCAGGCTATCCTACTCCAGGTGTTCTTCAGTGAGTATTACATTTGCTAATATTCTATTTTGGGAATTTTGTGATCTTAAATATCGTTACTTGGATCTATAGGAGGTAATGCTAGCCTGTGATTGTCTGTACAAATGGAGTATGAAGTAATTGCATGCAAGAATGAGTGTTTTTTAGTGTTTCAGTAGACTGGTGCCTGAGACGGATCCTTGACAGGGGCTTGTCTGACAGTAAAATAAACCACTTGGTGTTAAAAACAATGCAGCTTTAACAGCTTTTATGTCAGTGGGTTCTTTTTTAAACCATGGACCTGAATAATGTTTATTTTTGTCATTTCAGGCTCCAAGCAACCCCGACATCAACATGACCAGAGATGTTGTCATTCGATGTTTGATGCTGTACCTCAGGGAGTCTACAGATCAGCTCTTTAAAGAGTAGGATGTTGTAAGTTGAAGTACACGTTGAAATATAAAGAATGTGATCGCTCTCACCTCCCTCTCCTGGTACGTCTTGGAAAGGTCAAATCACAAAATAGTCATAACTATATTTCTCCCACTTATTCTCGGTAAGCTAATGAGTTTTTGTAGTTCTATGTAGTCTTTCAAGTTCAAGTCCTCGGTGTACGTGTGCTAACTTTTTGTTTTCCATCAAGGATGTTTTTAAGCACTACTGCAGAAATAGGAGGTGTTAACTGTTAAGAGCTTTCTATCTCAATCTGATTCCACCAACTGGCAGAATTGAAAAGTTATCAGTAGTTTACTTGTTCTTTTTCCCAAGAAATGCTTTAACTAACAACTGTATTTTATCAGTCTTATTTACTTTTAATAGTTTGTCCCTAAAAACTAGCCAAAGAGCTGCTTTGTGAATACACAGACATTTTTACATAGATTCGGGCAACTTCTTAAATAAGTCATGGAAAGTAGAGTTGAACCAGTTGCTGTGGATGACTTCAAGCTTCAGGAATGAACTTTCAGTGACACATAGAGATTGGTTGTCAGGTGACCAGCCTGTGCTAGCGAAGGTAGAATAAGATATTCATCAGTACAGTGCCTGGCAGAAATGATATAGTAATGGATTGATTTCATTGACAGATATTTACAACTGTAACCATAGTTTCTGGTGTTAGTGAATTGTTTTGATTTGTTGGTGAACTGATTGGATCCTATTCAACTTACCTGGTGTATTTTTTATGCACGTTTTGTAAGTACATTAGCTCAGATTTATTTTATGTAAATAGGGTGCATCACAAGCAACAGCCATGACAAACCGAACTGCTGGAGGCAATTTGTGAGATGGGACCTTCTCCTTTGGCTGGACTGTCTGATATACACAATGCTGTCTCTATGACAGGATGCTGATGGTGACACTGTGTCGCTGGGCCTTGCTGTTAAAAGCCTGAAGATCTACAACCTCAAGACCAATATGTCCGAGGGTCCTGAGGACATCGGTATTGTGGTCGAGGGTGTGAGAGTTCTGACTGATCTGGGTAACTTTCCAAGGGCTTGTTCCCTGCTCGTTGGGTTGGCATTTGCTGTGAATCTTGCCTATCCAAAGGAGCTCAGGTACACGTTTGAAGTATTCCAGAAGCTTCTCCTCGAGCTGGATAGTTCAAAGCTGTCCCCAAAAGTGGACCGCCTCAGGAGTAAGCTACTGGCTTAACAAGAAGGACCATTGCAGGTCAACAAAGCACTCTCACTCTTACTGTCAAAACTGATCAACAAGACTTTGTTCAATGCTGGAGTTTCAGTGAAGGTAGTCATTAAGGTAAAATGTCAAAAAGTTTGAATTTCCGCAGCGTATTTTTTCTTGCAGTGCATAATAACTGTTAATACGTTGTTTTTTGTCTGTGTTGACAATACAAGGTTGTGAATGCTTCTGTGCCATGGGATGGCACTGTCCAAGAGCCCCCCTTTCCAAGGACAGATCCAGTTGTTGTCATTTGTGGTGATGTAGCCTTTTACACGGCTTTTGCATCTTCAGAGACCTGTCACATGACCCTTGTGTAACTGTGACTTTTTGTTGTTCATGCCAACTGCACGACTGAAGAGTTAGGATCTATTATACATTCTGTCTTTCATGTTATTAAAATATGAAAAGAAGTGTCTCAGGGAGTCAATATTCATTGACATCATGCGGCATCACAATGACACAAAGACAACAGAAGTGGTCGTGCCATGTGGGTCATGGAGAGGTTGAGGTGCTTTATAGTCAACTTTTACGTTCATGCTTGTTCAAACATGTACATACGTTTTGTCACAATATTGGGTAAATTGGACACAAAAAAAACCAGTGTCTGCGTGGGTCCTCTCTGGTACTCCAGCTTCCTCCCACAGTCCAAAGACATCAAGAGAGGACGAGGCTGATTGATACTCTAAATTGACTGTAGGTGTGACTGTGAGAGTGAATGGTTGTTCGTCTCTCCATGTCGGCCCTGCCAAGGACTGGTGACCTGTCCAGGGTGAATCCTGCCTCTCACCCGTTGACGCTGGGATAGACTCCAGCCCCCCCACGTGACCCTTAATGTGTAGGAATAAGCAGAAGATGAAAAAAAATTGTGGCAACAAAGTGACATTCAATATTATTGAATAGATTTTAAGTCCTTTGATACAAATTAAAACCCCAAATTACTAAATGAGTTGAGGTAAAGATAAATATGAAGAACAGTGTAAATGTGTTGAATTTAAGTCGCAATGTACTTGAATATGAGTTGATATGACTTCTTTTATTTTAGTGAGTCCAAATCATTTTTATTCAGATATTTAGTCAGCTTATTTCAATTTCACCCAGATAATTAATAAATATAAGTCAATTCCACCTAGATTATCAGTAAATATGAATCAGTTCCCCTGATATTTAGTTAATCTTAAATACTTCAGATACTTAGTAAATATTAATCAGCTCATCTTGTGAGATTGACTAGGATTTACTCAATAATCTTTGGTGATATAAATCATCATTTGGCATGTGATTACTAAATCCAACACATTTTAACTGTTGTTTTTATGAGCATGTACTTATTTTTTTGTTTAAGTTTAGTTCATGTTTTCAATACTTTTTAATTAAAATTGTAGTACTTCAAATCTATTCAATTATTTCACGTGTCACTTTGTTGCCACAATTTTTTGAAGTAACCAGTGGTTATCGGGTAACCAGTGGTTATCAGGTAACCAGTGGTTATCAGGTAACCAGTGGTTATCAGGTAACCAGTGCTCATCCCCTGTTCCCTCACATCAAACCACACCTACTTCATAAACAAGCCTGACCACTGAACTCCTTTCATGTCAACTGCATTTAACAACACAGAGGTGTTTTGTTCAATGCCTACTGGAGGTGAATCTCATCCATGATTGTCCAGACATTTTTTAGGTCTGACAGTTTCAGCATCTGAGGAGGAAGACGACAGCCTGTCTGAAACAGAGGTTTTCAAAGTGAAGTCCTCAGATCAATGAGCTCACTGATCCTGGATCAGATTTGTGTTGAAAGGATAAAAGCAACTGGACTAGCTTGAATGTTTTGAAGAGGCTTCATCATCCATGTACTTCTTATCTTGCAGTAACTGCAGTACTTCAAAAAATTAGGGTTATGAATTGACTTCATTGCAGCTTTGACCTGAGCAGGTGTTCACTCAGGACCGGCTGGTCCAGAGAGGTCCAGGCACCTGGAGCCACTGGATCAGTTTGATCTTTGAGCAGAGCAAAGTAGTTTGACACAGGAAGAAGGTCGTCTGGAGAGAAGAGAGGAAGAGAAATCCGTCTCCCTTCTCCTCAACGGACGAACACAGGAGAGGACGGACATCAGATGGACAGAGAGCAACACTGCTGGACTCTCAGAGCTGGGAGGGGCGTCCAGCTGCAGCAAGGAGACAAACAGGGATGCTGCTTCAGGACATCATCCAGGAGGCTCTCCATGGTGTGGAGCTGGGGTCTCAGACTGGAAGCTCTGGCTGCTGAGTTGTCCAACCAGCCGTCACATCACCTCCTGAGCTCTCAGCCTCCTCTTGACCAGGTTCTGGATGCTGACTCAGCAGGAGACAGGAAAGGAATCAATGTTGAAGGAATTTCAAAGCGTCCATCAACCTGCAGGACAAACTCCTTCACTGTGTGGGAGGTTCAGAGTCCCTGGTTTGATTGCAGCTTTCACCTGAGCAGGTGTTCATCCACATCTCAGTAACAGGGGACACTTTATCACAGCAGTGGACAAACATCAGCATTCATCACCCAGCAGCTCCTCTGATCAACAGAACAAGTTCAAGTATTCTGAGAAGGAGGGCATGGATCCCTCTACCTCTCACATGCTAAGCTAGCACTCTACCATTGGAGCTCAGTCCCTGCTAATGAGCAGCAGATGATGGAGGTTGACCTTCATGCAGGGTTGGATGACCTTCGCCAGTTGGAGCTTCTCTGGTTGACCAACATGTGGAATCTCTGTCAATACTCCAGTGGTGTTTAAGTGGTGACAATATGGGTTAGTGACTGGGAGTGTGTGTGTGTGTGTGTGTGTGTGTGTGTGTGTGTGTGTGTGTGTGTGTGTGTGTGTGTGTGTGTGTTTGTTTATATGCAAATCTTTCCATGGAACAACGGTTTTTATTTGAAGCAAGAGCCTCCAGATCAAAGTCAGAATTGATGATGATGTCATCAGGGCTTTGATTGTTTATTTATTTGTACCTAGAATTCTGTCTTTGATCTCAGGAGGACATGAAAGAAACCCAACTTTAAAAAGTATATGAGAGCATTCAGCTTGGTTAGAAAACATTTTGACTGTTGAACAGTAGAATTTGTTAGAAACAGTTTACAACACTCAGAATTAAATTGAAGACAAAAACCTTCCACACTTAAATCCTGTCTCTAACTTCAAACTGGGGATGAACATTTTTATAATCAATCTGTCTCTATGTGATGGCCCTGCCATGGACTGGTGACCTGTCCAGGATAAACCCCGCCCCTCACCTGAGGACTGCTGGGATAGGCTCCACCCCCACGAACCATTGCAGATCATCAATAGCCAAAGCTACTAAGGAGGATTACAGTTTGTCCTTGCAGGAGTCAGTGACTTAATAGAGTCTAACTAAGGGTTGGACCTGAATGAGACAGTCACCCTTCAACATGGGGCCATGGCAGAGTGAACCAAGAACACTACAATGGGGGTGAGAGTGGAGCCATGATGGATTCACAGTTCATCACCTCCACCATCATGTGGACCACCTGATCACCTCTCCCTCAACCTCTAAATAACTCATTCCCTGACCGGGAATCGAACCCCGGCCGCGGCGGTGAAAGCGCCAAATCCTAGCCACTAGACCATCAGGGACCACATTGAGCTCTCCAACAACAGAGACTATAGACAATGACTCAAGAACACAGGACTCTGTTGTCTCAGCTTGAGATGCAGAGGGTCCACCAAGACCACCAGACACCTCAGCCCCCTAAAGACAGTCCACCCTCAGGATCCTGCCCCCCTCTGCTCCAACTCAGCCCTCCATTCATAACGTGACTTTCGCTACGTCCGAACTGCCAAGTACCAACCTACGTCCTCCTGCTACGACCTAAACATGGCGGCACCACTCAGACACCCTAGAAGATTGGTGATGAAGCACGACCTCTGCTGGCAGAGCACAGACACCGCAATTAGGTAGACAGCACCAACGAAAGCCCCACCTGCTGGCCTGACTGTGGTACTGCACTCCACTCTGAACAAACCTTTCACTCATTCTCTATCATTAAGCACGTTAACGCACCTGTACAGGTGTGTTCACATTATATACATATTATATATTTATGCTTGGCCGTTTTTGATGAACTTGGGCGGTACTCTGGTGCAGGGATGAGGTCATGGAGCTGATCTGGGAGCAGTCCTGATGTTAAATGCTGTGATGAAGGACAGTGTGGAGGAAAAATGAGTCAAATTTAAATTGTCAACAGTTCAACATTGTTGGCAGGACTCCAACCTGAGCAGGGAGACCCCAATGGATTTCTAGTCCATCGCCTTCACCACTCGGCCACAACGACCACATTCACACACTTTTGTAGGAGACTGAAATTAGACAATGAAAGTTCATGTCAGCACAGTCAAATATTTTTTTGTCCTCACTCAAAGACAAACTATTTGTGTGTGTGTGTGTGTGTGTGTGTGTGTGTGTGTGTGTCCCAGCTGCAGCAGTCAGTTCAGGTTCCTTCAGTGTGACTGAGGGAGGTTTCTGTCCGATGGTTTCTCCCAGTGTGAACACAGCCTGACTGCTGATGCTGTGCCGACTCTGACAGTGGTTCAGTTTTTCTCAGTGGCTTTGTTGCTGCTCTCAGATCAGAATGAAAGTTCTCTCAACTCTGAATTCAGCCTCCACAACATGGAGTCACTTGTTTCTCCTTCCTTTGATCAAATAGCGAACGCTTTTGGACGAGGAGGGAGGAAACCACGGCGTTTCACTGCTTTACATTTAGAATCTCACGCCAAGCCGGAGAAGCAGGTCCGAATCAGTCACGTGGTCACTGCCAGCTGGAGAGGCTTTGGACGTCACCACATACGTCATCAATACGCGCTTCACAAAACGAGAAGAAGACGCGGGAAGCTTTGAACACAACAAGGAAAGAAGGAGAAGTCCGTGAAGCCCCGGCCTCGGTCTTTGTCTCCTGAAGGCTGAGTGGCGCCGGTAGAACCTCAACATGTGCGCCGCGCAGCTGCTGCGGGTGTCGGTCCAGGAGCGGATCCTCGCCGCCGCTGAAGACTTCCTGCTGCAGCTGGGAGAAGGAGACTCAGCGGCTGGAGTCCCGGTGCTGAGAGCGCTGCTCACCGAGCGGCTGGCGGCGGCCGCGGAGCAGATCATGGCTCTGCTGGAGGAAACCGTGGCGGAGTACGAGCGAGTCCATCCATCCATCCATCCATCCATTGTCTTCCTCTTATTCCTGTTAAGGGTCATGGGGTGGGTGGAGCCTATCCCAGCGTCTACAGGTGAGAGGCGGGGTTCACCCTGGACAGGTCACCTGTCCATCACAGGGCCAACACACAGAGACAGACAACCATTCACTCTCACAGTCACACCTACAGTCAATTTAGAGTATCAATCAGGCTCGTCCCCTCTTGATGTCTTTGGACTGTGGAGGAAGCTGGAGTACCAGAGAGAACCCACACAGGAACAGGAGAACATGGAGACTCACACAGAAAGATCCTGTGCTCCAGCCAGGACTCGAACCCAGAACCTTCTTGCTGTGAGGTATTTTTATCTCACAAGTGGAAAAATGTAGAATCTTCATGTCATTACATGTCGTTCTCCATTGGGTCACTAGGGGGCAGCACCTACCTGCATCACCAATATGAGCCTTCAGTCTGTCAGGGGGTAGAATTCAGTCACCACCAATGACATCAGAGTCAGAGTTTAGACATCAAAGACAGACATTAAAGCCTCTCTGATAAAACAAAAATATCCTGCAATATTTTTTTCCAAAGTGAGACCCTCTTTATTCTCTAGTTTAATCTGCTGCAATAATAATGAGCATCTTTGTCAGTCTACTGATGAATGTCAGATATCTTTGATGACCAAACCTGGACGTTTGTCTCAGTTTGACTGGAAGTCTCATTCATTCATTTCTCCTCCATGATTTCCTGCAATGATTTCCTGGTTCTGCTCCATTCAGGTTCAGAGAGCTGAGATTAAAATCACTCAGGAATAAAAGAGGAGACACCAACAAGTCAGCATGGAAGAGGAGCAGCTTTTCAAACTGGTCACCCTGGCTGCTGGTCTGGGCCTCCCTTTGCCTCGGTGCTCCTTGAACCAGTGAAGGTCCTGGTCCAGTCTTCTCCACTGAGTCCTCGTCAACAGGGAGCACCTCCCCACCAGAGAGGTGCAGGGCAAAGGAAAGGAAAACTCCAACCAGAATGAACGCTGCACTAAAAACTGCCCTCCATTTCTTGAGGGGAACGTTGGGTCTTCCTCAGGCAAACGGCAGTCAGCAGTGGCTCAACATCTGAACTGAGCCCAGACCTGGTCAGCTGATCATTCACCAGCTCAGCCCCTCCCACTCATGACGAAGACCTTGAAAACCCCAACATCACCTCCTCCACCTCAGTCTGGCGTGTGTGGATGGAGGGCTGTGATGTCAGCGGCGATGACATCACTGACACAAACACACTGATCTCTGACTGGTTTGGTCTGAGTGGGATTCAGTGACATCACACCACCTGCACCAGATGAAGGGGCGGGGCATCCAGGAGCTGTGACATCACTGGTGACTCTTGTTGGGCCGCCTTCTTGGCCAAAGTGGAGGAGAACAGGACCCAAATACAGACGGGGGAGAGGAGCGTTCAACAAAAGGAGGCTTGAATGATGAAAAGACAAAGAACAACAAAGGAACTCAAAGCACCAACAGAGGAGAAAAGACAAAGTAGCAAACAAAAGCCAAACTTCCACTGGAAACTTGGAGGAGCTGGAACAGGAGGGGGAGAACATGAGGCTGAGAACCCTGGAGAATGAGAGGTGGACAAATCCACCAGCGCAGCATCAGGAGAGCAAAGAAACCAGAAGGAGCTTTGAGGAGCTGCTCATCCACCCAGATGGAGAAGCAGCCATCTTGCTCTTCTGACGCCGACCGGCAGAAGGAACAGAGGAGGTGAGGGGCCTCACGTTGTCATGGCAACATGGAAACATTCCACTCTATCAGTGGTGCCTCCATCAGACGCACTTTGTCTTTGTGAAGATCAAAGTGAAAGGAAATAATAAAATAAAACAGTGAAGGCTGCATGAACCGAGTGACACACTTGAGGATGACATCAGCGAAATGTGTGATGTCACACTGCTGAGTCGTGAGGTCACCACCAGAGAACAAATGAGTGATGAGATGCTGATTATTGACTCTCTACTTTAAATGATCTCACTCTCTTCCAGCTGGAAGAAGTTTGAGGATGAATGAAGTCAAGAAATGGAAAAATGTAGAACGTTCACGTCATTACATGTTGTTCTCCATTGGGTCACTAGGGGGCAGCACCTACCTGCAACTCCTGTGAGCCCTCAGTCTCACCTCATTTTCAGGCTCCAACTAAAATGAAGCTTCAACTCTTCTGAATCCTCTCCACCTGCCAGGTCTGTTTGAAACTTCCAGGTTTGATCAACATCCCAGTCTGAACACATCTACAGGTCAGCAGTGACCACAGCGCCACCAACTGGCATCTGGAGAAATCAACTCCAGATGTTCCCAGACGGGGAAAACCTGCTCTTCCTGGCTGGTTCACCTCTGGAAACGAAGCTCCAATTAATGCGCGAACCAGAGGGAGGAAACCACGGCATTTCACGGGTTTAGATTTAGACCCTCAGGCCAAGCCGGAGAAGCAGGTCCTGAATCAGTCACGTGGTCACTGCCGGCTGGTGAGGCTTCGGACGTCACCACATACGTCATCAATACGCGCTTCTGAAAAAGAAATCCTTGATTCCTCGACTCATCACTACTGCTGCTACCAGGTTTGTGAGTTCAGCAAAACTTAGCGGGTCTGGAGTGGCACAGAGGACAGAGCTTGGACTCTGTGTTTCTAAACAGTTGCTCTCTTCTACACAAAGACATTAAAACAAGAGTTAAAAATAACTTTAAAAAGTGGATCTCTTGGCATCAAGTCTTCTCTTTTATTCAGTATCTGGGTTGTTGAGCCTCTTCCTTGAAGTAACTCACACTTGGACACCTGAAGACGTCTCTTATAGCCAGTTTTCTATTCTTTGACATCCTTCACCTGCTATCATGAGCACGGCTCTAGATAAACCTGCTATCATGAGCACGGCTCTAGATTAACCTGCTATCATGAGCACGGCTCTAGATTAACCTGCTATCACGAGCATGGCTCTAGATTAACCTGCTATCATTAGCATGGCTCTAGATTAACCTGCTATCATGAGCATGGCTCTAGTTTAACCTGCTATCATGAGCATGGCTCTAGTTTAACCTGCTATCATGAGCATGGCTCTAGTTTAACCTGCTATAGCGAGCACGGCTCTAGATTAACCTGCTATCATGAGCATGGCTCTAGATTAACCTGCTATCATGAGCATGGCTCTAGATTAACCTGCTATCATGAGCATGGCTCTAGTTTAACCTGCTATCACGAGCATGGCTCTCGATTCACCTGCTATCACGAGCACATCTCTAGTTTAATTTGCTATCATGAGCATGGTTCTAGGTTAACCTGCTATCACGAGCACATCTCTAGTTTAACCTGCTATTACGAGCACGGCTCTAGATTAACCTGCTATCACGAGCACATCTCTAGTTTAACCTGCTATAACGAGCACGGCTCTAGTTTAACCTGCTATAACGAGCACGGCTCTAGTTTAACCTGCTTTCACGAGCACGGCTCTAGTTTAACCTGCTATCATGAGCACGGCTCTCGATTAACCTGCTATCATGAGCATGGCTCTAGATTAACCTGCTATCATGAGCATGGCTCTAGATTAACCTGCTATCATGAGCACGGCTCTAGATTAACCTGCTATCATGAGCATGGCTCTAGATTAACCTGCTATCACGAGCACGGCTCCAGATTAAACCGCTATCATGAGCACGGCTCTAGATTAACCTGCTATCATTAGCACGGCTCTAGTTTAACCTGCTATCATGAGCATGGCTCTAGATTAACCTGCTATCATGAGCATGGCTCTAGTTTAACCTGCTATGATTAGCATGGCTCTAGTTTAACCTGCTATCATTAGCACGGCTCTAGATTAACCTGCTATCACGAGCACGGCTCTAGTTTAACCTGCTATCATGAGCATGGCTCTAGATTAACCTGCTATCATTAGCATGGCTCTAGATTAACCTGCTATCACGAGCACGGCTCTAGTTTAACCTGCTATCATGAGCATGGCTCTAGATTAACCTGCTATCATTAGCATGGCTCTAGATTAACCTGCTATCATGAGCATGGCTCTAGATTAACCTGCTATCATTAGCATGGCTCTAGATTAACCTGCTATCACGAGCACGGCTCTAGTTTAACCTGCTATCATGAGCATGGCTCTAGATTAACCTGCTATCATGAGCATGGCTCTAGATTAACCTGCTATCATGAGCATGGCTCTAGATTAACCTGCTATCACGAGCATGGCTCTAGATTAACCTGCTATCATGAGCATGGCTCTAGATTAACCTGCTATCATGAGCATGGCTCTAGATTAACCTGCTATCATTAGCATGGCTCTAGATTAACCTGCTATCACGAGCATGGCTCTAGATTAACCTGCTATCATGAGCATGGCTCTAGATTAACCTGCTATCATGAGCGTGGCTCTAGTTTAACCTGCTATCACGAGCATGGCTCTAGATTAACCTGCTAACATGAGCATGGCTCTAGATTAACCTGCTATCACGAGCATGGCTTTAGATTAACCTGCTATCATGAGCATGGCTCTAGATTAACCTGCTATCATGAGCATGGCTCTAGATTAACCTGCTATCATGAGCATGGTTCTAGATTAACCTGCTATCATTAGCACGGCTCTAGTTTAACCTGCTATCATGAGCATGGCTCTAGATTAACCTGCTATCACGAGCATGGCTCTAGTTTAACCTGCTATCATGAGCATGGCTCTAGATTAACCTGCTATCATGAGCACGGCTCTAGATTAACCTGCTATCATGAGCATGGCTCTAGTTTAACCTGCTATCATGAGCACGGCTCTAGATTAACCTGCTATCATGAGCACGGCTCTAGATTAACCTGCTATCATGAGCATGGCTCTAGATTAACCTGCTATCATGAGCATGGCTCTAGATTAACCTGCTATCATGAGCACGGCTCTAGATTAACCTGCTATCATGAGCATGGCTCTAGATTAACCTGCTATCATGAGCACGGCTCTAGATTAACCTGCTATCATGAGCATGGCTCTAGATTAACCTGCTATCATGAGCATGGCTCTAGATTAACCTGCTATCATTAGCATGGCTCTAGATTAACCTGCTATCATTAGCATGGCTCTAGATTAACCTGCTATCATTAGCATGGCTCTAGATTAACCTGCTATCACGAGCACGGCTCTAGATTAACCTGCTATCACGAGCACGGCTCTAGTTTAACCTGCTAACAGTCAGCTGTTGTACTCAGACAGGCAGAACTCATCAACAGAAACAGGAGGGAGCACAGAGTCACAAGGGAAGTTTCACTGGGCTGAGAAATGAAGTCCAAGCAGGTTCATTCTCTGATGACATCAGCCTGATTTGGAACCAGTGGAGTTGCCCCCTGCTGGCCATTACAGAAAATGCAGCTTTAAGTCCTCTGACAGTTTAAGCTTGTCAGACCTGGAGTCTGCATATAACCACATAACAAATTGTCTTAATGCAAGTGTCAGGTTGAGATTTGCTCCTGAAAATCCTGGTCTCATTGAAGACCGAGTCAATGAGGCTGCTGCAGGTTCCTCCTGACAGTGGGAGGCCCTGTGAGCAAATGTGGGAGGCTCAGTTTAGACACTTAAAGACACAGAAGGAGGAGAGGCTTTCCTTCATTGAACCAGAAAAACAAAACAAATTGTTTAGAGTGAAATTTGTGGCTGTGAGGATGATTTAGTCTCAAGTTTTTAAGAGGAATCTCAGTCCCCAACCCACTCTCGCTGTGACCTCATCTGTTGCAGCCTCTCAATCTTTGAATTCTTAGATCTGGGAAATCTGGATTTTAGTTGAAGACTTCTTGACAGGGATACAAACTTCCAGGTGTGATCTAAAAACTCTGTCATTGATCTCAAACTTCTGGCAAGTGGAACTCCTGAAAACGTAGATATGAGGGCGGAGCCAGCAGCTGATCGTTCCAGGATCCTCAGTGTGTTCACCTCACTTCAAAACCCTCAAGCTTTTCCACAATGAACAACCTCTGGGCAGCTCTGGGCCGGCCTGTCAGAGCAGCACACGCAGCTCTTCGTTTCTTACTGACTGTTGTCTTTGGCCAGTCGGCCGACCCCCCAGTCTACCCTCCCATTACTTACAACCGTTTGGAGTTGGAGCCTCAGCCAGCAGAGCACGTGTCCCTGTATGTGGTCGCCGGCTGATAAAACTCAAAGTAATTCAACATGTAATCCCAGTCAGCCTGTATTCAGTCGCATCTTAGTTTTTAAATGTTCTACGTCTCGTGTCTGAACCAGGAGGATCTTAGTGTTCTGCTCATGTCAGTGTTTCTGTGTGGACACTCCTGCCTCCCAGCTTCACCCTGCTGTAATTTGGGCTCCCATCATTGTCTTCTGTATGTCCATGGAACTGAAACTGAGGACCAGGGGACATCAGGAGACCTCCTAACTCGTTCATGGTCTTCGCCATGGAGCAGAGGCCAGCATTAACGGCATCATTAAAGAACAAGAACAGTGCCAAAGCCAACGTCAGACTTGGGAGGACGGTAAGTGTGTGTGTGTGTGTGTGTGTCAAAAACTGACCCACTTCTTTTGCCAACATGAGCCCACAGTGGTGGTGTCTCTAAAGAGGTGGAGCTCTGTCCTTCACCTGCTAGGTTCCAGCAGGCAGCTCAGGTCTAGTTTTCTTCACTGAGCCTCCATGATGAGTTTCCTCTGAGAAGTTCTTGTCCAAGGTCCCAGCTGGTAAAACCACTGTCACCAGTGATACTGGGACCCTGCAGTCCAGTGGTCTTATCAGGACCACACTGGACCTGCCGTCTTTGTTTGTTGTGTTGTTGTGCAATGTGAGAGAACGTGACAGACCATTTTATACCAAAGAAAGGCTGTGTGTGTGTGTGTGTGTGTGTGTATGTGTGTGTGTGTAACCATGTTAAACTCTTTTAAATAAATGTTTCAGCCTGCTATTATTTGGATGCTGTATGATTCCTGCAACCCCAGACTAACTCAGGTGTTCGTACTGCAACCTAAAGTATGGTGATGAGGAGAATGATGAACAATCCACAAGGTGATCAGAAAATAAGAAATGGATTCAGGAACAACAAACCCATCTCTGAACATGTGATTGAAACATGTGAGTGGGACTGGCAGAACCTGGCTTTACCTCAAAGTGTCTCATCCAGAGATCTGTGACAGGCGTCTGCTGTGGAGGGTCAGTCTGTCCGTCCACATTCAGATCATCGATGCAGCGACTCTGCTAGGATCAAACTACTCAGGATGAAACAGACCAATGTTGACATCAAGTAGCAACTCAGCAGCTGATCAACAGAGTCCTCAGCACCAGTAGAGCCTGGTCCTGGTCCCTGGGGGGCTCCAACCACCAGCCTCTCTGTTAACAGCCGAGCGCCACAGAGACTCTGAGTCTCCTGCTGTTCATGAAGAGTTTTCAGGCTAAATTCAGTGTGTGAGGTCCACACTGCACATTTGAGGGACCATGAAGGACAGAGGAGAGTCTGACTGTCATGGTGAAAGCCTTCAGCACTAGAACTGAAACAGCCCCCACCATCTTAACCCCCCCAGTCCAAACATCATCGTCCAGCCTCCAACCAGAGGTCCATCAGTGATCATGGAGCCACAGGTGGAGTCTGGATTCTTTTTTAGAATGAGACGGCAATGACAGTCCTGCCAAGTGACATCACTGACATGAATGGATGACTTCAGTCACGTGACTGGATGACTTCAGTCACGTGACTGGATGACTTCAGTCACATGACTTCAGTGCCAAACAGTGCACACTGGTGCCTACCAGTCAAAACCACCTCAGACTGTATCATTCTATATGCTTGGCTGTAGTGTGTGTGTGTGTGTGTGTGTTTTTAAAAAGGCAAAAAAGTCTTTTTTTCAGCAACAGAACTTTAATACAAACACAAAATGAAAAGCAGAACAAGCCAGAACCCAAAATATGGATTTACAGAGGAAGCGTGCTGGGCCCAGAACCCAGAGGTGGATGGATCAAAACCATCCTCTGCTAAAAGAAGGGAACAAAATAAACCTGGTTGTTTTGAAATGTGAGTCTGTTGAAGAGGGTGGAAATGGTGAGGGAGTCAGTTGTTCCTTTTGTTTTATGACAGAGACCTCATTGTTAACTAAATCATTTTAATTCTTTACTTGAAGATTCACGCTTTTTCGCTCAAAATGTTTGACAACTTCCTCCATGCTGGTGCCCCATCACACACAACAGGTGCACTTGTCCTCTTTTCTCCTCTGACCCTCAAACATTCACAGTCTTCCAGTGAACGTCCAATTGTCCTCTGAAATAAGACATGAATCTTTCCCTGCTGAGACTCCTGATCTCTGACTGTCACTAGCATGTGCTAGCAGAATACAGCACTCCTTCTTCATGATCTGTCTTTGTCTCTGACCAGCTCTCCTGCTCTCTTTCCTCCTACCAGTCAAAGCAGACATCTTCACCTACTGATCCTGGATCTGCTGCCCGTTCCTGCCTGGTAAAAGAAGGAACCAGCACCTGGTTCTCCAGGCTGAATGAACTCCAGGACGTTGGCCAGCCATGTCAGTTGGAACCTTATTTGTCCAAATAGAGAAAAAATAAGTCTGATTGTTGATGAAAGATGTCCTCATGGCTTTGAAACTGTGGTTGGGGACCAGCCAACATGAGCACATTCATGGAAGAATAGCAGTAAAAACAGGAAGTGTCAGTTAGCAAGTACTCACCAGTCTGTCACTATCATACTTGATTCTAGTGGAACAAAATGGCTGCTGTTGACTGTGCTGCCTGGTGGAGGATCACTCTTCACCATCCTCTCAGGCCTTGATGGAACCAAAAAGGCCAGTTCCTGGAGAAGATCTTCTAGGGGTCCAGGTTAAAGCGGTGCCCCAGCTGGCACCAGGCGCTGACCCAGGTCCTGCATGGGAGATACTGTCAGTTCTGTTCTGCCCTGCTCTCAACCACAGGCTGGTGTTGAGGCCTGCAGCAACCAGGGCCCCAGTCACCAAGAGTATAAAGGCTGGTCATTGTGGCAGTGGGAGGAGTCAAAATGAAGACAGACCAATGTGAGCAGGACGTTCCTGGAGAAGTCAGAAGAACTTGACCATGTTTCCTACAGTACCCAGGAGGCCTGGTAGTTGTTGAAGGAAGCTCCAAAAGCAAAGAGCAGACAGCAGGACATCAAAAGAAAAGATCCAGACACTAAAACTACAAGTAGAAACAAGAAGAAATACTAAAAGCTTTGGAAAGATACTACAAGGTTGGATATATATTATTATATACACTACTATTCTCATTGACTCCTAAAGAGGGACAGGAAACATTAGAATGTGGATCAGATCAGCTGATTTCAGTGTTGAGTCCATCCCTCCATCCACTTTCTATTCTTATCCTTTAAGGGTCATGGGGGGGGTGCGATCCCAGGTGACATTGTTCAAGAGGCAGGGTTCACCCTGGACAGGTCACCAGTCCATCAGGAGAAATGAGGTGGACGGTATCATGCAACCTAAACTTAAACATTAGTCAGATCAAATTCAGATTAAAGCAAGAGTCTCCAGATCAAAGTCAGAATTCCTGATGATGTCATCAGGGCTTTGACAGTAGCTAGAATTCTGTCTTTGATCTCAGGAGGACATGAAAGAAACACAATTTAGAAAAGTATATGAGACCACGGCAGCATGATGGTGCAGTGGTGAGCACTGTGGCCTCACAGCAAGAAGGTTCTGGATTTGAGTCCAGGCTCGGGTGCAGAATCTGCATGTTCTCCCCGTGCATGCGTGGGTTCTCCGGCTTCTTCCCACCGTCCAAAGACATGTAATTTGGGATGAGGCTGATTGGACACTCTAAATTGACTGTAGATGTGAGTGTGAATGGTTTTGGCGACCTGTCCAGGGTGGCCCGTAGATGCTGGGATAGGCTCCACCCCCCTCGACCATCAATGTAGGTGTTTTGTTAATTGCATGCCACATGAAATTATTAGTGGTCACTTTCCTAGCAACTGTCTCACAGTGGCAAGACAAGAACACTTCTACTTTTGATGATGACAGTTTGTTCAACACTGAACTTCATCCAGTACCATGTTGTCAAACACTGGAACCTCCACAGCACCTGAACAGGGACTTGAACCCTGGACCCTCACATTAAAAGTCTGATGCTCTACCGTCTGAGCTCCTCAGGCTCTTTCTACAGCATTGAGACAGGAACAGAAACACCTGTGAAGGTCAAACTGATGCTTTCTTGACTTGTTCAGTCCTCCATGTTAAAGTCCACCATGCTTTTGATTGGCTCTGATTCTCTGTGGCAAAATCCAACAAGAGGCTCCAAAAATGTCCTGAATGTCACAAGAATGCACAGGACAAGATGTTAGTTTCCTTCATGTCTGCAGTTCCTCCACTGGAAAGTAAAGTCAATGCTGCTCCTCTGCTGAAACCTGGGATCGGACCAGGGACCTTTAGATCTTCAGTCTAAGGCTCTCCCAACTGAGCTGGTTCAGTTCTGAGGGAGGGCCCTGCTTCTCTCATTTATAATCTCTTCCACTCTCACTGGACCTTAGAGAGGATTGGAGCTACTGAAGTCCTGACACAAATCAAACCAGGGACTTTGAACTACACAGTGAAGGAGTTGGTCATCAAGGTCAATGGCAGCTTATTAAGTTCTAGCTTTGATCAAATATAAGAAATGTAAATGAATTCAACATTGATTGCATTTCCCTCCTTTCTTTGGTGCAAGGAACCGAGGGCCGGAGCTCTAAGTTTTCCAGTTCCTACATCAGTGAATGGACTTTCTGTGCTGCAAGGAACCAAAGCTACTAAGGAGGATTACAGAGTTTGTCCTTGCAGGAGTCAGTGACTTAATAGAGTCTAACAAAGGGTTGAACCTGAATGAGACAGTCACCCTTCAACATGGGGCCATGGCAGAGTGAACCAAGAACACTACAATGGGGGTGAGAGTGGAGCCATGATGGATTCACAGTTCATCACCTCCACCATCATGTGGACCACCTGATCACCTCTCCCTCAACCTCTAAATAACTCATTCCCTGACCGGGAATTGAACCCGGGCCACGGCGGTGAGAGCGCCGAATCCTAGCCACTAGACCATCAGGGACCACACTGAGCTCTCCAACAACAGAGACTATACACAATGACTCAAGAACACAGGACTCTGTGGTCTCAGCTTGAGATGCAGAGGGTCCACCAAGACCACCAGACACCTCAGCCCCCTAAAGACAGTCCACCCCCAGGATCAGCTTCTATCACTCAGTGGTCCAGAACCATTATGGAGCCTGATCAGGAATGTGAGCAAAGCTCTTGGAACAGGCCTGCTGCCACCACAACTAAGATCCTGCAGGTCACTAGAAACTCCAGTGTCCAGCTGACAAGTGGACGTTCCTCTGATCTGTGGTGGTGCTGAGTTTAGCAAACATCTCCAACAAGAAGATGAAGGAGGCCATCAACTCCTCCAAGCTCAACATCTATACTGGCTTTACTGGGAGGTCAGGAGGTCAAAGCAGATCTTCCACCTCAGATGGTTTCTACTCACAGAGATGAGGGACCAGTTCAAACCAGCTCCCTGGAGCTCCCTTAAGCCATTGTCCCCCTCAGCTAACATCTGGATCTGGACCTGCACCGGTGCTGACTTGTGTCTTGAGTCCCCAGAGTTTGTTGAACCAGAGAAGCTTCAACTGGTGACGGTCGTACAACCAAGCGTGAAGGTGAGCCTGCATTGTCTGATCTGGAGCTAACAGGAATTAGCAAGTTAGCAACTGTTCTAGAGTTGCTGCTGAGTTGAATTTGAATTTATTTGTTGAAAGGTTCCAGTTTCTATGAGGTCAGGGAAGATTGGTGTGGATCTAAAGGTCCCTGGTTGGATTCCCACCTCTCACAGAGGACCTGATGCTTCACGTGAGCTGTGGGATTGGTCTTTACTGCTGAGACAGAAAGAATCCTCCCACATTGGCTTCTTTTAACTGTCAACATTGGTTTGGCTCATTGGAACATTTTCAAACCCTCGTTGCTCAGATTTTACATGAATTTGATCATGACTTTAGACACATGTTCTGTTTATTGATTAAATAATCACTTCAGTTATGAATTTAGTGAGTCAACCAGACTTGGTCAATGATAAAAGTTAGTCTGGTTATTATTCAGTTTCCAGTCAGTAGGGACACACACACACACACACACACACACACACACACACACACACACACACACACACACACACACACACACACAGCCTGTCTTCAGTGTAAAATGGTCTGTCACGTTCTCTCACGTTGGAAGATTTCTCTGACTCCATTGTGAATACAGAGACTCTTCATCTGCCACCTGAGTCTTGATCCACTGATTCCTCTGATCCACCTCTTTCTGCTCCAGCAAGGCTGACATGGATCAGGTGGGTCCATGTCATCCAATCAGGAGGTTTCTCCTCTCAGTTAATTTTCTTCATCCCAGTTTAGATTGATTCTTCTCAGCCTGATGAAGGAGCATCTGATCAGGTGTTTGGCTGCTTGTTGGTTGTAATTCCATAGATTTTAATCTCAGATGTTATAGAATTAATAATGCAATGGCAGTCCTGCCAAGTGACATCACTGACATGACAGGATGGCCCAGTCATGTGACTGAAGGAGCTGAGAGCTTCTACACATCATTGTTGATGGTGTCTTCCACTGTAGTCAGCAGCCTCAACTCCTCTATCAACACCTGTCAGAGACCTGCTGGAGGCCCCACTGAGGTTTGAACTGGGATCACTGGATTCAGAGTCCAGAGTGCTCACCATTCCACCATGGAACCATCAAAGATGAAACGTGTGAGACAAACTATGGCACTAATCATGTACGAGGGACTGCAGTGGTTTTCTGGATCTAATTTCCACAAACAAATGATGATTTGGGGAAAGGTCTGACAAAGTCTGACAAACATACCCTGATTTTTTTCACAAACAAATGATGATTTTTAGACAGTGACACAGGGCTCTTATTTTGGAGGGCCATCAGGATGTGAAATATCCCAGACCTCTGAGATCAGAGCGTTCACTTTGATCTCAGGGTCCTGAATTTGGAGGTTCTTCCTTTGGTCTCCAAGTTCTAACTCCCATCTGACTGAATCCTTTTTTTAATGAGCTCCTCAGACCCTGATGATGTCAGGAAGAAATCCAGACATTCAGTTCTCATCTCAGCTGTTCTGACTGAGACGTCAAGCAGTCAGGAAAAAAGTGTTATGACCCAAAGAGGGACCTTTACAGGAGCTAACAAAGTGTCTTTTTTCCTAAACTACTTGAGGAACTGGTTAAACCAGTAAAATATGCATTTCTGTGTGCAGACCAGTGGGGAGCCTGGGTGAGTGGAAGGATGTTTACCACCAACACAGAACCCAGACTTTAGTCATGTGATGAGATGGAGACTCTGATGATGAAGTTAATGGACAAAATGTGAATTGAAGGATGAACACAAATGGGTTTTTGAACCAAACACATTCCTTCAGTCGACTTGTGTGAGGTGGAAATAATACTTGGAGGAGAATGAGAGTTCAGTCTCAGCGCTATGACCTGTGCTGACACTAAAACATGTCAGCCCACAGAACAAAGATGGCAGTCCTCTGGGAAAGCAGGTACACCACACATACATGAAGAAACCCGACAGGAAACAAATATGTTGCCAGAGACTTTTACTCTGTTTTTGTTGTTTACCCAAGTACAGGATTGGAGGGAGACTGATGGTCGCTGTTTGGGTTTTTGGAAAACAAGGAGGCTGTGGCTTCAAGCTGGATTCTCAGAGACGATTTCCCCAACCTGTACATTGGTATCTACACTGTCATCTAGTCATGTGACTGAAGTCATCCAGTCACGTGACTGAAGTCATCCAGTCACGTGACTGAAGTCATCCAGTCACGTGACTGAAGTCATCCAGTCAGGTGACTGAAGTCATCCAGTCACGTGACTGAAGTCATGTCAGTGATGTCACTCTGCAGGACTGTCACTGCCGTCTCATTCTAGAAAAGAATCCAGACTCCACCCGTGGCTCCATGATAACTGATGGACCTCTGGTTGGAGGCTGGACGATGATGTTTGGACTGGAAGGAAAACTCCTTGTCCAAATTCCATTGTGTTCAAGTTTAAAGTCCCACAATAAGAAGTAGCTGAATCTGACAGGTGAAGGTTTGGAACTACAAGATGGTGATGTTGGTGACTTGATGTTTCCTTGACTTGATGCTCTGACTGTCAGGGTGGATGACAGCTTCTTCTGCTGCTGCATCTGAGTGGCTAGGATTGGAGCTTTTACCCTCCAAGGTTGTTTGGTTCCAGGGGAAATTTTAGAATTCCAGTCCCCAACCTGGGCTGTTCTGAAACTCTTCTCCTGAATCACTCCTGAGCTGCAGCAAGAACAAATACCAGTGCCAACCAGATCAACTTCATGGCTGCTAACAGCCTCAGACACTTGATTTCCATCAATCTGGAGCCAAGAAGGCCCTCACCTGTGGTTCTCCTCCAGGAGGGTCCAGGTTCTGCCATTGTGGCTCCTTGTGCCACTGCCAGAGAGCCTCAGCTGCACACTGCAACATTTCAACAGGAGATTGACATTCCTTCAAATGTCCTGACATCTGATTCCAATGGTTCTGTTCCATGTTTATATTTTAAAATGAATCACACAATGAAAGCTGCCTCAGCTGGTTTAAGAGAGAGAACAAGCTAAGAGATCTGAAACCAGTAAAATATGCTTTTCTGTGTGCAAACTCGTGAGGGGCATGGAAGGATATTTTACCACCACTACAGAACCCAGACTTTAGTCATGTGATGAGATGGCGACTCTGATTATGAAGTTAATGGACAAAATGTGACTTGAAAGAAAACACATTCCTTCAGTAGACTTTGATCCAACATTGAAGTTAGAGTTTGGTGGCTGCTCCATGTTGGAGGAAACCAGGCAATGTTGGACCATCACAGGGAAGCTCCTTTGCCTCCTCTGCTGCCAGTTCAACCACTCACTCCCATCAGTGGAGAGCAGCTTCAACTGGGTTTGGAATTTACCACTGTGGATGCATAGGAATGTGGAGAAAATGTCCTTTGTCAGAAGTGAGATTTGAACCCACGCCTCCAGGAGCGACTGCGACCTGAACGCAGCGCCTTAGACCGCTCGGCCATCCTGACAGACACTTAGATGCAGACTGAATTAATTCACTGACAAAGTAGAATTTTTTTCCACAGGAGCTACTGGCTCCTTAGTTGTTGCATTTATTGTTAACATTAAACACACAGTCTGAGTTCATGGCAGTAAGAAATGAACCAGAACATTTGAACCACATTGCATCTCTTGATCAGTTTGTTACATGGGACACATTCCAGACAGGAAGGTCCCACCAAGACTTGAACTGGGATCACTGGATCCAGAGTTCTCACCATTCCACCATGGAACAAAACACAATGAGGAGGTTCCTCTAAATACCACTTGACATCACCTGCAATCAACCTGTTGCTATTTGGAGGTTCATCTTGCTCTTGTTCCAGACTACATTGTCAAAAGGATCATGAACCACAAGGAAATCATGGAACTCCAGATTGATTCAGGACTTTCTAACTCCATCGTATGACCTGGGAGCAAAGACTGGCCAGGCCTTCCTTAATTTATCAGTTAATTACGGCTTCAACAAACATGCCACTTAATTAAGTTACCAGAATTTCTCTCATTGAAAAACCCACCAGCCTGATTTCTTGACATGACATGAAAAATTCTCCAAGAACCCACAGTTGGGTGGAAAGATACCAGGTTAACCAGGAGGAGTCCTGCTCCTGAACCATGGATGGAACAAAGTCCACTGGAAAACTCAGCAGTTCCTGAGTGCCAGATCCATCCGGGAGCTTGGGTCTCCCCTTGACTGTGGTGATCCATGAGATCAAGGAGGACAGAGGAAAGAAGGATCCTGTTGGAGATCTCCTCCCTTCTTCCTCCACTTCACTACTACTTGGATGTCAGGAATATGAGGTTCTTTACTCAAATGAGGTATTAGGAGTTTCCTGTTTGACAAGAAGGAAGTCAGAGGTTCATACCTCACTTGTTGGTGGTGCCCTCAACCTGCTGAGAGCATCACTTAGTTCTCTACAGAGAAACATGGCAGCTCTGCTGAAGGCTGCAGGAAACCTGCTGGAACTGAGACTTGGACTCAGGTCACTGGATTCAAAGTCCAGGGTGCCAACAGGTCCACCAGGGCATCTGTGCTTTACTTACCGTGTAAAAAGGACCACAGTGGTCGTCTGGTTTTAATTTAACAAACAAATACGGTTGAAAACTTTGAGACAGTGACACAGGGGTCTTATTTGAAGGGCCATGGGATGGGAAATATCCCAGACCTCTGAGATCAGAGCGCTCACTTTGATCTCAGGGTCCTGACTTTGGGGGTTCTTCCTTTGGTCTTCAAATACTTGTGTTTTTATTGGCAGAACTTTCAACTTGCATGCAAAAAGAGAATCACAGTCAATGTAAACCCAGCAGACAGTGTTTATTTCTAATAAATCAGACAATCGCACAAATGAGAATGAAAGGAAAAAACAATGAAAGGTTTTAAAATCCTTCTCCACTCTAAAGCTTTTTAAAGTTCATTTGAAGGTTCAAAGGTGGTGGTGAGGAGGTCACCCTGATCCTCCCTGTCGTCACTGCCAGGATTCTTTCTTCTGGTGCTGTGGTTCTTCTGATGAAGGGGGCGTGATGTTTGCTGTCTCAGGCTCCACCAAATGTCCTCTTTAGGACGCCACAATGTGGCCTCTTCACTGCTCCATCTTCCCTGCATCGGAGACACCAGGGTTCCTCCTGGTGCCGACCCCATCGTCCTTCTACCCAATGGTGCGGCCATGGATCCTCAGAGGACGCTGGGATCCTTCTTCTCATCAGAGCCACAGTTTTTCCTGGAGGGAACAACAGGAGCTTTGTTGTAATGTTTTGCTCGGTGTTTCCTGCTCAGAGCGTCAGGATCTGTGACGCCATCTTGTGGTAGGGGGTCACCATCTTGTTGTGTGGTAGTGGATTCATTGATCTGCTGTTTCAACACATTCAAGTTCATTATCCTACAAGTCAAAGTACATTTGGTGTGGAGTTTTAGTTTCTGGCCTCAATCATAACGTGTGCCTTTCTTCTTCATGAACATTTCTCAGCTTTGTAAGTTTATTCTAGTTTTTCTTCCTCTCTTTTCTATTCCATTGTTGTTGAAGATTCTACTGCAGGTTGGAGTTCCCTGTTGACTGAAGCAGAAACAGGAACAACAAGCTGGAGGCTGTCAGAGCTCCAAGTTGGGCCGCTGATATTAAAGTAGGAGATGAACACATCCAGGTTAGCATCCCTCTCAGAAGCTGCTACTTTAGCTCTTCAGAGTACAGCAGCCTAGCATAGCTTCATCTGGCCAGTTAGTGGCCCACTTTGATGTCTGGGATATCAGGTTCAAGGTTCTTCACAGCTCTGAATGAAGGCTTTCTAAAGTGTTAACCAGTACTCCAGTTGTAAAAAACAATCAGGGGGATGGTAGATTTTGATGTTTAGGAACAGATCATTTGTGCTGATGACAGCGCATCAGGTGAGAGACCAACAGTGTACCCTTACTCCTCTAAAACAACAAGCATGCTATGGATATTACCTGTCTGCTACTCCTGTCATTGATCTTGACCAAGCCCCCAGGCTGACACTGCTACCACTGCTCCTACATAGTTAGAGTCAAATGCAGAGGACATTTTCCCACCGGGTGCAAGTGCAACTTCATAC
This sequence comes from Aulostomus chinensis, assembly GCF_037954235.1. Lineage (NCBI taxonomy): Eukaryota > Metazoa > Chordata > Actinopteri > Syngnathiformes > Aulostomidae > Aulostomus > Aulostomus chinensis. The sequence goes on from NC_141320.1 coordinate 38,170,756, forward strand.
TCATGCTACCTATACATCTGGGAATTCATCTATATTTTGAAACAAAACATTCTCAAGTCAAGTCCATTTTAATTAAAGTGAAAGAGCAAAAGAATGAAACAAATGTACTGTGGCAGGAGAGCGCTACACTCCCCACCGCGAGGGGCAGTATGGCAGACGATAGTGAGTGGTCACCTAGAAGTAGACCTGGTCCGACCCTTCTCCGTCCTTTCCACTTCCTCTCCCTCCTTTACGGAGCCGACAGCCGTGCGTGGTGGCGTCTCGCTGGTCAGCAGATCGGTTACAAACAAAGGTACCTCAAAACCTCAAAATGATGCGACAGTGATGTCATAAGAATTGCAAATGAACTCAAAATGATGCTAACAGTAATGGAGTGATAGTTGCGAAGAAACTCAGTGATGCTTACAGTAATGTAGTAAGAGTTTCGAACAACCTCAAAGTGATGCTGACAGTCATTTAGGAAGAGTTGCTAATGAACTCAATTCAATGCTACAGTGATGTCGTGAGAATTGCTCATCAACTCAAAATGAAGCTAACAGTAATGTAGTGATAGTTGCTAATAAACTCAAAGTGATGCTGACAGTCACGTAGTAAGAGTTGCTAGGAACCTTAAAATAATGCAACAATAATGTAGTAAGAGTTGCTACGAACCTCAAAATAATGCGACAGTGATGTCAGAAGAATTGCTAATGATCTCAAAATGATGCGACTGTGATTTAGTAAGAATTGCTTATGAACTCAAAATGATGCTAACAGTAATGGAGTGAACGTTTCGAATAACCTCAAAGTGATGCTGACAGTCATGTAGTAAGAGTTGCTTCGAACCTCAAAATAATGCGACAGTGATGTTGGAAGAATTGCTAATGATCTAAAAATGTTGCGACAGTGATGGAGTAAAAATTGCTAATAAACTCAAAATGATGCTAACAGTAATGTAGTGATAGTTGCTAATGATCTCAAAGTGATGCTGACAGTAATGTAGTAAGTGTTTCGAACAACCTCAAAGTGATGCTGACAGTCGTGTAGTAAAAGTTGCTACTTACCACAAAATAATACTACAGTGATGTCGGAAGAATTGCTAATGAACTCAAAATGATGCTAACAGTAATGACATGATAGTTGCTAATAACCTTAAAGTGATGATGACAATCATGTAGTAAGAGTTGCTACGAACCTCCAAATAATGCGACAGTGATGTCAGAAGAATTGCTAATGATCTCAAAATGATGTGACAGTGATGTAATAAGAATTGCTAATGAACTCAAAATGATGCTAACAGTAATGGAGTGAAAGTTTCGAAAAACCTCAAAGTGATGCTGACAGTCATGTGGTTTGAGTTGCGAGTAAATTAAAAATGATCCTGACAGTGATGTAGTAAGAATTGCTAATGAACTCAAAAAAATGCTAACAGTAATGTACTGATAGTTGCTATTCAACTCAGTGATGCTAACAGTAATGGAGTGAACGTTTCGAATAACCTCAAAGTGATGCTGAAAGTCATGTAGTAAGAGTTGCTACGAACCTCAAAATAATGCGACAGTGATGTCGGAAGAATTGCTAATGATCTCAAAATGATGTGACAGTGATGTAATAAGAATTGCTAATGAACTCAAAATGATGCTAACAGTAATGGAGTGAAAGTTTCGAAAAACCTCAAAGTGATGCTGACAGTCATGTGGTTTGAGTTGCGAGTAAATTAAAAATGATCCTGACAGTGATGTCGTAAGAATTGCTATTGACCTCAAAACGATGCTAACAGTAACGTAATGATAGTTACTAATAAACTCAGTGATGCTTACAGTAATGTAGTAAGTGTTTTGAACAACCTCAAAGTGATGCCTTCAATCATGTAGTAAAAGTTGCATCTAACCTCAAAATGATGCTAACAGTTATGTAGTGATAGTTGCAAATCAACTCAGTCATGCTGATAGTGATGTAGTAAGTGTTTCGAAAAACCTTAAAGTGATGCTGACAGTCTTGTACTAAGAGTTGCTACAAACCTCAAAATATTGCGACAGTGATGTCGGAAGAATTGCTAATGAACTCAAGATGATGCTAACAGTCATGGAGTGAAACTTTCGAATAACCTCAAAGTGATGCTGACAGTCATGTAGTAAGTGTTGCTACGAACCTCAAAGTGATGCGACAGTAACGTAGTAAAACTTGCTACGAACCTCAAAATATTGCGACAGTGATGTCGGAAGAATTGCGAATGAACTCAAGATGATGCTAACAGTAATGTAGTGATATTTGCTAAGAAACTCAGTGATGCTTACAGTAATGTAGTAAGAGTTTCGAACAACTTCAAAGTGATGCTTACAGTAATGTAGTAAGAGTTGCAAATGAACTCAATTTAACGCTACAGTGATGTCGTGAGAATTGCTCAACAACTCAAAAAGATGCTAACAGTAATGTAGTGATAGTTGCTAATAAACTCAAAGTGATGCTAACAGTAATGTAGTAAGAGTTGCTATGAACCTTAAAATAATGCAACAATAATGTAGTAAGAGTTGCTACGAACCTCAAAATATTGCGACAGTGATGTCGGAAGAATTGCTAATGAACTCAAAATGATGCTAACAGTTATGTAGTGATAGTTGCTAATCAACTCAGTGATGCTTACAGTAATGTAGTAAGTGTTTCGAATAAACTCAAAGTTATGCTGACAGTCATGTAGTAACAGTTGCTACGAACCTCAAAATAATGCGCCAGTGATGTAGTAAGAATTGCGAATGATCTCAAAATGATGAGACAGTGATGTAGTAAGAATTGCTAATGAACTCAAAATGATGCTCACAGTAATGGAGTGAAAGTTTCGAAAAACCTCAAAATGATGCTGACAGTCATGTAGTAAGTGTTGCAATGAACCTCAAAATATTGCGACAGTGATGTCGTAAGAATTGCGATTGACCTCAAAACGATGATAACAGTAACGTAATGATAGTTACTAATAAACTCAGTGATGCTTACAGTAATGTAGTAAGTGTTTTGAACAACCTCAAAGTGATGCCTACAATCATGTAGTAAAAGTTGCATCTAACCTCAAAATGATGCTAACAGTTATGGAGTGATAGTTGCAAATCAACTCAGTGATGCTGACAGTGATGTAGTAAGTGTTTCGAAAAACCTTAAAGTGATGCTGACAGTCTTGTACTAAGAGTTGCTACAAACCTCAAAATATTGCGACAGTGATGTCGGAAGAATTGCGAATGAACTCAAGATGATGCTAACAGTCATGGAGTGAAACTTTCGAATAACCTCAAAGTGATGCTGACAGTCATGTAGTAAGTGTTGCTACGAACCTCAAAGTGATGCGACAGTAACGTAGTAAAACTTGCTACGAACCTCAAAATATTGCGACAGTGATGTCGGAAGAATTGCGAATGAACTCAAGATGATGCTAACAGTAATGTAGTGATAGTTGCTAATAAACTAAGTGATGCTTACAGTAATGTAGTAAGTGTTTCAAACAACCTCAAAGTGATGCTGACAGTCATGTAGTAAGAGTTGCTACTAACCTCAATTTAATGCTACAGTGATGTCTATGAATTGCTAATAAACTCAAAATGACGCTAACAGTAATGTAGTGATAGTTGCTAATAAACTAAGTGATGCTTACAGTAATGTAGTAAGTGTTTCAAACAACCTCAAAGTGATGCTGACAGTCATGTAGTAAGAGTTGCTACTAACCTCAATTTAATGCTACAGTGATGTCTATGAATTGCTAATACACTCAAAATGATGCTAAAAGTAATGTAGTGAGAGTTGCTAATCAACTCAGTGATGCTTACAGTAATGTAGTAAGAGTTGTTTCGAACCTCAAAATAATGTGAAAGTGATGTCAGAAGAATTGCAAATGATCTCAAAATATTGCGACAGTGATGTCGGAAGAATTGCTAATGATCTCAAAATGATGCCACAGTAATGTAGTGATAGTTGCTAATCAAGTAAGTTATGCTTACAGTAATGTAGTAAACGTTTCGAACAACCTCAAAGTGATGCTGTCAGTCATGTAGTAAGTGTTGCTACGAACCTCAAAATATTGCGACAGTGATGTCGGAAGAATTGCAAATGAACTCAAAATGATGCTAACAGTAATGTAGTGATAGTTGCTAATTAACTCAGTGATGCTTACAGTAATGTAGTAAGTGTTTCGAACAACCTAAAAGTGATGCTGTCAGTCATGTAGTAACAGTTGCTTCTAACCTCAAAATGATGCTAACAGTAATGTAGTGATAGTTGCTAATAAACTAAGTGATGCTTACAGTAATGTAGTAAGTGTTTCAAACGACCTCAAAGTGATGCTGACAGTCATGTAGTAAGAGTTGCTACTAACCTCAATTTAATGCTACAGTGATGTCTATGAATTGCTAATAAACTCAAAATGATGCTAACAGTAATGTAGTGATAGTTGCTAATTAACTCAGTGATGCTTACAGTAATGTAGTAAGTGTTTCGAACAACCTAAAAGTGATGCTGTCAGTCATGTAGTAACAGTTGCTTCTAACCTCAAAATGATGCTAACAGTAATGTAGTGATAGTTGCTAATAAACTAAGTGATGCTTACAGTAATGTAGTAAGTGTTTCAAACAACCTCAAAGTGATGCTGACAGTCATGTAGTAAGAGTTGCTACTAACCTCAATTTAATGCTACAGTGATGTCTATGAATTGCTAATAAACTCAAAATGACGCTAACAGTAATGTAGTGATAGTTGCTAATACACTCAAAATGATGCTAAAAGTAATGTAGTGATAGTTGCTAATCAACTCAGTGATGCTTACAGTAATGTAGTAAGAGTTGCTACTAACCCCAATTTAATGCTACAGTGATGTCTATGAATTGCTAATAAAGTCAAAATGATGCTAACAGTAATGTAGTGATAGTTGCTAATAAACTCAAAGTGATGCTGACAGTAATGTAGTAAGAGTTGCTATGAATCTTAAAATAATGCAAAAGTAATGTAGTAAGAGTTGCTTCGAACATCAAAATAATGCGACAGTGTTGTCAGAAGAATTGCTAATGATCTCAAAATGATGCGACAGTTATGTAGTAAGAATTGCTAATGAACTCAAAATGATGCTAACAGTAATGTACTGATAGTTGCTATTCAACTCAGTGATGCTAACAGTAATGGAGTGAACGTTTCGAATAACCTCAAAGTGATGCTGAAAGTCATGTCGTAAGAGTTGCTACGAACCTCAAAATAATGCGACAGTGATGTCAGAAGAATTGCTAATGATCTCAAAATGATGTGACAGTGATGTAATAAGAATTGCTAATGAACTCAAAATGATGCGAACAGTAATGGAGTGAAAGTTTCGAAAAACCTCAAAGTGATGCTGACAGTCATGTGGTTTGAGTTGCGAGTAAATTAAAAATGATCCTGACAGTGATGTCGTAAGAATTGCTATTGACCTCAAAACGATGCTAACAGTAACGTAATGATAGTTACTAATAAACTCAGTGATGCTTACAGTAATGTAGTAAGTGTTTTGAACAACCTCAAAGTGATGCCTACAATCATGTAGTAAGAGTTCCTACTAACCTTAAAATAATGCGACAGTGATGTCGTAAGAATTGCTAAAAAACTCAAAATGATGCTAAAAGTAATGTAGTGATAGTTGCTAATAAACTCAAAGTGATACTGACAGTAATGAAGTAAGAGTTGCTACGAACCTTTAAATAATGCAACAATAATGTAGTAAGAGTTGCTATGAACCTCAAAATAATGCGACAGTAATGTAGTAAAAGTTGCTACGAACCTCAAACTATTGAGACAGTGATGTCGGAAGAATTGCTAATGATCTCAAAATAATGTGACAGTGATGTCAGAAGAATTGCTAAAGATCTCAAAATGATGCGACAGTGATTTAGTAAGAATTGCTAATGAACTCAAAATGATGCTAACAGTAATGGAGTGAATGTTTCGAATAACCTCAAAGTGATGCTGAAAGTCATGTACTAAGAGTTGCTACGAACGTCAAAATAATGCGACAGTAATGTATTAAAAGTTGCTACGAACCTCAAAATATTGCTACAGTGATGTCGGAAGAATTGCTAATAAACTCAGAATGATGCTAACAGTAATGTAGTGAGAGTTGCTACGAACCTTTAAATAATGCAAAAATAATGTAGTAAGAGTTGCTACGAACATCAAAATAATGCGAAAGTGATGTCGGAAGAATTGCTAATGATCTCAAAATGATGCTACACTGATGTAGTAAGAATTGCTAATGAACTCAAAATGATGCTAACAACAAAGGAGTGAAAGTTTCGAATAACCTCAAAGTGATGCTGACAGTCATGTAGTAAGAGTTGCTACTAACCTCAATTTAATGCCACAGTGATGTGGTGAGAGTTGATAGTAATTTCAAAATCACGCTAAAGTGATGTAATGAGAGTTGCTACATGCCTAAGAAATGATGCTAAAGTGATGTGGTGAGAGTTGCTACTTACCTAATAAATGATGCTACAGTGATGTGGTGAGAGTTGCTACGATCCTCAAAATGATGCTACAGTAATATCGTGAGAGTTGCTACGATCCTCAAAATGATGCTAAAGTGATGTAATGAGAGTTGCGACAAACCTAAGAAGTGATGCTAAAGTGATGTCGTGAGAGTTGCTACGAATCTCAAAATGATGCTACAGTGATGTGGTGAGAGTTGCTAGGAACCTCAAAATGATGCTACAGTGATGTGGTGAGAGTTGCTTCTAACCAAACAAATGATGCTACAGTAATGTCGTGAGAGTTGCTACAAACCTCAAAATGATGCTGCAGTGATGTCATGGGAGTTGCTACTAACCTAAGAAATGATGCTACAGTGATGTAGTGAGAGTTTCTTAAAATGTTAAAAACATGCGACAGTGATGTGGTGAGAGTTGCTACAAATGTCAAAATGATGCAACAGTGATGTAGTGAGAGTTGATCGTAATTTCAAAATCACGCTAAAGTGATGTCGTGAGAGTTGCTACGATCCTCAAAATGATGCTCCAGCGATGTGTTGAGAGTTGATAGTAATTTCAATGTCACGCTAAAGTGATGTCTTGAGAGTTGCTACGATCCTCAAAATGATGCTAAAGTGATGTAATCAGAGTTGCTACTTACCTAAGAAATGATGCTGCAGTGATGTGGTGAGAGTTGCTACGAATCTTAAAATGATGCTACAGTAATGTAGTGAGAGTTGCTATGATCCTCAAAATGATGCGACAGTGATGTAATGAGAGTTGCTACAAATCTAAGAAGTGATGCTACAGTGATGTGGTGAGAGTTGATAGTAATTTCAAAATAATGCAAAAGCGGTGTAATGAGAGTTGCTACTTACCTAAGAAATGATGCTACAGTGATGTCATGGGAGTTGCTACTGACCTAAGAAATGATGCTACAGTGATGAATTGAGAGTTGCTACAAATGTCAAAATGATGCGACTGATGTAGTGAGAGTTGCTACGATCCTCAAAATGATGCTACATTCATGTGGTGAGAGTTGATAGTAATTTCAAAATCATGCGAAAGTGATGTAATGAAAGTTGCTACATACCTAAGAAATGATGCTACAGTGATGGAATGAGAGTTGCTACTAACTGAAGAAATTATGCTACAGTGATGTGGTGAGAGTTGCTACGAACCTCATTTTGATTCAACAGTGATGTAATGAGAGTTGCTACTATCCTAAAAATGATGCGACAGTGATGTGATAATTGCGATGAAGCTCATAATGAAACTACAGTGATGTAATGAGAGTTGCTACGAATCTCAAAATGATGCAGGGTGACTTTGTGGAAAGTCTTGCACTCCCAACACATTCATTCTCACTAATGCAGTGACAGGTCAGAGCCAAGGGAGCCTCCATGTCCACAGATGTCCACATGGCAGCTGGACTTCCTTTTTCACTCCTTCCCGTTCCTCCTGGTACTTTTTGGCCACCGTTTGTCACCCAGAGTAAATCAATACATTGAAATTAGAGATGAAATAAACTGGAGATATCAACTACTGCTTTAGATCATTTCCACACAAACCTTTCTGGTTGGCAAACATATGAGGCTCAAGGACCTGAACCAGTTCCCTGAACCCTTCCCTCTCAACAGTGCTGAGGGGCTGGCAGTCCTTCAGGATCAAATTCAGCAGAGCCTCATCCAGCATCTGCTTCCTGGAAGCTGGATGGTTAAAGATGAAGGAGAGAAGAAATGAATAGGAATTAATGATCAACGAAGCAACTGTGAGTCAGTTGGAGAGTGGCTGTATACCTGAGTTCATCCTGGTGGATCTGGGACTTCATTCTCATGCCTGGCCCCATCATGCCTCAGCACTGAAGAGGTGCTTTTGTTGAGATGAGACGCTTCTGTCCAACAAATGCGACATTCAACCTGCAGAAAAGAACATGAGTACTCAGCTAAAAGTTCCTTTCTTCATGGTGACTGGTGTTTCTTAGTCTTAGACCACCAGGTTTCCAATGAGGTGTATCGGATACGTTGTTGTGTGCCGCTGAAATCCGTCCAATTCCGGCGTTGTTTCCTCATGAAATGTGTTTGCCTTAAAGCTCATTAAAGTGTTGAACCACAATATCGTTCACCATAACTGAGTCAACTTCAAGATAACCTACTTCTACATTCCAGTCCCGGCTGCTCCTGTTCTGCTGCAGTCCAGAAAACAACAACCCGATACAATTGGCGCTCCTTCCCACAGCTCCGGCCCGGATCCGCATGGTTCCGCTGACTGACTGTGAGACGCGCTCCCTCCAGAGTGGCACAGCCCGATGGGGGTCCTTATCTGGCACGGGGGCGTAAAACAGGTGCGACTGGAAAGCCTGGTTTATTCTGCGTCGAGGGAACGCGTTGCTCTGCAATTCACCGCCAAGCCACTAGGGGGTGGGGCTTTGTCTTTGTATTGTTGACGGGCTCTTGTCGGATTCCTTGGTTTTCTTCCGGTCACAGACAACAATTGTTGGCCATTTGTCAGTCTTTGTAGTGCCGCGAAGAGGCGTTGTAGAGGTGGTCGTACTTGAGCACCTCCTCGATAATCCTTTCTTCAGCTTGGTCCATTTTTTCTTGGAGCTTTTACCACAGAAACTTTGAAAATGGCGGTGTTGTGCTGCGACTGAACCGGAAATGACGTTTTGGTTGGACCAATCACAGTCCTCGACGTTGACGTCACCACGCGTCGACGCGATGCGTAAACAGGATTTTTTTGGAGGCGCGTTTCAGGCTACGGCGGAGGTACGAATACGACTCGACACAGAAGCATAAATCAGGCTTAAATCAGGCTTTATAGTCCAACAGGAAGTTAGCATGTCAGGGATGAGACACCCTGATAGTCCAAAAGGAAGTTAGCATGTCAGGGATGAGACACCCCCACAGTCCAACAGGTAGTTAGCATGTCAGGGATGAGACACGCTTATCGTCCAAAAGGAAGTTAGCATGTCAGGTATGAGACACGCTTATCGTCCAACAGGAAGTTAGCATGTCAGGGATGAGACACGCTTATCGTCCAACAGGAAGTTAGCATGTCAGGGATGGAACACGCTTATCGTCCAACAGGAAGTTAGCATGTCAGGGATGAGACACGCTTATCGTCCAACAGGAAGTTAGCATGTCAGGGATGAGACACCCTGATAGTCCAACAGGAAGTTAGCATCTTCATGGTTCCCTTGACCAGAAGCCAGTGGGATCGTTCCATTCTGACATCTTGATTGACATTTGTCCTTCTCTTAGCTAAATAGCTGGCAATCATTTGAAAAAAACCTTGATTTACTTTTTGTATTTTGATCTTCAGCTCATTTGCATACTTTTGTTAAAATTCTGCCCTTTTTGTCTTTTTTTTCTGCTGTTTTTCGCACAAAGTCCACCTGGTGCCTAAAGACCAGTTCAGCATGGACTACGTTGAACCTTCAGTCCGCTGCATCAGCACCCATGGACGGTTCCCCCCTGACAGGAGGATTCTGGTGAGGAACATTAGTGGGACAGCGCTCTTGTTAGAACAGTTCTGATCCACCTTCCCTCCCCCTGTAGCTCCTCCTGTGTCCCCTCAGCGCTCTTGTTAGAACGGTTCTGATCCACCTTCCCTCCCCCTGTAGCTCCTCCTGTGTCCCCTCAGCGCTCTTGTTAGAACGGTTCTGATCCACCTTCCCTCCCCCTGTAGCTCCTCCTGTGTCCCCTCAGAGCTCTTGTTAGAACGGTTCTGATCCACCGTCCCTCCCCCTGTAGCTCCTCCTGTGTCCCCTCAGCGCTCTTGTTAGAACGGTTCTGATCCACCTTCCCTCCCCCTGTAGCTCCTCCTGTGTCCCCTCAGTGCTCTTGTTAGAACGGTTCTGATCCACCTTCCCTCCCCCTGTAGCTCCTCCTGTGTCCCCTCAGTGCTCTTGTGAGAACGGTTCTGATCCACCTTCCCTCCCCCTGTAGCTCCTCCTGTGTCCCCTCAGCGCTCTTGTTAGAACGGTTCTGATCCACATTCCCTCCCCCTGTAGCTCCTCCTGTGTCCCCTCAGGCTCTTGTTAGAACGGTTCTGATCCACCTTCCCTCCCCCTGTAGCTCCTCCTGTGTCCCCTCAGCGCTCTTGTTAGAACGGTTCTGATCCACCTTCCCTCCCCCTGTAGCTCCTCCTGTGTCCCCTCAGCGCTCTTGTTAGAACGGTTCTGATCCACCTTCCCTCCCCCTGTAGCTCCTCCTGTGTCCCCTCAGAGCTCTTGTTAGAACGGTTCTGATCCACCTTCTCTCCCCCTGTAGCTCCTCCTGTGTCCCCTCAGAGCTCTTGTTAGAACGGTTCTGATCCACCTTCCCTCCCCCTGTAGCTCCTCCTGTGTCCCCTCAGAGCTCTTGTTAGAACGGTTCTGATCCACCGTCCCTCCCCCTGTAGCTCCTCCTGTGTCCCCTCAGAGCTCTTGTTAGAACGGTTCTGATCCACCTTCCTCCCCCTGTAGCTCCTCCTGTGTCCCCTCAGCGCTCTTGTTAGAAGGGTTCTGATCCACCTTCCCTCCCCCTGTAGCTCCTCCTGTGTCCCCTCAGCGCTCTTGTTAGAACGGTTCTGATCCACCTTCCCTCCCCCTGTAGCTCCTCCTGTGTCCCCTCAGTGCTCTTGTTAGAACGGTTCTGATCCACCTTCCCTCCCCCTGTAGCTCCTCCTGTGTCCCCTCAGCGCTCTTGTGAGAACGGTTCTGATCCACCTTCCCTCCCCCTGTAGCTCCTCCTGTGTCCCCTCAGCGCTCTTGTTAGAAGGGTTCTGATCCACCTTCCTTCCCCCTGTAGCTCCTCCTGTGTCCCCTCAGCGCTCTTGTTAGAACGGTTCTGATCCACCTCCCCTCCCCCTGTAGCTCCTCCTGTGTCCCCTCAGAGCTCTTGTTAGAACGGTTCTGATCCACCTTCTCTCCCCCTGTAGCTCCTCCTGTGTCCCCTCAGAGCTCTTGTTAGAACGGCTCTGATCCACCTTCCCTCCCCCTGTAGCTCCTCCTGTGTCCCCTCAGAGCTCTTGTTAGAACGGTTCTGATCCACCGTCCCTCCCCCTGTAGCTCCTCCTGTGTCCCCTCAGAGCTCTTGTTAGAACGGTTCTGATCCACCTTCCTCCCCCTGTAGCTCCTCCTGTGTCCCCTCAGCGCTCTTGTTAGAAGGGTTCTGATCCACCTTCCCTCCCCCTGTAGCTCCTCCTGTGTCCCCTCAGCGCTCTTGTTAGAACGGTTCTGATCCACCTTCCCTCCCCCTGTAGCTCCTCCTGTGTCCCCTCAGTGCTCTTGTTAGAACGGTTCTGATCCACCTTCCCTCCCCCTGTAGCTCCTCCTGTGTCCCCTCAGCGCTCTTGTGAGAACGGTTCTGATCCACCTTCCCTCCCCCTGTAGCTCCTCCTGTGTCCCCTCAGCGCTCTTGTTAGAAGGGTTCTGATCCACCTTCCTTCCCCCTGTAGCTCCTCCTGTGTCCCCTCAGCGCTCTTGTCAGAACGGTTCTGATCCACCTCCCCTCCCCCTGTAGCTCCTCCTGTGTCCCCTCAGCGCTCTTGTTAGAAGGGTTCTGATCCACCTTCCCTCCCCCTGTAGCTCCTCCTGTGTCCCCTCAGCGCTCTTGTTAGAACGGTTCTGATCCACCTTCCCTCCCCTTGTAGCTCCTCCTGTGTCCCCTCATTGCTCTTGTTAGAACGGTTCTGATCCACCTTCCCTCCCCCTGTAGCTCCTCCTGTGTCCCCTCACATTTCCAAACTCCCTCCCACTGGCTGGTGCTGAAGGAGGGCCAGAGCTCCTCCTACAGGAGCCCATCCTGGCCTCCCCCGCTGCAGCTCCTCCACTGACCTCCCACCAGAGAGATGAGCCCCCTGGTTCAGAGGTGACAGACCACCTCTGGGAGCAGACAACAGAAACCACATCAGGCTGGACTCCGTGCAGGTAAGGAGGCTGACGGCTGCTGAGTGAGTGAGTTTACGACGCTCCCACCACTGCTGCTGGATTGATTTTACACATCTGGAATATTTAGATTTATTCTGGGTCAACATCTGCATCTGTTGAAGTCCTCAGTCTCCATGCAGGTGGTGTTGTTCCAGATAAAAGTTCTCAATGACAGCATCACTCCAGGTGAAACCATTCCAAAGAAGGCTAAGTGGAGCTGGCATATCAGCCCCCAATGGAAGCCTGCTGCTGCTGCCAAGCTCTCCATGTCATCATGGAAAAGTTGATTGTTCAACTCAATGTTTTTCCCATTGGGAGGAGATTTGTTGTTCCACCATGAAGTCTTTTCTGGTGATGAGTTTGTGTGTTGTAGTCGCATGAAGATATCTTGTTATCATGATCAACTCATCTGGCCTGGTGGAAGAACGCTGCTGTGTTTGGATTCAGAAGAGTCAAATCTGAACCAGGGACTTGTAGTTTTATCCTCGGTCTCTGGACTCATAAAATGGAGACCGGCCCAGTTTGACACTTTTGAACTCCTTCATGATGTTCAAATCTCATGACTGAGATTCGTGATTGGAAACATCGGCGGTTCAGGAAAGAAAACATGTACCATTGAACATCGCTCTCATCCTTCTACTCAGAACGCTGCGGTGGACTCCACCGTGTCCAGGCTTTGGGCAGATACGTCTTCATCCTCCACCACCACCAGCCGCTCCACCCCACCCACCCTGTGCAGGTCTACATTACCAGGGTTGGATCTGGCAGGGTGGAGGATCTTTGATTCATCTTAGCTTTCCTGCTCCGGCTGTTTGAGAAACATTAAAATGGAGATTGTTGTTTGTGTCTTTCAGGCCACGCCAACGCCTCCGTCTTTCCCCACGTTTACGGCTGCCGAAACGTGCCGGTGTCTGAAAACCAGATCATTGTGGATGTGCCGGACCACCAGGTCCTCCTCACCTGCAGGTTCCTGCAGGCAGAGCACTGTGGTGGTAGGTTTCCTGCTCCTCTGCTGGACTGATACCCTCTCCCTTTCCCGACACGTATCTGCTGTTTCTACTCTGTGCCTCCTTCTCCTCTGTCAGGCCTGGACTTCTTCCTTCTGTCTCTCCAGGATTACGTCCTGGTGGTGCCTGAGAGCAGCTCCAGCTCCAGCTCCTTGAACCAAGAACCACTGGAGAAATCTGACCACTTCATCAGCAACTGTGGCCTCAACAGCTTTCATGTCAAGTCGGTGTCTCTCAGCCTGAGTTGGTCCCTGTTCTGTATCCCTGAATGTTCTAGAGGAACTAAACTGGGCCTGACTGGGACGCTTCTGTCTGCTCAGATTTGGGTTGTGAATGCATTCAGATGTCATTTACAAGCATTGGAACTAAAGACCTGAGCCTCAAGAATATTTAGTTCTTGATTTACTTTCTCTTGCAGGGTTTCACTTTGTGCTAATTTTCTTTTGAAGATCTTTGTTTTTTGTTGTCCTTCCATTTAGCAAGTTTGGCTAATAACCTTTTCCCCACTAAACTAATTTTCCTAAAATGTCTCGCTAACGTTTCCTTTTTCTCTGTCGTCCCTCCTGTCCTTCGTCTCCATTCTGTCTCAGCTCAGCTGTGTCTCTTTGGGCTCGCTTCAACAACGGCGCCCTGCTTTGTGCCTGCCATGAGGTTGGAGCTGAGAGTGACACCTGCGAGTCATTTGGTGGTCGGTGCCGCTGCAGGCCCCACGTGATTGGCCGAGACTGCTCCATGTGGGCCGCGGGTTGCTGGGGATTCCCCACTGCAGACGTGAGTGTCAGTTAGCGTCAGTCAGCGAGTGTCTGTTAGCATCACTTTGAGGTTGTTCGAAACTCTTACTACATGACTGTCAGCATCACTTTGAGGTTATTCGAAACGTTCACTTTATTACTGTTAGCATCATTTTGCGTTCAATAGCAATTCTTCCGACATCACTGTAGCATTATTTTGAGGTTATCAGCAGCTCTTACTACATTACTGTCAGCATCATTTTGAGGTTGTTCGAAACTCTTACTACATTACTGTAAGCATCACTGAGTTTATTAGCAATTATCACTACGTTACTGTTAGCATCATTTTGAGTTCATGAGCAACTCTTCCTACATGACTGTCAGCATCACTTTGAGGTTGTTCAAAACTCTTACTACATTACTGTAAGCATCACTGAGTTTATTAGCAATTATCACTACGTTACTGTTAGCATCATTTTGCGTTCAATAGCAATTCTTACAACATCACTGTCGCATCATTTTGAGATCATTAGCAATTCTTCCGACATGACTGTCAGCATCATTTTTAGGTTATTTGAAACTTTCACTACATTACTGTTAGCATCACTTTCAGTTCATTAGCAATTCTTACTACATCACTTTTGCATTATTTTGAGGTTCGTATTAACTCTTACTACATGACTGTCAGCATCACTTTGAGGTTGTTCGAAACTTTCACTCCATTAATGTTAGCATAATTTTGAGTTCATTAGCAATTCTTACTAAATCACTGTCGCATCATTTTGAGATCATTAGCGATTCTTCTGACATCACTGTCGCATTATTTTGAGGTTCGTAGCAACTCTTTCTACATGACATTCAGCAACACTTTTAGGTTATTCGAAACACTTACTACATTACTGTAAGCATCACTGAGTTTATAGCAACTATCACTGCATTACTGTTAGCATCATTTTGAGTTCATTAGCAATTCTTACGACATCACTGTCGCAATATTTTGAGGTTCGAAGAAACTCTTACTACATGACTGTCAGCATCACTTTGAGGTTGTTTGAAACACTTACTACATTACTGTAAGCATCACTGAGTTTATTAGCAACTATCACTACATTACTGTTAGCATCATTTTGAGGTTAGAAGCAACTCTTAGTACATGACTGTCAGCATCACTTTGAGGTTGTTCGAAACACTTACTACATTACTGTAAGCATCGCTGAGCTGATTAGCAACTATCACTCCATTAATGTTAGCATAATTTTGAGTTCATTAGCAATTCTTACTAAATCACTGTCGCATCATTTTGAGATCATTAGCGATTCTTCTGACATCACTGTCGCATTATTTTGAGGTTCGTAGCAACTCTTTCTACATGACATTCAGCAACACTTTTAGGTTATTCGAAACACTTACTACATTACTGTAAGCATCACTGAGTTTATAGCAACTATCACTGCATTACTGTTAGCATCATTTTGAGTTCATTAGCAATTCTTACGACATCACTGTCGCAATATTTTGAGGTTCGAAGAAACTCTTACTACATGACTGTCAGCATCACTTTGAGGTTGTTTGAAACACTTACTACATTACTGTAAGCATCACTGAGTTTATTAGCAACTATCACTACATTACTGTTAGCATCATTTTGAGGTTAGAAGCAACTCTTAGTACATGACTGTCAGCATCACTTTGAGGTTGTTCGAAACACTTACTACATTACTGTAAGCATCGCTGAGCTGATTAGCAACTATCACTACATTACTGTCAGCATCATTTTGAGTTCATTAGCAATTCTTACTACATCACTGTCACATCATTTTGAGATCATTAGCAATTCTTCCGACATCACTGTCGCATTATTTTGAGGTTCGTCGCAACTCTTACTACATGACTATCACCATCACTTTGAGGTTGTTCAAAACACTTCCTACATTACTGTTAGCATCATTTTGAGTTCATTAGCAATTCTTACTAAATCACTGTCGCATCATTTTGAGATCTTTAGCAATTCTTCTGACATCACTGTCGCATTATTTTGAGGTTCGTAGCAACTCTTACTACATGACTATCACCATCACTTTGAGGTTGTTCAAAACACTTCCTACATTACTAGTAGAATCATTTTGAGTTCATTAGAAATTCTTCCGACATCACTGTCGCATTATTTTGAGGTTTGTAGCAACACTTACTACATGACTGTCAGCATCACTTTGAAGTTCTTCGAAACTCTTACTACATTACTTTAAGCATCACTGAGTTTATTACCAACTATCACCACATTACTGTTAGCATCATTTTGAGTTCATTGGCAATTCTTACGACATCACTGTCGCATTATTTTGATGTTCGTAGCAACTTTTACGACATTACCGTTGCATTATTTAAAGGTTCGTAGCAACTCTTACTACATTACTGTCAGCATCATTTTGAGGTTGTTCGAAACTCTTACTACATTACTGTAAGCATCACTGAGTTTATTAGCAATTATCACTACGTTACTGTTAGCATCATTTTGCGTTCAATAGCAATTCTTACAACATCACTGTCAGCATCATTTTTAGGTTATTTGAAACTTTCACTACATTACTGTTAGCATCACTTTCAGTTCATTAGCAATTCTTACTACATCACTTTTGCATTATTTTGAGGTTCGTAGCAATTCTTACTACATGACTGTCAGCATCACTTTGAGGTTATTCGAAACTTTCACTCCATTACTGTTAGCATCATTTTGAGTTCATTAGCGATTCTTCCAACATCACTGTTGCAATATTTTGAGGTTCGTAGCAACTCTTTCTACATGACATTCAGCATCACTTTGAGGTTGTTCGAAACACTTACTACATTACTGTAAGCATCACCGAGTTGATTAGCAACTATCACTACATTACTGTAAGCATCATTTTGAGTTCATTAGCAATTCTTACTAAATCACTGTAGCATCGTTTTGATGTTCGTAGCAACTTTTACTACATTACTGTTGCATTATTTAAAGGTTCGTAGCAACTCTTACTACATTACTGTCAGCATCACTTTGAGTTTATTAGCAACTATCACTACATTACTGTTAGCATCATTTTAAGTTTATTAGCAATTCATAGACATCACTGTAGCATTAAATTGAGGTTAGTAGCAACTCTTACTACATGACTGTCAGCATCACTTTGAGGTTATTCGAAACACTTACTACATTACTGTAAGCATCACTGAGTTTATCGCAACTATCACTGCATTACTGTTCACATCATTTTGAGTTCATTAGCAATTCTGACGACATCACTGTCGCAATATTTTGAGGTTCGAAGAAACTCTTACTACATGACTGTCAGCATCACTTTGAGGTTGTTCGAAACACTTACTACATTACTGTAAGCATCACTGAGCTGATTAGCAACTATCACTACATTACTGTTAGCATCATTTTGAGGATAGAAGCAACTCTTACTACATGACTGTCACCATCACTTTGAGGTTGTTCAAAACACTTCCTACATTACTGTTAGCATCATTTTGAGTTCATTAGCAATTCTTACTAAATCACTGTCGCATCATTTTGAGATCTTTAGCAATTCTTCTGACATTACTGTCGCATTATTTTGAGGTTCGTAACAACTCTTACTACATGACTGTCAGCATCACTTTGAGGTTGTTCGAAACACTTATTACATTACTGTAAGCATCACTGAGTTGATTAGCAACTAACACTACATTACTGTTAGCTTAGTTTTGAGTTCAATAGCAATTCTTACGACATCACTGTCAGCATCATTTTTTATTTACTCGCAACTCAAACCACATGACTGTCAGCATCACTTTAAGGTTATTCGAAACTTTCACTCCATTACTGTTAGCACCATTTTGAGTTCATTAGCAATTCTGACTACATCACTGTCGCATCATTTTGAGATCATTAGCAATTCTTCCTACATCACTGTCGCATTATTTTGAGGTTCGTTGAAACTCTTACGACATGACTGTCAGCATCACTTTGAGGTTGTTCGAAACGTTCACTCCATTACTGTTCGCATCATTTTGAGTTCATTAGAAATTCTTACTCAATCACTGTCCCATCATTTTGAGATCTTTAGCAATTCTTCTGACATCACTGTCGCATTATTTTGAGGTTCGTAGCAACTCTTGCTACATGACTGTCAGCATCACTGAGTTTATAGCAACTGTCACTGCATTACTGTTAGCATCATTTTGAGTTCATTCGCAATTCTTCCGACATCACTGTCCCATCAGTTTGAGATCATTACCAATTCTTCTGACATCACTGTCGCATTATTTTGATGTTCGTGTCAACTTTTACTGCATTACCGTTGCATTATTTAAAGGTTCGTAGCAACTCTTACTACATTACTGTCAGCATCACTTTGAGTTTATTCGAAACTTTCACTCCATTACTGTTAGCATCATTTTGAGTTCATTAGCAATTCTTACTCAATCACTGTCGCATCATTTTGAGATCTTTAGCAATTCTTCTGACATCACTGTCGCATTATTTTGAGGTTCGTAGCAACTCTTACTACATGACTGTCAGCATCACTTTGAGGTTGTTCGAAACACTTACTACATTACTGTAAGCATCACTGAGTTTATTAGCAACTATCACTACATTACTGTAGCATCATTATGAGGTTCGTAGCAACTCTCACCACATTACTGTAGCATCATTTTGAGGTTCGTATCAACTCTCACTACATTACTGTAGCATAATTTTTAGGAATTTAGAAACTCTCACCACATCACTTCAGCATCATTTTGAGATTTTTAGCAACTCTCACTACATTACTGCACCATTATTGAGGTTCGTAGCAACTCTCACTACATCACTGTAGCATCATTTTGAGGTTCTTAACAACTCACACTGCATTACTGTCAGCATCATTTTGAGGTTTTAAGCAACTCTTACTGCATCACTGGAGCATCATTTTGAGGTCCGGAGCAACTCTCACTACATCACTGTATCATCATTTGGAGATTTTAAGCAACTCTCACTACATCACTGTAGCATCATTTGGAGGATAGTAGCAACTCTCACCACATCACTGTAGCATCATTTTGAGGTTCGTAGCAACTCTCACTACATTATTGTAGCATCATTTTGAGGTTCGTAGCAACTCTCACTACATTACTGTCAGCATCATTTTGAGGTTTTTAGCAACTCTCACTACATCACTTTAGCATCATTTTTAGGTTCTTAGCAACTCTCACTAAATGACTGTCAGACTCATTTTGAGGTTTTAAGCAACTCTTACTGCATCACTGTAGCATCATTTTGAGGTCTGTAGCAACTCTCACCACATCACTGTCGCATCATTTTGAGTTTTTTGAGAAACTCTGACTACATCACTGTAGCATCATTTGGAGGATAGTAGCAACTCTCACCACATCACTGTCGCATCATTTTGAGATTTTAAGCAACTCTCACTACATGACTGTCAGCATCATTTTAAGGTTTTAAGCAACTCTTACTGCATCACTGGAGCATCATTTTGAGATTTGAAGCAACTCTTACTACATGACTGTCAGCATCATTTTAAGGTTTTAAGCAACTCTTACTGCATCACTGGAGCATCATTTTGAGATTTGAAGCAACTCTCACTTCATCACTTTAGCATCATTTTTCAGATTAGTAGCAACTCTCACTACATCACTGGAGCATCATTTTGAGGTTTTTACCAACACTTAATACATCACTGCAGCATCATTTTGAGGTTTTTAGCAACTGTCACCACATCACTGTCGCATCATTTTGAGATTTTAAGCAACTCTCACTACATCACTTTAGCATCATTTCTTAGATGAGAAGCAACTCTCACTATATCACTGGAGCATCATTTTGAGGTTTTTACCAACACTTACTACATCACTGCAGCATCATTTTGAGGTTTTTAGCAACTCTCACTACATCACTGTAGCATCATTTTGAGAGTCGTAGCATCTCTCACTACATTACTGACAGCATCATTTTGATTTTTTTTTTCAACTCTCACCACATCACTTTCGCATCATTTTGAGATTTTTAGCAACTCTTACTACATTACTGTAGCATCATTTTGAGGTTCGCAGCAACTCTCACTACAAAACTGTAGCATCATTTTGAGGTTCGTAGCAACTCTCACTACATCACTGTAGCATCATTTTGAGGTTTTTAGCATCTCTTCCTACATCACTGTAGCATCATTTTGAGGTTCGTTGCAACTCTCACTACATTACGGACAGCATCATTTTGAGATTTTTAGCAACTCTCACCACATCACTGAAGCATCATTTTGAGATTTTTAGCAACTCTCACTACATCACTGTAGCATCATTTTGAGGTTCGTAGCAACTCTCACTACATTACTGACAGCATCATTGTGAGGTTTTTAGCAACTCTCGCCACATCACTTTAGCATCATTTTGAGATTGTTAGCAACTGTTCCGACATCACTGTAGCATCATTTGGAGGATAGTAGCAACTCTCACCACATCACTGTCGCATCTTTTTAAGATTTTAAGAAACTCTCACCACATCACTGTAGTATCATTTCTTTGATAAGTACCAACTCTCACTACATCACTGGAGCATCATTTTGAGGTTTTAAGCAACTCTTACTACATCACTGTAGCAACATTTCTCTTCTCTTCCCCACCTCTCTGTCTCCTCTCCTCCCTCACCTCCATCTCTCTCCAGCCCTTTTTAGACAGAAAATGTGCCAAATTTGCCGTCTTGTCTGTGTGAAATGGAGGCGTAATATTCCTCTTTTTGAAAAGACACCCTTGTGTGGGCATCAACACTTGATGTGATGTGCAGCTCACACAACCTCAGTCATTAACAACGCAATGACTGAGGTTGGCAGAGCGGGGCAACAACAGACTCTTGAACTGAAACCCAAGATGGAAACCATCTCGGAGCAGTTGGCCGCTCTGCAAAGAGGAGAGTGATGTTGAAGACCAGAAATTTAACTTTACATTTTGGATTGGACTGAAAGAGAAGACAGATTGGAATGTGTGCTCCTCCGCCCAAACCCACAGCTTCCTTATCGGCTGCCCCATTGTTTATCCTCCAGGAGAACTCCTTCTGCCTTGGTGACGTAAATGGCGCGTACTATCCTCCCCTCCCCTTCCCCCGTGTGTTCCTGACCCTTGCCTCTGCCCTCTCCACCTCCCTTGGGGTGGCAGCGCAGACCTTGTAGTCTGGCTGCAGGCCTCACTCTCACTTGCCTCCATTGGGACAACGGACTGTTCAAGTTCAGCGTACATACACAACAAATGTATATGTGCTGCTGTTAATTCTGAAGTGTACCATTATTACGATTAAACTGTGCATTCAGGGAACATTAAAGTGGTTTCAATCGTATTCATCAGGTTGATTTCAGTTTGTAGACGTTCATGATAAATCTTCTATACAAAGTTAAACACGGTGTTCCTCAAGGTTCAGTGCTGGGGCCGATAGTCTTCACTTTATATATGCTTCCTTTAGGTCATATTATTGGGAAACAGTCCATAAATTTCCATTGTTACACAGATGATACTCAATTATATTTATCAATAAAGCTGGATGAATGCCAACAGTTGTCTAAAACTCCATGTATGAGTTCCATCTAGGCTGGACTTTTGTAATTCTTTATTATCAGGCTGCACCAACAAGTGATTAAAGACTTGACAGCTGCACATGTATTGACAGGAACCAGGAAGAGAAACCATCGTAACAATAACATACACTCATGTAAGATAGTCTGAATACACTCGAAGATAATTCAGTCTTTGATCAGTGATCAATACGTCAATACAAAGATCAGTAAGTGGTCCCAGGTGGATCTTTCCATGGTGACCTCAGAGAAAATAAGATCAGCCCCCTCACCGTCATATCCAATGATGGCTCCATTATGTCAGGTTAACTGAGTTCATTTCCTGCTGCATTATCTGAAAAACGCTTTCTTAAACCAGAACCTCCAAGTTGGGTCTGAACGACCATGATAAATTGCACTATCTACTCAGTTTGAGTCACACCAACACAGAATGGACAAAGGACATTTTTCTGTTGTGTTGTTTCATGTTTTCCTGATCTGGGAAGCTTTTGCAAGACAAATGTCTCTCAAGTGTGTGTTCTCCTCATGAGTGTGTTAACATGCAGGCTTCCTCTTGTGACAACTGATGTCATTGGAAACCATCTTGAGGACATTTGGAGAAAGTTCAATCTTTTAGCTGCAGTTACAGTGACTTACAACTCTGGAACAACAACAAAAACACCCCTCCACAAACACTCTTGTCCAACATTTGTGCCCAAATTTTCTCCTCATGAGGCATCAAATCACTACAAAAACTGCCATTAAGTTGATCTGGTTGGCACTGGTATTTGTTCTTGCTGCATCATCGTCCAGCCTCCAACCAGAGGTCCCTCAGTTATCATGGAGCCACAGGTGGAGTCTGGATTCTTTTCTAGAATGAGACGGCAATGAGAGACCTGCCAAGTGACATCACTGACATGAATGGATGACTTCAGTCACGTGACTGGATGACTTCAGTCACATGACTGGATGACTTCAGTCACATGACTGGATGACAGTGTAGATGCCAATATAGAGGTTGGGGAAATCGTCTCTGAGAATCCAGCTTGAACCCACGCCCTCCTTGTCCTTCAAAAACCCAAACAGCGACCATCAGTCTCCCTCCAATCCTGTACTTGGTTCAATGTTGCTGTTCCATTTTGCAGCAGTAGGTGTCGCTGTGATACCAGGTTCAGTTCAAGAGTCCCAACTCCAGCTCATGTTGGTGACCTCAGTGGCAGGTAAAATGGTGCTTCAGTGGATCATGTGATCAACTCATGTGTGTCCTCACTGCTCCACAGGTCTGTCAAATGTTCTGTAAAATAGTTGGACCCAGCAGAGCTGCTAGATTAGGAGTTGATGGAGTCGTTGCAGATACCAGGGTCCAGTTCCATCCTCACTACCCCTGGTGACCATGTCAAAGTGTCCTTGAGTAAGATACTGAACCCCTAAATACTTCTGATGAGTAGGTTGGCTCCTTGCATGGCAGCCTTCAGCATCAGTGTGTGAGTGTGTGTGAATGAGAGGACATTGTTCAGCTCCTTGAGTGCTGCTGAGGTAGAAAGGCTCTGTACAAACTGAGTCCTTTTACCATTTCTTTCCTGCTTCTAGCGGCGCTGTCGTCACTTCCTGTGACCGTGGGAGGGAAAGGGTCCCCCTTCAGAATCAGTTTGATATCATGATGTTACTTCCTCTTCAACATACCTTTAGCAGACCAACTCACAGAACAGCTCAGTGAGGTAGTGTGGCCGAGCGGTCTAAGGCGCTGGATTTAGGCTCCAGTCTCTGAGGAGGCGTGGGTTCAAATCCCACCACTGCCATCATGTCCCAGGTCACTGGAGAGGTGTGGCAGGTCTCTAACTGCCTCTCCTCTCTCTTCCACTGGTATCTTCAAACCTGTGACCAGAAGAAGAATCCTCCTGTGAGTCCACAGACCTGAGCATCGCTGCTCTGACTACCAGGTTACTTCCTGGTTATCAGAGTGAAGTCAATGGGGAAGTAGTCAGTTGTTCATTTTGTTTTATGACAGAGGCCTCATTGTGAATTAAATAATTCTATTTCTTTACTTGACGTTTCACGCTGTTTCGATTGAAAAAGGCGAGTTCCTGGAGAAGATCTTCTAGGGGTCCAGGTTAAAGCGGTGCCCCAGCTGGCACCAGGCGCTGACCCAGGTCCTGCATGGGAGATACTGTCAGTTCTGTTCTGCCCTGCTCACAACCACAGGCTGGTGTTGAGGCCTGCAGCAACCAGGGCCCCAGTCACCAAGAGTATAAAGGCTGGTCATTGTGGCAGTGGGAGGAGTCAAAATGAAGACAGACCAATGTGAGCAGGACGTTCCTGGAGAAGTCATCCATCCACTTTCTATTCTTATCCTTGAAGGGTCACGGGGGGGGGGGGTGATCCCAGGTGACATTGTTCAAGAGGCAGGGTTCACCCTGGACAGGTCACCAGTCCATCAGGAGAAATGAGGTGGTCGGTATCATGCAACCTAAACTAAAACATTAGTCAGATCAAATTCAGATTAAAGCAAGAGTCTCCAGATCAAAGTCAGAATTCCTGATGATGTCATCAGGGCTTTGACAGTAGCTAGAATTCTGTCTTTGATCTCAGGAGGACATGAAAGAAACACAATTGAGGAAAGTAGAGGAGAACATTCAGCTTCATTTGAAACACTTGAACTGTTGAACAGTAGAATTTGTTTGAAACAGTTTACAACATTGAGTGACAGGATTGAAGAGGGGAGAGTTTTCTACTTTAAATTTAATTCTAACTTCAAAGTCAAGTCAAGTCAGTTTTATTTATTTTGTGCCAAATCCCAACAGAAGTTATCTCATGACACTTTACAAGTTTATCTAATGAGATCGGTACCCTGGAAGGTATCACCTTGGCCCCCCAGCACCACCCGAAGGAACCGAGGAGGTCTCTTTGTTCAGGATCTGTCCTTTCATGCCCACATTCAGCAAATTTCGAGGACTGCTTTCTTTCATTTGTGAAACATTGCTGAGATCAGACACATCCTGTCTCAAAAAGATGCAGAAAAACTAGTCCATGCCTTTGTCACTTCCAGGCTGGATTACTGCAATTCCCTCCTATCAGGCTGCACCAGGAGGTCCCTAAAGACTCTCCAGCTGGTCCAGAACGCTGCTGCCTGACTAGAACTAGTAGAAGAGACCATGTCTCTCCTGTACTGGCCTCTCTGCATGGCTCCCTGTCAAATTTAGAAGAGAATTCAAAATTCCCCTTCTACCATCCAAGTCCTCAACAGTCAGGCTCCTTCATACCTGACAGAGCTCCTAGTCCCCTATTATCCAGCTAGAACCCTTCGCTCCCAGGATGCAGGGTTACTGGTGGTTCCTAGAGTTTCTAAAAGTAGACTGGGAGCCAGAGCCTTCAGCTATCAGGCTCCCCTCCTGTGGAACCGTCTCACAGTTTCAGTCCAGGATGCAGACACCCTCTTGACCTATAAGAGCAGACGAAAGACCTTCCTTTTTGATCAGGCTTATAGTTGGGCTGCTTAGGCTGGCCCTTAGATATGCTGCTAAAGGCTTAGACTGCTGGGGGATCTCCCATGGTGCACTGGGCTTCTCTCTCCTCCTCTCTGTCCTCCTATATTTGTCATACATAAATCATACTCATATGTATTACTAACTCGTCTCCTTCTCCAGAGCCTTCAGGCTCCCCTCATCCCAGATGTGGGTGCTGCTGGAGGAGGCTGCAGACCTGAAGAGGCTCAAGCTGCCACCCGTAGCTCCACCTGCTCACCGTCTGTCCATCAGTCTCTTCACTTCTCTCTCTCTTTATCTCTGTCCCACTCTTTCCTTCTGCATATCTGTCTTCCTCCATTATCTGTCTTTGTCTCTGCCCCGCTCTCCTGCTCTCTTTCCCTCCAACCGGTCAAAGCAGAAGGCCGTCCCCACTGATCCTGGATCTGCTCGACGTTCCTGCCTGTTAAAAGGAAGGTTTTTGTCGCCGCTGTTGCAGGATGTGCTGCTGGTGGAGAATTGTTGGGTGGAGGTTCATTGAAGGAGTTTGGTTCGAGAACTGCTCTACTAGTAAAGAGTCATGAGAGAACTTTTGTTGTGATTTGGCGCAATACAAATAAAACTGACTTGACCAGTGTCATTTGTGGTCTTTTGTAAATTGCATGCCACATGAAATTATTGTTGGTCAGTTTTCTAGCGACAGTCTCACAGTGGCAAGACAAGAACACTTCTACTTTTAATGTTGACAGTTTGTTCAACACTGAACTTCATCCAGTACCATGTTGTCAAACACTGGAACCTCCACAGCACCTGAACAGGGACTTGAACCCTGGACCCTCACATTAAAAGTCTGATGCTCTACCGTCTGAGCTCCTCAGGCTCTTTCTACAGCATTGAGACAGGAACAGAAACACCTGTGAAGGTCAAACTGATGCTTTCTTGACTTGTTCAGTCCTCCATGTTAAAGTCCACCATGCTTTTGATTGGCTCTGATTCTCTGTGGCAAAATCCAACAAGAGGCTCCAAAAATGTCCTGAATGTCACAAGAATGCACAGGACAAGATGTTAGTTTCCTTCATGTCTGCAGTTCCTCCACTGGAAAGTAAAGTCAATGCTGCTCCTCTGCTGAAACCTGGGATCGGACCAGGGACCTTTCGATCTTCAGTCAAAGGCCCTCCCAACTGAGCTGGTTCAGTTCTGAGTGAGGGCCCTGCTTCTCTCATTTATAATCTCTTCCACTCTCACTAGAACTTAGAGAGGATTGGAGCTTCTGAAGTCCTGACACAAATCACACCAGGGACTCTGAACCACACAGTGAAGGAGTTGGTCATCAAGGTCGATGGCAGCTTATTAAGTTCTAGCTTTGATCAAATATAAGAAATGTAAATGAATTCAACATTGACTGCATTTCTCTCCTTTCTTTGGTGCCCTCAGACTTTCTGAGAATTGTAGGAGGAACTGCTCTCTGCTCTGTGTTTGTTCTGCTCAATGGAGGAAGGAACCGAGGACCGAAGCTCTTAAGTTTTCCAGTTCCTACATCAGTGAATGGACTTTCTGTGCTGCAAGGAGCCAAAGCTACTAAGGAGGATTACAGAGTTTGTCCTTGCTGGAGTCAGTGACTTAATAGAGTCTAACAAAGGGTTGAACCTGAATGAGACAGTCACCCTTCAACATGGGGCCATGGCAGAGTGAACCAAGAACACTACAATGGGGGTGAGAGTGGAGCCATGATGGATTCACAGTTCATCACCTCCACCATCATGTGGACCACCTGATCACCTCTCCCTCAACCTCTAAATAACTCATTCCCTGACCGGGAATTGAACCCGGGCCACGGCGGTGAGAGCGCCGAATCCTAGCCACTAGACCATCAGGGACCACACTGAGCTCTCCAACAACAGAGACTATACACAATGACTCAAGAACACAGGACTCTGTGGTCTCAGCTTGAGATGCAGAGGGTCCACCAAGACCACCAGACACCTCAGCCACCTGAAGACAGTCCACCCCAGGATCAGCTTCTATGACTCAGTGGTCCAGAACCATGATGAAGCCTGATCATGAATGTGAGCAAAGCTCTTGGAACAGGCCTGCTGCCACCACAACTAAGATCCTGCAGGTCACTAGAAACTCCAGTGTCCAGCTGACAAGTGGACGTTCCTCTGATCTGTGGTGGTGCTGAGTTTAGCAAACATCTCCAACAAGAAGATGAAGGAGGCCATCAACTCCTCCAAGCTCAACATCTATACTGGCTTTACTGGGAGATCAGGAGGTCAAAGCAGATCTCCACCCTCCACCTCAGATGGTTTCTACTCACAGAGATGAGGGACCAGTTCAAACCAGCTCCCTGGAGCTCCCTTAAGCCATTGTCCCCCTCAGCTAACATCCGGATCTGGACCTGCACCGGTGCTGACTTGTGTCTTGAGTCCCCAGAGTTTGTTGAACCAGAGAAGCTTCAACTGGTGACGGTCGTACAACCAAGCGTGAAGGTGAGCCTGCATTGTCTGATCTGGAGCTAACAGGAATTAGCAAGTTAGCAACTGTTCTAGAGTTGCTGCTGAGTTGAATTTGAATTTATTTGTTAAAAGGTTCCAGTTTCTATGAGGTCAGGGAAGATTGGTGTGGATCCAAAGGTCCCTGGTTGGATTCCCACCTCTCACAGAGGACCTGATGCTTCACGTGAGCTGTGGGATTGGTCTTTACTGCTGAGACAGAAAGAATCCTCCCACATTGGCTTCTTTTAACTGTCAACATTGGTTTGGCTCATTGGAACATTTTCAAACCCTCGTTGCTCAGATTTTCCATTAATTTGATCATGACTTTAGACACATGTTCTCTTTATTAATTAAATAATCACTTGAGTTATGAATTTAGTGAGTCAACCAGACTTGGTCCATGATAAAAGTTAGTCTGGTTATTATTCAGTTTCCAGTCAGTAGGGACACACACACACACACACACACACACACACACACACACACACACACACACAGCCTGTCTTCAGTATAAAATGGTCTGTCACGTTCTCTCACGTTGGAAGATTTCTCTGACTCCATTGTGAATACAGAGATTCTTCATCTGCCACCTGAGTCTTGATCCACTGATTCCTCTGATCCACCTCTTTCTGCTCCAACAAGGCTGACATGGATCAGGTGGGTCCATGTCAGCCAATCAGGAGGTTTCTCCTCTCAGTTAATTTTCTTCATCCCAGTTTAGATTGATTCTTCTCAGCCTGATGAAGGAGCATCTGATCAGGTGTTTGACTGCTTGTTAGTTGTAATTCCATAGACTTTGAACTCAGATGTGATAGAATTAATAATGCAATGGCAGTCCTGCCAAGTGACATCACTGACATGACAGGATGGCCCAGTCATGTGACTGAAGGAGCTGAGAGCTTCTACACATCATTGTTGATGGTGTCTTCCACTGTAGTCAGCAGCCACAACTCCTCTATCAACACCTGTCAGAGACCTGCTGGAGGCCCCACTGAGGTTTGAACTGGGATCACTGGATTCAGAGTCCAGAGTGCTCACCATTCCACCATGGAACCATCAAAGAGGAAACGTGTGAGACAAACTATGGCACTAATCATGTATGAGGGACTGCAGTGGTTTTCTGGATCTAATTTCCACAAACAAATGATGATTTGGGGAAAGGTCTGACAAAGTCTGACAAACATACCCTGATTTTTTCACAAACAAATGATGATTTTTAGACAGTAACACAGGGCTCTTATTTTGGAGGGCCATCGGGATGTGAAATATCCCAGACCTCTGAGATCAGAGCGTTCACTTTGATCTCAGGGTCCTGAATTTGGAGGTTCCTTCTTTGGTCTCCAAGTTCTAACTCCCATCTGACTGAATCCTTTTTTTAATGAGCTCCTCAGACCCTGATGATGTCAGGAAGAAATCCAGACATTCAGTTCTCATCTCAGCTGTTCTGACTGAGACGTCAAGCAGTCAGGAAAAAAGTGTTACGACCCAAAGTGGGACCTTTACAGGAGCTAACAAAGTGTCTTTTTTCCTAAACTACTTGAGGAACTGGTTAAACCAGTAAAATATGCATTTGTGTGTGCAGACCAGTGGGGAGCCTGGGTGAGTGGAAGGATGTTTACCACCAACACAGAACCCAGACTTCAGTCATGTGATGAGATGGAGACTCTGATGATGAAGTTAATGGACAAAATGTGAATTGAAAGAAAACACATTCCTTCAGCAGACTTTGATCCAACATTGAAGTTAGAGTTTGGTGGCTGCTCCATGTTGGAGGAAACCAGGCGATGTTGGACCGTCACAGGGAAGCTCCTTTGCCTCCTCTGCTGCCAGTTCAACCACTCACTCCCCTCAGTGGAGAGCAGCTTCAACTGGGTTTGTAATGTACCATTGTGGATGCATAGGAATGTGGAGAAAATGTCCTTTGTCAGAAGTGGGATTTGAACCCACGCCTCCAGGAGAGACTGCGACCTGAACGCAGCACCTTAGACCGCTCGGCCATCCTGACAGACACTGACAGTTGCAGACTGAATTAATTCATTGACAAAGTAGAATTTTTTAAATTGTTAACATTAAACACACAGTCTGAGTTCATGGCAGGAAGAAATGATTTTCATTTTTCTAAAGGACAAGAAATGAACCAGAACATTAGAACCACATTGCATCTCTTGACCAGTTTGTTACATGGGACACATTCCAGACAGGAAGGTCCTTCTGAGACTTGAACTCAGATCACTGGACCCAGAGTCCAGAGTGCTCACCATTCCACCATGGAACCAAACACAAGGAGGTGGTTCCTCTAAATACCACTTGACATCACCTGCAATCAACCTGTTGATATTTGGAGGTTCATCTTGCTCTTGTTCCGGACTACATTGCCAAAAGGAACAAGAACCACAAGGAAATCATGGAACTCCAGATTGATTCAGGACTTTCTAACTCCATCGTATGACCTGGGAGCAAAGACTGGCCAGGCCTTCCTTAATTTATCAGTTAATTACGGCTTCAACAAACATGCCACTAAATTAAGTTACCAGAATTTCTCTCATTGAAAACCCACCAGCCTGATTTCTTGACATGACATGAAAAATTCTCCAAGAACCCACAGTTGGGTGGAAAGATACCAGATTAACCAGGAGGAGTCCTGTTCCTGAACCATGGATGGAACAAAGTCTACTGGTAAACTCAGCAGTTCCTGAGTGCCAGATCCATCCGGGAGCTTGGGTCTCCCCTTGACTGTGGTGATCCATGAGATCAAGGAGGACAGAGGAAAGAAGGATCCTGTTGGAGATCTCCTCCCTTCTTCCTCCACTTCACTACTACTTGGATGTCAGGAATATGAGGTACTTTACTCAAATGAGGTATTAGGAGTTTCCTGTTTGACAAGAAGGAAGTCAGAGGTTCATACCTCACTTGTTGGTGGTGCCCTCAACCTGCTGAGAGCATCACTTAGTTCTCTACAGAGAAACATGGCAGCTCTGCTGAAGGCTGCAGGAAACCTGCTGGAACGGAGACTTGGACTCAGGTCACTGGATTCAAAGTCCAGGGTGCCAACAGGTCCACCAGGGCATCTGTGCTTTACTTACCGTGTAAAAAGGACCACAGTGGTCGTCTGGTTTTAATTTAACAAACAAATACGGTTGAAAACTTTGAGACAGAGACACAGGGCTCTTATCTGAAGGGCCATGGGATGGGAAATATCCCAGACCTCTGAGATCAGAGCGTTCACTTTGATCTCAGGGTCCTGACTTTGGGGGTTCTTCCTTTGGTCTTCAAATACTCGTGGTTTTTATTGGCATAACTTTCAACTTGCATGCAAAAGGAGACTCACAGTCAATGTAAACCCAGCAGACAGTGTTTATTTCTAATAAATCAGACAATCGCACAAATGAGAATGAAAGGAAAAAACAATAAAATGTTTTAAAATCCTTCTCAATTCTAAAGCTTTTTAAAGTTCATTTGAAGGTTCAAAGGTGGAGGTGAGGAGGTCACCCTGATCCTGCCTGTCGTCACTGCCAGGATTCTTTCTTCTGGTGCTGTGGTTCTTCTGATGAAGGGGGCGTGATGTTTGCTGTCTCAGGCTCCACCAAATGTCCTCTTTAGGACGCCACAATGTGGCCTCTTCACTGCTCCATCTTCCCTGCATCGGAGACACCAGGGTTCCTCCTGGTGCCGACCCCATCGTCCTTCTACCCAATGGTGCGGCCATGGATCCTCAGAGGACGCTGGGATCCTTCTTCTCATCGGAACCACAGTTTTTCCTGGAGGGAACAACAGGAGCTTTGTTGTAATGTTTTGCTCGGTGCGTCAGGATCTGTGACGCCATCTTGTGGTAGGGGGTCATCATCTTGTTGTGTGGTAGTGGATTCATTGATCTGCTGTTTCAACACATTCAAGTTCATTATCCTACAAGTCAAAGTACATTTGGTGTGGAGTTTTAGTTTCTGGCCTCAATCATAACGTGTGCCTTTCTTCTTCATGAACATTTCTCAGCTTTGTAAGTTTATTCTAGTTTTTCTTCCTCTCTTTTCTATTCCATTGTTGAAGATTCTACTGCAGGTTGGCGTTCCCTGTTGACTGAAGCAGAAACAGGAACAACAAGCTGGAGGCTGTCAGAGCTCCAAGTTGGGGGCTGATATTAAAGTAGGAGATGAACACATCCAGGTTAGCATCCCTCTCAGAAGCTGCTACTTTAGCTCTTCAGAGTACAGCAGCCTAGCATAGCTTCATCTGGCCAGTTAGTGGCCCACTTTGATGTCTGGGATATCAGGTTCAAGGTTCTTCACAGCTCTGAATGAAGGCTTTCTAAAGTGTTAACCAGTACTCCAGTTGTAAAAACAATCAGGGGGGATGGTAGATTTTGATGTTTAGGAACAGATCATTTGTGCTGATGACAGCGCATCAGGTGAGAGACCAACAGTGTACCCTTACTCCTCTAAAACAACAAGCATGCTATGGATATTACCTGTCTGCTACTCCTGTCATTGATCTTGACCAAGCCCCCAGGCTGACACTGCTACCACTGCTCCTACATAGTGAGAGTCAAATGCAGAGGAAATTTTCCCACCGGGTGCAAGTGCAACTTCATACTCATGCTATCTCAGAGAAGATAGCCGTGCGTGGTGGCGTCTCGCTGGTCAGCAGATCGGTTAAAAAAAAAGGTATGCATGCTTGCTCTGCTCCATTATTCTGTGTCATGGGCCCCCTGTTTACACTGGTTTTTTCAAAACCTCAAAATAATGCTACAGTGATGTCGGAAGAAATACTCATGATCTCAAAATGATGCGACAGTAATGGAGGAAGAGTTGCTAATGACCTCAAAATAATGCTACAATGATGTTGTAAAAATTGCTAATGAACTCAAAATGATGCTAACAGTAATGTAGTGAAAGTTTCGAACAACCTCAAAGTGATGCTGACAATCATGTAGTAAGAGTTGTTACTAACCTCAAAACAATGCAATTGTAATGTAGTAAGAGTTGCTACGAACCTCCAAAAAATGCGACAGTGATGTCGGAAGAATTGCTAATGATCTCAAAATGATGCTAACAGTAATGTAGTGATAGTTGCTAATAACCTCAAAGTGATGCTGAAAGTCATGTAGTAAAAGTTGCTACGAACCTCAAAATATTGCGACAGTGATGTCGTAAGAATTGCTAATGAACACAAAATGATGCTAAAAGTAATGTAGTGATAGTTGCTAATAAACTCAGTGATGCTTACAGTAATGTAGTAAGAGTTTCGAACAATTTCAAATGATGCTGAACGTCATGTAGTAAGAGTTGCTAATGAACTCAATTCAATGCTACAGTGATGTAGTGAGAGTTGCTACGAACCTCAATAATGGTGCAGTAATGTAGTGAGAGTTGCTAAAAATCTCAAAATGATGCTGAAGTGATGTGGTGAGAGTTTCTAAATTCCTAAAAATTATGCTACAGTAATGTAGTGAGAGTTGATACGAACCTCAAAATGATGCTACAGTAATGTGGTGAGAGTTGCTACGAACCTCATAATGATGCTACAGTAATGTAGTGATAGTTGCTAATAAACTCAGTGATGCTTACAGTAATGTAGTAAGTGTTTCGAACAACCTCAAAGTGATGCTGACAGTCATGTAGTAAGAGTTGCTACGAACCTCAAAATAATGCGACAGTGATGTCAGAAGAATTGCTAAAGATCTCAAAATGATGCGACAGTGATTTAGTAAGAATTGCTAATGAACTCAAAATAGTTCGAACAGAAATGGAGTGAAACTTTCGAATAACCTAAAAGTGATGCTGACAGTCATGTAGTAAGTGTTGCTATGGACTTCAAAATAATGCGACAGTAATGTAGTAAAAGTTGCTACGAACCTCAAAACATTGCGACAGTGATGTCGGAAGAATTGCTAATGAACTCAAAATGATGCTAACAGTAATGTAGTGATAGTTGCGAATCAAGTCAGTGATGCTTACAGTAATGTAGTAAGTGTTTCGAATAACCTCTAAGTGATGCTGACAGTCATGTAGTAAGAGTTGCTAAAAACCTTAAAATAATGCAACAATAATGTAATAAGAGTTGCTACGAACCTCAAAATAATGCGACAGTAATGTAGTAAAAGTTGCTACGAACCTCAAAATATTGCGACAGTGATGTCGGAAGAATTGCCAATGAACTCAAGATGATGCTAACAGTAATGGAGTGAAACTTTCGAATAACCTCAAAGTGATGCTGACAGTCTTGTAGTAAGAGTTGTTACGAACCTCAAAATAATGCGACAGTGATGTCGGAAGAATTGCTAATGATCTCAAAATGATGCGACAGTGATGTCGTAAGAATTGCTCATGAACTCAAACTGATGCGAACAGTAATGGAGTGAACGTTTCGAATAATCTCAAAGTGGTGCTGACAGTCTTGTACTAAGAGTTGCTTCGAACCTCAAAATAATGCGACAGTAATGTAGTAAAAGTTGCTACGAACCTCAAAATATTGCGACAGTGATGTCGGAAGAATTGCCAAAGATCTCAAAATGATGCGACAGTGAGTTCAGAAGAATTGGTAATGATCTCAAAATGATGCTAACAGTAATGGACTGAACATTTCGAATAACCTCAAAGTCATGCTGACAGTCATGTACTAAGAGTTGCTACGAATCTCAAAATAATGCGACAGTAATGTAGTAAAAGTTGCTACGAACCTCAAAATATTGCGACAGTGATGTCGGAAGAATTGCTAATGAACTCAAGATGATGCTAACAGTAATGGAGTGAAACTTTCGAATAACCTCAAAGTGATGCTGACAGTCATGTAGTAAGTGTTGCTACGAACCTCAAAATAATGCGACAGTCATGTAGTAAAAGTTGCTACGAACCTCAAAATATTGCGACAGTGATGTCGGAAGAATTGCTAATGAACTCAATATGATGCTAACAGTAATGTAGTGATAGTTGCTAAGAAACTCAGTGATGCTTACAGTAATGTAGAAAGAGTTTCGAATAACCTCAAAGTGATGCTGACAGTCATTTAGTAAGAGTTGCTAATGAACTCAATTTAATGCTACAGTGATGTCGTGAGAATTGCTCAACAACTCAAAATGATGCTATAAGTAATGTAGTGATAGTTGCTAATAAACTCAAAGTGATGCTGACAGTAATGTAGTAAGAGTTGCTACGAACCTTAAAATAATGCAACAGTAATGTAGTAAGAGTTGCTACGAACCTCAAAATAATGCGACAGTGATGTCAGAAGAATTGCTAAAGATCTCAAAATGATGCAACAGTGATGTAGTAAGAATTGCTAATCAAGTCAGTAATGCTTACAGTAATGTAGTAAGAGTTGCTACGAACCTCAAAATATTGCGACAGTGATGTCGGAAGAATTGCTAATGAACTCAAAATGATGCTAACAGTAGTTGCTAATCAAGTCAGTGATGCTTACAGTAATGTTGTAAGTGTTTCGAATAACCTCAAAGTGATGCTGAC
This sequence comes from Aulostomus chinensis, assembly GCF_037954235.1. Taxonomy (NCBI): domain Eukaryota; kingdom Metazoa; phylum Chordata; class Actinopteri; order Syngnathiformes; family Aulostomidae; genus Aulostomus; species Aulostomus chinensis. The sequence goes on from NC_141320.1 coordinate 38,205,826, forward strand.
AGTCATGTAGTAAGAGTTGCTACGAACCTCAAAATAATGCGACAGTGATGTCAGAAGAATTGCTAAAGATCTCAAAATGATGCGACAGTGATGTAGTAAGAATTGCTAATCAAGTCAGTAATGCTTACAGTAATGTAGTAAGAGTTGCTACGAACCTTAAAATAATGCAACAATAATGTAGTAAGAGTTGCTACGAACCTCAAAATAATGTGACAGTGATGTCGGAAGAATTGCTAATGAACTCAAGATGATGCGACAGTGATGTAGTAAGAATTGCTAATCAAGTCAGTAATGCTTACAGTAATGTAGTAAGAGTTGCTACGTACCTTAAAATAATGCAACAATAATGTAGTCAGAGTTTCTACGAACCTCAAAATAATGTGAAAGTGATGTCAGAAGAATTGCTAATGATCTCAAAATGATGCGACAGTGATTATGTAAGAATTGCTCATGAACTCAAAATGATGCTAACAGTAATGGAGTGAACGTTTCGAATAACCTCAAAGTGATGCTGACAGTCTTGTAGTAAGAGTTGCTACGAACCTCAAAATAATGCGACAGTGATGTCAGAAGAATTGCGAAAGATCTCAAAATGATGCGACAGTGAATTAGTAAGAATTGTCATGAACTCAAAATGATGCTAACAGTAATGGAGTGAACGTTTCGAATAACCTCAAAGTGATGCTGACAGTCATGTACTAAGAGTTGCTTCGAACCTCAAAATAATGCGACAGTAATGTAGTAAAAGTTGCTACGAACCTCAAAATATTGCGACAGTGATGTCGGAAGAATTGCTAATGAACTCAAGATGATGCTAACAGTAATGTAGTGATAGTTGCTAATCAACTCAGTGATGCTTACAGTAATATAGTAAGAGTTTCGAACAACCTCAAAGTGATGCTGACAGTCATTTAGTAAGAGTTGCTAATGAACTCAATTCAATGCTACAGTGATGTCGTGAGAATTGCTGATGAACTCAAAATGATGCTAACAGTAATGTAGTGATAGTTGCTATAAAAATCAAAGTGATGCTGACGGTAATGTAGTAAGAGTTGCTACGAACCTTAAAATAATGCAACAATAATGTAGTAAGAGTTGCTACGAACCTTAAAATAATGCAACAATAATGTAGTAAGAGTTGCTACGAACCTCAAAATAATGTGACAGTGATGTCGGAAGAATTGCTAATGAACTCAAGATGATGCTAACAGTAATGGAGTGAAACTTTCGAATAACCTCAAAGTGATGCTGACAGTCATGTACTAAGAGTTGCTACGAACCTCAAAATAATGCGACAGTGATGTCGGAAGAATTGCTCATGAACTCAAAATGATGCTAACAGTAATGTAGTGATAGTTGCTAAACAAGTCAGTGATGCTTACAGTAATGTAGAAAGTGTTTCGAATAACCTCAAAGTGATGCTGACAGTCATGTAGTAAGAGTTGCTACGAACCTCAAAATAATGCGACAGTAATGTAGTAAAAGTTGCGACGAACCTCAAAATATTGCGACAGTGATGTCAGAAGAATTGCAAATGAACTCAAAATGATGCTAACAGTAATGTAGTGATAGTTGCTAAGAAACTCAGTGATGCTTACAGTAATGTAGAAAGAGTTTCGAATAACCTCAAAGTGATGCTGACAGTCATTTCGTAAGAGTTGCTAATGAACTCAATTTAATGCTACAGTGATGTCGTGAGAATTGCTCAACAACTCAAAATGATGCTATAAGTAATGTAGTGATAGTTGCTAATAAACTCAAAGTGATGCTGACAGTAATGTAGTAAGAGTTGCTACGAACCTTAAAATAATGCAACAGTAATGTAGTAAGAGTTGCTACGAACCTCAAAATAATGCGACAGTGATGTCAGAAGAATTGCTAAAGATCTCAAAATGATGCAACAGTGATGTAGTAAGAATTGCTAATCAAGTCAGTAATGCTTACAGTAATGTAGTAAGAGTTGCTACGAACCTCAAAATAATGCGACAGTGATGTCAGAAGAATTGCTAAAGATGTCAAAATGATGCGACAGTGATGTAGTAAGAATTGCTAATGAACTCAAAATGATGCTAATAGTAATGGAGTGAAAGTTTCCAATAACCTCAAAGTGATGCTGACAGTCATGTAGTAAGAGTTGCTACGAACCTCAAAATAATGCGACAGTAATGTAGTAAAAGTTGCTACGAACCTCAAAATATTGCGACAGTGATGTCGGAAGAATTGCTAATGAACTCAAAATGATGCTAACAGTAGTTGCTAATCAAGTCAGTGATGCTTACAGTAATGTTGTAAGTGTTTCGAATAACCTCAAAGTGATGCTGACAGTCATGTAGTAAGAGTTGCTACGAACCTCAAAATAATGCGACAGTGATGTCAGAAGAATTGCTAAAGATCTCAAAATGATGCGACAGTGATGTAGTAAGAATTGCTAATCAAGTCAGTAATGCTTACAGTAATGTAGTAAGAGTTGCTACGAACCTTAAAATAATGCAACAATAATGTAGTAAGAGTTGCTACGAACCTCAAAATAATGTGACAGTGATGTCGGAAGAATTGCTAATGAACTCAAGATGATGCGACAGTGATGTAGTAAGAATTGCTAATCAAGTCAGTAATGCTTACAGTAATGTAGTAAGAGTTGCTACGTACCTTAAAATAATGCAACAATAATGTAGTCAGAGTTTCTACGAACCTCAAAATAATGTGAAAGTGATGTCAGAAGAATTGCTAATGATCTCAAAATGATGCGACAGTGATTATGTAAGAATTGCTCATGAACTCAAAATGATGCTAACAGTAATGGAGTGAACGTTTCGAATAACCTCAAAGTGATGCTGACAGTCTTGTAGTAAGAGTTGCTACGAACCTCAAAATAATGCGACAGTGATGTCAGAAGAATTGCGAAAGATCTCAAAATGATGCGACAGTGAATTAGTAAGAATTGTCATGAACTCAAAATGATGCTAACAGTAATGGAGTGAACGTTTCGAATAACCTCAAAGTGATGCTGACAGTCATGTACTAAGAGTTGCTTCGAACCTCAAAATAATGCGACAGTAATGTAGTAAAAGTTGCTACGAACCTCAAAATATTGCGACAGTGATGTCGGAAGAATTGCTAATGAACTCAAGATGATGCTAACAGTAATGTAGTGATAGTTGCTAATCAACTCAGTGATGCTTACAGTAATATAGTAAGAGTTTCGAACAACCTCAAAGTGATGCTGACAGTCATTTAGTAAGAGTTGCTAATGAACTCAATTCAATGCTACAGTGATGTCGTGAGAATTGCTGATGAACTCAAAATGATGCTAACAGTAATGTAGTGATAGTTGCTATAAAAATCAAAGTGATGCTGACGGTAATGTAGTAAGAGTTGCTTCGAACCTTAAAATAATGCAACAATAATGTAGTAAGAGTTGCTACGAACCTTAAAATAATGCAACAATAATGTAGTAAGAGTTGCTACGAACCTCAAAATAATGTGACAGTGATGTCGGAAGAATTGCTAATGAACTCAAGATGATGCTAACAGTAATGGAGTGAAACTTTCGAATAACCTCAAAGTGATGCTGACAGTCATGTACTAAGAGTTGCTACGAACCTCAAAATAATGCGACAGTGATGTCGGAAGAATTGCTAATGAACTCAAAATGATGCTAACAGTAATGTAGTGATAGTTGCTAAACAAGTCAGTGATGCTTACAGTAATGTAGAAAGTGTTTCGAATAACCTCAAAGTGATGCTGACAGTCATGTAGTAAGAGTTGCTACGAACCTCAAAATAATGCGACAGTAATGTAGTAAAAGTTGCGACGAACCTCAAAATATTGCGACAGTGATGTCAGAAGAATTGCAAATGAACTCAAAATGATGCTAACAGTAATGTAGTGATAGTTGCTAATCAAGTCAGTGATGCTTAAAGTAATGTAGTAAGTGTTTCGAATAACCTCAAAGTGATGCTGACAGTCATGTAGTAAGAGTTGCTACGAACCTCAAAATAATGCGACAGTGATGTCAGAAGAATTGCTAAAGATCTTAAACTGATGCGACAGTGATTTAGTAAGAATTGCTCATGAACTCAAAATGATGCTAACAGTAATGGAGTGAATGTTTCGAATAACCTCAAAATGATGCTGACAGTCTTGTACTAAGAGTTGCTACGAACCTCAAAATAATGCGACAGTGATGTCGGAAGAATTGCTAATGAACTCAAGATGATGCTAACAGTAATGTAGTGATAGTTGCTAATCAAGTCAGTGATGCTTACAGTAATTTAGTAAGAGTTGCTACGAACCTCAAAATAATGCGACAGTAATGTAGTAAAAGTTGAGACGAACCTCAAAATATTGCGACAGTGATGTCGGAAGAAATGCAAATGAACTCAAAATGATGCTAACAGTAATGTAGTGATAGTTGCTAATCAACTCAGTGATGCTTACAGTAATGTAGTAAGAGTTTCGAACAACCTCAAAGTGATGCTGACAGTCATTTAGTAAGAGTTGCTAATAAACTCAATTCAATGCTACAGTGATGTCGTGAGAATTGCTGATGAACTCAAAATGATGCTAACAGTAATGTAGTGATAGTTGCTATAAAAATCAAAGTGATGCTGACGGTAATGTAGTAAGAGTTGCTTCGAACCTTAAAATAATGCAACAATAATGTAGTAAGAGTTGCTACGAACCTTAAAATAATGCAACAATAATGTAGTAAGAGTTGCTACGAACCTCAAAATAATGTGACAGTGATGTCGGAAGAATTGCTAATGAACTCAAGATGATGCTAACAGTAATGGAGTGAAACTTTCGAATAACCTCAAAGTGATGCTGACAGTCATGTACTAAGAGTTGCTACGAACCTCAAAATAATGCGACAGTGATGTCGGAAGAATTGCTAATGAACTCAAAATGATGCTAACAGTAATGTAGTGATAGTTGCTAAACAAGTCAGTGATGCTTACAGTAATGTAGAAAGTGTTTCGAATAACCTCAAAGTGATGCTGACAGTCATGTAGTAAGAGTTGCTACGAACCTCAAAATAATGCGACAGTAATGTAGTAAAAGTTGCGACGAACCTCAAAATATTGCGACAGTGATGTCAGAAGAATTGCAAATGAACTCAAAATGATGCTAACAGTAATGTAGTGATAGTTGCTAATCAAGTCAGTGATGCTTAAAGTAATGTAGTAAGTGTTTCGAATAACCTCAAAGTGATGCTGACAGTCATGTAGTAAGAGTTGCTACGAACCTCAAAATAATGCGACAGTGATGTCAGAAGAATTGCTAAAGATCTTAAACTGATGCGACAGTGATTTAGTAAGAATTGCTCATGAACTCAAAATGATGCTAACAGTAATGGAGTGAATGTTTCGAATAACCTCAAAATGATGCTGACAGTCTTGTACTAAGAGTTGCTACGAACCTCAAAATAATGCGACAGTGATGTCGGAAGAATTGCTAATGAACTCAAGATGATGCTAACAGTAATGTAGTGATAGTTGCTAATCAAGTCAGTGATGCTTACAGTAATTTAGTAAGAGTTGCTACGAACCTCAAAATAATGCGACAGTAATGTAGTAAAAGTTGAGACGAACCTCAAAATATTGCGACAGTGATGTCGGAAGAAATGCAAATGAACTCAAAATGATGCTAACAGTAATGTAGTGATAGTTGCTAATCAACTCAGTGATGCTTACAGTAATGTAGTAAGAGTTTCGAACAACCTCAAAGTGATGCTGACAGTCATTTAGTAAGAGTTGCTAATAAACTCAGTTCAATGCTACAGTGATGTCGTGAGAATTGCTCAACAACTCAAAATGATGCTAACAGTAATGTAGTGATAGTTGCTAATAAACTCAAAGTGATGCTGACAGTAATGTAGTAAGAGTTGCTCGGAACCTTAAAATAATGTAACAATAATGTAGTAAGAGTTACTACGAACCTCAAAATAATGTGACAGTGATGTCAGAAGAATTGCTAATGATCTCAAAATGATGCGACAGTGATGTAGTAAGAATGGCTAATGAACTCAAAATGATGCTAACAGTAATGGAGGAAAAGTTTCCAATAACCTCAAAATGATGCTTACAGTCATGTAGTAAGAGTTGCTACGAACCTCAAAATAATGCGACAGTAATGTAGTAAAAGTTGCTACGAACCTCAAAATATTGCGACAGTGATTTCGGAAGAATTGCTAATGAACTCAAAATGATGCTAACAGTAATGGAGTGAAACTTTCGAATAACCTCAAAGTGATGCTGACAGTCATGTAGTAAGTGTTGCTACAAACCTCAAAATAATGCGAAAGTAATGTCGTAAAAGTTGCTACGAACCTCAAAATATTGTGACAGTGATGTCGGAAGAATCGCTAATGAACTCAAGATGATGCTAACAGTAATGTAGTGAAAGTTGCTAAGAAACTCAGTGATGCTTACAGTAATGTAGTAAGAGTTTCGAACAACCTCAAAGTGATGCTGACAGTAATTTAGTAAGAGTTGCTCATGAACTCAATTTAATGCTACAGTGATGTCGTGAGAATTGCTCAACAACTCAAAATGATGCTAACAGTAATGTAGTGATAGTTGCTAATAAACTCAAAGTGATGCTGACAGTAATGTAGTAAGAGTTGCTACGAACCTTAAAATAATGCAACAATAATGTAGTAAGAGTTGCTACGAACCTCAAAATATTGCGACAGTGATGTCGGAAGAATTGCTAATGAACTCAAGATGATGCTAACAGTAATGTAGTGATAGTTGCTAAGAAACTCAGTAATGCTTCCAGTAATGTAGTAAGAGTTTCGAACAACCTCAAAGTGATGGTGACAGTCATGTAGTAAGAGTTGCTAATGAACTCAATTTAGTGCTACAGTGATGTCGTGAGAATTGCTCAACAACTCAAAATGATGCTAACAGTAATGTAGTGATAGCTGCTAATAAACTCAAAGTGATGCTGACAGTAATGTAGTAAGAGTTGCTACGAACCTTAAAGTAATGCAACAATAATGTAGTAAGAGTTGCTACGAACCTCAAAATATTGCGACAGTGATGTCGGAAGAATTGCTAATGATCTAAAAATGATGCGACAGTGATGTAGTAAGAATTGCTAATGAACTCAAAATGATGCTAACAGTAATGGAGTGAAACTTTCGAATAACCTCAAAGTGATGCTGACAGTAATGTAGTAAGAGTTGCTACGAACCTTAAAGTAATGCAACAATAATGTAGTAAGAGTTGCTACGAACCTCAAAATATTGCGACAGTGATGTCGGAAGAATTGCTAATGATCTAAAAATGATGCGACAGTGATGTAGTAAGAATTGCTCATGAACTCAAAATGATGCTAACAGTAATGGAGTGAAACTTTCGAATAACCTCAAAGTGATGCTGACAGTCATGTAGTAAGTGTTGCTACGAACCTCAAAATAATGCGACAGTAATGTAGTAAAAGTTGCTACGAACCTCAAAATATTGCGACAGTGATGTCGGAAGAATTGCTAATGAACTTAAAATCATGCTAACAGTAATGTAGTGGTAGTTGCTAATCAACTCAGTGATGATTACAGTAATGTAGTAAGTGTTTCGAACAACCTCAAAGTGATGTTGACAGTCATGTACTAAGAGTTGCTAAGAATCTCAAAATAATGCGACAGTAATGTAGTAAAAGTTTCTACGTACCTCAAAATATTGCGACAGTGATGTCGGAAGAATTGCTAATGAACTCAAGATGATGCTAACAGTAATGTAGTGATACTTGGTAAGAAACTCTGTGATGCTTACAGTAATGTAAGAGTTTCGAACAACCTCAAAGTGATGCTGACGGTCATTTAGTAAGAGTTGCTAATGAACTCAATTTAATGCTACAGTGATGTCGTGAGAATTGCTCAAAAACTCAAAATGATGCTAACAGTAATGTAGTGATAGTTGCTAATAAATTCAAAGTGATGCTGACAGTAATGTAGTAAGAGTTGCTACGAACCTTAAAATAATGCAACAATAATGTAGGAAGAGCTGCAACGAACCTCAAAATATTGCGACAGTGATGTCGGGAGACTTGCTAATGAACTTAAAATGATGCTAACAGTAATGGAGTGAAACTTTCGAATAACCTCAAAGTGATGCTTACAGTCATGTAGTAAATGTTGCTACGACCTTCAAAATAATGCGACAGTAATGTAGCAAAAATTGCTACGAACCTCAAAATATTGCGACAGTGATGTCGGAAGAATTGCTAATGAACTCAAAATGATGCTTACAGTAATGTAGTGATAGTTGCTAATCAACTCAGTTATGCTTACAGTAATGTAGTAAGTGTTTCGAATAACCTCAAAGTGATGCTGACAGTCATGTACTAAGAGTTGCTACGAACCTCAAAAAAATGCGACAGTGATGTAGTAAAAGTTGCTACGAACCTCAAAATATTGCGACAGTGATGTCGGAAGGATTGCAAATGAACTCAAGATGATGCTAACAGTAATGTAGTGATAGTTGCTAAGAAACTCAGTGATGCTTACAGTAATGTAGTAAGAGTTGCTACGAACCTTAAAATAATTCAACAATAATGTAGTAAGAGTTGCTACGAACCTCAAAATAATGTGACAGTGATGTCAGAAGAATTGCTAATGATCTCAAAATGATGCGACAGTGATTTAGGAAGAATTGCTAATGAACTCAAAATGATGCTAACAGTAATGGAGTGATAGTTCCTCATCAATTCAGTGATGCTTACAGTAATGTAGTAAGTGTTTCGAATAACCTCAAAGTGATGCTTACAGTCATGGAGTAATAGTTGCTACGGACCTCAATATAATGCAACAGTAATGTAGTAAAAGTCGCTACGAACCTCAAAATATTGCGACAGTGATGTCGGAAGAATTGCTAATGAACTTAAAATGATGCTAACAGTAATGTAGTGATAGTTGCTAATCAACTCAGTGATGCTTACAGTAATGTAGTAAGTGTTTCGAATAACCTCAAAGTGATGCTGACAGTCATGTAGGAAGAGTTGCTACGAACCTCAATATAATGCGACAGTGATGTCAGAAGAATTGATAATGATCTCAAAATGATGCTAACAGTAATGGAGTGAACGTTTCGAATAACCTCAAAGTGATGCTGACAGTCATGTACTAAGAGTTGCGACGAACCTCAAAATAATGCGACAGTAATGTAGTAAAAGTTGCTACGAACCTCAAAATATTGCGACAGTGATGTCGGAAGTATTGCTAATGAACTCAAGATGATGCTGACAGTAATGTAGTGATAGTTGCTAATAAACTCAAAGTGATGCTGACAGTAATGTAGTAAGAGTTGCTACGAACCTTAAAATAATGCAGCAATAATGTAGTAAGAGTTGCTACGAACCTCAAAATATTGCGACAGTGATGTCGGAAGAATTGCTAATGATCTCAAAATGATGCTACAGTGATGTAGTAAGAGTTGCTAATGAACTCAAAATGATGCTAACAGTAATGGAGTGAAACTTTCGAATAACCTCAAAGTGAAGCTGACAGTCATGCAGTAAGTGTTGCTACGACCCTAAAAATAATGCGACAGTAATGTAGTAAAAGTTGCTACGAACCTCAAAATATTGCGACAGTGATGTCAGAAGAATTGCTAATGAACTTAAAATGATGCTAACAGTAATGTAGTGGTAGTTGCTAATCAAGTCAGTGATGCTTACAGTAATGTAGTAAGTGTTTCGAACAACCTCAAAGTGATGCTGACAGTCATGTACTAAGAGTTGCTAAGAATCTCAAAATAATGCGACAGTAATGTAGTAAAAGTTGCTACGTACCTCAAAATATTGCGACAGTGATGTCGGAAGAATTGCTAATGAACTCAAGATGATGCTAACAGTAATGTAGTGATACTTGGTAAGAAACTCTGTGATGCTTACAGTAATGTAAGAGTTTCGAACAACCTCAAAGTGATGCTGACAGTAATTAAGAAAGAGTTGCTAATGAACTCAATTCAATGCTACAGTGATGTCGTGAGAATTGCTCAACAACTCAAAATGATGCTAACAGTAATGTAGTGATAGTTGCTAATAAACTCAAAGTGATGCTGACAGCAATGTAGTAAGAGTTGCTACGAACCTTAAAATAATGCAACAATAATGTAGTAAGAGTTGCGACGAACGTCAAAATAATGTGACAGTGATGTCAGAAGAATTGCTAATGAACTCAAGATGATGCGACAGTGATTTAGTAAGAATTGCTAATGAACTCAAAATGATGCTAACAGTAATGTAGTGATAGTTGCTAAGAAACTCAGTGATGCTTACAGTAATGTAGTAAGAGTTTCGAACAACCTCAAAGTGATGCTGACAGTCATTTAGTAAGAGTTGCTACGAACCTCAAAATAATACGACAGTGATGTCAGAAGAATTGCTAAAGATCTCAAAATGATGCGACAGTGATTTAGTAAGAATTGCTCATGAACTCAAAATGATGCTAACAGTAATGGAGTGAACGTTTCGAATAACCTCAAAGTGATGCTGACAGTCTTGTACTAAGAGTTGCTACGAACCTCAAAATATTGCGAAAGTGATGTCGGAAGAATTGCTAATGAACTTAAAATGATGCAAACAGTTATGTAGTTTTAGTTGCTAATCAAGTCAGTGATGCTTACAGTAATGTAGTAAGTGTTTCGAACAACCTCAAAGTGATGTTGACAGTCATGTACTAAGAGTTGCTACGAACCTCAAAATAATGTGACAGTGATGTCGGAAGAATTGCTTAAGATCTCAAAATGATGCGACAGTGATGTCGTGAGAATTGCTCATAAACTCAAAATGATGCTAACAGTAATGGAGTGAAACTTTCGAATAACCTCAAAGTGATGCTGACAGTCATGTAGTAAGAGTTGCGATGAACCTTAAAAAAATGCAACAATAATGTAGTAAGAGTTGCTACGAACCTTAAAATAATGCAACAATAATGTAGTAAGAGTTACTACGAACCTCAAAATAATGTGACAGTGATGTCAGAAGAATTGCTAATGATCTCAAAATGATGCGACAGTGATTTAGTAAGAATTGCTAATGAACTCAAAATGATGCTAACAGTAATGGAGTGATAGTTGCTAATCAACTCAGTGATGCTTACAGTAATGTAGTAAGTGTTTCGAATAACCTCAAAGTGATGCTGACAGTCATGTAGAAAGAGTTGCTACGGACCTCAATATAATGCGACAGTAATGTAGTAAAAGTCGCTACGAACCTCAAAATATTGCGACAGTGATGTCGGAAGAATTGCTAATGAACTTAAAATGATGCTCACAGTAATGTAGTGATAGTTGCTAATGAACTCAGTGATGCTTACAGTAATGTAGTAAGTGTTTCGAATAACCTCAAAGTGATTGTGACAGTCATTAGGAAGAGTTGCTACGAATCTCAAAATAATACGACAGTGATGTCAGAAGAATTGCTAAAGATCTCAAAATGATGCGACAGTGATTTAGTAAGAATTGCTCATGAACTCAAAATGATGCTAACAGTAATGGAGTGAACGTTTCGAATAACCTCAAAGTGATGCTGAAAGACATGTAGTAAGAGTTGCTACGAACCTCAAAATATTGCGACAGTGATGTCGGAAGAATTGCTAATGAACTTAAAATGATGCTAACAGTTATGTAGTTTTAGTTGCTAATCAAGTCAGTGATGCTTACAGTAATGTAGGAAGTGTTTCGAATAACCTCAAAGTGATGCTGACAGTCATGTGGTTAGAGATGCGAGTAACCTAAAAATGGTGCTGACGGTAATGTAGTAAGAGTTGCTAATAACCTCAAAATAATGTGACAGTGATGTCGGAAGAATTGCTAATGATCTCAAAATGATGCGACAGTGATGGAGTAAGAATTGCTAATGAACTCAAAATGATGCCAAAAGTGATGTTGTGAAAGTTTCGAATAACCTCAAAGTGATGCTGACAGTCATGTAGTAAGAATTGCTATTAAACTCAAAATGATGCTAACAGTAATGTAGTGATAATTGCTCATAAACTCAGTGATGTTTACAGTAATGTAGTGAGTGTTACGAACAACCTCAAAGTGATGCTGACAGTCACGTAGTAAGAGTTGCTACGAACCTCAAAATAATGCAACAATAATGTAATAAGAGTTTCTACGAACCTTAAAATAATGCAACAGTGATGTCAGAAGAATTGCTAATGAACTCAAAATGATGCGACAGTGATGTCGTACGAACTGCTCATGAACTCAAAATGATGCTAACAATAATGTAGTGAAAGTTTCAAACAAAAAAGTGTCAAAAGTGTTCAAAAGTGTCAAACTGGGCCGGTCTCCATTTTATGAGTCCAGAGACCGAGGATAAAACTACAAGTCCCTGGTTCAGATTTGACTCGTCTGAATCCAAACACAGCAGCGTTCTTCCACCAGGCCAGATGAGTTGATCATGATAACAAGATATCTTCATGCTACTACAACACACAAACTCATCACCAGAAAAGACTTCATGGTGGAACAACAAATCTCCTCTCAATGGGAAAAACATTGAGTTGAACAATCAACTTTTCCATGATGACATGGAGAGCTTGGCAGCAGCAGCAGGCTTCCATTGGGGGCTGATATGCCAGCTCCACTTAGCCTTCTTTGGAATGGTTTCACCTGGAGTGATGCTGTTATTGAGATCTTTTATCTGGAACAACACCACCTGCATGGAGACTGAGGACTTCAACAGATGCAGATGTTGACCCAGAATAAATCTAAATATTCCAGATGTGTTAAATCCATCCAGCAGCAGTGGTGGGAGCGTCGTAAACTCACTCACTCAGCAGCCGTCAGCCTCCGTACCTGCATGGAGTCCAGCCTGATGTGGTCTCTGTTGTCTGCTCCCAGAGGTGGTCTGTCACCTCTGAACCAGGGGGCTCATCTCTCTGGTTGGAGGTCAGTGGAGGAGCTGCAGCGGGGGAGGCCAGGATGGGCTCCTGTAGGAGGAGCTCTGGCCCTCCTTCAGCACCAGCCAGTGGGAGGGAGTTTGGAAATGTGAGGGGACACAGGAGGAGCTACAGGGGGAGGGAAGGTGGATCAGAACCCTTCTAACAAGAGCGCTGAGGGGACACAGGAGGAGCTACAGGGGGAGGGAAGGTGGATCAGAACCCTTCTAACAAGAGCGCTGAGGGGTCACAGGAGGAGCTACAGGGGGAGGGGAGGTGGATCAGAACCGTTCTAACAAGAGCGCTGAGGGGACACAGGAGGAGCTACAGGGGGAGGGAAGGTGGATCAGAACCGTTCTAACAAGAGCGCTGAGGGGTCACAGGAGGAGCTACAGGGGGAGGGAAGGTGGATCAGAACCGTTCTAACAAGAGCGCTGAGGGGACACAGGAGGAGCTACAGGGGGAGGGAAGGTGGATCAGAACCGTTCTGACAAGAGCGCTGAGGGGACACAGGAGGAGCTACAGGGGGAGGGGAGGTGGATCAGAACCCTTCTAACAAGAGCGCTGAGGGGACACAGGAGGAGCTACAGGGGGAGGGAAGGTGGATCAGAACCGTTCTAACAAGAGCGCTGAGGGGACACAGGAGGAGCTACAGGGGGAGGGAAGGTGGATCAGAACCGTTCTAACAAGAGCGCTGAGGGGACACAGGAGGAGCTACAGGGGGAGAGAAGGTGGATCAGAACCCTTCTAACAAGAGCGCTGAGGGGACACAGGAGGAGCTACAGGGGGAGGGAAGGTGGATCAGAACCGTTCTAACAAGAGCACTGAGGGGACACAGGAGGAGCTACAGGGGGAGGGAAGGTGGATCCGAACCGTTCTAACAAGAGCGCTGAGGGGACACAGGAGGGGCTACAGGGGGAGGGAAGGTGGATCAGAACCCTTCTAACAAGAGCGCTGTCCCACTAATATTCCTCACAAGAACCCACCTGTCAAGGGGGAACCGTCCATGGGTGCTGATGCAGCAGACTGAAGGTTCAACGTAGTCCATGCTGAACTGGTCTTGAGGCACCAGGTGGACTTTGTGCTAAAAACAGCAGCAAAAAACAAACAAACACAAAAAAAGGGGAGAATTTTAACAAAAGTATGCAAATGAGCTGAAGATCAAAATAGAAAAAGTAAATCAAGGTTTTTTTTTTCAAATGATTGCCAGCTATTTAGCTCAGAGAAGGACAAATGTCAATCAAGATGTCAGAATGAAACGATCCCACTGGCTTCTGGTCAAGGGAACCATGGAGATGCTAACTTCCTGTTGGACTATCAGGGTGTCTCATCCCTGACATGCTAACTTCCTGTTGGACTATCAGGGTGTCTCATCCCCGACATGCTAACTTCCTTTTGGACGAGAAGCGTGTCTCATCCCTGACATGCTAACTTCCTGTTGGACTATCAGGTGTCTCATCCCTGACATGCTAACTTCCTGTTGGACTATAAAGCCTGATTTAAGCCTGATTTATGCTTCTGTGTCGAGTCGTATTCGTACCTACGCCGAAGCCTTAAACGCGCCTCCAAAATATCCTGCCTCCGCATCGCGTCGCCGCGGGGTGACGTCACCGTCGAGGACTGTAATTGGGCCGCTCAAAACGTCATTTCCGGTTCAGTTGCAGCACAACAACACCGCCATTTTCAAAGTTTCTGAGGTGAAAGCGTCAAGAAAAAATGGACCAAGACGAAGAAAGGATTATTCGCGGCACTACAAAGACTGACAAATGGCCAACAATTGTTGTCTGTGACCGGAAGAAAACCAAGGAATCCGACAAGAGCCCGTAAACAATACAAAGACAAAGCCACACCCCCTAGCGGCTTGGCGGTGAATTGTAGAGCAACGCGTTCCCTCGACTCAGAATAAACCAGGCTTTCCAGTCGCACCTGTTTTACGCCCCCGTGCCAGATAAGGACCCCCATCGGGCTGTGCCACTCTGGGGGGAGCGCGTCTCACAGTCAGTCAGCGGAACCATGCGGATCCGGGCCGGAGCTGTGGGAAGGAGCGCCAATTGTATCGGGTTGTTGTTTTCTGGACTGCAGCAGAACAGGAGCAGCCGGGACTGGAATGTAGAAGTAGGTTATCTTGAAGTTGACTCAGTTATGGTGAACGATATTGTGGTTCAACACTTTAATGAGCTTTAAGGCAAACACATTTCATGAGGAAACAACGCCGGAATTGGACGGATTTCAGCGGCACACAACAACGTATCCGATACACCTCATTGGAAACCTGGTGGTCTCAGACTAAGAAACACCAGTCACCATGAAGAAAGGAACTTTTAGCTGAGTACTCATGTTCTTTTCTGCAGGTTGAATGTCGCACTTGTTGGACAGAAGCGTCTCATCTCAACAAAAGCACCTCTTCAGTGCTGAGGCATGATGGGGCCAGGCATGAGAATGAAGTCCCAGATCCACCAGGATGAACTCAGGTATACAGCCACTCTCCAACTGACTCACAGTTGCTTCATTGATCATTAATTCCTATTCATTTCTTCTCTCCTTCATCTTGAACCATCCAGCTTCCAGGAAGCAGATGCTGGATGAGGCTCTGCTGAATTTCATCCTGAAGGACTGCCAGCCCCTCAGCACTGTTGAGAGGGAAGGGTTCAGGGAACTGGTTCAGGTCCTTGAGCCTCATATGTTTGCCAACCAGAAAGGTTTGTGTGGAAATGATCTAAAGCAGTCGTTGATATCTCCAGTTTATTTCATCTCTAATTTCAATGTATTGATTTACTCTGGGTGTCATTTTCAGACCATCAAACAAACGGTGGCTAAAAAGTACCAGGAGGAACGGGAAGGAGTGAAAAAGGAAGTCCAGCTGCCATGTGGACATCTGTGGACATGGAGGCTCCCCTGGCTCTGACCTGTCACTGCATTCGTGAGAATGAATGTGTTGGGAATGCAAGACTTTCCACAAAGTCACCCTGCATCATTTTGAGGTTCGTAGAAACTCTCACTACATCACTGTAGTTTCATTATGAGCTTCATCGCAATTATCACATCACTGTCGCATCATTTCTTAGGTAAGTAGCAACTCTCGTTACATCATTGTAGCATCATTTCTTACGTTCGTAGCAACTCTCACTACATCACTGTAGCATCATTTTGAGGTTCGTAGCAACTCTCACGACATTACTGTAGCATCACTTCTTAGGTTCGTAGCAACTCTCACCACATCACTGTAGCATCATTTTGAGGATCGTAGCAACTCTCACCACATCACTGTAGCATCATTTTGAGGATAGTCGCAACTCTCGCGACATCATTGTAGCATCATTTCTTAGGGAAGTAGCAACTCTCATTACACCGCTTTAGCATTATTTTGAAATTACTATCAACTCTCATTACATCACTGAAGCATCACTTCTTAGGTTCGAAGCAAATCTCACTACATCACTGTCGCATCATTTTGAGATTCGTAGCAACTCTCACCACATCACTGTAGCATCATTTTGAGGTTCGTAGCAACTCTCACCACATCACTGTAGCTTCATTTTGAAGTTCGTAGCAACTCTCACCACATCACTGTAGCATCATTTCTTAGGTAAATAGCAACCCTCATGATATCACTGGAGCATCATTTTGCGGTTCGTAGCAACTCTCACTACATCACTGTAGCATCACTTCTTAGGTTTGTCGCAACTCTCATTACATCACTTTAGCATCATTTTGAGGATCGTAGCAACTCTCACTACATCACTGTGGCATCATTTTGAGATTCGTAGCAACTCTCACCACATCACTGTAGCATCATTTTGAAGTTCGTAGCAACTCTCACCACATCACTGTAGCATCATTTCTTAGGTTTGTAGCAACTCTCACTACATCACTGTGGCATCATTTTGAGATTCGTAGCAACTCTCACCACATCACTGTAGCATCATTTTGAAGTTCGTAGCAACTCTCACCACATCACTGTAGCATCATTTCTTAGGTAAATAGCAACCCTCATTATATCACTGGAGCATCATTTTGCGGTTCGTAGCAACTCTCACTACATCACTGTAGCATCATTTCTTAGGGAAGTAGCAACTCTCATTACATCACTGTTGTATTATTTTGAGGATAGTAGCAACTCTCACGACATTACTTTAGCATCATTTTGAGATTCGTAGCAACTCTCATTACATCACTGTAGCATCATTTTGAGGTTCGTAGCAACTCTCACCACATCACTGTGGCATCATTTCTTAGGTAAATAGCAACCCTCATTACATCACTGTACCATCATTTTGAGGTTCGTAGCAACTCTCACCACATCACTGTCGCATCATTTCTTAGGGAAGTAGCAACTCTCATTACACCGCTTTAACATTATTTTGAAATTACTATCAACTCTCACTACATCAATGTAACATCACTTCTTAGGTTTGTCGCAACTCTCATTACATCACTTTAGCATCATTTTGAGGATCGTAGCAACTCTCACGACATCACTGTCGCATCATTTTGAGATTCGTAGCAACTCTCATTACATCACTTTAGAATCATTTTGAGGATTGTAGCAACTCTCACCACATCACTGTAGCATCATTTCTTAGGAAAGTAGCAACTCTCATTGCATCACTTTAGCGTGATTTTGAAATTACTATCAACTCTCACCACATCACTGTAGCATCACTTCTTAGGTTTGTAGCAACTCTCATTACATCACTTTAGCATCATTTTGAGATTCGTAGCAACTCTCACGACATTACTGTAGCATGATTTTGAGATTAGTAGCAACTCTCATTACATCACTGTAGCATCACTTCTTAGGTTCGTAGCAACTCTCACTACATCACTGTCGCATCATTTTGAGATTCGTAGCAACTCTCACCACATCACTGTAGCATCATTTTGAGGTTCGTAGCAACTCTCACCACATCACTGTAGCATCATTTCTTAGGTAAATAGCAACTCTCACCACATCACTGTAGCATCATTTCTTAGGTAAATAGCAACCCTCATTACATCACTGTAGCATCATTTTGAGGTTCGTAGCAACTCTCACTACATCATTGTAGCATCATTTCTTCGGGAATTAGCAACTCTCATTACACCGCTTTAGCATTATTTTGAAATTACTATCAACTCTCACCACATCACTGTAGCATCACTTCTTAGGTTTGTAGCAACTCTCATTACATCACTTTAGCATCATTTTGAGATTCGTAGCAACTCTCACGACATTACTGTAGCATCATTTTGAGATTAGTAGCAACTCTCATTACATCACTTTAGCATCATTTTGAGATTCGTAGCAACTCTCACGAAATTACTGTTGCATGATTTTGAGATGAGTAGCAACTCTCATTACATCACTGTTGCATCACTTCTTAGGTTCGTCGCAACTCTCACTACATCACTGTCGCATCATTTTGAGATTCGGAGCAACTCTCACCACATCACTGTAGCATCATTTTGAGGTTCGTAGCAACACTCACCACATCACTGTAGCATCACTTCTTAGGTTTGTAGCAACTCTCATTACATCACTTTAGCATCATTTTGAGATTCGTAGCAACTCTCACGACATTACTGTAGCATCATTTTGAGATTAGTAGCAACTCTCATTACATCACTGTAGCATCACTTCTTAGGTTCGTCGCAACTCTCACTACATCACTGTCGCATCATTTTGAGATTCGTAGCAACTCTCACCACATCACTGTAGCATCATTTTGAGGTTCGTAGCAACTCTCACCACATCACTGTAGCATCATTTCTTAGGTAAATAGCAACCCTCATTACATCACTGTAGCATCATTTTGAGGTTCGTAGCAACTCTCACTACATCATTGTAGCATCATTTCTTCGGGAATTAGCAACTCTCATTACACCGCTTTAGCATTATTTTGAAATTACTATCAACTCTCACCACATCACTGTAGCATCACTTCTTAGGTTTGTAGCAACTCTCATTACATCACTTTAGCATCATTTTGAGATTCGTAGCAACTCTCACGACATTACTGTAGCATCATTTTGAGATTAGTAGCAACTCTCATTACATCACTTTAGCATCATTTTGAGATTCGTAGCAACTCTCACGAAATTACTGTTGCATGATTTTGAGATGAGTAGCAACTCTCATTACATCACTGTTGCATCACTTCTTAGGTTCGTCGCAACTCTCACTACATCACTGTCGCATCATTTTGAGATTCGGAGCAACTCTCACCACATCACTGTAGCATCATTTTGAGGTTCGTAGCAACACTCACCACATCACTGTAGCATCACTTCTTAGGTTTGTAGCAACTCTCATTACATCACTTTAGCATCATTTTGAGATTCGTAGCAACTCTCACGACATTACTGTAGCATCATTTTGAGATTAGTAGCAACTCTCATTACATCACTGTAGCATCACTTCTTAGGTTCGTCGCAACTCTCACTACATCACTGTCGCATCATTTTGAGATTCGTAGCAACTCTCACCACATCACTGTAGCATCATTTTGAGGTTCGTAGCAACTCTCACCACATCACTGTAGCATCATTTCTTAGGTAAAAAGCAACCCTCATTACATCACTGTAGTATCATTTTGAGGTTCGTAGCAACTCTCACCACATCACTGTAGCATCATTTCTTAGGTTCGTAGCAACTCTCACCACATCACTGTCGCATCATTTTGAGATTCGTAGCAACTCTCACCACATCACTGTAGCATCATTTTGAGGTTCGTAGCAACTCTCACCACATCACTGTAGCATCATTTCTTAGGTAAATAGCAACCCTCATTACATCACTGTAGCATCATTTTGTGGTTCGTAGCAACTCTCACCACATCACTGTAGCATCATTTTGAGGTTCGTAGCAACTCTCACTACATCATTGTAGCATCATTTCTTAGGGAAGTAGCAACTCTCATTACACCGCTTTAGCATTATTTTGAAATTACTATCAACTCTCACCACATCACTGTAGCATCACTTCTTAGGTTTGTAGCAACTCTCATTACATCACTTTAGCATCATTTTGAGATTCGTAGCAACTCTCACGACATTCCTGTAGCATGATTTTGAGATTAGTAGCAACTCTCATTACATCACTGTTGCATCACTTCTTAGGTTCGTAGCAACTCTCACTACATCTCTCACAGAGATTTACCTAAGAAACGATGCTACAGTGATGTGGTGAGAGTTGATCGTAATTTCAAAATCACGCTAAAGTGATGCAATGAGAGTTGCTACTTTCCTAAAAAATGATGCTACATTGATGTGGTAGTGAGTTGCTACAATCCTCAAAACGATTCTAAAGTGATGTAATGAGAGTTGCTACAAACCTAAGAAATGATGCTACAGTGATGTGGTGAGAGTTGCTACGAACCTCAAAATGATGCGACAGTGATGTCGTGAGAGTTGCTACGATCCTCAAAATGATGCTAAAGTGATGTAATGAGAGTTGCGACAAACCTAAGAAGTGATGCTACAGTGATGTAGTGAGAGTTGATAGTAATTTCAAAATAATGCTAAAGCGGTGTAATGAGAGTTGCTACTTCCCTAAGAAATGATGCGACAGTGATGTAGTGAGAGTTGCTACGAACCTCAAAATGATGGTACAGTGATGTAATGAGGGTTGCTATTTACCTAAGAAATGATGCCACAGTGATGTGGTGAGAGTTGCTACGAACCTCAAAATGATGCTACAGTGATGTGGTGAGAGTTGCTACGAATCTCAAAATGATGCTACAGTGATGTGGTGAGAGTTGCTACGAACCGCAAAATGATGCTACAGTGACATAATGAGGGTTGTTATTTCCCTAAGAAATGATGCTACAGTGATGTGGTGAGAGTTGCTACGAACCTCAAAATGATACTACAGTGATGTAATGAGGGTTGCTACGAATCTCAAAATGATGCGACAGTGATGTAATGAGAGTTGCTACTAATCTCAAAATGATGCTACAGTAATGTCGTGAGAGTTGCTACGAATCTCAAAATGATGCTACAGTGATATAATGAGAGTTGCTATTTACCTAAGAAATGATGCTACAGTGATGTGGTGAGAGTTGCTACGAACCTCAAAATGATGCTACAGTGATGTGTTGAGAGTTGCTACGAATCTCAAAATGATGCGACAGTGATGTAATGAGAGTTGCTACTAATCTCAAAATGATGCTACAGTAATGTCGTGAGAGTTGCTACGAATCTCAAAATGATGCTAAAGTGATGTAATGAGAGTTGCTACAAACCTAAGAAGTGATGCTACAGTGATGTGGTGAGAGTTGATCGTAATTTCAAAATCACGCTAAAGTGATGCAATTTTGAAGTTCGTAGCAACTCTCACCACATCACTGTAGCATCATTTCTTAGGTAAATAGTAACCCTCATTATATCACTAGAGCATCATTTTGCGGTTCGTAACAACTCTCACTACATCACTGTAGCATCACTTCTTAGGTTTGTCGCAATTCTCATTACATCACTTTAGCATCATTTTGAAGATCGTAGCAACTCTCACTACATCACTGTTGCATTATTTTGAGGATAGTAGCAACTCTCACGACATTACTTTAGCATCATTTTGAGATTCGTAGCAACTCTCATTACATCACTGTAGCATCATTTTGAGGTTCGTAGCAACTCTCACCACATCACTGTAGCATCATTTCTTAGGTAAATAGCAACCCTCATTACATCACTGTAGCATCATTTTGAGGTTCGTAGCAACTCTCACTACATCACTGTCGAGTCATTTCTTTTCGGGAAGTAGCAACTCTCATTACACCGCTTTAGCATTATTTTGAAATTCCTATCAACTCTCACCACATCACTGTAGCATCACTTCTTAGGTTTGTAGCAACTCTCATAACATCACTTTAGCATCATTTTGAGATTCGTAGCAACTCTCACGACATTACTGTAGCATGATTTTGAGATTAGTAGCAACTCTCATTACATCACTGTAGCATCACTTCTTAGATTCGTAGCAACTCTCACTACATCACTGTCGCATCATTTTGAGATTCGTAGCAACTCTCACCACATCACTGTAGCATCATTTTGAGGTTCGTAGCAACTCTCACCACATCACTGTGGCATCATTTCTTAGGTAAATAGCAACCCTCATTACATCACTGTACCATCATTTTGAGGTTCGTAGCAACTCTCACTACATCACTGTCGCATCATTTCTTAGGGAAGTAGCAACTCTCATTACACCGCTTTAGCATTATTTTGAAATTACTATCAACTCTCACTACATCACTGTAGCATCACTTCTTAGGTTTGTCGCAACTCTCATTACATCACTTTAGCATCATTTTGAGGATCGTAGCAACTCTCACGACATCACTGTCGCATCATTTTGAGGTTCGTAGCAACTCTCACCACATCACTGTAGCATCATTTCTTAGGTTTGTAGCAACTCTCATTACATCACTTTAGAATCGTTTTGAGGATTGTAGCAACTCACTACCACATCAATGTAGCATCATTTTTTAGGAAAGTAGCAACTCTCATTGCATCACTTTAGCGTGATTTTGAAATTACGATCAACTCTCACCACATCACTGTAGCATCATTTCTTAGGTAAATAGCAACTCTCACCACATCACTGTAGCATCATTTTGAGGTTCGTAGCAACTCTCACCACATCACTGTAGCATCATTTCTTAGGTAAATAGCAACTCTCACTACATCACTGTAGCATCATTTCTTAGGTAAATAGCAACCCTCATTACATCACTGTAGCATCATTTTGAGGTTCGTAGCAACTCTCACTACATCATTGTAGCATCATTTCTTAGGGAAGTAGCAACTCTCATTACACCGCTTTAGCATTATTTTGAAATTACTATCAACTCTCACCACATCACTGTAGCATCACTTCTTAGGTTTGTAGCAACTCTCATTACATCACTTTAGCATCATTTTGAGATTCGTAGCAACTCTCACGAAATTACTGTTGCATGATTTTGAGATGAGTAGCAACTCTCATTACATCACTGTTGCATCACTTCTTAGGTTCGTCGCAACTCTCACTACATCACTGTCGCATCATTTTGAGATTCGTAGCAACTCTCACCACATCACTGTAGCATCATTTTGAGGTTCGTAGCAACTCTCACCACATCACTGTAGCATCACTTCTTAGGTTTGTAGCAACTCTAATTACATCACTTTAGCATCATTTTGAGATTCGTAGCAACTCTCACGACATTACTGTAGCATCATTTTGAGATTAGTAGCAACTCTCATTACATCACTGTCGCATCATTTTGAGATTCGTAGCAACTCTCAACACATCACTGTAGCATCATTTTGAGGTTCGTAGCAACTCTCACCACATCACTGTAGCATCATTTCTTAGGTAAATAGCAACTCTCATTATATCACTGTAGCATCATTTTGAGATTCGTAGCAACTCTCACGACATTACTGTAGCATCATTTTGAGATTAGTAGCAACTCTCATTACATCACTGTCGCATCATTTTGAGATTCGTAGCAACCCTCATTACATCACTGTAGTATCATTTTGAGGTTCGTAGCAACTCTCACCACATCACTGTAGCATCATTTCTTAGGGAAATAACAACCCTCATTATGTCACTGTAGCATCATTTTGCGGTTCGTAGCAACTCTCACCACATCACTGTAGCATCATTTTGAGGTTCGTAGCAACTCTCACCACATCACTGTAGCATCATTTCTTAGGTAAATAGCAACCCTCATTACATCACTGTAGCATCATTTTGAGGTTCGTAGCAACTCTCACTACATCATTGTAGCATCATTTCTTAGGGAAGTAGCAACTCTCATTACACCGCTTTAGCATTATTTTGAAATTACTATCAACTCTCACCACATCACTGTAGCATCACTTCTTAGGTTTGTAGCAACTCTCATTACATCACTTTAGCATCATTTTGAGATTCGTAGCAACTCTCACGACATTCCTGTAGCATGATTTTGAGATTAGTTGCAACTCTCATTACATCACTGTTGCATCACTTCTTAGGTTCGTAGCAACTCTCACTACATCACTGTCGCATCATTTTGAGATTCGTAGCAACTCTCACCACATCACTGTAGCATCATTTCTTAGGTTCGTAGCAACTCTCACCACATCACTGTTGCATCATTTCTTAGGTTTGTAGCAACCCTCATTACATCACTGTAGCATCATTTTGAAGTTCGTAGCAACTCTCACCACATCACTGTAGCATCATTTCTTAGGTAAATAGTAACCCTCATTATATCACTAGAGCATCATTTTGCGGTTCGTAACAACTCTCACTACATCACTGTAGCATCACTTCTTAGGTTTGTCGCAATTCTCATTACATCACTTTAGCATCATTTTGAAGATCGTAGCAACTCTCACTACATCACTGTTGCATTATTTTGAGGATAGTAGCAACTCTCACGACATTACTTTAGCATCATTTTGAGATTCGTAGCAACTCTCATTACATCACTGTAGCATCATTTTGAGGTTCGTAGCAACTCTCACCACATCACTGTAGCATCATTTCTTAGGTAAATAGCAACCCTCATTACATCACTGTAGCATCATTTTGAGGTTCGTAGCAACTCTCACTACATCACTGTCGAGTCATTTCTTTTCGGGAAGTAGCAACTCTCATTACACCGCTTTAGCATTATTTTGAAATTCCTATCAACTCTCACCACATCACTGTAGCATCACTTCTTAGGTTTGTAGCAACTCTCATAACATCACTTTAGCATCATTTTGAGATTCGTAGCAACTCTCACGACATTACTGTAGCATGATTTTGAGATTAGTAGCAACTCTCATTACATCACTGTAGCATCACTTCTTAGATTCGTAGCAACTCTCACTACATCACTGTCGCATCATTTTGAGATTCGTAGCAACTCTCACCACATCACTGTAGCATCATTTTGAGGTTCGTAGCAACTCTCACCACATCACTGTGGCATCATTTCTTAGGTAAATAGCAACCCTCATTACATCACTGTACCATCATTTTGAGGTTCGTAGCAACTCTCACTACATCACTGTCGCATCATTTCTTAGGGAAGTAGCAACTCTCATTACACCGCTTTAGCATTATTTTGAAATTACTATCAACTCTCACTACATCACTGTAGCATCACTTCTTAGGTTTGTCGCAACTCTCATTACATCACTTTAGCATCATTTTGAGGATCGTAGCAACTCTCACGACATCACTGTCGCATCATTTTGAGGTTCGTAGCAACTCTCACCACATCACTGTAGCATCATTTCTTAGGTTTGTAGCAACTCTCATTACATCACTTTAGAATCGTTTTGAGGATTGTAGCAACTCACTACCACATCAATGTAGCATCATTTTTTAGGAAAGTAGCAACTCTCATTGCATCACTTTAGCGTGATTTTGAAATTACGATCAACTCTCACCACATCACTGTAGCATCATTTCTTAGGTAAATAGCAACTCTCACCACATCACTGTAGCATCATTTTGAGGTTCGTAGCAACTCTCACCACATCACTGTAGCATCATTTCTTAGGTAAATAGCAACTCTCACTACATCACTGTAGCATCATTTCTTAGGTAAATAGCAACCCTCATTACATCACTGTAGCATCATTTTGAGGTTCGTAGCAACTCTCACCACATCACTGTAGCATCATTTCTTAGGTAAATAGCAACTCTCACTACATCACTGTAGCATCATTTCTTAGGTAAATAGCAACCCTCATTACATCACTGTAGCATCATTTTGAGGTTCGTAGCAACTCTCACTACATCATTGTAGCATCATTTCTTAGGGAAGTAGCAACTCTCATTACACCGCTTTAGCATTATTTTGAAATTACTATCAACTCTCACCACATCACTGTAGCATCACTTCTTAGGTTTGTAGCAACTCTCATTACATCACTTTAGCATCATTTTGAGATTCGTAGCAACTCTCACGAAATTACTGTTGCATGATTTTGAGATGAGTAGCAACTCTCATTACATCACTGTTGCATCACTTCTTAGGTTCGTCGCAACTCTCACTACATCACTGTCGCATCATTTTGAGATTCGTAGCAACTCTCACCACATCACTGTAGCATCATTTTGAGGTTCGTAGCAACTCTCACCACATCACTGTAGCATCACTTCTTAGGTTTGTAGCAACTCTCATTACATCACTTTAGCATCATTTTGAGATTCGTAGCAACTCTCACGACATTACTGTAGCATCATTTTGAGATTAGTAGCAACTCTCATTACATCACTGTCGCATCATTTTGAGATTCGTAGCAACTCTCAACACATCACTGTAGCATCATTTTGAGGTTCGTAGCAACTCTCACCACATCACTGTAGCATCATTTCTTAGGTAAATAGCAACTCTCATTATATCACTGTAGCATCATTTTGAGATTCGTAGCAACTCTCACGACATTACTGTAGCATCATTTTGAGATTAGTAGCAACTCTCATTACATCACTGTCGCATCATTTTGAGATTCGTAGCAACCCTCATTACATCACTGTAGTATCATTTTGAGGTTCGTAGCAACTCTCACCACATCACTGTAGCATCATTTCTTAGGGAAATAACAACCCTCATTATGTCACTGTAGCATCATTTTGCGGTTCGTAGCAACTCTCACCACATCACTGTAGCATCATTTTGAGGTTCGTAGCAACTCTCACCACATCACTGTTGCATCATTTTGAGGTTCTTAGCAACTCTCACTACATCATTGTAGCATCATTTCTTCGGGAAGTAGCAACTCTCATTACACCGCTTTAGCATTATTTTGAAATTACTATCAACTCTCACCACATCACTGTAGCATCACTTCTTAGGTTTGTAGCAACTCTCATTACATCACTTTAGCATCATTTTGAGATTCGTATCAACTCTCACGACATTCCTGTAGCATCATTTTGAGATTAGTAGCAACTCTTATTACATCAATGTAGCATCACTTCTTAGGTTCGTAGCAACTCTCACTACATCACTGTCGCATCATTTTGAGGTTCGTAGCAACCCTCACCACATCACTGTAGCATCACTTCTTAGGTTTGTAGCAACTCTCATTACATCACTTTAGCATCATTTTGAGGATAGTAGCAACTCTCACGACATTACTTTAGCATCATTTTGAGATTCGTAGCAACTCTCATTACATCACTGTAGCATCATTTTGAGGTTCGTAGCAACTCTCACCACATCACTGTAGCATCATTTCTTAGGTAAATAGCAACCCTCATTACATCACTGTAGCATCATTTTGAGGTTCGTAGCAACACTCACCACATCACTGTAGCATCATTTCTTAGGTAAATAGCAACCCTCATTACATCACTGTAGCATCATTTTGCGGTTCGTACCAACTCTCACCACATCACTGTAGTATCATTTTGAGATTTGTAGCAACTCTCACCACATCACTGTAGCATCATTTCTTCGGTAAATAGCAACCCTCATTACATCACTGTAGCATCATTTTGAGGTTCGTAGCAACTCTCACCACATCACTGTAGCATCATTTCTTAGGTAAATAGCAACCCTCATTACATCACTGTAGTATCATTTTGCGGTTCGTAGCAACTCTCACCACATCACTGTAGCATCATTTTTAGGTTCGTAGCAACTCTCACCACATCACTGTAGCATCATTTCTTAGGTAAATAGCAACCCTCATTACATCACTGTAGCATCATTTCGAAGTTCGTAGCAACTCTCACTACATCACTGTTGCATCATTTCGAGGATAGTAGCAACTCTCACGACATTACTTTAGCATCATTTTGAGGTTCGTAGCAACTCTCACCACATCACTGTCTCATTTCATAGGTAAGTAGCAACTCTCATTACATCACTTTAGCATGATTTTGAAATTACTATCAACTCTCACCACATCACTCTAGCATCATTTGGACATTTGTAGCAACTCTCATTACATCACTGTAGCATCATTTCTTAGGTTTGTAGCCTCTCTCATTACATCACTTTAGCATCATTTGGACATTTGTAGCAACTCTCATTACATCACTGTCGCATCATTTTGAGGATAGTCGCAACTCTCACGACATTACTGGAGCATCATTTTGCGGTTCGTAGCAACTCTCACTACACCACTTTAGCATGAATTTGAAATTAGTATCAACTCTCACCACATCACTGTAGCATCATTTCTTAGGTTTGTCGCAACTCTCATTACATCACTTTAGCATCATTTCGAGCATCGTAGCAACTCTCACTACATCACTGTCGCATCATTTCTTCGGTTAGTCGCAACTCTCACTACATCACTGTAGCATCATTTCTTAGGTTAGTAGCAACTCTAACATTACTGTAGCATCATTTCTTAGGTTCGTAGCAACTCTCACCACATCACTGCAGCATCATTTCTTAGGTAAATAGCAACCCTCATTACATCACTGTGGCATCATTTTGCGGTTCGTAGCAACTCTCACTACATCACTGTAGCATCATTTCTTAGGTAAGTAGCAACTCTCATTACATCACTTTAGCATGATTTTATAAATTACTATCAACTCTCAGCACATGACTGTAGCATCATTTCTTACGTTTGTCGCAACTCTCATTACATCACTCTAGTATCATTTGGACATTTGTAGCAACTCTCATTACATCCCTGTAGCATCATTTCTTAGGTTTGTAGCACCTCTCATTACATCACTTGAGCATCATTTGGACATTTGTAGCAACTCTCATTACATCACTGTCGCATAATTTTGAGGATTGTCGCAACTCTCATGACATTACTGGAGCATCACTTCTTAGGTAAGTAACAACTCTCATTACATCACTGTAGCATCATTTTGCGGTTCGTAACAACTCTCACCACATCACTGTAGCATCATTTCCTAGGTAAATAGCAACCCTCATTACATCACTGTAGCATCATTTTGCGGTTCGTAGCAAACTTCACTACATCACTGTGGCATTATTTCTTAGGGAAGTAGCAACTCTCATTACACCGCTTTAGCATAATTTTAAAATTATTATCAACTCTCACTACATCACTGTCAGCATCATTTTGAGATTTGTATCAACACTCACTACATCATTGCCACCTCATTTTGAGGACCGTAGCAACTCTCACTACATCACTGTCACATCATTTTGAGGATAGTCGTAACTCTCGCGACATTACTGTAGCATCATTTTGAGATTCGTAGGAACTCTCATCACATCACTGTAGCATAATTTTGAGGTTCGTAGCAACTCTCACCACATCACTTTAGCGTGATTTTGAAATTACGATCAACTCTCACCACATCACTGTAGCATCATTTTGAGGATCGTAGTAACTCTCACTACATCACTGTCGCATCATTTTGACATTTGGAGCAACTCTCATGATATCACTGTAGCATCATTTCTTAGGTTAGTAGCAACTCCCATGACATCACTGTAGCATCAGTTTGAGGTTCGTAGCAACTCTCACCACATCACTTTAGCATCATTTTGAGATTCGTAGCAACTCTCACGACATTCCTGTAGCATGATTTTGAGATTAGTAGCAACTCTCATTACATCACTGTAGCATCACTTCTTAGGTTCGTAGCAACTCTCACTACATCACTGTCGCATCATTTTGAGATTCGTAGCAACTCTCACCACATCACTGTAGCATCATTTTGAGGTTCGTAGCAACTCTCACCACATCACTGTAGCATCATTTCTTAGGTTTGTCGCAACTCTCATTATATCACTGTAGCATCATTTTGAGGTTCGTAGCAACTCTCAGCACATGACTGTAGCATCATTTCTTAGGTAAGTAGCAACTCTCATTACATCACTTTAGCATGATTTTGAAATTACTATCAACTCTCAGCACATGACTGTAGCATCATTTCTGAGGTTTGTCGCAACCCTCATTACATCACTCTAGCATCATTTTGAGATTCGTAGCAACTCTCATTACATCACTGTAGCATCATTTTGCGGTTCGTAGCAAACCTCACTACATCACTGGAGCATCATTTTGCGGTTCGTAGCAACTCTCACTACATCACTGTTGCATCATTTCGAGGATAGTAGCAACTCTCACGACATTACTTTAGCATCATTTTGAGGTTCGTAGCAACTCTCACCACATCACTGTCTCATTTCATAGGTAAGTAGCAACTCTCATTACATCACTTTAGCATGATTTTGAAATTACTATCAACTCTCACCACATCACTCTAGCATCATTTGGACATTTGTAGCAACTCTCATTACATCACTGTAGCATCATTTCTTAGGTTTGTAGCCTCTCTCATTACATCACTTTAGCATCATTTGGACATTTGTAGCAACTCTCATTACATCACTGTCGCATCATTTTGAGGATAGTCGCAACTCTCACGACATTACTGGAGCATCATTTTGCGGTTCGTAGCAACTCTCACTACACCACTTTAGCATGAATTTGAAATTAGTATCAACTCTCACCACATCACTGTAGCATCATTTCTTAGGTTTGTCGCAACTCTCATTACATCACTTTAGCATCATTTCGAGCATCGTAGCAACTCTCACTACATCACTGTCGCATCATTTCTTCGGTTAGTCGCAACTCTCACTACATCACTGTAGCATCATTTCTTAGGTTAGTAGCAACTCTAACATTACTGTAGCATCATTTCTTAGGTTCGTAGCAACTCTCACCACATCACTGCAGCATCATTTCTTAGGTAAATAGCAACCCTCATTACATCACTGTGGCATCATTTTGCGGTTCGTAGCAACTCTCACTACATCACTGTAGCATCATTTCTTAGGTAAGTAGCAACTCTCATTACATCACTTTAGCATGATTTTATAAATTACTATCAACTCTCAGCACATGACTGTAGCATCATTTCTTACGTTTGTCGCAACTCTCATTACATCACTCTAGTATCATTTGGACATTTGTAGCAACTCTCATTACATCCCTGTAGCATCATTTCTTAGGTTTGTAGCACCTCTCATTACATCACTTGAGCATCATTTGGACATTTGTAGCAACTCTCATTACATCACTGTCGCATAATTTTGAGGATTGTCGCAACTCTCATGACATTATTGGAGCATCACTTCTTAGGTAAGTAACAACTCTCATTACATCACTGTAGCATCATTTTGCGGTTCGTAACAACTCTCACCACATCACTGTAGCATCATTTCCTAGGTAAATAGCAACCCTCATTACATCACTGTAGCATCATTTTGCGGTTCGTAGCAAACTTCACTACATCACTGTGGCATTATTTCTTAGGGAAGTAGCAACTCTCATTACACCGCTTTAGCATAATTTTAAAATTATTATCAACTCTCACTACATCACTGTCAGCATCATTTTGAGATTTGTATCAACTCTCACTACATCATTGCCACCTCATTTTGAGGACCGTAGCAACTCTCACTACATCACTGTCACATCATTTTGAGGATAGTCGTAACTCTCGCGACATTACTGTAGCATCATTTTGAGATTCGTAGGAACTCTCATCACATCACTGTAGCATAATTTTGAGGTTCGTAGCAACTCTCACCACATCACTTTAGCGTGATTTTGAAATTACGATCAACTCTCACCACATCACTGTAGCATCATTTTGAGGATCGTAGTAACTCTCACTACATCACTGTCGCATCATTTTGACATTTGGAGCAACTCTCATG
This sequence comes from Aulostomus chinensis, assembly GCF_037954235.1. Classification (NCBI taxonomy): domain Eukaryota; kingdom Metazoa; phylum Chordata; class Actinopteri; order Syngnathiformes; family Aulostomidae; genus Aulostomus; species Aulostomus chinensis. The sequence continues at coordinate 38,237,359 of NC_141320.1, forward strand.
ATATCACTGTAGCATCATTTCTTAGGTTAGTAGCAACTCCCATGACATCACTGTAGCATCAGTTTGAGGTTCGTAGCAACTCTCACCACATCACTTTAGCATCATTTTGAGATTCGTAGCAACTCTCACGACATTCCTGTAGCATGATTTTGAGATTAGTAGCAACTCTCATTACATCACTGTAGCATCACTTCTTAGGTTCGTAGCAACTCTCACTACATCACTGTCGCATCATTTTGAGATTCGTAGCAACTCTCACCACATCACTGTAGCATCATTTTGAGGTTCGTAGCAACTCTCACCACATCACTGTAGCATCATTTCTTAGGTTTGTCGCAACTCTCATTATATCACTGTAGCATCATTTTGAGGTTCGTAGCAACTCTCAGCACATGACTGTAGCATCATTTCTTAGGTAAGTAGCAACTCTCATTACATCACTTTAGCATGATTTTGAAATTACTATCAACTCTCAGCACATGACTGTAGCATCATTTCTGAGGTTTGTCGCAACCCTCATTACATCACTCTAGCATCATTTTGAGATTCGTAGCAACTCTCATTACATCACTGTAGCATCATTTTGCGGTTCGTAGCAAACCTCACTACATCACTGGAGCATCATTTTGCGGTTCGTAGCAACTCTCACTACATCACTGTTGCATCATTTCGAGGATAGTAGCAACTCTCACGACATTACTTTAGCATCATTTTGAGGTTCGTAGCAACTCTCACCACATCACTGTCTCATTTCATAGGTAAGTAGCAACTCTCATTACATCACTTTAGCATGATTTTGAAATTACTATCAACTCTCACCACATCACTCTAGCATCATTTGGACATTTGTAGCAACTCTCATTACATCACTGTAGCATCATTTCTTAGGTTTGTAGCCTCTCTCATTACATCACTTTAGCATCATTTGGACATTTGTAGCAACTCTCATTACATCACTGTCGCATCATTTTGAGGATAGTCGCAACTCTCACGACATTACTGGAGCATCATTTTGCGGTTCGTAGCAACTCTCACTACACCACTTTAGCATGAATTTGAAATTAGTATCAACTCTCACCACATCACTGTAGCATCATTTCTTAGGTTTGTCGCAACTCTCATTACATCACTTTAGCATCATTTCGAGCATCGTAGCAACTCTCACTACATCACTGTCGCATCATTTCTTCGGTTAGTCGCAACTCTCACTACATCACTGTAGCATCATTTCTTAGGTTAGTAGCAACTCTAACATTACTGTAGCATCATTTCTTAGGTTCGTAGCAACTCTCACCACATCACTGCAGCATCATTTCTTAGGTAAATAGCAACCCTCATTACATCACTGTGGCATCATTTTGCGGTTCGTAGCAACTCTCACTACATCACTGTAGCATCATTTCTTAGGTAAGTAGCAACTCTCATTACATCACTTTAGCATGATTTTATAAATTACTATCAACTCTCAGCACATGACTGTAGCATCATTTCTTACGTTTGTCGCAACTCTCATTACATCACTCTAGTATCATTTGGACATTTGTAGCAACTCTCATTACATCCCTGTAGCATCATTTCTTAGGTTTGTAGCACCTCTCATTACATCACTTGAGCATCATTTGGACATTTGTAGCAACTCTCATTACATCACTGTCGCATAATTTTGAGGATTGTCGCAACTCTCATGACATTACTGGAGCATCACTTCTTAGGTAAGTAACAACTCTCATTACATCACTGTAGCATCATTTTGCGGTTCGTAACAACTCTCACCACATCACTGTAGCATCATTTCCTAGGTAAATAGCAACCCTCATTACATCACTGTAGCATCATTTTGCGGTTCGTAGCAAACTTCACTACATCACTGTGGCATTATTTCTTAGGGAAGTAGCAACTCTCATTACACCGCTTTAGCATAATTTTAAAATTATTATCAACTCTCACTACATCACTGTCAGCATCATTTTGAGATTTGTATCAACTCTCACTACATCATTGCCACCTCATTTTGAGGACCGTAGCAACTCTCACTACATCACTGTCACATCATTTTGAGGATAGTCGTAACTCTCGCGACATTACTGTAGCATCATTTTGAGATTCGTAGGAACTCTCATCACATCACTGTAGCATAATTTTGAGGTTCGTAGCAACTCTCACCACATCACTTTAGCGTGATTTTGAAATTACGATCAACTCTCACCACATCACTGTAGCATCATTTTGAGGATCGTAGTAACTCTCACTACATCACTGTCGCATCATTTTGACATTTGGAGCAACTCTCATGATATCACTGTAGCATCATTTCTTAGGTTAGTAGCAACTCCCATGACATCACTGTAGCATCAGTTTGAGGTTCGTAGCAACTCTCACCACATCACTTTAGCATCATTTTGAGATTCGTAGCAACTCTCACGACATTCCTGTAGCATGATTTTGAGATTAGTAGCAACTCTCATTACATCACTGTAGCATCACTTCTTAGGTTCGTAGCAACTCTCACTACATCACTGTCGCATCATTTTGAGATTCGTAGCAACTCTCACCACATCACTGTAGCATCATTTTGAGGTTCGTAGCAACTCTCACCACATCACTGTAGCATCATTTCTTAGGTTTGTCGCAACTCTCATTATATCACTGTAGCATCATTTTGAGGTTCGTAGCAACTCTCAGCACATGACTGTAGCATCATTTCTTAGGTAAGTAGCAACTCTCATTACATCACTTTAGCATGATTTTGAAATTACTATCAACTCTCAGCACATGACTGTAGCATCATTTCTGAGGTTTGTCGCAACCCTCATTACATCACTCTAGCATCATTTTGAGATTCGTAGCAACTCTCATTACATCACTGTAGCATCATTTTGCGGTTCGTAGCAAACCTCACTACATCACTGGAGCATCATTTTGCGGTTCGTAGCAACTCTCACTACATCACTGTTGCATCATTTCGAGGATAGTAGCAACTCTCACGACATTACTTTAGCATCATTTTGAGGTTCGTAGCAACTCTCACCACATCACTGTCTCATTTCATAGGTAAGTAGCAACTCTCATTACATCACTTTAGCATGATTTTGAAATTACTATCAACTCTCACCACATCACTCTAGCATCATTTGGACATTTGTAGCAACTCTCATTACATCACTGTAGCATCATTTCTTAGGTTTGTAGCCTCTCTCATTACATCACTTTAGCATCATTTGGACATTTGTAGCAACTCTCATTACATCACTGTCGCATCATTTTGAGGATAGTCGCAACTCTCACGACATTACTGGAGCATCATTTTGCGGTTCGTAGCAACTCTCACTACACCACTTTAGCATGAATTTGAAATTAGTATCAACTCTCACCACATCACTGTAGCATCATTTTTTAGGTTTGTCGCAACTCTCATGACATCACTTTAGCATCATTTCGAGCATCGTAGCAACTCTCACTACATCACTGTCGCATCATTTCTTCGGTTAGTCGCAACTCTCACTACATCACTGTAGCATCATTTCTTAGGTTAGTAGCAACTCTAACATTACTGTAGCATCATTTCTTAGGTTCGTAGCAACTCTCACCACATCACTGCAGCATCATTTCTTAGGTAAATAGCAACCCTCATTACATCACTGTGGCATCATTTTGCGGTTCGTAGCAACTCTCACTACATCACTGTAGCATCATTTCTTAGGTAAGTAGCAACTCTCATTACATCACTTTAGCATGATTTTATAAATTACTATCAACTCTCAGCACATGACTGTAGCATCATTTCTTACGTTTGTCGCAACTCTCATTACATCACTCTAGTATCATTTGGACATTTGTAGCAACTCTCATTACATCCCTGTAGCATCATTTCTTAGGTTTGTAGCACCTCTCATTACATCACTTGAGCATCATTTGGACATTTGTAGCAACTCTCATTACATCACTGTCGCATAATTTTGAGGATTGTCGCAACTCTCATGACATTACTGGAGCATCACTTCTTAGGTAAGTAACAACTCTCATTACATCACTGTAGCATCATTTTGCGGTTCGTAACAACTCTCACCACATCACTGTAGCATCATTTCCTAGGTAAATAGCAACCCTCATTACATCACTGTAGCATCATTTTGCGGTTCGTAGCAAACCTCACTACATCACTGTGGCATTATTTCTTAGGGAAGTAGCAACTCTCATTACACCGCTTTAGCATAATTTTAAAATTATTATCAACTCTCACTACATCACTGTCAGCATCATTTTGAGATTTGTATCAACTCTCACTACATCATTGCCACCTCATTTTGAGGACCGTAGCAACTCTCACTACATCACTGTCACATCATTTTGAGGATAGTCGTAACTCTCGCGACATTACTGTAGCATCATTTTGAGATTCGTAGGAACTCTCATCACATCACTGTAGCATAATTTTGAGGTTCGTAGCAACTCTCACCACATCACTTTAGCGTGATTTTGAAATTACGATCAACTCTCACCACATCACTGTAGCATCATTTTGAGGATCGTAGTAACTCTCACGACATCACTGTCGCATCATTTTGACATTTGGAGCAACTCTCATGATATCACTGTAGCATCATTTCTTAGGTTAGTAGCAACTCCCATGACATCACTGTAGCATCAGTTTGAGGTTCGTAGCAACTCTCACCACATCACTTTAGCATCATTTTGAGATTCGTAGCAACTCTCACGACATTCCTGTAGCATGATTTTGAGATTAGTAGCAACTCTCATTACATCACTGTAGCATCACTTCTTAGGTTCGTAGCAACTCTCACTACATCACTGTCGCATCATTTTGAGATTCGTAGCAACTCTCACCACATCACTGTAGCATCATTTTGAGGTTCGTAGCAACACTCACCACATCACTGTAGCATCATTTCTTAGGTTTGTCGCAACTCTCATTATATCACTGTAGCATCATTTTGAGGTTCGTAGCAACTCTCAGCACATGACTGTAGCATCATTTCTTAGGTAAGTAGCAACTCTCATTACATCACTTTAGCATGATTTTGAAATTACTATCAACTCTCAGCACATGACTGTAGCATCATTTCTGAGGTTTGTCGCAACCCTCATTACATCACTCTAGCATCATTTTGAGATTCGTAGCAACTCTCATTACATCACTGTAGCATCATTTTGCGGTTCGTAGCAAACCTCACTACATCACTGTAGCATCATTTTGAGATTTGTATCAACTCTCACTACATCATTGCCACCTCATTTTGAGGACCGTAGCAACTCTCACTACATCACTGTCACATCATTTTGAGGATAGTCGTAACTCTCGCGACATTACTGTAGCATCATTTTGAGATTCGTAGGAACTCTCATCACATCACTGTAGCATAATTTTGAGGTTCGTAGCAACTCTCACCACATCACTGTAGCATCATTTCATAGGTAAGTAGCAACTGTCATTACATCACTTTAGCATGATTTTGAAATTACTATCAACTCTCACCACATCACTCTAGCATCATTTTGAGATTCGTAGCAACTCTCATTACATCACTGTAGCATCATTTCTTAGGTATGTGGCCACTCTCATTACATTACTTTAGCGTGATTTTGAAATTACGATCAACTCTCACCACATTACTGTAGCATCATTTTGAGGATCGTAGCAACTCTCACTACATCACTGTCGCATCATTTTGACATTTGGAGCAACTCTCATGATATCACTGTAGCATCATTTCTTAGGTTAGTAGCAACTCCCATGACATCACTGTAGCATCAGTTTGAGGTTCGTAGCAACTCTCACCACATCACTGTCAGCATCATTTTGATATTAGTGTCAACTCTCACTACATCACTGTAGCATCATTTTGAGGATAGTCGCAACTCTCGCGACATTAATGTAGCATAATTTTTGAGATTCGTAGGAACTCTCATTACATCACTGTAGCATCATTTTGAGGTTCGTAGCAACTCTCACCACATCACTGTAGCATCATTTCTTAGGTAAGTAGCAACTCTCATTACATCACTGTTGCATCATTTTGAGGTTCGTAGCAACTCTCAGCACATGACTGTAGCATCATTTCTTAGGTAAGTAGCAACTCTCATTACATCACTTTAGCATGATTTTGAAATTACTATCAACTCTCAGCACATGACTGTAGCATCATTTCTGAGGTTTGTCGCAACTCTCATTACATCACTCTAGCATCATTTGGACATTTGTAGCAACTCTCATTACATCCCTGTAGCATCATTTCTTAGGTTTGTAGCAAATCTCACCACATCACTGTAGCATCATTTTGAGGTTCGTAGCAACTCTCACCACATCACTGTAGCATCATTTTGAAGTTCGTAGCAACTCTCACCACATCACTGTAGCATCATTTCTTAGGTAAATAGCAACCCTCATGATATCACTGGAGCATCATTTTGCGGTTCGTAGCAACTCTCACTACATCACTGTAGCATCACTTCTTAGGTTTGTCGCAACTCTCATTACATCACTTTAGCATCATTTTGAGGATCGTAGCAACTCTCACTACATCACTGTGGCATCATTTTGAGATTCGTAGCAACTCTCACCACATCACTGTAGCATCATTTTGAAGTTCGTAGCAACTCTCACCACATCACTGTAGCATTATTTCTTAGGTTTTTAGCAACTCTCATTATATCACTGTAGCATCATTTTGAAGTTCGTAGCAACTCTCACCACATCACTGTAGCATCATTTCTTAGGTAAATAGCAACCCTCATTATATCACTGGAGCATCATTTTGCGGTTCGTAGCAACTCTCACTACATCACTGTAGCATCATTTCTTAGGGAAGTAGCAACTCTCATTACATCACTGTTGTATTATTTTGAGGATAGTAGCAACTCTCACGACATTACTTTAGCATCATTTTGAGATTCGTAGCAACTCTCATTACATCACTGTAGCATCATTTTGAGGTTCGTAGCAACTCTCACCACATCACTGTGGCATCATTTCTTAGGTAAATAGCAACCCTCATTACATCACTGTACCATCATTTTGAGGTTCGTAGCAACTCTCACCACATCACTGTCGCATCATTTCTTAGGGAAGTAGCAACTCTCATAACACCTCTTTAACATTATTTTGAAATTACTATCAACTCTCACTACATCACTGTAGCATCACTTCTTAGGTTTGTCGCAACTCTCATTACATCACTTTAGCATCATTTTGAGGATCGTAGCAACTCTCACGACATCACTGTCGCATCATTTTGAGATTCGTAGCAACTCTCATTACATCACTGTAGCATCATTTCTTAGGAAAGTAGCAACTCTCATTGCATCACTTTAGCGTGATTTTGAAATTACTATCAACTCTCACCACATCACTGTCGCATCATTTCTTAGGTAAATAGCAACTCTCACCACATCACTGTAGCATCATTTTGAGGTTCGTAGCAACTCTCACTACATCATTTTAGCATCATTTCTTAGGGAAGTAGCAACTCTCATTACACCGCTTTAGCATTATTTTGAAATTACTATCAACTCTCACCACATCACTGTAGCATCACTTCTTAGGTTTGTAGCAACTCTCATTACATCACTTTAGCATCATTTTGAGATTCGTAGCAACTCTCACGACATTACTGTAGCATGATTTTGAGATTTGTAGCAACTCTCATTACATCACTGTAGCATCACTTCTTAGGTTCGTAGCAACTCTCACTACATCACTGTCGCATCATTTTGAGATTCGTAGCAACTCTCACCACATCACTGTAGCATCATTTTGAGGTTCGTAGCAACTCTCACCACATCACTGTAGCATCACTTCTTAGGTTTGTAGCAACTCTCATTACATCACTTTAGCATCATTTTGAGATTCGTACCAACTCTCACGACATGACTGTAGCATGATTTTGAGATTAGTAGCAACTCTCATTTCATCACTGTAGCATCACTTCTTAGGTTCGTAGCAACTCTCACTACATCACTGTCGCATCATTTTGAGATTCGTAGCAACTCTCACCACATCACTGCAGCATCATTTCTTAGGTAAATAGCAACCCTCATTACATCACTGTAGCATCATTTTGTGGTTCGTAGCAACTCTCACCACATCACTGTAGCATCATTTTGAGGTTCGTAGCAACTCTCACTACATCATTGTAGCATCATTTCTTAGGGAAGTAGCAACTCTCATTACACCACTTTAGCATTATTTTGAAATTACAATCAACTCTCACCACATCACTGTAGCATCACTTCTTAGGTTTGTAGCAACTCTCATTACATCACTTTAGCATCATTTTGAGATACGTAGCAACTCTCACGACATTCCTGTAGCATGATTTTGAGATTAGTAGCAACTCTCATTACATCACTGTAGCATCACTTCTTAGGTTCGTAGCAACTCTCACTACATCACTGTCGCATCATTTTGAGATTCATAGCAACTCTCACCACATCACTGTAGCATCATTTTGAGGTTCGTAGCAACTCTCACCACATCACTGTAGCATCATTTCTTAGGTTTGTAGCAACTCTCATTATATCACTGTAGCATCATTTTGAAGTTCGTAGCAACTCTCACCACATCACTGTAGCATCATTTCTTAGGTAAATAGCAACCCTCATTATATCACTGGAGCATCATATTGCGGTTCGTAGCAACTCTCACTACATCACTGTAGCATCACTTCTTAGGTTTGTCGCAACTCTCATTACATCACTTTAGCATCATTTTGAGGATCGTAGCAACTCTCACGACATCACTGTCGCATCATTTTGAGGATTGTAGCAACTCTCTACCACATCACTGTAGCATCATTTTTTAGGAAAGTTGCAACTCTCATTGCATCACTTTAGCGTGATTTTGAAATTACGATCAACTCTCACCACATCACTGTAGCATCATTTCTTAGGTAAATAGCAACTCTCACCACATCACTGTAGCATCATTTTGAGGTTCGTAGCAACTCTCACCACATCACTGTAGCATCATTTCTTAGGTAAATAGCAACTCTCACCACATCACTGTAGCATCATTTCTTAGGTAAATAGCAACCCTCATTACATCACTGTAGCATCATTTTGAGGTTCGTAGCAACTCTCACTACATCATTGTAGCATCATTTCTTAGGGAAGTAGCAACTCTCATTACACCGCTATAGCATTATTTTGAAATTACTATCAACTCTCACCACATCACTGTCGCATCATTTCTTAGGTAAATAGCAACTCTCACCACATCACTGTCGCATCATTTCTTAGGTAAATAGCAACTCTCATCACATCACTGTAGTATCATTTTGAGGTTCGTAGCAACTCTCACCACATCACTGTAGCATCATTTCTTAGGTTCGTAGCAACTCTCACTACATCACTGTCGCATCATTTTGAGATTCGTAGCAACTCTCACCACATCACTGTAGCATCATTTCTTAGGTAAATAGCAACCCTCATTACGTCACTGTAGCATCATTTTGTGGTTCGTAGCAACTCTCACCACATCACTGTAGCATCATTTTGAGGTTCGTACCAACTCTCACTACATCATTGTAGCATCATTTCTTAGGGAAGTAGCAACTCTCATTACACCGCTTTAGCATTATTTTGAAATTACTACAACTCTCACCACATCACTGTAGCATCACTTCTTAGGTTTGTAGCAACTCTCATTACATCACTTTAGCATCATTTTGAGATTCATAGCAACTCTCACGACATTCCTGTAGCATGATTTTGAGATTAGTAGCAACTCTCATTACATCACTGTAGCATCACTTCTTAGGTTCGTAGCAACTCTCAATACATCACTGTCGCATCATTTTGAGATTCGTAGCAACTCTCACCACATCACTGTAGCATCATTTTGAGGTTCGTAGCAACTCTCACCACATCACTGTAGCATCATTTCTTAGGTTTGTAGCAACTCTCATTATATCACTGTAGCATCATTTTGAAGTTCGTAGCAACTCTCACCACATCACTGTAGCATCATTTCTTAGGTAAATAGCAACCCTCATTATATCACTGGAGCATCATTTTGCGGTTCGTAGCAACTCTCACTACATCACTGTAGCATCACTTCTTAGGTTTGTCGCAATTCTCATTACATCACTTTAGCATCATTTTGAAGATCGTAGCAACTCTCACTACATCACTGTTGCATTATTTTGAGGATAGTAGCAACTCTCACGACATTACTTTAGCATCATTTTGAGATTCGTAGCAACTCTCATAACATCACTTTAGCATCATTTTGAGATTCGAAGCAACTCTCACGACATTACTGTAGCATGATTTTGAGATTAGTAGCAACTCTCATTACATCACTGTAGCATCACTTCTTAGGTTCGTAGCAACTCTCACTACATCACTGTCGCATCATTTTGAGATTCGTAGCAACTCTCACCACATCACTGAGGCATCATTTTGAGGTTCGTAGCAACTCTCACCACATCACTGTGGCATCATTTCTTAGGTAAATAGCAACCCTCATTACATCACTGTACCATCATTTTGAGGTTCGTAGCAACTCTCACTACATCACTGTCGCATCATTTCTTAGGGAAGTAGCAACTCTCATTACACCGCTTTAGCATTATTTTGAAATTACTATCAACTCTCACTACATCACTGTAGCATCACTTCTTAGGTTTGTCGCAACTCTCATTACATCACTTTAGCATCATTTTGAGGATCGTAGCAACTCTCACGACATCACTGTCGCATCATTTTGAGGTTCGTAGCAACTCTCACCACATCACTGTAGCATCATTTCTTAGGTTTGTAGCAACTCTCATTACATCACTTTAGAATCGTTTTGAGGATTGTAGCAACTCACTACCACATCACTGTAGCATCATTTTTTAGGAAAGTAGCAACTCTCATTGCATCACTTTAGCATGATTTTGAAATTACGATCAACTCTCACCACATCACTGTAGCATCATTTCTTAGGTAAATAGCAACTCTCACCACATCACTGTAGCATCATTTTGAGGTTCGTAGCAACTCTCACCACATCACTGTAGCATCATTTCTTAGGTAAATAGCAACTCTCACCACATCACTGTAGCATCATTTCTTAGGTAAATAGCAACCCTCATTACATCACTGTAGCATCATTTTGAGGTTCGTAGCAACTCTCACTACATCATTGTAGCATCATTTCTTAGGGAAGTAGCAACTCTCATTACACCGCTTTAGCATTATTTTGAAATTACTATCAACTCTCACAACATCACTGTAGCATCACTTCTTAGGTTTGTAGCAACTCTCATTACATCACTTTAGCATCATTTTGAGATTCGTAGCAACTCTCACGACATTCCTGTAGCATGATTTTGAGATTAGTAGCAACTCTCATTACATCACTGTAGCATCACTTCTTAGGTTCGTAGCAACTCTCACTACATCACTGTCGCATCATTTTGAGATTCGTAGCAACTCTCACCACATCACTGTAGCATCATTTTGAGGTTCGTAGCAACTCTCACCACATCACTGTAGCATCATTTCTTAGGTTTTTAGCAACTCGCATTATATCACTGTAGCATCATTTTGAAGTTCGTAGCAACTCTCACCACATCACTGTAGCATCATTTCTTAGGTAAATAGCAACCCTCATTATATCACTGGAGCATCATTTTGCGGTTCGTAGCAACTCTCACTACATCACTGTAGCATCACTTCTTAGGTTTGTCGCAATTCTCATTACATCACTTTAGCATCATTTTGAAGATCGTAGCAACTCTCACTACATCACTGTTGCATTATTTTGAGGATAGTAGCAACTCTCACGACATTACTTTAGCATCATTTTGAGATTCGTAGCAACTCTCATTACATCACTGTAGCATCATTTTGTGGTTCGTAGCAACTCTCACCACATCACTGTAGCATCATTTCTTAGGTAAATAGCAACCCTCATTACATCACTGTAGCATCATTTTGAGGTTCGTAGCAACTCTCACCACATCACTGTGGCATCATTTCTTAGGTAAATAGCAACCCTCATTACATCACTGTAGCATCATTTTGAGGTTCGTAGCAACTCTCACTACATCATTGTAGCATCATTTCTTAGGGAAGTAGCAACTCTCATTACACCGCTTTAGCATTATTTTGAAATTACAATCAACTCTCACCACATCACTGTAGCATCACTTCTTAGGTTTGTAGCAACTCTCATTACATCACTTTAGCATCATTTTGAGATTCGTACCAACTCTCACGACATTACTGTAGCATGATTTTGAGATTAGTAGCAACTCTCATTACATCACTGTAGCATCACTTCTTAGGTTCGTAGCAACTCTCACTACATCACTGTCGCATCATTTTGAGATTCATAGCAACTCTCCATATCACTGTAGCATCATTTTGAGGTTCGTAGCAACTCTCACCACATCACTGTAGCATCATTTCTTAGGTTTGTAGCAACTCTCATTATATCACTGTAGCATCATTTTGAAGTTCGTAGCAACTCTCACCACATCACTGTAGCATCATTTCTTAGGTAAATAGCAACCCTCATTATATCACTGGAGCATCATATTGCGGTTCGTAGCAACTCTCACTACATCACTGTAGCATCACTTCTTAGGTTTGTCGCAATTCTCATTACATCACTTTAGCATCATTTTATAGATCGTAGCAACTCTCACTACATCACTGTTGCATTATTTTGAGGATAGTAGCAACTCTCACGACATTACTTTAGCATCATTTTGAGATTCGTAGCAACTCTCACCACATCACTGTAGCATCATTTTGAGGTTCGTAGCAACTCTCACCACATCACTGTAGCATCATTTCTTAGGTAAATAGCAACCCTCATTACATCACTGTAGCATCATTTTGAGGTTCGTAGCAACTCTCACTACATCACTGTCGAGTCATTTCTTTTCGGGAAGTAGCAACTCTCATTACACCGCTTTAGCATTATTTTGAAATTACTATCAACTCTCACCACATCACTGTAGCATCACTTCTTAGGTTTGTAGCAACTCTCATAACATCACTTTAGCATCATTTTGAGATTCGTAGCAACTCTCACGACATTACTGTAGCATGATTTTGAGATTAGTAGCAACTCTCATTACATCACTGTAGCATCACTTCTTAGGTTCGTAGCAACTCTCACTACATCACTGTCGCATCATTTTGAGATTCGTAGCAACTCTCACCACATCACTGTAGCATCATTTTGAGGTTCGTAGCAACTCTCACCACATCACTGTGGCATCATTTCTTAGGTAAATAGCAACCCTCATTACATCACTGTACCATCATTTTGAGGTTCGTAGCAACTCTCACTACATCACTGTCGCATCATTTCTTAGGGAAGTAGCAACTCTCATTACACCGCTTTAGCATTATTTTGAAATTACTATCAACTCTCACTACATCACTGTAGCATCACTTCTTAGGTTTGTCGCAACTCTCATTACATCACTTTAGCATCATTTTGAGGATCGTAGCAACTCTCACGACATCACTGTCGCATCATTTTGAGGTTCGTAGCAACTCTCACCACATCACTGTAGCATCATTTCTTAGGTTTGAAGCAACTCTCATTACATCACTTTAGAATCGTTTTGAGGATTGTAGCAACTCACTACCACATCACTGTAGCATCATTTTTTAGGAAAGTAGCAACTCTCATTGCATCACTTTAGAATCGTTTTGAGGATTGTAGCAACTCACTACCACATCACTGTAGCATCATTTTTTAGGAAAGTTGCAACTCTCATTGCATCACTTTAGCGTGATTTTGAAATTACGATCAACTCTCACCACATCACTGTAGCATCATTTCTTAGGTAAATAGCAACTCTCACCACATCACTGTAGCATCATTTTGAGGTTCGTAGCAACTCTCACCACATCACTGTAGCATCATTTCTTAGGTAAATAGCAACTCTCACCACATCACTGTAGCATCATTTCTTAGGTAAATAGCAACCCTCATTACATCACTGTAGCATCATTTTGAGGTTCGTAGCAACTCTCACTACATCATTGTAGCATCATTTCTTAGGGAAGTAGCAACTCTCATTACACCGCTTTAGCATTATTTTGAAATTACTATCAACTCTCACCACATCACTGTCGCATCATTTCTTAGGTAAATAGCAACTCTCACCACATCACTGTCGCATCATTTCTTAGGTAAATAGCAACTCTCATCACATCACTGTAGTATCATTTTGAGGTTCGTAGCAACTCTCACCACATCACTGTAGCATCATTTCTTAGGTTCGTAGCAACTCTCACTACATCACTGTCGCATCATTTTGAGATTCGTAGCAACTCTCACCACATCACTGCAGCATCATTTCTTAGGTAAATAGCAACCCTCATTACGTCACTGTAGCATCATTTTGTGGTTCGTAGCAACTCTCACCACATCACTGTAGCATCATTTTGAGGTTCGTACCAACTCTCACTACATCATTGTAGCATCATTTCTTAGGGAAGTAGCAACGTTCATTACACCGCTTTAGCATTATTTTGAAATTACTACAACTCTCACCACATCACTGTAGCATCACTTCTTAGGTTTGTAGCAACTCTCATTACATCACTTTAGCATCATTTTGAGATTCATAGCAACTCTCACGACATTCCTGTAGCATGATTTTGAGATTAGTAGCAACTCTCATTACATCACTGTAGCATCACTTCTTAGGTTCGTAGCAACTCTCAATACATCACTGTAGCATCATTTTGAGGTTCGTAGCAACTCTCACCACATCACTGTAGCATCATTTCTTAGGTTTGTAGCAACTCTCATTATATCACTGTAGCATCATTTTGAAGTTCGTAGCAACTCTCACCACATCACTGTAGCATCATTTCTTAGGTAAATAGCAACCCTCATTATATCACTGGAGCATCATTTTGCGGTTCGTAGCAACTCTCACTACATCACTGTAGCATCACTTCTTAGGTTTGTCGCAATTCTCATTACATCACTTTAGCATCATTTTGAAGATCGTAGCAACTCTCACTACATCACTGTTGCATTATTTTGAGGATAGTAGCAACTCTCACGACATTACTTTAGCATCATTTTGAGATTCGTAGCAACTCTCATTACATCACTGTAGCATCATTTTGAGGTTCGTAGCAACTCTCACCACATCACTGTAGCATCATTTCTTAGGTAAATAGCAACCCTCATTACATCACTGTAGCATCATTTTGAGGTTCGTAGCAACTCTCACCACATCACTGTGGCATCATTTCTTAGGTAAATAGCAACCCTCATTACATCACTGTAGCATCATTTTGAGGTTCGTAGCAACTCTCACTACATCATTGTAGCATCATTTCTTAGGGAAGTAGCAACTCTCATTACACCGCTTTAGCATTATTTTGAAATTACAATCAACTCTCACCACATCACTGTAGCATCACTTCTTAGGTTTGTAGCAACTCTCATTACATCACTTTAGCATCATTTTGAGATTCGTACCAACTCTCACGACATTACTGTAGCATGATTTTGAGATTAGTAGCAACTCTCATTACATCACTGTAGCATCACTTCTTAGGTTCGTAGCAACTCTCACTACATCACTGTCGCATCATTTTGAGATTCATAGCAACTCTCCATATCACTGTAGCATCATTTTGAGGTTCGTAGCAACTCTCACCACATCACTGTAGCATCATTTCTTAGGTTTGTAGCAACTCTCATTATATCACTGTAGCATCATTTTGAAGTTCGTAGCAACTCTCACCACATCACTGTAGCATCATTTCTTAGGTAAATAGCAACCCTCATTATATCACTGGAGCATCATATTGCGGTTCGTAGCAACTCTCACTACATCACTGTAGCATCACTTCTTAGGTTTGTCGCAATTCTCATTACATCACTTTAGCATCATTTTATAGATCGTAGCAACTCTCACTACATCACTGTTGCATTATTTTGAGGATAGTAGCAACTCTCACGACATTACTTTAGCATCATTTTGAGATTCGTAGCAACTCTCACCACATCACTGTAGCATCATTTTGAGGTTCGTAGCAACTCTCACCACATCACTGTAGCATCATTTCTTAGGTAAATAGCAACCCTCATTACATCACTGTAGCATCATTTTGAGGTTCGTAGCAACTCTCACTACATCACTGTCGAGTCATTTCTTTTCGGGAAGTAGCAACTCTCATTACACCGCTTTAGCATTATTTTGAAATTACTATCAACTCTCACCACATCACTGTAGCATCACTTCTTAGGTTTGTAGCAACTCTCATAACATCACTTTAGCATCATTTTGAGATTCGTAGCAACTCTCACGACATTACTGTAGCATGATTTTGAGATTAGTAGCAACTCTCATTACATCACTGTAGCATCACTTCTTAGGTTCGTAGCAACTCTCACTACATCACTGTCGCATCATTTTGAGATTCGTAGCAACTCTCACCACATCACTGTAGCATCATTTTGAGGTTCGTAGCAACTCTCACCACATCACTGTGGCATCATTTCTTAGGTAAATAGCAACCCTCATTACATCACTGTACCATCATTTTGAGGTTCGTAGCAACTCTCACTACATCACTGTCGCATCATTTCTTAGGGAAGTAGCAACTCTCATTACACCGCTTTAGCATTATTTTGAAATTACTATCAACTCTCACTACATCACTGTAGCATCACTTCTTAGGTTTGTCGCAACTCTCATTACATCACTTTAGCATCATTTTGAGGATCGTAGCAACTCTCACGACATCACTGTCGCATCATTTTGAGGTTCGTAGCAACTCTCACCACATCACTGTAGCATCATTTCTTAGGTTTGAAGCAACTCTCATTACATCACTTTAGAATCGTTTTGAGGATTGTAGCAACTCACTACCACATCACTGTAGCATCATTTTTTAGGAAAGTAGCAACTCTCATTGCATCACTTTAGAATCGTTTTGAGGATTGTAGCAACTCACTACCACATCACTGTAGCATCATTTTTTAGGAAAGTTGCAACTCTCATTGCATCACTTTAGCGTGATTTTGAAATTACGATCAACTCTCACCACATCACTGTAGCATCATTTCTTAGGTAAATAGCAACTCTCACCACATCACTGTAGCATCATTTTGAGGTTCGTAGCAACTCTCACCACATCACTGTAGCATCATTTCTTAGGTAAATAGCAACTCTCACCACATCACTGTAGCATCATTTCTTAGGTAAATAGCAACCCTCATTACATCACTGTAGCATCATTTTGAGGTTCGTAGCAACTCTCACTACATCATTGTAGCATCATTTCTTAGGGAAGTAGCAACTCTCATTACACCGCTTTAGCATTATTTTGAAATTACTATCAACTCTCACCACATCACTGTCGCATCATTTCTTAGGTAAATAGCAACTCTCACCACATCACTGTCGCATCATTTCTTAGGTAAATAGCAACTCTCATCACATCACTGTAGTATCATTTTGAGGTTCGTAGCAACTCTCACCACATCACTGTAGCATCATTTCTTAGGTTCGTAGCAACTCTCACTACATCACTGTCGCATCATTTTGAGATTCGTAGCAACTCTCACCACATCACTGCAGCATCATTTCTTAGGTAAATAGCAACCCTCATTACGTCACTGTAGCATCATTTTGTGGTTCGTAGCAACTCTCACCACATCACTGTAGCATCATTTTGAGGTTCGTACCAACTCTCACTACATCATTGTAGCATCATTTCTTAGGGAAGTAGCAACGTTCATTACACCGCTTTAGCATTATTTTGAAATTACTACAACTCTCACCACATCACTGTAGCATCACTTCTTAGGTTTGTAGCAACTCTCATTACATCACTTTAGCATCATTTTGAGATTCATAGCAACTCTCACGACATTCCTGTAGCATGATTTTGAGATTAGTAGCAACTCTCATTACATCACTGTAGCATCACTTCTTAGGTTCGTAGCAACTCTCAATACATCACTGTAGCATCATTTTGAGGTTCGTAGCAACTCTCACCACATCACTGTAGCATCATTTTGAGGTTCGTAGCAACTCTCACCACATCACTGTAGCATCATTTCTTAGGTTAGTAGCAACTCTCATTATATCACTGTAGCATCATTTTGAAGTTCGTAGCAACTCTCACCACATCACTGTAGCATCATTTCTTAGGTAAATAGCAACCCTCATTATATCACTGGAGCATCATTTTGCGGTTCGTAGCAACTCTCACTACATCACTGTAGCATCACTTCTTAGGTTTGTCGCAATTCTCATTACATCACTTTAGCATCATTTTGAAGATCGTAGCAACTCTCACTACATCACTGTTGCATTATTTTGAGGATAGTAGCAACTCTCACGACATTACTTTAGCATCATTTTGAGATTCGTAGCAACTCTCACCACATCACTGTAGCATCATTTCTTAGGTAAATAGCAACCCTCATTACATCACTGTAGCATCATTTTGAGGTTCGTAGCAACTCTCACTACATCACTGTCGTGTCATTTCTTTTCGGGAAGTAGCAACTCTCATTACACCGCTTTAGCATTATTTTGAAATTACTATCAACTCTCACCACATCACTGTAGTATCACTTCTTAGGTTTGTAGCAACTCTCATAACATCACTTTAGCATCATTTTGAGATTCGAAGCAACTCTCACGACATTACTGTAGCATGATTTTGAGATGAGTAGCAACTCTCATTACATCACTGTAGCATCACTTCTTAGGTTCGTAGCAACTCTCACTACATCACTGTCGCATCATTTTGAGATTCGTAGCAACTCTCACCACATCACTGTGGCATCATTTTGAGGTTCGTAGCAACTCTCACCACATCACTGTGGCATCATTTCTTAGGTAAATAGCAACCCTCATTACATCACTGTACCATCATTTTGAGGTTCGTAGCAACTCTCACTACATCACTGTCGCATCATTTCTTAGGGAAGTAGCAACTCTCATTACACCGCTTTAGCATTATTTTGAAATTACTATCAACTCTCACTACATCACTGTAGCATCACTTCTTAGGTTTGTCGCAACTCTCATTACATCACTTTAGCATCATTTTGAGGATCGTAGCAACTCTCACGACATCACTGTCGCATCATTTTGAGGTTCGTAGCAACTCTCACCACATCACTGTAGCATCATTTCTTAGGTTTGTAGCAACTCTCATTACATCACTTTAGAATCGTTTTGAGGATCGTAGCAACTCACTACCACATCACTGTAGCATCATTTTTTAGGAAAGTAGCAACTCTCATTGCATCACTTTAGCGTGATTTTGAAATTACGATCAACTCTCACCACATCACTGTAGCATCATTTCTTAGGTAAATAGCAACTCTCACCACATCACTGTAGCATCATTTTGAGGTTCGTAGCAACTCTCACCACATCACTGTAGCATCATTTCTTAGGTAAATAGCAACTCTCACCACATCACTGTAGCATCATTTCTTAGGTAAATAGCAACCCTCATTACATCACTGTAGCATCATTTTGAGGTTCGTAGCAACTCTCACTACATCATTGTAGCATCATTTCTTAGGGAAGTAGCAACTCTCATTACACCGCTTTAGCATTATTTTGAAATTACTATCAACTCTCACCACATCACTGTAGCATCACTTCTTAGGTTTGTAGCAACTCTCATTACATCACTTTAGCATCATTTTGAGATTCGTAGCAACTCTCACGACATTCCTGTAGCATGATTTTGAGATTAGTAGCAACTCTCATTACATCACTGTAGCATCACTTCTTAGGTTCGTAGCAACTCTCACTACATCACTGTCGCATCATTTTGAGATTCGTAGCAACTCTCACCACATCACTGTAGCATCATTTTGAGGTTCGTAGCAACTCTCACCACATCACTGTAGCATCATTTCTTAGGTTTGTAGCAACTCTCATTATATCACTGTAGCATCATTTTGAAGTTCGTAGCAACTCTCACCACATCACTGTAGCATCATTTCTTAGGTAAATAGCAACCCTCATTATATCACTGGAGCATCATTTTGCGGTTCGTAGCAACTCTCACTACATCACTGTAGCATCACTTCTTAGGTTTGTCGCAATTCTCATTACATCACTTTAGCATCATTTTGAAGATCGTAGCAACTCTCACTACATCACTGTTGCATTATTTTGAGGATAGTAGCAACTCTCACGACATTACTTTAGCATCATTTTGAGATTCGTAGCAACTCTCATTACATCACTGTAGCATCATTTTGAGGTTCGTAGCAACTCTCACCACATCACTGTAGCATCATTTCTTAGGTAAATAGCAACCCTCATTACATCACTGTAGCATCATTTTGAGGTTCGTAGCAACTCTCACTACATCACTGTCGAGTCATTTCTTTTCGGGAAGTAGCAACTCTCATTACACCGCTTTAGCATTATTTTGAAATTCCTATCAACTCTCACCACATCACTGTAGCATCACTTCTTAGGTTTGTAGCAACTCTCATAACATCACTTTAGCATCATTTTGAGATTCGTAGCAACTCTCACGACATTACTGTAGCATGATTTTGAGATTAGTAGCAACTCTCATTACATCACTGTAGCATCACTTCTTAGGTTAGTAGCAACTCTCACTACATCACTGTCGCATCATTTTGAGATTCGTAGCAACTCTCACCACATCACTGTAGCATCATTTTGAGGTTCGTAGCAACTCTCACCACATCACTGTAGCATCATTTCTTAGGTTTGTAGCAACTCTCATTATATCACTGTAGCATCATTTTGAAGTTCGTAGCAACTCTCACCACATCACTGTAGCATCATTTCTTAGGTAAATAGCAACCCTCATTTCATCACTGTAGTATCATTTTGAGGTTCGTAGCAACTCTCACCACATCACTGTAGCATCTTTTCTTAGGTTCGTAGCAACTCTCACTACATCACTGTCGCATCATTTTGAGATTCGTAGCAACTCTCACCACATCACTGTAGCATCATTTTGAGGTTCGTAGCAACTCTCACCACATCACTGTAGCATCATTTCTTAGGTAAATAGCAACCCTCATTACGTCACTGTAGCATCATTTTGTGGTTCGTAGCAACTCTCACCACATCACTGTAGCATCATTTTGAGGTTCGTACCAACTCTCACTACATCATTGTAGCATCATTTCTTAGGGAAGTAGCAACTCTCATTACACCGCTTTAGCATTATTTTGAAATTACTATCAACTCTCACCACATCACTGTAGCATCACTTCTTAGGTTTGTAGCAACTCTCATTACATCACTTTAGCATCATTTTGCGGTTCGTAGCAACTCTCACTACATCACTGTAGCATCACTTCTTAGGTTTGTCGCAATTCTCATTACATCACTTTAGCATCATTTTGAAGATCGTAGCAACTCTCACTACATCACTGTTGCATTATTTTGAGGATAGTAGCAACTCTCACGACATTACTTTAGCATCATTTTGAGATTCGTAGCAACTCTCATTACATCACTGTAGCATCATTTTGAGGTTCGTAGCAACTCTCACCACATCACTGTAGCATCATTTCTTAGGTAAATAGCAACCCTCATTACATCACTGTAGCATCATTTTGAGGTTCGTTGCAACTCTCACTACATCACTGTCGTGTCATTTCTTTTCGGGAAGTAGCAACTCTCATTACACCGCTTTAGCATTATTTTGAAATTACTATCAACTCTCACCACATCACTGTAGTATCACTTCTTAGGTTTGTAGCAACTCTCATAACATCACTTTAGCATCATTTTGAGATTCGAAGCAACTCTCACGACATTACTGTAGCATGATTTTGAGATTAGTAGCAACTCTCATTACATCACTGTAGCATCACTTCTTAGGTTCGTAGCAACTCTCACTACATCACTGTCGCATCATTTTGAGATTCGTAGCAACTCTCACCACATCACTGAGGCATCATTTTGAGGTTCGTAGCAACTCTCACCACATCACTGTGGCATCATTTCTTAGGTAAATAGCAACCCTCATTACATCACTGTACCATCATTTTGAGGTTCGTAGCAACTCTCACTACATCACTGTCGCATCATTTCTTAGGGAAGTAGCAACTCTCATTACACCGCTTTAGCATTATTTTGAAATTACTATCAACTCTCACTACATCACTGTAGCATCACTTCTTAGGTTTGTCGCAACTCTCATTACATCACTTTAGCATCATTTTGAGGATCGTAGCAACTCTCACGACATCACTGTCGCATCATTTTGAGGTTCGTAGCAACTCTCACCACATCACTGTAGCATCATTTCTTAGGTTTGTAGCAACTCTCATTACATCACTTTAGAATCGTTTTGAGGATTGTAGCAACTCACTACCACATCACTGTAGCATCATTTTTTAGGAAAGTAGCAACTCTCATTGCATCACTTTAGCATGATTTTGAAATTACGATCAACTCTCACCACATCACTGTAGCATCATTTCTTAGGTAAATAGCAACTCTCACCACATCACTGTAGCATCATTTTGAGGTTCGTAGCAACTCTCACCACATCACTGTAGCATCATTTCTTAGGTAAATAGCAACTCTCACCACATCACTGTAGCATCATTTCTTAGGTAAATAGCAACCCTCATTACATCACTGTAGCATCATTTTGAGGTTCGTAGCAACTCTCACTACATCATTGTAGCATCATTTCTTAGGGAAGTAGCAACTCTCATTACACCGCTTTAGCATTATTTTGAAATTACTATCAACTCTCACAACATCACTGTAGCATCACTTCTTAGGTTTGTAGCAACTCTCATTACATCACTTTAGCATCATTTTGAGATTCGTAGCAACTCTCACGACATTCCTGTAGCATGATTTTGAGATTAGTAGCAACTCTCATTACATCACTGTAGCATCACTTCTTAGGTTCGTAGCAACTCTCACGACATCACTGTCGCATCATTTTGAGATTCGTAGCAACTCTCACCACATCACTGTAGCATCATTTTGAGGTTCGTAGCAACTCTCACCACATCACTGTAGCATCATTTCTTAGGTTTGTAGCAACTCGCATTATATCACTGTAGCATCATTTTGAAGTTCGTAGCAACTCTCACCACATCACTGTAGCATCATTTCTTAGGTAAATAGCAACCCTCATTATATCACTGGAGCATCATTTTGCGGTTCGTAGCAACTCTCACTACATCACTGTCGTGTCATTTCTTTTCGGGAAGTAGCAACTCTCATTACACCGCTTTAGCATTATTTTGAAATTACTATCAACTCTCACCACATCACTGTAGTATCACTTCTTAGGTTTGGAGCAACTCTCATAACATCACTTTAGCATCATTTTGAGATTCGAAGCAACTCTCACGACATTACTGTAGCATGATTTTGAGATTAGTAGCAACTCTCATTACATCACTGTAGCATCACTTCTTAGGTTCGTAGCAACTCTCACTACATCACTGTCGCATCATTTTGAGATTCGTAGCAACTCTCACCACATCACTGTGGCATCATTTTGAGGTTCGTAGCAACTCTCACCACATCACTGTGGCATCATTTCTTAGGTAAATAGCAACCCTCATTACATCACTGTACCATCATTTTGAGGTTCGTAGCAACTCTCACTACATCACTGTCGCATCATTTCTTAGGGAAGTAGCAACTCTCATTACACCGCTTTAGCATTATTTTGAAATTATTATCAACTCTCACTACATCACTGTAGCATCACTTCTTAGGTTTGTCGCAACTCTCATTACATCACTTTAGCATCATTTTGAGGATCGTAGCAACTCTCACGACATCACTGTCGCATCATTTTGAGGTTCGTAGCAACTCTCACCACATCACTGTAGCATCATTTCTTAGGTTTGTAGCAACTCTCATTACATCACTTTAGAATCGTTTTGAGGATTGTAGCAACTCACTACCACATCACTGTAGCATCATTTTTTAGGAAAGTTGCAACTCTCATTGCATCACTTTAGCGTGATTTTGAAATTACGATCAACTCTCACCACATCACTGTAGCATCATTTCTTAGGTAAATAGCAACTCTCACCACATCACTGTAGCATCATTTTGAGGTTCGTAGCAACTCTCACCACATCACTGTAGCATCATTTCTTAGGTAAATAGCAACTCTCACCACATCACTGTAGCATCATTTCTTAGGTAAATAGCAACCCTCATTACATCACTGTAGCATCATTTTGAGGTTCGTAGCAACTCTCACTACATCATTGTAGCATCATTTCTTAGGGAAGTAGCAACTCTCATTACACCGCTTTAGCATTATTTTGAAATTACTATCAACTCTCACCACATCAGTGTCGCATCATTTCTTAGGTAAATAGCAACTCTCACCACATCACTGTCGCATCATTTCTTAGGTAAATAGCAACTCTCATCACATCACTGTAGTATCATTTTGAGGTTCGTAGCAACTCTCACCACATCACTGTAGCATCATTTCTTAGGTTCGTAGCAACTCTCACTACATCACTGTCGCATCATTTTGAGATTCGTAGCAACTCTCACCACATCACTGTAGCATCATTTCTTAGGTAAATAGCAACCCTCATTACGTCACTGTAGCATCATTTTGTGGTTCGTAGCAACTCTCACCACATCACTGTAGCATCATTTTGAGGTTCGTACCAACTCTCACTACATCATTGTAGCATCATTTCTTAGGGAAGTAGCAACTCTCATTACACCGCTTTAGCATTATTTTGAAATTACTACAACTCTCACCACATCACTGTAGCATCACTTCTTAGGTTTGTAGCAACTCTCATTACATCACTTTAGCATCATTTTGAGATTCATAGCAACTCTCACGACATTCCTGTAGCATGATTTTGAGATTAGTAGCAACTCTCATTACATCACTGTAGCATCACTTCTTAGGTT
This sequence comes from Aulostomus chinensis, assembly GCF_037954235.1. Classification (NCBI taxonomy): domain Eukaryota; kingdom Metazoa; phylum Chordata; class Actinopteri; order Syngnathiformes; family Aulostomidae; genus Aulostomus; species Aulostomus chinensis. The sequence continues at coordinate 38,262,261 of NC_141320.1, forward strand.
CGTAGCAACTCTCAATACATCACTGTCGCATCATTTTGAGATTCGTAGCAACTCTCACCACATCACTGTAGCATCATTTTGAGGTTCGTAGCAACTCTCACCACATCACTGTAGCATCATTTCTTAGGTTAGTAGCAACTCTCATTATATCACTGTAGCATCATTTTGAAGTTCGTAGCAACTCTCACCACATCACTGTAGCATCATTTCTTAGGTAAATAGCAACCCTCATTATATCACTGGAGCATCATTTTGCGGTTCGTAGCAACTCTCACTACATCACTGTAGCATCACTTCTTAGGTTTGTCGCAATTCTCATTACATCACTTTAGCATCATTTTGAAGATCGTAGCAACTCTCACTACATCACTGTTGCATTATTTTGAGGATAGTAGCAACTCTCACGACATTACTTTAGCATCATTTTGAGATTCGTAGCAACTCTCACCACATCACTGTAGCATCATTTCTTAGGTAAATAGCAACCCTCATTACATCACTGTAGCATCATTTTGAGGTTCGTAGCAACTCTCACTACATCACTGTCGTGTCATTTCTTTTCGGGAAGTAGCAACTCTCATTACACCGCTTTAGCATTATTTTGAAATTACTATCAACTCTCACCACATCACTGTAGTATCACTTCTTAGGTTTGTAGCAACTCTCATAACATCACTTTAGCATCATTTTGAGATTCGAAGCAACTCTCACGACATTACTGTAGCATGATTTTGAGATGAGTAGCAACTCTCATTACATCACTGTAGCATCACTTCTTAGGTTCGTAGCAACTCTCACTACATCACTGTCGCATCATTTTGAGATTCGTAGCAACTCTCACCACATCACTGTGGCATCATTTTGAGGTTCGTAGCAACTCTCACCACATCACTGTGGCATCATTTCTTAGGTAAATAGCAACCCTCATTACATCACTGTACCATCATTTTGAGGTTCGTAGCAACTCTCACTACATCACTGTCGCATCATTTCTTAGGGAAGTAGCAACTCTCATTACACCGCTTTAGCATTATTTTGAAATTACTATCAACTCTCACTACATCACTGTAGCATCACTTCTTAGGTTTGTCGCAACTCTCATTACATCACTTTAGCATCATTTTGAGGATCGTAGCAACTCTCACGACATCACTGTCGCATCATTTTGAGGTTCGTAGCAACTCTCACCACATCACTGTAGCATCATTTCTTAGGTTTGTAGCAACTCTCATTACATCACTTTAGAATCGTTTTGAGGATTGTAGCAACTCACTACCACATCACTGTAGCATCATTTTTTAGGAAAGTAGCAACTCTCATTGCATCACTTTAGCGTGATTTTGAAATTACGATCAACTCTCACCACATCACTGTAGCATCATTTCTTAGGTAAATAGCAACTCTCACCACATCACTGTAGCATCATTTTGAGGTTCGTAGCAACTCTCACCACATCACTGTAGCATCATTTCTTAGGTAAATAGCAACTCTCACCACATCACTGTAGCATCATTTCTTAGGTAAATAGCAACCCTCATTACATCACTGTAGCATCATTTTGAGGTTCGTAGCAACTCTCACTACATCATTGTAGCATCATTTCTTAGGGAAGTAGCAACTCTCATTACACCGCTTTAGCATTATTTTGAAATTACTATCAACTCTCACCACATCACTGTAGCATCACTTCTTAGGTTTGTAGCAACTCTCATTACATCACTTTAGCATCATTTTGAGATTCGTAGCAACTCTCACGACATTCCTGTAGCATGATTTTGAGATTAGTAGCAACTCTCATTACATCACTGTAGCATCACTTCTTAGGTTCGTAGCAACTCTCACTACATCACTGTCGCATCATTTTGAGATTCGTAGCAACTCTCACCACATCACTGTAGCATCATTTTGAGGTTCGTAGCAACTCTCACCACATCACTGTAGCATCATTTCTTAGGTTTGTAGCAACTCTCATTATATCACTGTAGCATCATTTTGAAGTTCGTAGCAACTCTCACCACATCACTGTAGCATCATTTCTTAGGTAAATAGCAACCCTCATTATATCACTGGAGCATCATTTTGCGGTTCGTAGCAACTCTCACTACATCACTGTAGCATCACTTCTTAGGTTTGTCGCAATTCTCATTACATCACTTTAGCATCATTTTGAAGATCGTAGCAACTCTCACTACATCACTGTTGCATTATTTTGAGGATAGTAGCAACTCTCACGACATTACTTTAGCATCATTTTGAGATTCGTAGCAACTCTCATTACATCACTGTAGCATCATTTTGAGGTTCGTAGCAACTCTCACCACATCACTGTAGCATCATTTCTTAGGTAAATAGCAACCCTCATTACATCACTGTAGCATCATTTTGAGGTTCGTAGCAACTCTCACTACATCACTGTCGAGTCATTTCTTTTCGGGAAGTAGCAACTCTCATTACACCGCTTTAGCATTATTTTGAAATTCCTATCAACTCTCACCACATCACTGTAGCATCACTTCTTAGGTTTGTAGCAACTCTCATAACATCACTTTAGCATCATTTTGAGATTCGTAGCAACTCTCACGACATTACTGTAGCATGATTTTGAGATTAGTAGCAACTCTCATTACATCACTGTAGCATCACTTCTTAGGTTCGTAGCAACTCTCACTACATCACTGTCGCATCATTTTGAGATTCGTAGCAACTCTCACCACATCACTGTAGCATCATTTTGAGGTTCGTAGCAACTCTCACCACATCACTGTAGCATCATTTCTTAGGTTTGTAGCAACTCTCATTATATCACTGTAGCATCATTTTGAAGTTCGTAGCAACTCTCACCACATCACTGTAGCATCATTTCTTAGGTAAATAGCAACCCTCATTTCATCACTGTAGTATCATTTTGAGGTTCGTAGCAACTCTCACCACATCACTGTAGCATCTTTTCTTAGGTTCGTAGCAACTCTCACTACATCACTGTCGCATCATTTTGAGATTCGTAGCAACTCTCACCACATCACTGTAGCATCATTTTGAGGTTCGTAGCAACTCTCACCACATCACTGTAGCATCATTTCTTAGGTAAATAGCAACCCTCATTACGTCACTGTAGCATCATTTTGTGGTTCGTAGCAACTCTCACCACATCACTGTAGCATCATTTTGAGGTTCGTACCAACTCTCACTACATCATTGTAGCATCATTTCTTAGGGAAGTAGCAACTCTCATTACACCGCTTTAGCATTATTTTGAAATTACTATCAACTCTCACCACATCACTGTAGCATCACTTCTTAGGTTTGTAGCAACTCTCATTACATCACTTTAGCATCATTTTGCGGTTCGTAGCAACTCTCACTACATCACTGTAGCATCACTTCTTAGGTTTGTCGCAATTCTCATTACATCACTTTAGCATCATTTTGAAGATCGTAGCAACTCTCACTACATCACTGTTGCATTATTTTGAGGATAGTAGCAACTCTCACGACATTACTTTAGCATCATTTTGAGATTCGTAGCAACTCTCATTACATCACTGTAGCATCATTTTGAGGTTCGTAGCAACTCTCACCACATCACTGTAGCATCATTTCTTAGGTAAATAGCAACCCTCATTACATCACTGTAGCATCATTTTGAGGTTCGTTGCAACTCTCACTACATCACTGTCGTGTCATTTCTTTTCGGGAAGTAGCAACTCTCATTACACCGCTTTAGCATTATTTTGAAATTACTATCAACTCTCACCACATCACTGTAGTATCACTTCTTAGGTTTGTAGCAACTCTCATAACATCACTTTAGCATCATTTTGAGATTCGAAGCAACTCTCACGACATTACTGTAGCATGATTTTGAGATTAGTAGCAACTCTCATTACATCACTGTAGCATCACTTCTTAGGTTCGTAGCAACTCTCACTACATCACTGTCGCATCATTTTGAGATTCGTAGCAACTCTCACCACATCACTGAGGCATCATTTTGAGGTTCGTAGCAACTCTCACCACATCACTGTGGCATCATTTCTTAGGTAAATAGCAACCCTCATTACATCACTGTACCATCATTTTGAGGTTCGTAGCAACTCTCACTACATCACTGTCGCATCATTTCTTAGGGAAGTAGCAACTCTCATTACACCGCTTTAGCATTATTTTGAAATTACTATCAACTCTCACTACATCACTGTAGCATCACTTCTTAGGTTTGTCGCAACTCTCATTACATCACTTTAGCATCATTTTGAGGATCGTAGCAACTCTCACGACATCACTGTCGCATCATTTTGAGGTTCGTAGCAACTCTCACCACATCACTGTAGCATCATTTCTTAGGTTTGTAGCAACTCTCATTACATCACTTTAGAATCGTTTTGAGGATTGTAGCAACTCACTACCACATCACTGTAGCATCATTTTTTAGGAAAGTAGCAACTCTCATTGCATCACTTTAGCATGATTTTGAAATTACGATCAACTCTCACCACATCACTGTAGCATCATTTCTTAGGTAAATAGCAACTCTCACCACATCACTGTAGCATCATTTTGAGGTTCGTAGCAACTCTCACCACATCACTGTAGCATCATTTCTTAGGTAAATAGCAACTCTCACCACATCACTGTAGCATCATTTCTTAGGTAAATAGCAACCCTCATTACATCACTGTAGCATCATTTTGAGGTTCGTAGCAACTCTCACTACATCATTGTAGCATCATTTCTTAGGGAAGTAGCAACTCTCATTACACCGCTTTAGCATTATTTTGAAATTACTATCAACTCTCACAACATCACTGTAGCATCACTTCTTAGGTTTGTAGCAACTCTCATTACATCACTTTAGCATCATTTTGAGATTCGTAGCAACTCTCACGACATTCCTGTAGCATGATTTTGAGATTAGTAGCAACTCTCATTACATCACTGTAGCATCACTTCTTAGGTTCGTAGCAACTCTCACGACATCACTGTCGCATCATTTTGAGATTCGTAGCAACTCTCACCACATCACTGTAGCATCATTTTGAGGTTCGTAGCAACTCTCACCACATCACTGTAGCATCATTTCTTAGGTTTGTAGCAACTCGCATTATATCACTGTAGCATCATTTTGAAGTTCGTAGCAACTCTCACCACATCACTGTAGCATCATTTCTTAGGTAAATAGCAACCCTCATTATATCACTGGAGCATCATTTTGCGGTTCGTAGCAACTCTCACTACATCACTGTCGTGTCATTTCTTTTCGGGAAGTAGCAACTCTCATTACACCGCTTTAGCATTATTTTGAAATTACTATCAACTCTCACCACATCACTGTAGTATCACTTCTTAGGTTTGGAGCAACTCTCATAACATCACTTTAGCATCATTTTGAGATTCGAAGCAACTCTCACGACATTACTGTAGCATGATTTTGAGATTAGTAGCAACTCTCATTACATCACTGTAGCATCACTTCTTAGGTTCGTAGCAACTCTCACTACATCACTGTCGCATCATTTTGAGATTCGTAGCAACTCTCACCACATCACTGTGGCATCATTTTGAGGTTCGTAGCAACTCTCACCACATCACTGTGGCATCATTTCTTAGGTAAATAGCAACCCTCATTACATCACTGTACCATCATTTTGAGGTTCGTAGCAACTCTCACTACATCACTGTCGCATCATTTCTTAGGGAAGTAGCAACTCTCATTACACCGCTTTAGCATTATTTTGAAATTATTATCAACTCTCACTACATCACTGTAGCATCACTTCTTAGGTTTGTCGCAACTCTCATTACATCACTTTAGCATCATTTTGAGGATCGTAGCAACTCTCACGACATCACTGTCGCATCATTTTGAGGTTCGTAGCAACTCTCACCACATCACTGTAGCATCATTTCTTAGGTTTGTAGCAACTCTCATTACATCACTTTAGAATCGTTTTGAGGATTGTAGCAACTCACTACCACATCACTGTAGCATCATTTTTTAGGAAAGTTGCAACTCTCATTGCATCACTTTAGCGTGATTTTGAAATTACGATCAACTCTCACCACATCACTGTAGCATCATTTCTTAGGTAAATAGCAACTCTCACCACATCACTGTAGCATCATTTTGAGGTTCGTAGCAACTCTCACCACATCACTGTAGCATCATTTCTTAGGTAAATAGCAACTCTCACCACATCACTGTAGCATCATTTCTTAGGTAAATAGCAACCCTCATTACATCACTGTAGCATCATTTTGAGGTTCGTAGCAACTCTCACTACATCATTGTAGCATCATTTCTTAGGGAAGTAGCAACTCTCATTACACCGCTTTAGCATTATTTTGAAATTACTATCAACTCTCACCACATCAGTGTCGCATCATTTCTTAGGTAAATAGCAACTCTCACCACATCACTGTCGCATCATTTCTTAGGTAAATAGCAACTCTCATCACATCACTGTAGTATCATTTTGAGGTTCGTAGCAACTCTCACCACATCACTGTAGCATCATTTCTTAGGTTCGTAGCAACTCTCACTACATCACTGTCGCATCATTTTGAGATTCGTAGCAACTCTCACCACATCACTGTAGCATCATTTCTTAGGTAAATAGCAACCCTCATTACGTCACTGTAGCATCATTTTGTGGTTCGTAGCAACTCTCACCACATCACTGTAGCATCATTTTGAGGTTCGTACCAACTCTCACTACATCATTGTAGCATCATTTCTTAGGGAAGTAGCAACTCTCATTACACCGCTTTAGCATTATTTTGAAATTACTACAACTCTCACCACATCACTGTAGCATCACTTCTTAGGTTTGTAGCAACTCTCATTACATCACTTTAGCATCATTTTGAGATTCATAGCAACTCTCACGACATTCCTGTAGCATGATTTTGAGATTAGTAGCAACTCTCATTACATCACTGTAGCATCACTTCTTAGGTTCGTAGCAACTCTCAATACATCACTGTCGCATCATTTTGAGATTCGTAGCAACTCTCACCACATCACTGTAGCATCATTTTGAGGTTCGTAGCAACTCTCACCACATCACTGTAGCATCATTTCTTAGGTTAGTAGCAACTCTCATTATATCACTGTCGCATCATTTTGAAGTTCGTAGCAACTCTCACCACATCACTGTAGCATCATTTCTTAGGTAAATAGCAACCCTCATTATATCACTGGAGCATCATTTTGCGGTTCGTAGCAACTCTCACTACATCACTGTAGCATCACTTCTTAGGTTTGTCGCAATTCTCATTACATCACTTTAGCATCATTTTGAAGATCGTAGCAACTCTCACTACATCACTGTTGCATTATTTTGAGGATAGTAGCAACTCTCACGACATTACTTTAGCATCATTTTGAGATTCGTAGCAACTCTCACCACATCACTGTAGCATCATTTCTTAGGTAAATAGCAACCCTCATTACATCACTGTAGCATCATTTTGAGGTTCGTAGCAACTCTCACTACATCACTGTCGTGTCATTTCTTTTCGGGAAGTAGCAACTCTCATTACACCGCTTTAGCATTATTTTGAAATTACTATCAACTCTCACCACATCACTGTAGTATCACTTCTTAGGTTTGTAGCAACTCTCATAACATCACTTTAGCATCATTTTGAGATTCGAAGCAACTCTCACGACATTACTGTAGCATGATTTTGAGATGAGTAGCAACTCTCATTACATCACTGTAGCATCACTTCTTAGGTTCGTAGCAACTCTCACTACATCACTGTCGCATCATTTTGAGATTCGTAGCAACTCTCACCACATCACTGTGGCATCATTTTGAGGTTCGTAGCAACTCTCACCACATCACTGTGGCATCATTTCTTAGGTAAATAGCAACCCTCATTACATCACTGTACCATCATTTTGAGGTTCGTAGCAACTCTCACTACATCACTGTCGCATCATTTCTTAGGGAAGTAGCAACTCTCATTACACCGCTTTAGCATTATTTTGAAATTACTATCAACTCTCACTACATCACTGTAGCATCACTTCTTAGGTTTGTCGCAACTCTCATTACATCACTTTAGCATCATTTTGAGGATCGTAGCAACTCTCACGACATCACTGTCGCATCATTTTGAGGTTCGTAGCAACTCTCACCACATCACTGTAGCATCATTTCTTAGGTTTGTAGCAACTCTCATTACATCACTTTAGAATCGTTTTGAGGATTGTAGCAACTCACTACCACATCACTGTAGCATCATTTTTTAGGAAAGTAGCAACTCTCATTGCATCACTTTAGCGTGATTTTGAAATTACGATCAACTCTCACCACATCACTGTAGCATCATTTCTTAGGTAAATAGCAACTCTCACCACATCACTGTAGCATCATTTTGAGGTTCGTAGCAACTCTCACCACATCACTGTAGCATCATTTCTTAGGTAAATAGCAACTCTCACCACATCACTGTAGCATCATTTCTTAGGTAAATAGCAACCCTCATTACATCACTGTAGCATCATTTTGAGGTTCGTAGCAACTCTCACTACATCATTGTAGCATCATTTCTTAGGGAAGTAGCAACTCTCATTACACCGCTTTAGCATTATTTTGAAATTACTATCAACTCTCACCACATCACTGTAGCATCACTTCTTAGGTTTGTAGCAACTCTCATTACATCACTTTAGCATCATTTTGAGATTCGTAGCAACTCTCACGACATTCCTGTAGCATGATTTTGAGATTAGTAGCAACTCTCATTACATCACTGTAGCATCACTTCTTAGGTTCGTAGCAACTCTCACTACATCACTGTCGCATCATTTTGAGATTCGTAGCAACTCTCACCACATCACTGTAGCATCATTTTGAGGTTCGTAGCAACTCTCACCACATCACTGTAGCATCATTTCTTAGGTTTGTAGCAACTCTCATTATATCACTGTAGCATCATTTTGAAGTTCGTAGCAACTCTCACCACATCACTGTAGCATCATTTCTTAGGTAAATAGCAACCCTCATTATATCACTGGAGCATCATTTTGCGGTTCGTAGCAACTCTCACTACATCACTGTAGCATCACTTCTTAGGTTTGTCGCAATTCTCATTACATCACTTTAGCATCATTTTGAAGATCGTAGCAACTCTCACTACATCACTGTTGCATCATTTTGCGGTTCGTAGCAACTCTCACTACATCACTGTAGCATCACTTCTTAGGTTTGTCGCAATTCTCATTACATCACTGTAGCATCATTTTGAGGTTCGTAGCAACTCTCACTACATCACTGTCGAGTCATTTCTTTTCGGGAAGTAGCAACTCTCATTACACCGCTTTAGCATTATTTTGAAATTCCTATCAACTCTCACCACATCACTGTAGCATCACTTCTTAGGTTTGTAGCAACTCTCATAACATCACTTTAGCATCATTTTGAGATTCGTAGCAACTCTCACGACATTACTGTAGCATGATTTTGAGATTAGTAGCAACTCTCATTACATCACTGTAGCATCACTTCTTAGGTTCGTAGCAACTCTCACTACATCACTGTCGCATCATTTTGAGATTCGTAGCAACTCTCACCACATCACTGTAGCATCATTTTGAGGTTCGTAGCAACTCTCACCACATCACTGTAGCATCATTTCTTAGGTTTGTAGCAACTCTCATTATATCACTGTAGCATCATTTTGAAGTTCGTAGCAACTCTCACCACATCACTGTAGCATCATTTCTTAGGTAAATAGCAACCCTCATTTCATCACTGTAGTATCATTTTGAGGTTCGTAGCAACTCTCACCACATCACTGTAGCATCTTTTCTTAGGTTCGTAGCAACTCTCACTACATCACTGTCGCATCATTTTGAGATTCGTAGCAACTCTCACCACATCACTGTAGCATCATTTTGAGGTTCGTAGCAACTCTCACCACATCACTGTAGCATCATTTCTTAGGTAAATAGCAACCCTCATTACGTCACTGTAGCATCATTTTGTGGTTCGTAGCAACTCTCACCACATCACTGTAGCATCATTTTGAGGTTCGTACCAACTCTCACTACATCATTGTAGCATCATTTCTTAGGGAAGTAGCAACTCTCATTACACCGCTTTAGCATTATTTTGAAATTACTATCAACTCTCACCACATCACTGTAGCATCACTTCTTAGGTTTGTAGCAACTCTCATTACATCACTTTAGCATCATTTTGCGGTTCGTAGCAACTCTCACTACATCACTGTAGCATCACTTCTTAGGTTTGTCGCAATTCTCATTACATCACTTTAGCATCATTTTGAAGATCGTAGCAACTCTCACTACATCACTGTTGCATTATTTTGAGGATAGTAGCAACTCTCACGACATTACTTTAGCATCATTTTGAGATTCGTAGCAACTCTCATTACATCACTGTAGCATCATTTTGAGGTTCGTAGCAACTCTCACCACATCACTGTAGCATCATTTCTTAGGTAAATAGCAACCCTCATTACATCACTGTAGCATCATTTTGAGGTTCGTTGCAACTCTCACTCCATCACTGTCGTGTCATTTCTTTTCGGGAAGTAGCAACTCTCATTACACCGCTTTAGCATTATTTTGAAATTACTATCAACTCTCACCACATCACTGTAGTATCACTTCTTAGGTTTGTAGCAACTCTCATAACATCACTTTAGCATCATTTTGAGATTCGAAGCAACTCTCACGACATTACTGTAGCATGATTTTGAGATTAGTAGCAACTCTCATTACATCACTGTAGCATCACTTCTTAGGTTCGTAGCAACTCTCACTACATCACTGTCGCATCATTTTGAGATTCGTAGCAACTCTCACCACATCACTGAGGCATCATTTTGAGGTTCGTAGCAACTCTCACCACATCACTGTGGCATCATTTCTTAGGTAAATAGCAACCCTCATTACATCACTGTACCATCATTTTGAGGTTCGTAGCAACTCTCACTACATCACTGTCGCATCATTTCTTAGGGAAGTAGCAACTCTCATTACACCGCTTTAGCATTATTTTGAAATTACTATCAACTCTCACTACATCACTGTAGCATCACTTCTTAGGTTTGTCGCAACTCTCATTACATCACTTTAGCATCATTTTGAGGATCGTAGCAACTCTCACGACATCACTGTCGCATCATTTTGAGGTTCGTAGCAACTCTCACCACATCACTGTAGCATCATTTCTTAGGTTTGTAGCAACTCTCATTACATCACTTTAGAATCGTTTTGAGGATTGTAGCAACTCACTACCACATCACTGTAGCATCATTTTTTAGGAAAGTAGCAACTCTCATTGCATCACTTTAGCATGATTTTGAAATTACGATCAACTCTCACCACATCACTGTAGCATCATTTCTTAGGTAAATAGCAACTCTCACCACATCACTGTAGCATCATTTTGAGGTTCGTAGTAACTCTCACCACATCACTGTAGCATCATTTCTTAGGTAAATAGCAACTCTCACCACATCACTGTAGCATCATTTCTTAGGTAAATAGCAACCCTCATTACATCACTGTAGCATCATTTTGAGGTTCGTAGCAACTCTCACTACATCATTGTAGCATCATTTCTTAGGGAAGTAGCAACTCTCATTACACCGCTTTAGCATTATTTTGAAATTACTATCAACTCTCACAACATCACTGTAGCATCACTTCTTAGGTTTGTAGCAACTCTCATTACATCACTTTAGCATCATTTTGAGATTCGTAGCAACTCTCACGACATTCCTGTAGCATGATTTTGAGATTAGTAGCAACTCTCATTACATCACTGTAGCATCACTTCTTAGGTTCGTAGCAACTCTCACCACATCACTGTAGCATCATTTTGAGGTTCGTAGCAACTCTCACCACATCACTGTAGCATCATTTCTTAGGTTTGTAGCAACTCGCATTATATCACTGTAGCATCATTTTGAAGTTCGTAGCAACTCTCACCACATCACTGTAGCATCATTTCTTAGGTAAATAGCAACCCTCATTATATCACTGGAGCATCATTTTGCGGTTCGTAGCAACTCTCACTACATCACTGTAGCATCACTTCTTAGGTTTGTCGCAATTCTCATTACATCACTTTAGCATCATTTTGAAGATCGTAGCAACTCTCACTACATCACTGTTGCATTATTTTGAGGATAGTAGCAACTCTCACGACATTACTTTAGCATCATTTTGAGATTCGTAGCAACTCTCATTACATCACTGTAGCATCATTTTGAGGTTCGTAGCAACTCTCACCACATCACTGTAGCATCATTTCTTAGGTAAATAGCAACCCTCATTACATCACTGTAGCATCATTTTGAGGTTCGTAGCAACTCTCACCACATCACTGTGGCATCATTTCTTAGGTAAATAGCAACCCTCATTACATCACTGTAGCATCATTTTGAGGTTCGTAGCAACTCTCACTACATCATTGTAGCATCATTTCTTAGGGAAGTAGCAACTCTCATTACACCGCTTTAGCATTATTTTGAAATTACAATCAACTCTCACCACATCACTGTAGCATCACTTCTTAGGTTTGTAGCAACTCTCATTACATCACTTTAGCATCATTTTGAGATTCGTACCAACTCTCACGACATTACTGTAGCATGATTTTGAGATTAGTAGCAACTCTCATTACATCACTGTAGCATCACTTCTTAGGTTCGTAGCAACTCTCACTACATCACTGTCGCATCATTTTGAGATTCATAGCAACTCTCCATATCACTGTAGCATCATTTTGAGGTTCGTAGCAACTCTCACCACATCACTGTAGCATCATTTCTTAGGTTTGTAGCAACTCTCATTATATCACTGTAGCATCATTTTGAAGTTCGTAGCAACTCTCACCACATCACTGTAGCATCATTTCTTAGGTAAATAGCAACCCTCATTATATCACTGGAGCATCATATTGCGGTTCGTAGCAACTCTCACTACATCACTGTAGCATCACTTCTTAGGTTTGTCGCAATTCTCATTACATCACTTTAGCATCATTTTATAGATCGTAGCAACTCTCACTACATCACTGTTGCATTATTTTGAGGATAGTAGCAACTCTCACGACATTACTTTAGCATCATTTTGAGATTCGTAGCAACTCTCACCACATCACTGTAGCATCATTTTGAGGTTCGTAGCAACTCTCACCACATCACTGTAGCATCATTTCTTAGGTAAATAGCAACCCTCATTACATCACTGTAGCATCATTTTGAGGTTCGTAGCAACTCTCACTACATCACTGTCGAGTCATTTCTTTTCGGGAAGTAGCAACTCTCATTACACCGCTTTAGCATTATTTTGAAATTACTATCAACTCTCACCACATCACTGTAGCATCACTTCTTAGGTTTGTAGCAACTCTCATAACATCACTTTAGCATCATTTTGAGATTCGTAGCAACTCTCACGACATTACTGTAGCATGATTTTGAGATTAGTAGCAACTCTCATTACATCACTGTAGCATCACTTCTTAGGTTCGTAGCAACTCTCACTACATCACTGTCGCATCATTTTGAGATTCGTAGCAACTCTCACCACATCACTGTAGCATCATTTTGAGGTTCGTAGCAACTCTCACCACATCACTGTGGCATCATTTCTTAGGTAAATAGCAACCCTCATTACATCACTGTACCATCATTTTGAGGTTCGTAGCAACTCTCACTACATCACTGTCGCATCATTTCTTAGGGAAGTAGCAACTCTCATTACACCGCTTTAGCATTATTTTGAAATTACTATCAACTCTCACTACATCACTGTAGCATCACTTCTTAGGTTTGTCGCAACTCTCATTACATCACTTTAGCATCATTTTGAGGATCGTAGCAACTCTCACGACATCACTGTCGCATCATTTTGAGGTTCGTAGCAACTCTCACCACATCACTGTAGCATCATTTCTTAGGTTTGAAGCAACTCTCATTACATCACTTTAGAATCGTTTTGAGGATTGTAGCAACTCACTACCACATCACTGTAGCATCATTTTTTAGGAAAGTAGCAACTCTCATTGCATCACTTTAGAATCGTTTTGAGGATTATAGCAACTCACTACCACATCACTGTAGCATCATTTTTTAGGAAAGTTGCAACTCTCATTGCATCACTTTAGCGTGATTTTGAAATTACGATCAACTCTCACCACATCACTGTAGCATCATTTCTTAGGTAAATAGCAACTCTCACCACATCACTGTAGCATCATTTTGAGGTTCGTAGCAACTCTCACCACATCACTGTAGCATCATTTCTTAGGTAAATAGCAACTCTCACCACATCACTGTAGCATCATTTCTTAGGTAAATAGCAACCCTCATTACATCACTGTAGCATCATTTTGAGGTTCGTAGCAACTCTCACTACATCATTGTAGCATCATTTCTTAGGGAAGTAGCAACTCTCATTACACCGCTTTAGCATTATTTTGAAATTACTATCAACTCTCACCACATCAGTGTCGCATCATTTCTTAGGTAAATAGCAACTCTCATCACATCACTGTAGTATCATTTTGAGGTTCGTAGCAACTCTCACCACATCACTGTAGCATCATTTCTTAGGTTCGTAGCAACTCTCACTACATCACTGTCGCATCATTTTGAGATTCGTAGCAACTCTCACCACATCACTGCAGCATCATTTCTTAGGTAAATAGCAACCCTCATTACGTCACTGTAGCATCATTTTGTGGTTCGTAGCAACTCTCACCACATCACTGTAGCATCATTTTGAGGTTCGTACCAACTCTCACTACATCATTGTAGCATCATTTCTTAGGGAAGTAGCAACGTTCATTACACCGCTTTAGCATTATTTTGAAATTACTACAACTCTCACCACATCACTGTAGCATCACTTCTTAGGTTTGTAGCAACTCTCATTACATCACTTTAGCATCATTTTGAGATTCATAGCAACTCTCACGACATTCCTGTAGCATGATTTTGAGATTAGTAGCAACTCTCATTACATCACTGTAGCATCACTTCTTAGGTTCGTAGCAACTCTCAATACATCACTGTAGCATCATTTTGAGGTTCGTAGCAACTCTCACCACATCACTGTAGCATCATTTCTTAGGTTTGTAGCAACTCTCATTATATCACTGTAGCATCATTTTGAAGTTCGTAGCAACTCTCACCACATCACTGTAGCATCATTTCTTAGGTAAATAGCAACCCTCATTATATCACTGGAGCATCATTTTGCGGTTCGTAGCAACTCTCACTACATCACTGTAGCATCACTTCTTAGGTTTGTCGCAATTCTCATTACATCACTTTAGCATCATTTTGAAGATCGTAGCAACTCTCACTACATCACTGTTGCATTATTTTGAGGATAGTAGCAACTCTCACGACATTACTTTAGCATCATTTTGAGATTCGTAGCAACTCTCATTACATCACTGTAGCATCATTTTGAGGTTCGTAGCAACTCTCACCACATCACTGTAGCATCATTTCTTAGGTAAATAGCAACCCTCATTACATCACTGTAGCATCATTTTGAGGTTCGTAGCAACTCTCACTACATCACTGTCGTGTCATTTCTTTTCGGGAAGTAGCAACTCTCATTACACCGCTTTAGCATTATTTTGAAATTACTATCAACTCTCACCACATCACTGTAGTATCACTTCTTAGGTTTGTAGCAACTCTCATAACATCACTTTAGCATCATTTTGAGATTCGAAGCAACTCTCACGACATTACTGTAGCATGATTTTGAGATTAGTAGCAACTCTCATTACATCACTGTAGCATCACTTCTTAGGTTCGTAGCAACTCTCACTACATCACTGTCGCATCATTTTGAGATTCGTAGCAACTCTCACCACATCACTGTGGCATCATTTTGAGGTTCGTAGCAACTCTCACCACATCACTGTGGCATCATTTCTTAGGTAAATAGCAACCCTCATTACATCACTGTACCATCATTTTGAGGTTCGTAGCAACTCTCACTACATCACTGTCGCATCATTTCTTAGGGAAGTAGCAACTCTCATTACACCGCTTTAGCATTATTTTGAAATTATTATCAACTCTCACTACATCACTGTAGCATCACTTCTTAGGTTTGTCGCAACTCTCATTACATCACTTTAGCATCATTTTGAGGATCGTAGCAACTCTCACGACATCACTGTCGCATCATTTTGAGGTTCGTAGCAACTCTCACCACATCACTGTAGCATCATTTCTTAGGTTTGTAGCAACTCTCATTACATCACTTTAGAATCGTTTTGAGGATTGTAGCAACTCACTACCACATCACTGTAGCATCATTTTTTAGGAAAGTTGCAACTCTCATTGCATCACTTTAGCGTGATTTTGAAATTACGATCAACTCTCACCACATCACTGTAGCATCATTTCTTAGGTAAATAGCAACTCTCACCACATCACTGTAGCATCATTTTGAGGTTCGTAGCAACTCTCACCACATCACTGTAGCATCATTTCTTAGGTAAATAGCAACTCTCACCACATCACTGTAGCATCATTTCTTAGGTAAATAGCAACCCTCATTACATCACTGTAGCATCATTTTGAGGTTCGTAGCAACTCTCACTACATCATTGTAGCATCATTTCTTAGGGAAGTAGCAACTCTCATTACACCGCTTTAGCATTATTTTGAAATTACTATCAACTCTCACCACATCACTGTCGCATCATTTCTTAGGTAAATAGCAACTCTCACCACATCACTGTCGCATCATTTCTTAGGTAAATAGCAACTCTCATCACATCACTGTAGTATCATTTTGAGGTTCGTAGCAACTCTCACCACATCACTGTAGCATCATTTCTTAGGTTCGTAGCAACTCTCACTACATCACTGTCGCATCATTTTGAGATTCGTAGCAACTCTCACCACATCACTGTAGCATCATTTCTTAGGTAAATAGCAACCCTCATTACGTCACTGTAGCATCATTTTGTGGTTCGTAGCAACTCTCACCACATCACTGTAGCATCATTTTGAGGTTCGTACCAACTCTCACTACATCATTGTAGCATCATTTCTTAGGGAAGTAGCAACTCTCATTACACCGCTTTAGCATTATTTTGAAATTACTACAACTCTCACCACATCACTGTAGCATCACTTCTTAGGTTTGTAGCAACTCTCATTACATCACTTTAGCATCATTTTGAGATTCATAGCAACTCTCACGACATTCCTGTAGCATGATTTTGAGATTAGTAGCAACTCTCATTACATCACTGTAGCATCACTTCTTAGGTTCGTAGCAACTCTCAATACATCACTGTCGCATCATTTTGAGATTCGTAGCAACTCTCACCACATCACTGTAGCATCATTTTGAGGTTCGTAGCAACTCTCACCACATCACTGTAGCATCATTTCTTAGGTTTGTAGCAACTCTCATTATATCACTGTAGCATCATTTTGAAGTTCGTAGCAACTCTCACCACATCACTGTACCATCATTTCTTAGGTAAATAGCAACCCTCATTATATCACTGGAGCATCATTTTGCGGTTCGTAGCAACTCTCACTACATCACTGTAGCATCACTTCTTAGGTTTGTCGCAATTCTCATTACATCACTTTAGCATCATTTTGAAGATCGTAGCAACTCTCACTACATCACTGTTGCATTATTTTGAGGATAGTAGCAACTCTCACGACATTACTTTAGCATCATTTTGAGATTCGTAGCAACTCTCACCACATCACTGTAGCATCATTTCTTAGGTAAATAGCAACCCTCATTACATCACTGTAGCATCATTTTGAGGTTCGTAGCAACTCTCACTACATCACTGTCGTGTCATTTCTTTTCGGGAAGTAGCAACTCTCATTACACCGCTTTAGCATTATTTTGAAATTACTATCAACTCTCACCACATCACTGTAGTATCACTTCTTAGGTTTGTAGCAACTCTCATAACATCACTTTAGCATCATTTTGAGATTCGAAGCAACTCTCACGACATTACTGTAGCATGATTTTGAGATGAGTAGCAACTCTCATTACATCACTGTAGCATCACTTCTTAGGTTCGTAGCAACTCTCACTACATCACTGTCGCATCATTTTGAGATTCGTAGCAACTCTCACCACATCACTGTGGCATCATTTTGAGGTTCGTAGCAACTCTCACCACATCACTGTGGCATCATTTCTTAGGTAAATAGCAACCCTCATTACATCACTGTACCATCATTTTGAGGTTCGTAGCAACTCTCACTACATCACTGTCGCATCATTTCTTAGGGAAGTAGCAACTCTCATTACACCGCTTTAGCATTATTTTGAAATTACTATCAACTCTCACTACATCACTGTAGCATCACTTCTTAGGTTTGTCGCAACTCTCATTACATCACTTTAGCATCATTTTGAGGATCGTAGCAACTCTCACGACATCACTGTCGCATCATTTTGAGGTTCGTAGCAACTCTCACCACATCACTGTAGCATCATTTCTTAGGTTTGTAGCAACTCTCATTACATCACTTTAGAATCGTTTTGAGGATTGTAGCAACTCACTACCACATCACTGTAGCATCATTTTTTAGGAAAGTAGCAACTCTCATTGCATCACTTTAGCGTGATTTTGAAATTACAATCAACTCTCACCACATCACTGTAGCATCATTTCTTAGGTAAATAGCAACTCTCACCACATCACTGTAGCATCATTTTGAGGTTCGTAGCAACTCTCACCACATCACTGTAGCATCATTTCTTAGGTAAATAGCAACTCTCACCACATCACTGTAGCATCATTTCTTAGGTAAATAGCAACCCTCATTACATCACTGTAGCATCATTTTGAGGTTCGTAGCAACTCTCACTACATCATTGTAGCATCATTTCTTAGGGAAGTAGCAACTCTCATTACACCGCTTTAGCATTATTTTGAAATTACTATCAACTCTCACCACATCACTGTAGTATCACTTCTTAGGTTTGTAGCAACTCTCATAACATCACTTTAGCATCATTTTGAGATTCGAAGCAACTCTCACGACATTACTGTAGCATGATTTTGAGATGAGTAGCAACTCTCATTACATCACTGTAGCATCACTTCTTAGGTTCGTAGCAACTCTCACTACATCACTGTCGCATCATTTTGAGATTCGTAGCAACTCTCACCACATCACTGTGGCATCATTTTGAGGTTCGTAGCAACTCTCACCACATCACTGTGGCATCATTTCTTAGGTAAATAGCAACCCTCATTACATCACTGTACCATCATTTTGAGGTTCGTAGCAACTCTCACTACATCACTGTCGCATCATTTCTTAGGGAAGTAGCAACTCTCATTACATCACTGTAGCATCATTTTGAGGTTCGTAGCAACTCTCACTACATCATTGTAGCATCATTTCTTAGGGAAGTAGCAACTCTCATTACACCGCTTTAGCATTATTTTGAAATTACTATCAACTCTCACCACATCACTGTCGCATCATTTCTTAGGTAAATAGCAACTCTCACCACATCACTGTCGCATCATTTCTTAGGTAAATAGCAACTCTCATCACATCACTGTAGTATCATTTTGAGGTTCGTAGCAACTCTCACCACATCACTGTAGCATCATTTCTTAGGTTCGTAGCAACTCTCACTACATCACTGTCGCATCATTTTGAGATTCGTAGCAACTCTCACCACATCACTGTAGCATCATTTCTTAGGTAAATAGCAACCCTCATTACGTCACTGTAGCATCATTTTGTGGTTCGTAGCAACTCTCACCACATCACTGTAGCATCATTTTGAGGTTCGTACCAACTCTCACTACATCATTGTAGCATCATTTCTTAGGGAAGTAGCAACTCTCATTACACCGCTTTAGCATTATTTTGAAATTACTACAACTCTCACCACATCACTGTAGCATCACTTCTTAGGTTTGTAGCAACTCTCATTACATCACTTTAGCATCATTTTGAGATTCATAGCAACTCTCACGACATTCCTGTAGCATGATTTTGAGATTAGTAGCAACTCTCATTACATCACTGTAGCATCACTTCTTAGGTTCGTAGCAACTCTCAATACATCACTGTCGCATCATTTTGAGATTCGTAGCAACTCTCACCACATCACTGTAGCATCATTTTGAGGTTCGTAGCAACTCTCACCACATCACTGTAGCATCATTTCTTAGGTTTGTAGCAACTCTCATTATATCACTGTAGCATCATTTTGAAGTTCGTAGCAACTCTCACCACATCACTGTACCATCATTTCTTAGGTAAATAGCAACCCTCATTATATCACTGGAGCATCATTTTGCGGTTCGTAGCAACTCTCACTACATCACTGTAGCATCACTTCTTAGGTTTGTCGCAATTCTCATTACATCACTTTAGCATCATTTTGAAGATCGTAGCAACTCTCACTACATCACTGTTGCATTATTTTGAGGATAGTAGCAACTCTCACGACATTACTTTAGCATCATTTTGAGATTCGTAGCAACTCTCACCACATCACTGTAGCATCATTTCTTAGGTAAATAGCAACCCTCATTACATCACTGTAGCATCATTTTGAGGTTCGTAGCAACTCTCACTACATCACTGTCGTGTCATTTCTTTTCGGGAAGTAGCAACTCTCATTACACCGCTTTAGCATTATTTTTAAATTACTATCAACTCTCACCACATCACTGTAGTATCACTTCTTAGGTTTGTAGCAACTCTCATAACATCACTTTAGCATCATTTTGAGATTCGAAGCAACTCTCACGACATTACTGTAGCATGATTTTGAGATGAGTAGCAACTCTCATTACATCACTGTAGCATCACTTCTTAGGTTCGTAGCAACTCTCACTACATCACTGTCGCATCATTTTGAGATTCGTAGCAACTCTCACCACATCACTGTGGCATCATTTTGAGGTTCGTAGCAACTCTCACCACATCACTGTGGCATCATTTCTTAGGTAAATAGCAACCCTCATTACATCACTGTACCATCATTTTGAGGTTCGTAGCAACTCTCACTACATCACTGTCGCATCATTTCTTAGGGAAGTAGCAACTCTCATTACACCGCTTTAGCATTATTTTGAAATTACTATCAACTCTCACTACATCACTGTAGCATCACTTCTTAGGTTTGTCGCAACTCTCATTACATCACTTTAGCATCATTTTGAGGATCGTAGCAACTCTCACGACATCACTGTCGCATCATTTTGAGGTTCGTAGCAACTCTCACCACATCACTGTAGCATCATTTCTTAGGTTTGTAGCAACTCTCATTACATCACTTTAGAATCGTTTTGAGGATTGTAGCAACTCACTACCACATCACTGTAGCATCATTTTTTAGGAAAGTAGCAACTCTCATTGCATCACTTTAGCGTGATTTTGAAATTACAATCAACTCTCACCACATCACTGTAGCATCATTTCTTAGGTAAATAGCAACTCTCACCACATCACTGTAGCATCATTTTGAGGTTCGTAGCAACTCTCACCACATCACTGTAGCATCATTTCTTAGGTAAATAGCAACTCTCACCACATCACTGTAGCATCATTTCTTAGGTAAATAGCAACCCTCATTACATCACTGTAGCATCATTTTGAGGTTCGTAGCAACTCTCACTACATCATTGTAGCATCATTTCTTAGGGAAGTAGCAACTCTCATTACACCGCTTTAGCATTATTTTGAAATTACTATCAACTCTCACCACATCACTGTAGTATCACTTCTTAGGTTTGTAGCAACTCTCATAACATCACTTTAGCATCATTTTGAGATTCGAAGCAACTCTCACGACATTACTGTAGCATGATTTTGAGATGAGTAGCAACTCTCATTACATCACTGTAGCATCACTTCTTAGGTTCGTAGCAACTCTCACTACATCACTGTCGCATCATTTTGAGATTCGTAGCAACTCTCACCACATCACTGTGGCATCATTTTGAGGTTCGTAGCAACTCTCACCACATCACTGTGGCATCATTTCTTAGGTAAATAGCAACCCTCATTACATCACTGTACCATCATTTTGAGGTTCGTAGCAACTCTCACTACATCACTGTCGCATCATTTCTTAGGGAAGTAGCAACTCTCATTACACCGCTTTAGCATTATTTTGAAATTACTATCAACTCTCACTACATCACTGTAGCATCACTTCTTAGGTTTGTCGCAACTCTCATTACATCACTTTAGCATCATTTTGAGGATCGTAGCAACTCTCACGACATCACTGTCGCATCATTTTGAGGTTCGTAGCAACTCTCACCACATCACTGTAGCATCATTTCTTAGGTAAATAGCAACCCTCATTACATCACTGTAGCATCATTTTGAGGTTCGTAGCAACTCTCACTACATCACTGTCGTGTCATTTCTTTTCGGGAAGTAGCAACTCTCATTACACCGCTTTAGCATTATTTTGAAATTACTATCAACTCTCACCACATCACTGTAGTATCACTTCTTAGGTTTGTAGCAACTCTCATAACATCACTTTAGCATCATTTTGAGATTCGAAGCAACTCTCACGACATTACTGTAGCATGATTTTGAGATGAGTAGCAACTCTCATTACATCACTGTAGCATCACTTCTTAGGTTCGTAGCAACTCTCACTACATCACTGTCGCATCATTTTGAGATTCGTAGCAACTCTCACCACATCACTGTGGCATCATTTTGAGGTTCGTAGCAACTCTCACCACATCACTGTGGCATCATTTCTTAGGTAAATAGCAACCCTCATTACATCACTGTACCATCATTTTGAGGTTCGTAGCAACTCTCACTACATCACTGTCGCATCATTTCTTAGGGAAGTAGCAACTCTCATTACACCGCTTTAGCATTATTTTGAAATTACTATCAACTCTCACTACATCACTGTAGCATCACTTCTTAGGTTTGTCGCAACTCTCATTACATCACTTTAGCATCATTTTGAGGATCGTAGCAACTCTCACGACATCACTGTCGCATCATTTTGAGGTTCGTAGCAACTCTCACCACATCACTGTAGCATCATTTCTTAGGTTTGTAGCAACTCTCATTACATCACTTTAGAATCGTTTTGAGGATTGTAGCAACTCACTACCACATCACTGTAGCATCATTTTTTAGGAAAGTAGCAACTCTCATTGCATCACTTTAGCGTGATTTTGAAATTACAATCAACTCTCACCACATCACTGTAGCATCATTTCTTAGGTAAATAGCAACTCTCACCACATCACTGTAGCATCATTTTGAGGTTCGTAGCAACTCTCACCACATCACTGTAGCATCATTTCTTAGGTAAATAGCAACTCTCACCACATCACTGTAGCATCATTTCTTAGGTAAATAGCAACCCTCATTACATCACTGTAGCATCATTTTGAGGTTCGTAGCAACTCTCACTACATCATTGTAGCATCATTTCTTAGGGAAGTAGCAACTCTCATTACACCGCTTTAGCATTATTTTGAAATTACTATCAACTCTCACCACATCACTGTAGTATCACTTCTTAGGTTTGTAGCAACTCTCATAACATCACTTTAGCATCATTTTGAGATTCGAAGCAACTCTCACGACATTACTGTAGCATGATTTTGAGATGAGTAGCAACTCTCATTACATCACTGTAGCATCACTTCTTAGGTTCGTAGCAACTCTCACTACATCACTGTCGCATCATTTTGAGATTCGTAGCAACTCTCACCACATCACTGTGGCATCATTTTGAGGTTCGTAGCAACTCTCACCACATCACTGTGGCATCATTTCTTAGGTAAATAGCAACCCTCATTACATCACTGTACCATCATTTTGAGGTTCGTAGCAACTCTCACTACATCACTGTCGCATCATTTCTTAGGGAAGTAGCAACTCTCATTACACCGCTTTAGCATTATTTTGAAATTACTATCAACTCTCACTACATCACTGTAGCATCACTTCTTAGGTTTGTCGCAACTCTCATTACATCACTTTAGCATCATTTTGAGGATCGTAGCAACTCTCACGACATCACTGTCGCATCATTTTGAGGTTCGTAGCAACTCTCACCACATCACTGTAGCATCATTTCTTAGGTTTGTAGCAACTCTCATTACATCACTTTAGAATCGTTTTGAGGATTGTAGCAACTCACTACCACATCACTGTAGCATCATTTTTTAGGAAAGTAGCAACTCTCATTGCATCACTTTAGCGTGATTTTGAAATTACGATCAACTCTCACCACATCACTGTAGCATCATTTCTTAGGTAAATAGCAACTCTCACCACATCACTGTAGCATCATTTTGAGGTTCGTAGCAACTCTCACCACATCACTGTAGCATCATTTCTTAGGTAAATAGCAACTCTCACCACATCACTGTAGCATCATTTCTTAGGTAAATAGCAACCCTCATTACATCACTGTAGCATCATTTTGAGGTTCGTAGCAACTCTCACTACATCATTGTAGCATCATTTCTTAGGGAAGTAGCAACTCTCATTACACCGCTTTAGCATTATTTTGAAATTACTATCAACTCTCACCACATCACTGTAGCATCACTTCTTAGGTTTGTAGCAACTCTCATTACATCACTTTAGCATCATTTTGAGATTCGTAGCAACTCTCACGACATTCCTGTAGCATGATTTTGAGATTAGTAGCAACTCTCATTACATCACTGTAGCATCACTTCTTAGGTTCGTAGCAACTCTCACTACATCACTGTCGCATCATTTTGAGATTCGTAGCAACTCTCACCACATCACTGTAGCATCATTTTGAGGTTCGTAGCAACTCTCACCACATCACTGTAGCATCATTTCTTAGGTTTGTAGCAACTCTCATTATATCACTGTAGCATCATTTTGAAGTTCGTAGCAACTCTCACCACATCACTGTAGCATCATTTCTTAGGTAAATAGCAACCCTCATTATATCACTGGAGCATCATTTTGCGGTTCGTAGCAACTCTCACTACATCACTGTAGCATCACTTCTTAGGTTTGTCGCAATTCTCATTACATCACTTTAGCATCATTTTGAAGATCGTAGCAACTCTCACTACATCACTGTTGCATCATTTTGCGGTTCGTAGCAACTCTCACTACATCACTGTAGCATCACTTCTTAGGTTTGTCGCAATTCTCATTACATCACTGTAGCATCATTTTGAGGTTCGTAGCAACTCTCACTACATCACTGTCGAGTCATTTCTTTTCGGGAAGTAGCAACTCTCATTACACCGCTTTAGCATTATTTTGAAATTCCTATCAACTCTCACCACATCACTGTAGCATCACTTCTTAGGTTTGTAGCAACTCTCATAACATCACTTTAGCATCATTTTGAGATTCGTAGCAACTCTCACGACATTACTGTAGCATGATTTTGAGATTAGTAGCAACTCTCATTACATCACTGTAGCATCACTTCTTAGGTTCGTAGCAACTCTCACTACATCACTGTCGCATCATTTTGAGATTCGTAGCAACTCTCACCACATCACTGTAGCATCATTTTGAGGTTCGTAGCAACTCTCACCACATCACTGTAGCATCATTTCTTAGGTTTGTAGCAACTCTCATTATATCACTGTAGCATCATTTTGAAGTTCGTAGCAACTCTCACCACATCACTGTAGCATCATTTCTTAGGTAAATAGCAACCCTCATTTCATCACTGTAGTATCATTTTGAGGTTCGTAGCAACTCTCACCACATCACTGTAGCATCTTTTCTTAGGTTCGTAGCAACTCTCACTACATCACTGTCGCATCATTTTGAGATTCGTAGCAACTCTCACCACATCACTGTAGCATCATTTTGAGGTTCGTAGCAACTCTCACCACATCACTGTAGCATCATTTCTTAGGTAAATAGCAACCCTCATTACGTCACTGTAGCATCATTTTGTGGTTCGTAGCAACTCTCACCACATCACTGTAGCATCATTTTGAGGTTCGTACCAACTCTCACTACATCATTGTAGCATCATTTCTTAGGGAAGTAGCAACTCTCATTACACCGCTTTAGCATTATTTTGAAATTACTATCAACTCTCACCACATCACTGTAGCATCACTTCTTAGGTTTGTAGCAACTCTCATTACATCACTTTAGCATCATTTTGCGGTTCGTAGCAACTCTCACGACATCACTGTCGCATCATTTTGAGGTTCGTAGCAACTCTCACCACATCACTGTAGCATCATTTCTTAGGTTTGTAGCAACTCTCATTACATCACTTTAGAATCGTTTTGAGGATTGTAGCAACTCACTACCACATCACTGTAGCATCATTTTTTAGGAAAGTAGCAACTCTCATTGCATCACTTTAGCGTGATTTTGAAATTACAATCAACTCTCACCACATCACTGTAGCATCATTTCTTAGGTAAATAGCAACTCTCACCACATCACTGTAGCATCATTTTGAGGTTCGTAGCAACTCTCACCACATCACTGTAGCATCATTTCTTAGGTAAATAGCAACTCTCACCACATCACTGTAGCATCATTTCTTAGGTAAATAGCAACCCTCATTACATCACTGTAGCATCATTTTGAGGTTCGTAGCAACTCTCACTACATCATTGTAGCATCATTTCTTAGGGAAGTAGCAACTCTCATTACACCGCTTTAGCATTATTTTGAAATTACTATCAACTCTCACCACATCACTGTAGTATCACTTCTTAGGTTTGTAGCAACTCTCATAACATCACTTTAGCATCATTTTGAGATTCGAAGCAACTCTCACGACATTACTGTAGCATGATTTTGAGATGAGTAGCAACTCTCATTACATCACTGTAGCATCACTTCTTAGGTTCGTAGCAACTCTCACTACATCACTGTCGCATCATTTTGAGATTCGTAGCAACTCTCACCACATCACTGTGGCATCATTTTGAGGTTCGTAGCAACTCTCACCACATCACTGTGGCATCATTTCTTAGGTAAATAGCAACCCTCATTACATCACTGTACCATCATTTTGAGGTTCGTAGCAACTCTCACTACATCACTGTCGCATCATTTCTTAGGGAAGTAGCAACTCTCATTACACCGCTTTAGCATTATTTTGAAATTACTATCAACTCTCACTACATCACTGTAGCATCACTTCTTAGGTTTGTCGCAACTCTCATTACATCACTTTAGCATCATTTTGAGGATCGTAGCAACTCTCACGACATCACTGTCGCATCATTTTGAGGTTCGTAGCAACTCTCACCACATCACTGTAGCATCATTTCTTAGGTTTGTAGCAACTCTCATTACATCACTTTAGAATCGTTTTGAGGATTGTAGCAACTCACTACCACATCACTGTAGCATCATTTTTTAGGAAAGTAGCAACTCTCATTGCATCACTTTAGCGTGATTTTGAAATTACGATCAACTCTCACCACATCACTGTAGCATCATTTCTTAGGTAAATAGCAACTCTCACCACATCACTGTAGCATCATTTTGAGGTTCGTAGCAACTCTCACCACATCACTGTAGCATCATTTCTTAGGTAAATAGCAACTCTCACCACATCACTGTAGCATCATTTCTTAGGTAAATAGCAACCCTCATTACATCACTGTAGCATCATTTTGAGGTTCGTAGCAACTCTCACTACATCATTGTAGCATCATTTCTTAGGGAAGTAGCAACTCTCATTACACCGCTTTAGCATTATTTTGAAATTACTATCAACTCTCACCACATCACTGTAGCATCACTTCTTAGGTTTGTAGCAACTCTCATTACATCACTTTAGCATCATTTTGAGATTCGTAGCAACTCTCACGACATTCCTGTAGCATGATTTTGAGATTAGTAGCAACTCTCATTACATCACTGTAGCATCACTTCTTAGGTTCGTAGCAACTCTCACTACATCACTGTCGCATCATTTTGAGATTCGTAGCAACTCTCACCACATCACTGTAGCATCATTTTGAGGTTCGTAGCAACTCTCACCACATCACTGTAGCATCATTTCTTAGGTTTGTAGCAACTCTCATTATATCACTGTAGCATCATTTTGAAGTTCGTAGCAACTCTCACCACATCACTGTAGCATCATTTCTTAGGTAAATAGCAACCCTCATTATATCACTGGAGCATCATTTTGCGGTTCGTAGCAACTCTCACTACATCACTGTAGCATCACTTCTTAGGTTTGTCGCAATTCTCATTACATCACTTTAGCATCATTTTGAAGATCGTAGCAACTCTCACTACATCACTGTTGCATCATTTTGCGGTTCGTAGCAACTCTCACTACATCACTGTAGCATCACTTCTTAGGTTTGTCGCAATTCTCATTACATCACTGTAGCATCATTTTGAGGTTCGTAGCAACTCTCACTACATCACTGTCGAGTCATTTCTTTTCGGGAAGTAGCAACTCTCATTACACCGCTTTAGCATTATTTTGAAATTCCTATCAACTCTCACCACATCACTGTAGCATCACTTCTTAGGTTTGTAGCAACTCTCATAACATCACTTTAGCATCATTTTGAGATTCGTAGCAACTCTCACGACATTACTGTAGCATGATTTTGAGATTAGTAGCAACTCTCATTACATCACTGTAGCATCACTTCTTAGGTTCGTAGCAACTCTCACTACATCACTGTCGCATCATTTTGAGATTCGTAGCAACTCTCACCACATCACTGTAGCATCATTTTGAGGTTCGTAGCAACTCTCACCACATCACTGTAGCATCATTTCTTAGGTTTGTAGCAACTCTCATTATATCACTGTAGCATCATTTTGAAGTTCGTAGCAACTCTCACCACATCACTGTAGCATCATTTCTTAGGTAAATAGCAACCCTCATTTCATCACTGTAGTATCATTTTGAGGTTCGTAGCAACTCTCACCACATCACTGTAGCATCTTTTCTTAGGTTCGTAGCAACTCTCACTACATCACTGTCGCATCATTTTGAGATTCGTAGCAACTCTCACCACATCACTGTAGCATCATTTTGAGGTTCGTAGCAACTCTCACCACATCACTGTAGCATCATTTCTTAGGTAAATAGCAACCCTCATTACGTCACTGTAGCATCATTTTGTGGTTCGTAGCAACTCTCACCACATCACTGTAGCATCATTTTGAGGTTCGTACCAACTCTCACTACATCATTGTAGCATCATTTCTTAGGGAAGTAGCAACTCTCATTACACCGCTTTAGCATTATTTTGAAATTACTATCAACTCTCACCACATCACTGTAGCATCACTTCTTAGGTTTGTAGCAACTCTCATTACATCACTTTAGCATCATTTTGCGGTTCGTAGCAACTCTCACTACATCACTGTAGCATCACTTCTTAGGTTTGTCGCAATTCTCATTACATCACTTTAGCATCATTTTGAAGATCGTAGCAACTCTCACTACATCACTGTTGCATTATTTTGAGGATAGTAGCAACTCTCACGACATTACTTTAGCATCATTTTGAGATTCGTAGCAACTCTCATTACATCACTGTAGCATCATTTTGAGGTTCGTAGCAACTCTCACCACATCACTGTAGCATCATTTCTTAGGTAAATAGCAACCCTCATTACATCACTGTAGCATCATTTTGAGGTTCGTTGCAACTCTCACTACATCACTGTCGTGTCATTTCTTTTCGGGAAGTAGCAACTCTCATTACACCGCTTTAGCATTATTTTGAAATTACTATCAACTCTCACCACATCACTGTAGTATCACTTCTTAGGTTTGTAGCAACTCTCATAACATCACTTTAGCATCATTTTGAGATTCGAAGCAACTCTCACGACATTACTGTAGCATGATTTTGAGATTAGTAGCAACTCTCATTACATCACTGTAGCATCACTTCTTAGGTTCGTAGCAACTCTCACTACATCACTGTCGCATCATTTTGAGATTCGTAGCAACTCTCACCACATCACTGAGGCATCATTTTGAGGTTCGTAGCAACTCTCACCACATCACTGTGGCATCATTTCTTAGGTAAATAGCAACCCTCATTACATCACTGTACCATCATTTTGAGGTTCGTAGCAACTCTCACTACATCACTGTCGCATCATTTCTTAGGGAAGTAGCAACTCTCATTACACCGCTTTAGCATTATTTTGAAATTACTATCAACTCTCACTACATCACTGTAGCATCACTTCTTAGGTTTGTCGCAACTCTCATTACATCACTTTAGCATCATTTTGAGGATCGTAGCAACTCTCACGACATCACTGTCGCATCATTTTGAGGTTCGTAGCAACTCTCACCACATCACTGTAGCATCATTTCTTAGGTTTGTAGCAACTCTCATTACATCACTTTAGAATCGTTTTGAGGATTGTAGCAACTCACTACCACATCACTGTAGCATCATTTTTTAGGAAAGTAGCAACTCTCATTGCATCACTTTAGCATGATTTTGAAATTACGATCAACTCTCACCACATCACTGTAGCATCATTTCTTAGGTAAATAGCAACTCTCACCACATCACTGTAGCATCATTTTGAGGTTCGTAGTAACTCTCACCACATCACTGTAGCATCATTTCTTAGGTAAATAGCAACTCTCACCACATCACTGTAGCATCATTTCTTAGGTAAATAGCAACCCTCATTACATCACTGTAGCATCATTTTGAGGTTCGTAGCAACTCTCACTACATCATTGTAGCATCATTTCTTAGGGAAGTAGCAACTCTCATTACACCGCTTTAGCATTATTTTGAAATTACTATCAACTCTCACAACATCACTGTAGCATCACTTCTTAGGTTTGTAGCAACTCTCATTACATCACTTTAGCATCATTTTGAGATTCGTAGCAACTCTCACGACATTCCTGTAGCATGATTTTGAGATTAGTAGCAACTCTCATTACATCACTGTAGCATCACTTCTTAGGTTCGTAGCAACTCTCACCACATCACTGTAGCATCATTTTGAGGTTCGTAGCAACTCTCACCACATCACTGTAGCATCATTTCTTAGGTTTGTAGCAACTCGCATTATATCACTGTAGCATCATTTTGAAGTTCGTAGCAACTCTCACCACATCACTGTAGCATCATTTCTTAGGTAAATAGCAACCCTCATTATATCACTGGAGCATCATTTTGCGGTTCGTAGCAACTCTCACTACATCACTGTAGCATCACTTCTTAGGTTTGTCGCAATTCTCATTACATCACTTTAGCATCATTTTGAAGATCGTAGCAACTCTCACTACATCACTGTTGCATTATTTTGAGGATAGTAGCAACTCTCACGACATTACTTTAGCATCATTTTGAGATTCGTAGCAACTCTCATTACATCACTGTAGCATCATTTTGAGGTTCGTAGCAACTCTCACCACATCACTGTAGCATCATTTCTTAGGTAAATAGCAACCCTCATTACATCACTGTAGCATCATTTTGAGGTTCGTAGCAACTCTCACCACATCACTGTGGCATCATTTCTTAGGTAAATAGCAACCCTCATTACATCACTGTAGCATCATTTTGAGGTTCGTAGCAACTCTCACTACATCATTGTAGCATCATTTCTTAGGGAAGTAGCAACTCTCATTACACCGCTTTAGCATTATTTTGAAATTACAATCAACTCTCACCACATCACTGTAGCATCACTTCTTAGGTTTGTAGCAACTCTCATTACATCACTTTAGCATCATTTTGAGATTCGTACCAACTCTCACGACATTACTGTAGCATGATTTTGAGATTAGTAGCAACTCTCATTACATCACTGTAGCATCACTTCTTAGGTTCGTAGCAACTCTCACTACATCACTGTCGCATCATTTTGAGATTCATAGCAACTCTCCATATCACTGTAGCATCATTTTGAGGTTCGTAGCAACTCTCACCACATCACTGTAGCATCATTTCTTAGGTTTGTAGCAACTCTCATTATATCACTGTAGCATCATTTTGAAGTTCGTAGCAACTCTCACCACATCACTGTAGCATCATTTCTTAGGTAAATAGCAACCCTCATTATATCACTGGAGCATCATATTGCGGTTCGTAGCAACTCTCACTACATCACTGTAGCATCACTTCTTAGGTTTGTCGCAATTCTCATTACATCACTTTAGCATCATTTTATAGATCGTAGCAACTCTCACTACATCACTGTTGCATTATTTTGAGGATAGTAGCAACTCTCACGACATTACTTTAGCATCATTTTGAGATTCGTAGCAACTCTCACCACATCACTGTAGCATCATTTTGAGGTTCGTAGCAACTCTCACCACATCACTGTAGCATCATTTCTTAGGTAAATAGCAACCCTCATTACATCACTGTAGCATCATTTTGAGGTTCGTAGCAACTCTCACTACATCACTGTCGAGTCATTTCTTTTCGGGAAGTAGCAACTCTCATTACACCGCTTTAGCATTATTTTGAAATTACTATCAACTCTCACCACATCACTGTAGCATCACTTCTTAGGTTTGTAGCAACTCTCATAACATCACTTTAGCATCATTTTGAGATTCGTAGCAACTCTCACGACATTACTGTAGCATGATTTTGAGATTAGTAGCAACTCTCATTACATCACTGTAGCATCACTTCTTAGGTTCGTAGCAACTCTCACTACATCACTGTCGCATCATTTTGAGATTCGTAGCAACTCTCACCACATCACTGTAGCATCATTTTGAGGTTCGTAGCAACTCTCACCACATCACTGTGGCATCATTTCTTAGGTAAATAGCAACCCTCATTACATCACTGTACCATCATTTTGAGGTTCGTAGCAACTCTCACTACATCACTGTCGCATCATTTCTTAGGGAAGTAGCAACTCTCATTACACCGCTTTAGCATTATTTTGAAATTACTATCAACTCTCACTACATCACTGTAGCATCACTTCTTAGGTTTGTCGCAACTCTCATTACATCACTTTAGCATCATTTTGAGGATCGTAGCAACTCTCACGACATCACTGTCGCATCATTTTGAGGTTCGTAGCAACTCTCACCACATCACTGTAGCATCATTTCTTAGGTTTGAAGCAACTCTCATTACATCACTTTAGAATCGTTTTGAGGATTGTAGCAACTCACTACCACATCACTGTAGCATCATTTTTTAGGAAAGTAGCAACTCTCATTGCATCACTTTAGAATCGTTTTGAGGATTATAGCAACTCACTACCACATCACTGTAGCATCATTTTTTAGGAAAGTTGCAACTCTCATTGCATCACTTTAGCGTGATTTTGAAATTACGATCAACTCTCACCACATCACTGTAGCATCATTTCTTAGGTAAATAGCAACTCTCACCACATCACTGTAGCATCATTTTGAGGTTCGTAGCAACTCTCACCACATCACTGTAGCATCATTTCTTAGGTAAATAGCAACTCTCACCACATCACTGTAGCATCATTTCTTAGGTAAATAGCAACCCTCATTACATCACTGTAGCATCATTTTGAGGTTCGTAGCAACTCTCACTACATCATTGTAGCATCATTTCTTAGGGAAGTAGCAACTCTCATTACACCGCTTTAGCATTATTTTGAAATTACTATCAACTCTCACCACATCAGTGTCGCATCATTTCTTAGGTAAATAGCAACTCTCATCACATCACTGTAGTATCATTTTGAGGTTCGTAGCAACTCTCACCACATCACTGTAGCATCATTTCTTAGGTTCGTAGCAACTCTCACTACAT
Source organism: Aulostomus chinensis (assembly GCF_037954235.1). Taxonomy (NCBI): domain Eukaryota; kingdom Metazoa; phylum Chordata; class Actinopteri; order Syngnathiformes; family Aulostomidae; genus Aulostomus; species Aulostomus chinensis. The sequence goes on from NC_141320.1 coordinate 38,296,022, forward strand.
CACTGTCGCATCATTTTGAGATTCGTAGCAACTCTCACCACATCACTGCAGCATCATTTCTTAGGTAAATAGCAACCCTCATTACGTCACTGTAGCATCATTTTGTGGTTCGTAGCAACTCTCACCACATCACTGTAGCATCATTTTGAGGTTCGTACCAACTCTCACTACATCATTGTAGCATCATTTCTTAGGGAAGTAGCAACGTTCATTACACCGCTTTAGCATTATTTTGAAATTACTACAACTCTCACCACATCACTGTAGCATCACTTCTTAGGTTTGTAGCAACTCTCATTACATCACTTTAGCATCATTTTGAGATTCATAGCAACTCTCACGACATTCCTGTAGCATGATTTTGAGATTAGTAGCAACTCTCATTACATCACTGTAGCATCACTTCTTAGGTTCGTAGCAACTCTCAATACATCACTGTAGCATCATTTTGAGGTTCGTAGCAACTCTCACCACATCACTGTAGCATCATTTCTTAGGTTTGTAGCAACTCTCATTATATCACTGTAGCATCATTTTGAAGTTCGTAGCAACTCTCACCACATCACTGTAGCATCATTTCTTAGGTAAATAGCAACCCTCATTATATCACTGGAGCATCATTTTGCGGTTCGTAGCAACTCTCACTACATCACTGTAGCATCACTTCTTAGGTTTGTCGCAATTCTCATTACATCACTTTAGCATCATTTTGAAGATCGTAGCAACTCTCACTACATCACTGTTGCATTATTTTGAGGATAGTAGCAACTCTCACGACATTACTTTAGCATCATTTTGAGATTCGTAGCAACTCTCATTACATCACTGTAGCATCATTTTGAGGTTCGTAGCAACTCTCACCACATCACTGTAGCATCATTTCTTAGGTAAATAGCAACCCTCATTACATCACTGTAGCATCATTTTGAGGTTCGTAGCAACTCTCACTACATCACTGTCGTGTCATTTCTTTTCGGGAAGTAGCAACTCTCATTACACCGCTTTAGCATTATTTTGAAATTACTATCAACTCTCACCACATCACTGTAGTATCACTTCTTAGGTTTGTAGCAACTCTCATAACATCACTTTAGCATCATTTTGAGATTCGAAGCAACTCTCACGACATTACTGTAGCATGATTTTGAGATTAGTAGCAACTCTCATTACATCACTGTAGCATCACTTCTTAGGTTCGTAGCAACTCTCACTACATCACTGTCGCATCATTTTGAGATTCGTAGCAACTCTCACCACATCACTGTGGCATCATTTTGAGGTTCGTAGCAACTCTCACCACATCACTGTGGCATCATTTCTTAGGTAAATAGCAACCCTCATTACATCACTGTACCATCATTTTGAGGTTCGTAGCAACTCTCACTACATCACTGTCGCATCATTTCTTAGGGAAGTAGCAACTCTCATTACACCGCTTTAGCATTATTTTGAAATTATTATCAACTCTCACTACATCACTGTAGCATCACTTCTTAGGTTTGTCGCAACTCTCATTACATCACTTTAGCATCATTTTGAGGATCGTAGCAACTCTCACGACATCACTGTCGCATCATTTTGAGGTTCGTAGCAACTCTCACCACATCACTGTAGCATCATTTCTTAGGTTTGTAGCAACTCTCATTACATCACTTTAGAATCGTTTTGAGGATTGTAGCAACTCACTACCACATCACTGTAGCATCATTTTTTAGGAAAGTTGCAACTCTCATTGCATCACTTTAGCGTGATTTTGAAATTACGATCAACTCTCACCACATCACTGTAGCATCATTTCTTAGGTAAATAGCAACTCTCACCACATCACTGTAGCATCATTTTGAGGTTCGTAGCAACTCTCACCACATCACTGTAGCATCATTTCTTAGGTAAATAGCAACTCTCACCACATCACTGTAGCATCATTTCTTAGGTAAATAGCAACCCTCATTACATCACTGTAGCATCATTTTGAGGTTCGTAGCAACTCTCACTACATCATTGTAGCATCATTTCTTAGGGAAGTAGCAACTCTCATTACACCGCTTTAGCATTATTTTGAAATTACTATCAACTCTCACCACATCACTGTCGCATCATTTCTTAGGTAAATAGCAACTCTCACCACATCACTGTCGCATCATTTCTTAGGTAAATAGCAACTCTCATCACATCACTGTAGTATCATTTTGAGGTTCGTAGCAACTCTCACCACATCACTGTAGCATCATTTCTTAGGTTCGTAGCAACTCTCACTACATCACTGTCGCATCATTTTGAGATTCGTAGCAACTCTCACCACATCACTGTAGCATCATTTCTTAGGTAAATAGCAACCCTCATTACGTCACTGTAGCATCATTTTGTGGTTCGTAGCAACTCTCACCACATCACTGTAGCATCATTTTGAGGTTCGTACCAACTCTCACTACATCATTGTAGCATCATTTCTTAGGGAAGTAGCAACTCTCATTACACCGCTTTAGCATTATTTTGAAATTACTACAACTCTCACCACATCACTGTAGCATCACTTCTTAGGTTTGTAGCAACTCTCATTACATCACTTTAGCATCATTTTGAGATTCATAGCAACTCTCACGACATTCCTGTAGCATGATTTTGAGATTAGTAGCAACTCTCATTACATCACTGTAGCATCACTTCTTAGGTTCGTAGCAACTCTCAATACATCACTGTCGCATCATTTTGAGATTCGTAGCAACTCTCACCACATCACTGTAGCATCATTTTGAGGTTCGTAGCAACTCTCACCACATCACTGTAGCATCATTTCTTAGGTTTGTAGCAACTCTCATTATATCACTGTAGCATCATTTTGAAGTTCGTAGCAACTCTCACCACATCACTGTACCATCATTTCTTAGGTAAATAGCAACCCTCATTATATCACTGGAGCATCATTTTGCGGTTCGTAGCAACTCTCACTACATCACTGTAGCATCACTTCTTAGGTTTGTCGCAATTCTCATTACATCACTTTAGCATCATTTTGAAGATCGTAGCAACTCTCACTACATCACTGTTGCATTATTTTGAGGATAGTAGCAACTCTCACGACATTACTTTAGCATCATTTTGAGATTCGTAGCAACTCTCACCACATCACTGTAGCATCATTTCTTAGGTAAATAGCAACCCTCATTACATCACTGTAGCATCATTTTGAGGTTCGTAGCAACTCTCACTACATCACTGTCGTGTCATTTCTTTTCGGGAAGTAGCAACTCTCATTACACCGCTTTAGCATTATTTTGAAATTACTATCAACTCTCACCACATCACTGTAGTATCACTTCTTAGGTTTGTAGCAACTCTCATAACATCACTTTAGCATCATTTTGAGATTCGAAGCAACTCTCACGACATTACTGTAGCATGATTTTGAGATGAGTAGCAACTCTCATTACATCACTGTAGCATCACTTCTTAGGTTCGTAGCAACTCTCACTACATCACTGTCGCATCATTTTGAGATTCGTAGCAACTCTCACCACATCACTGTGGCATCATTTTGAGGTTCGTAGCAACTCTCACCACATCACTGTGGCATCATTTCTTAGGTAAATAGCAACCCTCATTACATCACTGTACCATCATTTTGAGGTTCGTAGCAACTCTCACTACATCACTGTCGCATCATTTCTTAGGGAAGTAGCAACTCTCATTACACCGCTTTAGCATTATTTTGAAATTACTATCAACTCTCACTACATCACTGTAGCATCACTTCTTAGGTTTGTCGCAACTCTCATTACATCACTTTAGCATCATTTTGAGGATCGTAGCAACTCTCACGACATCACTGTCGCATCATTTTGAGGTTCGTAGCAACTCTCACCACATCACTGTAGCATCATTTCTTAGGTTTGTAGCAACTCTCATTACATCACTTTAGAATCGTTTTGAGGATTGTAGCAACTCACTACCACATCACTGTAGCATCATTTTTTAGGAAAGTAGCAACTCTCATTGCATCACTTTAGCGTGATTTTGAAATTACAATCAACTCTCACCACATCACTGTAGCATCATTTCTTAGGTAAATAGCAACTCTCACCACATCACTGTAGCATCATTTTGAGGTTCGTAGCAACTCTCACCACATCACTGTAGCATCATTTCTTAGGTAAATAGCAACTCTCACCACATCACTGTAGCATCATTTCTTAGGTAAATAGCAACCCTCATTACATCACTGTAGCATCATTTTGAGGTTCGTAGCAACTCTCACTACATCATTGTAGCATCATTTCTTAGGGAAGTAGCAACTCTCATTACACCGCTTTAGCATTATTTTGAAATTACTATCAACTCTCACCACATCACTGTAGCATCACTTCTTAGGTTTGTAGCAACTCTCATTACATCACTTTAGCATCATTTTGAGATTCGTAGCAACTCTCACGACATTCCTGTAGCATGATTTTGAGATTAGTAGCAACTCTCATTACATCACTGTAGCATCACTTCTTAGGTTCGTAGCAACTCTCACTACATCACTGTCGCATCATTTTGAGATTCTTAGCAACTCTCACCACATCACTGTAGCATCATTTTGAGGTTCGTAGCAACTCTCACCACATCACTGTAGCATCATTTCTTAGGTTTGTAGCAACTCTCATTATATCACTGTAGCATCATTTTGAAGTTCGTAGCAACTCTCACCACATCACTGTAGCATCATTTCTTAGGTAAATAGCAACCCTCATTATATCACTGGAGCATCATTTTGCGGTTCGTAGCAACTCTCACTACATCACTGTAGCATCACTTCTTAGGTTTGTCGCAATTCTCATTACATCACTTTAGCATCATTTTGAAGATCGTAGCAACTCTCACTACATCACTGTTGCATTATTTTGAGGATAGTAGCAACTCTCACGACATTACTTTAGCATCATTTTGAGATTCGTAGCAACTCTCATTACATCACTGTAGCATCATTTTGAGGTTCGTAGCAACTCTCACCACATCACTGTAGCATCATTTCTTAGGTAAATAGCAACCCTCATTACATCACTGTAGCATCATTTTGAGGTTCGTAGCAACTCTCACTACATCACTGTCGAGTCATTTCTTTTCGGGAAGTAGCAACTGTCATTACACCGCTTTAGCATTATTTTGAAATTCCTATCAACTCTCACCACATCACTGTAGCATCACTTCTTAGGTTTGTAGCAACTCTCATAACATCACTTTAGCATCATTTTGAGATTCGTAGCAACTCTCACGACATTACTGTAGCATGATTTTGAGATTAGTAGCAACTCTCATTACATCACTGTAGCATCACTTCTTAGGTTCGTAGCAACTCTCACTACATCACTGTCGCATCATTTTGAGATTCGTAGCAACTCTCACCACATCACTGTAGCATCATTTTGAGGTTCGTAGCAACTCTCACCACATCACTGTAGCATCATTTCTTAGGTTTGTAGCAACTCTCATTATATCACTGTAGCATCATTTTGAAGTTCGTAGCAACTCTCACCACATCACTGTAGCATCATTTCTTAGGTAAATAGCAACCCTCATTTCATCACTGTAGTATCATTTTGAGGTTCGTAGCAACTCTCACCACATCACTGTAGCATCATTTCTTAGGTTCGTAGCAACTCTCACTACATCACTGTCGCATCATTTTGAGATTCGTAGCAACTCTCACCACATCACTGTAGCATCATTTTGAGGTTCGTAGCAACTCTCACCACATCACTGTAGCATCATTTCTTAGGTAAATAGCAACCCTCATTACGTCACTGTAGCATCATTTTGTGGTTCGTAGCAACTCTCACCACATCACTGTAGCATCATTTTGAGGTTCGTACCAACTCTCACTACATCATTGTAGCATCATTTCTTAGGGAAGTAGCAACTCTCATTACACCGCTTTAGCATTATTTTGAAATTACTATCAACTCTCACCACATCACTGTAGCATCACTTCTTAGGTTTGTAGCAACTCTCATTACATCACTTTAGCATCATTTTGAGATTCATAGCAACTCTCACGACATTCCTGTAGCATGATTTTGAGATTAGTAGCAACTCTCATTACATCACTGTAGCATCACTTCTTAGGTTCGTAGCAACTCTCACTACATCACTGTCGCATCATTTTGAGATTCGTAGAAACTCTCACCACATCACTGTAGCATCATTTCTTAGGTTTGTAGCAACTCTCATATCACTGTAGCATCATTTTGAAGTTCGTAGCAACTCTCACCACATCACTGTAGCATCATTTCTTAGGTAAATAGCAACCCTCATTATATCACTGGAGCATCATTTTGCGGTTCGTAGCAACTCTCACTACATCACTGTAGCATCACTTCTTAGGTTTGTCGCAATTCTCATTACATCACTTTAGCATCATTTTGAAGATCGTAGCAACTCTCACTACATCACTGTTGCATTATTTTGAGGATAGTAGCAACTCTCACGACATTACTTTAGCATCATTTTGAGATTCGTAGCAACTCTCATTACATCACTGTAGCATCATTTTGAGGTTCGTAGCAACTCTCACCACATCACTGGAGCATCATTTCTTAGGTAAATAGCAACCCTCATTACATCACTGTAGCATCATTTTGAGGTTCGTAGCAACTCTCACTACATCACTGTCGCATCATTTTGAGATTCGTAGCAACTCTCACCACATCACTGTAGCATCATTTTGAGGTTCGTAGCAACTCTCACCACATCACTGTAGCATCATTTCTTAGGTTTGTAGCAACTCTCATTATATCACTGTAGCATCATTTTGAAGTTCGTAGCAACTCTCACCACATCACTGTAGCATCATTTCTTAGGTAAATAGCAATCCTCATTATATCACTGGAGCATCATTTTGCGATTCGTAGCAACTCTCACTACATCACTGTAGCATCACTTCTTAGGTTTGTCGCAATTCTCATTACATCACTTTAATATCATTTTGAAGATCGTAGCAACTCTCACTACATCACTGTTGCATTATTTTGAGGATAGTAGCAACTCTCACGACATTACTTTAGCATCATTTTGAGATTCGTAGCAACTCTCATTACATCACTGTAGCATCATTTTGAAGTTCGTAGCAACTCTCACCACATCACTGTAGCATCATTTCTTAGGTAAATAGCAACCCTCATTACATCACTGTAGCATCATTTTGAGGTTCGTAGCAACTCTCACTACATCACTGTCGTGTCATTTCTTTTCGGGAAGTAGCAACTCTCATTACACCGCTTTAGCATTATTTTGAAATTACTATCAACTCTCACCACATCACTGTAGCATCACTTCTTAGGTTTGTAGCAACTCTCATAACATCACTTTAGCATCATTTTGAGATTCGTAGCAACTCTCACGACATTACTGTAGCATGATTTTGAGATTAGTAGCAACTCTCATTACATCACTGTAGCATCACTTCTTAGGTTCGTAGCAACTCTCACTACATCACTGTCGCATCATTTTGAGATTCGTAGCAACTCTCACCACATCACTGTAGCATCATTTTGAGGTTCGTAGCAACTCTCACCACATCACTGTGGCATCATTTCTTAGGTAAATAGCAACCCTCATTACATCACTGTACCATCATTTTGAGGTTCGTAGCAACTCTCACTACATCACTGTCGCATCATTTCTTAGGGAAGTAGCAACTCTCATTACACCGCTTTAGCATTATTTTGAAATTACTATCAACTCTCACTACATCACTGTAGCATCACTTCTTAGGTTTGTCGCAACTCTCATTACATCACTTTAGCATCATTTTGAGGATCGTAGCAACTCTCACGACATCACTGTCGCATCATTTTGAGGTTCGTAGCAACTCTCACCACATCACTGTAGCATCATTTCTTAGGTTTGTAGCAACTCTCATTACATCACTTTAGAATCGTTTTGAGGATTGTAGCAACTCACTACCACATCACTGTAGCATCATTTTTTAGGAAAGTAGCAACTCTCATTGCATCACTTTAGCGTGATTTTGAAATTACGATCAACTCTCACCACATCACTGTAGCATCATTTCTTAGGTAAATAGCAACTCTCACCACATCACTGTAGCATCATTTTGAGGTTCGTAGCAACTCTCACCACATCACTGTAGCATCATTTCTTAGGTAAATAGCAACTCTCACCACATCACTGTAGCATCATTTCTTAGGTAAATAGCAACCCTCATTACATCACTGTAGCATCATTTTGAGGTTCGTAGCAACTCTCACTACATCATTGTAGCATCATTTCTTAGGGAAGTAGCAACTCTCATTACACCGCTTTAGCATTATTTTGAAATTACTATCAACTCTCACCACATCACTGTAGCATCACTTCTTAGGTTTGTAGCAACTCTCATTACATCACTTTAGCATCATTTTGAGATTCGTAGCAACTCCCACGAAATTACTGTTGCATGATTTTGAGATGAGTAGCAACTCTCATTACATCACTGTTGCATCACTTCTTAGGTTCGTCGCAACTCTCGCTACATCACTGTCGCATCATTTTGAGATTCATAGCAACTCTCACCACATCACTGTAGCATCATTTTGAGGTTCGTAGCAACTCTCACCACATCACTGTAGCATCACTTCTTAGGTTTGTAGCAACTCTCATTACATCACTTTAGCATCATTTTGAGATTCGTAGCAACTCTCACGACATTACTGTAGCATCATTTTGAGATTAGTAGCAACTCTCATTACATCACTGTAGCATCACTTCTTAGGTTCGTCGCAACTCTCACTACATCACTGTCGCATCATTTTGAGATTCGTAGCAACTCTCACCACATCACTGTAGCATCATTTTGAGGTTCGTAGCAACTCTCACCACATCACTGTAGCATCATTTCTTAGGTAAATAGCAACCCTCATTACATCACTGTAGTATCATTTTGAGGTTCGTAGCAACTCTCACCACATCACTGTCGCATCATTTCTTGGGTATATAGCAACCCTCATTATGTCACTGTAGCATCATTTTGCGGTTCGTAGCAACTCTCACCACATCACTGTAGTATCATTTTGAGGTTCGTAGCAACTCTCACCACATCACTGTAGCATCATTTTGAGGTTCGTAGCAACTCTCACCACATCACTGTTGCATCATTTTGAGGTTCTTAGCAACTCTCACTACATCATTGTAGCATCATTTCTTAGGGAAGTAGCAACTCTCATTACACCGCTTTAGCATTATTTTGAAATTACTATCAACTCTCACCACATCACTGTAGCATCACTTCTTTGGTTCGTAGCAACTCTCACTACATCACTGTCGCATCATTTTGAGATTCGTAGCAACTCTCACCACATCACTGTAGCATCATTTTGAGGTTCGTAGCAACCCTCACCACATCACTGTAGCATCACTTCTTAGGTTTGTAGCAACTCTCATTACATCACTTTAGCATCATTTTGAGGATAGTAGCAACTCTCAGGACATTACTTTAGCATCATTTTGAGATTCCTAGCAACTCTCATTACATCACTGTAGCATCATTTTGAGGTTCGTAGCAACTCTCACCACATCACTGTAGCATCATTTCTTAGGTAAATAGCAACCCTCATTACTTCACTGTACCATCATTTTGAGGTTCGTAGCAACTCTCACTACATCACTGTCGCATCATTTCTTAGGGAAGTAGCAACTCTCATTACACCGCTTTAGCATTATTTTGAAATTACTATTAACTCTCACTACATCACTGTAGCATCACTTCTTAGGTTCGTAGCAACTCTCACTACATCACTGTCGCATCATTTTGAGATTCGTAGCAACTCTCACCACATCACTTTAGCATCATTTTGAGGTTCGTAGCAACTCTCACCACATCACTGTAGCATCATTTCTTAGGTTTGTAGCAACTCTCATTATATCACTGTAGCATCATTTTGAAGTTCGTAGCAACTCTCACCACATCACTGTAGCATCATTTCTTAGGTAAATAGCAACCCTCATTATATCACTGGAGCATCATTTTGCGGTTCGTAGCAACTCTCACTACATCACTGTAGCATCACTTCTTAGGTTTGTCGCAATTCTCATTACATCACTTTAGCATCATTTTGAAGATCGTAGCAACTCTCACTACATCACTGTTGCATTATTTTGAGGATAGTAGCAACTCTCACGACATTACTTTAGCATCATTTTGAGATTCGTAGCAACTCTCATTACATCACTGTAGCATCATTTTGAGGTTCGTAGCAACTCTCACCACATCACTGTAGCATCATTTCTTAGGTAAATAGCAACCCTCATTACATCACTGTAGCATCATTTTGAGGTTCGTAGCAACTCTCACTACATCACTGTCGAGTCATTTCTTTAGGGAAGTAGCAACTCTCATTACACCGCTTTAGCATTATTTTGAAATTCCTATCAACTCTCACCACATCACTGTAGCATCACTTCTTAGGTTTGTAGCAACTCTCATAACATCACTTTAGCATCATTTTGAGATTCGTAGCAACTCTCACGACATTACTGTAGCATGATTTTGAGATTAGTAGCAACTCTCATTACATCACTGTAGCATCACTTCTTAGGTTCGTAGCAACTCTCACTACATCACTGTCGCATCATTTTGAGATTCGTAGCAACTCTCACCACATCACTGTAGCATCATTTTGAGGTTCGTAGCAACTCTCACCACATCACTGTAGCTTCATTTCTTAGGTTTGTAGCAACTCTCATTATATCACTGTAGCATCATTTTGAAGTTCGTAGCAACTCTCACCACATCACTGTAGCATCATTTCTTAGGTAAATAGCAACCCTCATTTCATCACTGTAGTATCATTTTGAGGTTCGTAGCAACTCTCACCACATCACTGTAGCATCATTTCTTAGGTTCGTAGCAACTCTCACTACATCACTGTCGCATCATTTTGAGATTCGTAGCAACTCTCACCACATCACTGTAGCATCATTTTGAGGTTCGTAGCAACTCTCACCACATCACTGTAGCATCATTTCTTAGGTAAATAGCAACCCTCATTACGTCACTGTAGCATCATTTTGTGGTTCGTAGCAACTCTCACCACATCACTGTAGCATCATTTTGAGGTTCGTACCAACTCTCACTACATCATTGTAGCATCATTTCTTAGGGAAGTAGCAACTCTCATTACACCGCTTTAGCATTATTTTGAAATTACTATCAACTCTCACCACATCACTGTAGCATCACTTCTTAGGTTTGTAGCAACTCTCATTACATCACTTTAGCATCATTTTGAGATTCATAGCAACTCTCACGACATTCCTGTAGCATGATTTTGAGATTAGTAGCAACTCTCATTACATCACTGTAGCATCACTTCTTAGGTTCGTAGCAACTCTCACTACATCACTGTCGCATCATTTTGAGATTCGTAGCAACTCTCACCACATCACTGTAGCATCATTTCTTAGGTTTGTAGCAACTCTCATATCACTGTAGCATCATTTTGAAGTTCGTAGCAACTCTCACCACATCACTGTAGCATCATTTCTTAGGTAAATAGCAACCCTCATTATATCACTGGAGCATCATTTTGCGGTTCGTAGCAACTCTCACTACATCACTGTAGCATCACTTCTTAGGTTTGTCGCAATTCTCATTACATCACTTTAGCATCATTTTGAAGATCGTAGCAACTCTCACTACATCACTGTTGCATTATTTTGAGGATAGTAGCAACTCTCACGACATTACTTTAGCATCATTTTGAGATTCGTAGCAACTCTCATTATATCACTGTAGCATCATTTTGAGGTTCGTAGCAACTCTCACCACATCACTGTAGCATCATTTCTTAGGTAAATAGCAACCCTCATTACATCATTGTAGCATCATTTTGAGGTTCGTAGCAACTCTCACTACATCACTGTCGCATCATTTTGAGATTCGTAGCAACTCTCACCACATCACTGTAGCATCATTTTGAGGTTCGTAGCAACTCTCACCACATCACTGTAGCATCATTTCTTAGGTTTGCAGCAACTCTCATTATATCACTGTAGCATCATTTTGAAGTTCGTAGCAACTCTCACCACATCACTGTAGCATCATTTCTTAGGTAAATAGCAACCCTCATTATATCACTGGAGCATCATTTTGCGGTTCGTAGCAACTCTCACTACATCACTGTAGCATCACTTCTTAGGTTTGTCGCAATTCTCATTACATCACTTTAGCATCATTTTGAAGATCGTAGCAACTCTCACTACATCACTGTTGCATTATTTTGAGGATAGTAGCAACTCTCACGACATTACTTTAGCATCATTTTGAGATTCGTAGCAACTCTCATTACATCACTGTAGCATCATTTTGAGGTTCGTAGCAACTCTCACCACATCACTGTAGCATCATTTCTTAGGTAAATAGCAACCCTCCTTACATCACTGTAGCATCATTTTGAGGTTCGTAGCAACTCTCACTACATCACTGTCGCGTCATTTCTTTTCGGGAAGTAGCAACTCTCATTACACTCCTTTAGCATTATTTTGAAATTACGATCAACTCTCACCACATCACTGTAGCATCACTTCTTAGGTTTGTAGCAACTCTCATAACATCACTTTAGCATCATTTTGAGATTCGTAGCAACTCTCACGACATTACTGTAGCATGATTTTGAGATTAGTAGCAACTCTCATTACATCACTGTAGCATCACTTCTTAGGTTCGTAGCAACTCTCACTACATCACTGTCGCATCATTTTGAGATTCGTAGCAACTCTCACCACATCACTGTAGCATCATTTTGAGGTTCGTAGCAACTCTCACCACATCACTGTGGCATCATTTCTTAGGTAAATAGCAACCCTCATTACATCACTGTACCATCATTTTGAGGTTCGTAGCAACTCTCACTACATCACTGTCGCATCATTTCTTAGGGAAGTAGCAACTCTCATTACACCGCTTTAGCATTATTTTGAAATTACTATCAACTCTCACTACATCACTGTAGCATCACTTCTTAGGTTTGTCGCAACTCTCATTACATCACTTTAGCATCATTTTGAGGATCGTAGCAACTCTCACGACATCACTGTCGCATCATTTTGAGGTTCGTAGCAACTCTCACCACATCACTGTAGCATCATTTCTTAGGTTTGTAGCAACTCTCATTACATCACTTTAGAATCGTTTTGAGGATTGTAGCAACTCACTACCACATCACTGTAGCATCATTTTTTAGGAAAGTAGCAACTCTCACCACATCACTGTAGCATCATTTTGAGGTTCGTAGCAACTCTCACCACATCACTGTTGCATCATTTTGAGGTTCTTAGCAACTCTCACTACATCATTGTAGCATCATTTCTTAGGGAAGTAGCAACTCTCATTACACCGCTTTAGCATTATTTTGAAATTACTATCAACTCTCACCACATCACTGTAGCATCACTTCTTTGGTTCGTAGCAACTCTCACTACATCACTGTCGCATCATTTTGAGATTCGTAGCAACTCTCACCACATCACTGTAGCATCATTTTGAGGTTCGTAGCAACCCTCACCACATCACTGTAGCATCACTTCTTAGGTTTGTAGCAACTCTCATTACATCACTTTAGCATCATTTTGAGGATAGTAGCAACTCTCAGGACATTACTTTAGCATCATTTTGAGATTCCTAGCAACTCTCATTACATCACTGTAGCATCATTTTGAGGTTCGTAGCAACTCTCACCACATCACTGTAGCATCATTTCTTAGGTAAATAGCAACCCTCATTACTTCACTGTACCATCATTTTGAGGTTCGTAGCAACTCTCACTACATCACTGTCGCATCATTTCTTAGGGAAGTAGCAACTCTCATTACACCGCTTTAGCATTATTTTGAAATTACTATTAACTCTCACTACATCACTGTAGCATCACTTCTTAGGTTCGTAGCAACTCTCACTACATCACTGTCGCATCATTTTGAGATTCGTAGCAACTCTCACCACATCACTTTAGCATCATTTTGAGGTTCGTAGCAACTCTCACCACATCACTGTAGCATCATTTCTTAGGTTTGTAGCAACTCTCATTATATCACTGTAGCATCATTTTGAAGTTCGTAGCAACTCTCACCACATCACTGTAGCATCATTTCTTAGGTAAATAGCAACCCTCATTATATCACTGGAGCATCATTTTGCGGTTCGTAGCAACTCTCACTACATCACTGTAGCATCACTTCTTAGGTTTGTCGCAATTCTCATTACATCACTTTAGCATCATTTTGAAGATCGTAGCAACTCTCACTACATCACTGTTGCATTATTTTGAGGATAGTAGCAACTCTCACGACATTACTTTAGCATCATTTTGAGATTCGTAGCAACTCTCATTACATCACTGTAGCATCATTTTGAGGTTCGTAGCAACTCTCACCACATCACTGTAGCATCATTTCTTAGGTAAATAGCAACCCTCATTACATCACTGTAGCATCATTTTGAGGTTCGTAGCAACTCTCACTACATCACTGTCGAGTCATTTCTTTAGGGAAGTAGCAACTCTCATTACACCGCTTTAGCATTATTTTGAAATTCCTATCAACTCTCACCACATCACTGTAGCATCACTTCTTAGGTTTGTAGCAACTCTCATAACATCACTTTAGCATCATTTTGAGATTCGTAGCAACTCTCACGACATTACTGTAGCATGATTTTGAGATTAGTAGCAACTCTCATTACATCACTGTAGCATCACTTCTTAGGTTCGTAGCAACTCTCACTACATCACTGTCGCATCATTTTGAGATTCGTAGCAACTCTCACCACATCACTGTAGCATCATTTTGAGGTTCGTAGCAACTCTCACCACATCACTGTAGCTTCATTTCTTAGGTTTGTAGCAACTCTCATTATATCACTGTAGCATCATTTTGAAGTTCGTAGCAACTCTCACCACATCACTGTAGCATCATTTCTTAGGTAAATAGCAACCCTCATTTCATCACTGTAGTATCATTTTGAGGTTCGTAGCAACTCTCACCACATCACTGTAGCATCATTTCTTAGGTTCGTAGCAACTCTCACTACATCACTGTCGCATCATTTTGAGATTCGTAGCAACTCTCACCACATCACTGTAGCATCATTTTGAGGTTCGTAGCAACTCTCACCACATCACTGTAGCATCATTTCTTAGGTAAATAGCAACCCTCATTACGTCACTGTAGCATCATTTTGTGGTTCGTAGCAACTCTCACCACATCACTGTAGCATCATTTTGAGGTTCGTACCAACTCTCACTACATCATTGTAGCATCATTTCTTAGGGAAGTAGCAACTCTCATTACACCGCTTTAGCATTATTTTGAAATTACTATCAACTCTCACCACATCACTGTAGCATCACTTCTTAGGTTTGTAGCAACTCTCATTACATCACTTTAGCATCATTTTGAGATTCATAGCAACTCTCACGACATTCCTGTAGCATGATTTTGAGATTAGTAGCAACTCTCATTACATCACTGTAGCATCACTTCTTAGGTTCGTAGCAACTCTCACTACATCACTGTCGCATCATTTTGAGATTCGTAGCAACTCTCACCACATCACTGTAGCATCATTTCTTAGGTTTGTAGCAACTCTCATATCACTGTAGCATCATTTTGAAGTTCGTAGCAACTCTCACCACATCACTGTAGCATCATTTCTTAGGTAAATAGCAACCCTCATTATATCACTGGAGCATCATTTTGCGGTTCGTAGCAACTCTCACTACATCACTGTAGCATCACTTCTTAGGTTTGTCGCAATTCTCATTACATCACTTTAGCATCATTTTGAAGATCGTAGCAACTCTCACTACATCACTGTTGCATTATTTTGAGGATAGTAGCAACTCTCACGACATTACTTTAGCATCATTTTGAGATTCGTAGCAACTCTCATTATATCACTGTAGCATCATTTTGAGGTTCGTAGCAACTCTCACCACATCACTGTAGCATCATTTCTTAGGTAAATAGCAACCCTCATTACATCATTGTAGCATCATTTTGAGGTTCGTAGCAACTCTCACTACATCACTGTCGCATCATTTTGAGATTCGTAGCAACTCTCACCACATCACTGTAGCATCATTTTGAGGTTCGTAGCAACTCTCACCACATCACTGTAGCATCATTTCTTAGGTTTGCAGCAACTCTCATTATATCACTGTAGCATCATTTTGAAGTTCGTAGCAACTCTCACCACATCACTGTAGCATCATTTCTTAGGTAAATAGCAACCCTCATTATATCACTGGAGCATCATTTTGCGGTTCGTAGCAACTCTCACTACATCACTGTAGCATCACTTCTTAGGTTTGTCGCAATTCTCATTACATCACTTTAGCATCATTTTGAAGATCGTAGCAACTCTCACTACATCACTGTTGCATTATTTTGAGGATAGTAGCAACTCTCACGACATTACTTTAGCATCATTTTGAGATTCGTAGCAACTCTCATTACATCACTGTAGCATCATTTTGAGGTTCGTAGCAACTCTCACCACATCACTGTAGCATCATTTCTTAGGTAAATAGCAACCCTCCTTACATCACTGTAGCATCATTTTGAGGTTCGTAGCAACTCTCACTACATCACTGTCGCGTCATTTCTTTTCGGGAAGTAGCAACTCTCATTACACTCCTTTAGCATTATTTTGAAATTACGATCAACTCTCACCACATCACTGTAGCATCACTTCTTAGGTTTGTAGCAACTCTCATAACATCACTTTAGCATCATTTTGAGATTCGTAGCAACTCTCACGACATTACTGTAGCATGATTTTGAGATTAGTAGCAACTCTCATTACATCACTGTAGCATCACTTCTTAGGTTCGTAGCAACTCTCACTACATCACTGTCGCATCATTTTGAGATTCGTAGCAACTCTCACCACATCACTGTAGCATCATTTTGAGGTTCGTAGCAACTCTCACCACATCACTGTGGCATCATTTCTTAGGTAAATAGCAACCCTCATTACATCACTGTACCATCATTTTGAGGTTCGTAGCAACTCTCACTACATCACTGTCGCATCATTTCTTAGGGAAGTAGCAACTCTCATTACACCGCTTTAGCATTATTTTGAAATTACTATCAACTCTCACTACATCACTGTAGCATCACTTCTTAGGTTTGTCGCAACTCTCATTACATCACTTTAGCATCATTTTGAGGATCGTAGCAACTCTCACGACATCACTGTCGCATCATTTTGAGGTTCGTAGCAACTCTCACCACATCACTGTAGCATCATTTCTTAGGTTTGTAGCAACTCTCATTACATCACTTTAGAATCGTTTTGAGGATTGTAGCAACTCACTACCACATCACTGTAGCATCATTTTTTAGGAAAGTAGCAACTCTCATTGCATCACTTTAGCGTGATTTTGAAATTACGATCAACTCTCACCACATCACTGTAGCATCATTTCTTAGGTAAATAGCAACTCTCACCACATCACTGTAGCATCATTTTGAGGTTCGTAGCAACTCTCACCACATCACTGTAGCATCATTTCTTAGGTAAATAGCAACTCTCACCACATCACTGTAGCATCATTTCTTAGGTAAATAGCAACCGTCATTACATCACTGTAGCATCATTTTGAGGTTCGTAGCAACTCTCACTACATCATTGTAGCATCATTTCTTCGGGAAGTAGCAACTCTCATTACACCGCTTTAGCATTATTTTGAAATTACTATCAACTCTCACCACATCACTGTAGCATCACTTCTTAGGTTTGTAGCAACTCTCATTACATCACTTTAGCATCATTTTGAGATTCGTAGCAACTCCCACGAAATTACTGTTGCATGATTTTGAGATGAGTAGCAACTCTCATTACATCACTGTTGCATCACTTCTTAGGTTCGTCGCAACTCTCGCTACATCACTGTCGCATCATTTTGAGATTCATAGCAACTCTCACCACATCACTGTAGCATCATTTTGAGGTTCGTAGCAACTCTCACCACATCACTGTAGCATCACTTCTTAGGTTTGTAGCAACTCTCATTACATCACTTTAGCATCATTTTGAGATTCGTAGCAACTCTCACGACATTACTGTAGCATCATTTTGAGATTAGTAGCAACTCTCATTACATCACTGTAGCATCACTTCTTAGGTTCGTCGCAACTCTCACTACATCACTGTCGCATCATTTTGAGATTCGTAGCAACTCTCACCACATCACTGTAGCATCATTTTGAGGTTCGTAGCAACTCTCACCACATCACTGTAGCATCATTTCTTAGGTAAATAGCAACCCTCATTACATCACTGTAGTATCATTTTGAGGTTCGTAGCAACTCTCACCACATCACTGTAGCATCATTTCTTAGGTAAATAGCAACCCTCATTATGTCACTGTAGCATCATTTTGCGGTTCGTAGCAACTCTCACCACATCACTGTAGCATCATTTTGAGGTTCGTAGCAACCCTCACCACATCACTGTAGCATCACTTCTTAGGTTTGTAGCAACTCTCATTACATCACTTTAGCATCATTTTGAGGATAGTAGCAACTCTCAGGACATTACTTTAGCATCATTTTGAGATTCGTAGCAACTCTCATTACATCACTGTAGCATCATTTTGAGGTTCGTAGCAACTCTCACCACATCACTGTAGCATCATTTCTTAGGTAAATAGCAACCCTCATTACATCACTGTAGCATCATTTTGAGATTCGTAGCAACACTCACCACATCACTGTAGCATCATTTCTTAGGTAAATAGCAACCCTCATTACATCACTGTAGCATCATTTTGCGGTTCGTACCAACTCTCACCACATCACTGTAGTATCATTTTGAGATTCGTAGCAACTCTCACCACATCACTGTAGCATCATTTCTTCGGTAAATAGCAACCCTCATTACATCACTGTAGCATCATTTTGAGGTTCGTAGCAACTCTCACCACATCACTGTAGCATCATTTCTTAGGTAAATAGCAACCCTCATTACATCACTGTAGTATCATTTTGCGGTTCGTAGCAACTCTCACCACATCACTGTAGCATCATTTTTAGGTTCGTAGCAACTCTCACCACATCACTGTAGCATCATTTCTTAGGTAAATAGCAACCCTCATTACATCACTGTAGCATCATTTCGAAGTTCGTAGCAACTCTCACTACATCACTGTTGCATCATTTCGAGGATAGTAGCAACTCTCACGACATTACTTTAGCATCATTTTGAGGTTCGTAGCAACTCTCACCACATCACTGTCTCATTTCATAGGTAAGTAGCAACTCTCATTACATCACTTTAGCATGATTTTGAAATTACTATCAACTCTCACCACATCACTCTAGCATCATTTGGACATTTGTAGCAACTCTCATTACATCACTGTAGCATCATTTTGAGGATAGTCGCAACTCTCACGACATTACTGGAGCATCATTTTGCGGTTCGTAGCAACTCTCACTACACCACTTTAGCATGAATTTGAAATTAGTATCAACTCTCACCACATCACTGTAGCATCATTTCTTAGGTTTGTCGCAACTCTCATTACATCACTTTAGCATCATTTCGAGCATCGTAGCAACTCTCACTACATCACTGTCGCATCATTTCTTCGGTTAGTCGCAACTCTCACTACATCACTGTCGCATCATTTTTTAGGTTAGTAGCAACTCTAACATTACTGTAGCATCATTTCTTAGGTTCGTAGCAACTCTCACCACATCATTGCAGCATCATTTCTTAGGTAAATAGCAACCCTCATTACATCACTGTGGCATCATTTTGCGGTTCGTAGCAACTCTCACTACATCACTGTAGCATCATTTCTTAGGTAAGTAGCAACTCTCATTACATCACTTTAGCATGATTTTATAAATTACTATCAACTCTCACCACATCACTGTAGCATCATTTCTTACGTTTGTCGCAACTCTCATTACATCACTCTAGTATCATTTGGACATTTGTAGCAACTCTCATTACATCCCTGTAGCATCATTTCTTAGGTTTGTAGCACCTCTCATTACATCACTTGAGCATCATTTGGACATTTGTAGCAACTCTCATTACATCACTGTCGCATAATTTTGAGGATTGTCGCAACTCTCATGACATTACTGGAGCATCACTTCTTAGGTAAGTAACAACTCTCATTACATCACTGTAGCATCATTTTGCGGTTCGTAACAACTCTCACCACATCACTGTAGCATCATTTCCTAGGTAAATAGCAACCCTCATTACATCACTGTAGCATCATTTTGCGGTTCGTAGCAAACCTCACTACATCACTGTAGCATTATTTCTTCGGGAAGTAGCAACTCTCATTACACCGCTTTAGCATAATTTTAAAATTATTATCAACTCTCACTACATCACTGTCAGCATCATTTTGAGATTTGTATCAACTTTCACTACATCAATGCCACCTCATTTTGAGGACCGTAGCAACTCTCACTACATCACTGTCACATCATTTTGAGGATAGTCGTAACTCTCGCGACATTACTGTAGCATCATTTTGAGATTCGTAGGAACTCTCATCACATCACTGTAGCATAATTTTGAGGTTCGTAGCAACTCTCACCACATCACTTTAGCGTGATTTTGAAATTACGATCAACTCTCACCACATCACTGTAGCATCATTTTGAGGATCGTAGTAACTCTCACTACATCACTGTCGCATCATTTTGACATTTGGAGCAACTCTCATGATATCACTGTAGCATCATTTCTTAGGTTAGTAGCAACTCCCATGACATCACTGTAGCATCTGTTTGAGGTTCGTAGCAACTCTCACCACATCACTGTCAGCATCATTTTGATATTAGTGTCAACTCTCACTACATCACTGTAGCATCATTTTGAGGTTCGTAGCAACTCTCACCACATCACTGTAGCATCATTTCTTCGGTAAGTAGCAACTCTCATTACATCACTGTTGCATCATTTTGAGGTTCGGAGCAACTCTCAGCACATGACTGTAGCATCATTTCTGAGGTTTGTCGCAACTCTCATTACATCACTCTAGCATCATTTGGACATTTGTAGCAACTCTCATTACATCCCTGTAGCATCATTTCTTAGGTTTGTAGCAAATCTCACCACATCACTGTAGCATCATTTTGAGGTTCGTAGCAACTCTCACCACATCATTGCAGCATCATTTCTTAGGTAAATAGCAACCCTCATTATATCACTGGAGCATCATTTTGCGGTTCGTAGCAACTCTCACTACATCACTGTAGCATCACTTCTTAGGTTTGTCGCAATTCTCATTACATCACTTTAGCATCATTTTGAAGATCGTAGCAACTCTCACTACATCACTGTTGCATTATTTTGAGGATAGTAGCAACTCTCACGACATTACTTTAGCATCATTTTGAGATTCGTAGCAACTCTCATTACATCACTGTAGCATCATTTTGAGGTTCGTAGCAACTCTCACCACATCACTGTAGCATCATTTCTTAGGTAAATAGCAACCCTCATTACATCACTGTAGCATCATTTTGAGGTTCGTAGCAACTCTCACTACATCACTGTCGAGTCATTTCTTTAGGGAAGTAGCAACTCTCATTACACCGCTTTAGCATTATTTTGAAATTCCTATCAACTCTCACCACATCACTGTAGCATCACTTCTTAGGTTTGTAGCAACTCTCATAACATCACTTTAGCATCATTTTGAGATTCGTAGCAACTCTCACGACATTACTGTAGCATGATTTTGAGATTAGTAGCAACTCTCATTACATCACTGTAGCATCACTTCTTAGGTTCGTAGCAACTCTCACTACATCACTGTCGCATCATTTTGAGATTCGTAGCAACTCTCACCACATCACTGTAGCATCATTTTGAGGTTCGTAGCAACTCTCACCACATCACTGTAGCTTCATTTCTTAGGTTTGTAGCAACTCTCATTATATCACTGTAGCATCATTTTGAAGTTCGTAGCAACTCTCACCACATCACTGTAGCATCATTTCTTAGGTAAATAGCAACCCTCATTTCATCACTGTAGTATCATTTTGAGGTTCGTAGCAACTCTCACCACATCACTGTAGCATCATTTCTTAGGTTCGTAGCAACTCTCACTACATCACTGTCGCATCATTTTGAGATTCGTAGCAACTCTCACCACATCACTGTAGCATCATTTTGAGGTTCGTAGCAACTCTCACCACATCACTGTAGCATCATTTCTTAGGTAAATAGCAACCCTCATTACGTCACTGTAGCATCATTTTGTGGTTCGTAGCAACTCTCACCACATCACTGTAGCATCATTTTGAGGTTCGTACCAACTCTCACTACATCATTGTAGCATCATTTCTTAGGGAAGTAGCAACTCTCATTACACCGCTTTAGCATTATTTTGAAATTACTATCAACTCTCACCACATCACTGTAGCATCACTTCTTAGGTTTGTAGCAACTCTCATTACATCACTTTAGCATCATTTTGAGATTCATAGCAACTCTCACGACATTCCTGTAGCATGATTTTGAGATTAGTAGCAACTCTCATTACATCACTGTAGCATCACTTCTTAGGTTCGTAGCAACTCTCACTACATCACTGTCGCATCATTTTGAGATTCGTAGCAACTCTCACCACATCACTGTAGCATCATTTCTTAGGTTTGTAGCAACTCTCATATCACTGTAGCATCATTTTGAAGTTCGTAGCAACTCTCACCACATCACTGTAGCATCATTTCTTAGGTAAATAGCAACCCTCATTATATCACTGGAGCATCATTTTGCGGTTCGTAGCAACTCTCACTACATCACTGTAGCATCACTTCTTAGGTTTGTCGCAATTCTCATTACATCACTTTAGCATCATTTTGAAGATCGTAGCAACTCTCACTACATCACTGTTGCATTATTTTGAGGATAGTAGCAACTCTCACGACATTACTTTAGCATCATTTTGAGATTCGTAGCAACTCTCATTATATCACTGTAGCATCATTTTGAGGTTCGTAGCAACTCTCACCACATCACTGTAGCATCATTTCTTAGGTAAATAGCAACCCTCATTACATCATTGTAGCATCATTTTGAGGTTCGTAGCAACTCTCACTACATCACTGTCGCATCATTTTGAGATTCGTAGCAACTCTCACCACATCACTGTAGCATCATTTTGAGGTTCGTAGCAACTCTCACCACATCACTGTAGCATCATTTCTTAGGTTTGCAGCAACTCTCATTATATCACTGTAGCATCATTTTGAAGTTCGTAGCAACTCTCACCACATCACTGTAGCATCATTTCTTAGGTAAATAGCAACCCTCATTATATCACTGGAGCATCATTTTGCGGTTCGTAGCAACTCTCACTACATCACTGTAGCATCACTTCTTAGGTTTGTCGCAATTCTCATTACATCACTTTAGCATCATTTTGAAGATCGTAGCAACTCTCACTACATCACTGTTGCATTATTTTGAGGATAGTAGCAACTCTCACGACATTACTTTAGCATCATTTTGAGATTCGTAGCAACTCTCATTACATCACTGTAGCATCATTTTGAGGTTCGTAGCAACTCTCACCACATCACTGTAGCATCATTTCTTAGGTAAATAGCAACCCTCCTTACATCACTGTAGCATCATTTTGAGGTTCGTAGCAACTCTCACTACATCACTGTCGCGTCATTTCTTTTCGGGAAGTAGCAACTCTCATTACACTCCTTTAGCATTATTTTGAAATTACGATCAACTCTCACCACATCACTGTAGCATCACTTCTTAGGTTTGTAGCAACTCTCATAACATCACTTTAGCATCATTTTGAGATTCGTAGCAACTCTCACGACATTACTGTAGCATGATTTTGAGATTAGTAGCAACTCTCATTACATCACTGTAGCATCACTTCTTAGGTTCGTAGCAACTCTCACTACATCACTGTCGCATCATTTTGAGATTCGTAGCAACTCTCACCACATCACTGTAGCATCATTTTGAGGTTCGTAGCAACTCTCACCACATCACTGTGGCATCATTTCTTAGGTAAATAGCAACCCTCATTACATCACTGTACCATCATTTTGAGGTTCGTAGCAACTCTCACTACATCACTGTCGCATCATTTCTTAGGGAAGTAGCAACTCTCATTACACCGCTTTAGCATTATTTTGAAATTACTATCAACTCTCACTACATCACTGTAGCATCACTTCTTAGGTTTGTCGCAACTCTCATTACATCACTTTAGCATCATTTTGAGGATCGTAGCAACTCTCACGACATCACTGTCGCATCATTTTGAGGTTCGTAGCAACTCTCACCACATCACTGTAGCATCATTTCTTAGGTTTGTAGCAACTCTCATTACATCACTTTAGAATCGTTTTGAGGATTGTAGCAACTCACTACCACATCACTGTAGCATCATTTTTTAGGAAAGTAGCAACTCTCACCACATCACTGTAGCATCATTTTGAGGTTCGTAGCAACTCTCACCACATCACTGTTGCATCATTTTGAGGTTCTTAGCAACTCTCACTACATCATTGTAGCATCATTTCTTAGGGAAGTAGCAACTCTCATTACACCGCTTTAGCATTATTTTGAAATTACTATCAACTCTCACCACATCACTGTAGCATCACTTCTTTGGTTCGTAGCAACTCTCACTACATCACTGTCGCATCATTTTGAGATTCGTAGCAACTCTCACCACATCACTGTAGCATCATTTTGAGGTTCGTAGCAACCCTCACCACATCACTGTAGCATCACTTCTTAGGTTTGTAGCAACTCTCATTACATCACTTTAGCATCATTTTGAGGATAGTAGCAACTCTCAGGACATTACTTTAGCATCATTTTGAGATTCCTAGCAACTCTCATTACATCACTGTAGCATCATTTTGAGGTTCGTAGCAACTCTCACCACATCACTGTAGCATCATTTCTTAGGTAAATAGCAACCCTCATTACTTCACTGTACCATCATTTTGAGGTTCGTAGCAACTCTCACTACATCACTGTCGCATCATTTCTTAGGGAAGTAGCAACTCTCATTACACCGCTTTAGCATTATTTTGAAATTACTATTAACTCTCACTACATCACTGTAGCATCACTTCTTAGGTTCGTAGCAACTCTCACTACATCACTGTCGCATCATTTTGAGATTCGTAGCAACTCTCACCACATCACTTTAGCATCATTTTGAGGTTCGTAGCAACTCTCACCACATCACTGTAGCATCATTTCTTAGGTTTGTAGCAACTCTCATTATATCACTGTAGCATCATTTTGAAGTTCGTAGCAACTCTCACCACATCACTGTAGCATCATTTCTTAGGTAAATAGCAACCCTCATTATATCACTGGAGCATCATTTTGCGGTTCGTAGCAACTCTCACTACATCACTGTAGCATCACTTCTTAGGTTTGTCGCAATTCTCATTACATCACTTTAGCATCATTTTGAAGATCGTAGCAACTCTCACTACATCACTGTTGCATTATTTTGAGGATAGTAGCAACTCTCACGACATTACTTTAGCATCATTTTGAGATTCGTAGCAACTCTCATTACATCACTGTAGCATCATTTTGAGGTTCGTAGCAACTCTCACCACATCACTGTAGCATCATTTCTTAGGTAAATAGCAACCCTCATTACATCACTGTAGCATCATTTTGAGGTTCGTAGCAACTCTCACTACATCACTGTCGAGTCATTTCTTTAGGGAAGTAGCAACTCTCATTACACCGCTTTAGCATTATTTTGAAATTCCTATCAACTCTCACCACATCACTGTAGCATCACTTCTTAGGTTTGTAGCAACTCTCATAACATCACTTTAGCATCATTTTGAGATTCGTAGCAACTCTCACGACATTACTGTAGCATGATTTTGAGATTAGTAGCAACTCTCATTACATCACTGTAGCATCACTTCTTAGGTTCGTAGCAACTCTCACTACATCACTGTCGCATCATTTTGAGATTCGTAGCAACTCTCACCACATCACTGTAGCATCATTTTGAGGTTCGTAGCAACTCTCACCACATCACTGTAGCTTCATTTCTTAGGTTTGTAGCAACTCTCATTATATCACTGTAGCATCATTTTGAAGTTCGTAGCAACTCTCACCACATCACTGTAGCATCATTTCTTAGGTAAATAGCAACCCTCATTTCATCACTGTAGTATCATTTTGAGGTTCGTAGCAACTCTCACCACATCACTGTAGCATCATTTCTTAGGTTCGTAGCAACTCTCACTACATCACTGTCGCATCATTTTGAGATTCGTAGCAACTCTCACCACATCACTGTAGCATCATTTTGAGGTTCGTAGCAACTCTCACCACATCACTGTAGCATCATTTCTTAGGTAAATAGCAACCCTCATTACGTCACTGTAGCATCATTTTGTGGTTCGTAGCAACTCTCACCACATCACTGTAGCATCATTTTGAGGTTCGTACCAACTCTCACTACATCATTGTAGCATCATTTCTTAGGGAAGTAGCAACTCTCATTACACCGCTTTAGCATTATTTTGAAATTACTATCAACTCTCACCACATCACTGTAGCATCACTTCTTAGGTTTGTAGCAACTCTCATTACATCACTTTAGCATCATTTTGAGATTCATAGCAACTCTCACGACATTCCTGTAGCATGATTTTGAGATTAGTAGCAACTCTCATTACATCACTGTAGCATCACTTCTTAGGTTCGTAGCAACTCTCACTACATCACTGTCGCATCATTTTGAGATTCGTAGCAACTCTCACCACATCACTGTAGCATCATTTCTTAGGTTTGTAGCAACTCTCATATCACTGTAGCATCATTTTGAAGTTCGTAGCAACTCTCACCACATCACTGTAGCATCATTTCTTAGGTAAATAGCAACCCTCATTATATCACTGGAGCATCATTTTGCGGTTCGTAGCAACTCTCACTACATCACTGTAGCATCACTTCTTAGGTTTGTCGCAATTCTCATTACATCACTTTAGCATCATTTTGAAGATCGTAGCAACTCTCACTACATCACTGTTGCATTATTTTGAGGATAGTAGCAACTCTCACGACATTACTTTAGCATCATTTTGAGATTCGTAGCAACTCTCATTATATCACTGTAGCATCATTTTGAGGTTCGTAGCAACTCTCACCACATCACTGTAGCATCATTTCTTAGGTAAATAGCAACCCTCATTACATCATTGTAGCATCATTTTGAGGTTCGTAGCAACTCTCACTACATCACTGTCGCATCATTTTGAGATTCGTAGCAACTCTCACCACATCACTGTAGCATCATTTTGAGGTTCGTAGCAACTCTCACCACATCACTGTAGCATCATTTCTTAGGTTTGCAGCAACTCTCATTATATCACTGTAGCATCATTTTGAAGTTCGTAGCAACTCTCACCACATCACTGTAGCATCATTTCTTAGGTAAATAGCAACCCTCATTATATCACTGGAGCATCATTTTGCGGTTCGTAGCAACTCTCACTACATCACTGTAGCATCACTTCTTAGGTTTGTCGCAATTCTCATTACATCACTTTAGCATCATTTTGAAGATCGTAGCAACTCTCACTACATCACTGTTGCATTATTTTGAGGATAGTAGCAACTCTCACGACATTACTTTAGCATCATTTTGAGATTCGTAGCAACTCTCATTACATCACTGTAGCATCATTTTGAGGTTCGTAGCAACTCTCACCACATCACTGTAGCATCATTTCTTAGGTAAATAGCAACCCTCCTTACATCACTGTAGCATCATTTTGAGGTTCGTAGCAACTCTCACTACATCACTGTCGCGTCATTTCTTTTCGGGAAGTAGCAACTCTCATTACACTCCTTTAGCATTATTTTGAAATTACGATCAACTCTCACCACATCACTGTAGCATCACTTCTTAGGTTTGTAGCAACTCTCATAACATCACTTTAGCATCATTTTGAGATTCGTAGCAACTCTCACGACATTACTGTAGCATGATTTTGAGATTAGTAGCAACTCTCATTACATCACTGTAGCATCACTTCTTAGGTTCGTAGCAACTCTCACTACATCACTGTCGCATCATTTTGAGATTCGTAGCAACTCTCACCACATCACTGTAGCATCATTTTGAGGTTCGTAGCAACTCTCACCACATCACTGTGGCATCATTTCTTAGGTAAATAGCAACCCTCATTACATCACTGTACCATCATTTTGAGGTTCGTAGCAACTCTCACTACATCACTGTCGCATCATTTCTTAGGGAAGTAGCAACTCTCATTACACCGCTTTAGCATTATTTTGAAATTACTATCAACTCTCACTACATCACTGTAGCATCACTTCTTAGGTTTGTCGCAACTCTCATTACATCACTTTAGCATCATTTTGAGGATCGTAGCAACTCTCACGACATCACTGTCGCATCATTTTGAGGTTCGTAGCAACTCTCACCACATCACTGTAGCATCATTTCTTAGGTTTGTAGCAACTCTCATTACATCACTTTAGAATCGTTTTGAGGATTGTAGCAACTCACTACCACATCACTGTAGCATCATTTTTTAGGAAAGTAGCAACTCTCATTGCATCACTTTAGCGTGATTTTGAAATTACGATCAACTCTCACCACATCACTGTAGCATCATTTCTTAGGTAAATAGCAACTCTCACCACATCACTGTAGCATCATTTTGAGGTTCGTAGCAACTCTCACCACATCACTGTAGCATCATTTCTTAGGTAAATAGCAACTCTCACCACATCACTGTAGCATCATTTCTTAGGTAAATAGCAACCGTCATTACATCACTGTAGCATCATTTTGAGGTTCGTAGCAACTCTCACTACATCATTGTAGCATCATTTCTTCGGGAAGTAGCAACTCTCATTACACCGCTTTAGCATTATTTTGAAATTACTATCAACTCTCACCACATCACTGTAGCATCACTTCTTAGGTTTGTAGCAACTCTCATTACATCACTTTAGCATCATTTTGAGATTCGTAGCAACTCCCACGAAATTACTGTTGCATGATTTTGAGATGAGTAGCAACTCTCATTACATCACTGTTGCATCACTTCTTAGGTTCGTCGCAACTCTCGCTACATCACTGTCGCATCATTTTGAGATTCATAGCAACTCTCACCACATCACTGTAGCATCATTTTGAGGTTCGTAGCAACTCTCACCACATCACTGTAGCATCACTTCTTAGGTTTGTAGCAACTCTCATTACATCACTTTAGCATCATTTTGAGATTCGTAGCAACTCTCACGACATTACTGTAGCATCATTTTGAGATTAGTAGCAACTCTCATTACATCACTGTAGCATCACTTCTTAGGTTCGTCGCAACTCTCACTACATCACTGTCGCATCATTTTGAGATTCGTAGCAACTCTCACCACATCACTGTAGCATCATTTTGAGGTTCGTAGCAACTCTCACCACATCACTGTAGCATCATTTCTTAGGTAAATAGCAACCCTCATTACATCACTGTAGTATCATTTTGAGGTTCGTAGCAACTCTCACCACATCACTGTAGCATCATTTCTTAGGTAAATAGCAACCCTCATTATGTCACTGTAGCATCATTTTGCGGTTCGTAGCAACTCTCACCACATCACTGTAGCATCATTTTGAGGTTCGTAGCAACCCTCACCACATCACTGTAGCATCACTTCTTAGGTTTGTAGCAACTCTCATTACATCACTTTAGCATCATTTTGAGGATAGTAGCAACTCTCAGGACATTACTTTAGCATCATTTTGAGATTCGTAGCAACTCTCATTACATCACTGTAGCATCATTTTGAGGTTCGTAGCAACTCTCACCACATCACTGTAGCATCATTTCTTAGGTAAATAGCAACCCTCATTACATCACTGTAGCATCATTTTGAGATTCGTAGCAACACTCACCACATCACTGTAGCATCATTTCTTAGGTAAATAGCAACCCTCATTACATCACTGTAGCATCATTTTGCGGTTCGTACCAACTCTCACCACATCACTGTAGTATCATTTTGAGATTCGTAGCAACTCTCACCACATCACTGTAGCATCATTTCTTCGGTAAATAGCAACCCTCATTACATCACTGTAGCATCATTTTGAGGTTCGTAGCAACTCTCACCACATCACTGTAGCATCATTTCTTAGGTAAATAGCAACCCTCATTACATCACTGTAGTATCATTTTGCGGTTCGTAGCAACTCTCACCACATCACTGTAGCATCATTTTTAGGTTCGTAGCAACTCTCACCACATCACTGTAGCATCATTTCTTAGGTAAATAGCAACCCTCATTACATCACTGTAGCATCATTTCGAAGTTCGTAGCAACTCTCACTACATCACTGTTGCATCATTTCGAGGATAGTAGCAACTCTCACGACATTACTTTAGCATCATTTTGAGGTTCGTAGCAACTCTCACCACATCACTGTCTCATTTCATAGGTAAGTAGCAACTCTCATTACATCACTTTAGCATGATTTTGAAATTACTATCAACTCTCACCACATCACTCTAGCATCATTTGGACATTTGTAGCAACTCTCATTACATCACTGTAGCATCATTTTGAGGATAGTCGCAACTCTCACGACATTACTGGAGCATCATTTTGCGGTTCGTAGCAACTCTCACTACACCACTTTAGCATGAATTTGAAATTAGTATCAACTCTCACCACATCACTGTAGCATCATTTCTTAGGTTTGTCGCAACTCTCATTACATCACTTTAGCATCATTTCGAGCATCGTAGCAACTCTCACTACATCACTGTCGCATCATTTCTTCGGTTAGTCGCAACTCTCACTACATCACTGTCGCATCATTTTTTAGGTTAGTAGCAACTCTAACATTACTGTAGCATCATTTCTTAGGTTCGTAGCAACTCTCACCACATCATTGCAGCATCATTTCTTAGGTAAATAGCAACCCTCATTACATCACTGTGGCATCATTTTGCGGTTCGTAGCAACTCTCACTACATCACTGTAGCATCATTTCTTAGGTAAGTAGCAACTCTCATTACATCACTTTAGCATGATTTTATAAATTACTATCAACTCTCACCACATCACTGTAGCATCATTTCTTACGTTTGTCGCAACTCTCATTACATCACTCTAGTATCATTTGGACATTTGTAGCAACTCTCATTACATCCCTGTAGCATCATTTCTTAGGTTTGTAGCACCTCTCATTACATCACTTGAGCATCATTTGGACATTTGTAGCAACTCTCATTACATCACTGTCGCATAATTTTGAGGATTGTCGCAACTCTCATGACATTACTGGAGCATCACTTCTTAGGTAAGTAACAACTCTCATTACATCACTGTAGCATCATTTTGCGGTTCGTAACAACTCTCACCACATCACTGTAGCATCATTTCCTAGGTAAATAGCAACCCTCATTACATCACTGTAGCATCATTTTGCGGTTCGTAGCAAACCTCACTACATCACTGTAGCATTATTTCTTCGGGAAGTAGCAACTCTCATTACACCGCTTTAGCATAATTTTAAAATTATTATCAACTCTCACTACATCACTGTCAGCATCATTTTGAGATTTGTATCAACTTTCACTACATCATTGCCACCTCATTTTGAGGACCGTAGCAACTCTCACTACATCACTGTCACATCATTTTGAGGATAGTCGTAACTCTCGCGACATTACTGTAGCATCATTTTGAGATTCGTAGGAACTCTCATCACATCACTGTAGCATAATTTTGAGGTTCGTAGCAACTCTCACCACATCACTTTAGCGTGATTTTGAAATTACGATCAACTCTCACCACATCACTGTAGCATCATTTTGAGGATCGTAGTAACTCTCACTACATCACTGTCGCATCATTTTGACATTTGGAGCAACTCTCATGATATCACTGTAGCATCATTTCTTAGGTTAGTAGCAACTCCCATGACATCACTGTAGCATCTGTTTGAGGTTCGTAGCAACTCTCACCACATCACTGTCAGCATCATTTTGATATTAGTGTCAACTCTCACTACATCACTGTAGCATCATTTTGAGGTTCGTAGCAACTCTCACCACATCACTGTAGCATCATTTCTTCGGTAAGTAGCAACTCTCATTACATCACTGTTGCATCATTTTGAGGTTCGGAGCAACTCTCAGCACATGACTGTAGCATCATTTCTGAGGTTTGTCGCAACTCTCATTACATCACTCTAGCATCATTTGGACATTTGTAGCAACTCTCATTACATCCCTGTAGCATCATTTCTTAGGTTTGTAGCAAATCTCACCACATCACTGTAGCATCATTTTGAGGTTCGTAGCAACTCTCACCACATCATTGCAGCATCATTTCTTAGGTAAATAGCAACCCTCATTACATCACTGTGGCATCATTTTGCGGTTCGTAGCAACTCTCACTACATCACTGTAGCATCATTTCTTAGGTAAGTAGCAACTCTCATTACATCACTTTAGCATGATTTTATAAATTACTATCAACTCTCACCACATCACTGTAGCATCATTTCTTACGTTTGTCGCAACTCTCATTACATCACTCTAGTATCATTTGGACATTTGTAGCAACTCTCATTACATCCCTGTAGCATCATTTCTTAGGTTTGTAGCACCTCTCATTACATCACTTGAGCATCATTTGGACATTTGTAGCAACTCTCATTACATCACTGTCGCATAATTTTGAGGATTGTCGCAACTCTCATGACATTACTGGAGCATCACTTCTTAGGTAAGTAACAACTCTCATTACATCACTGTAGCATCATTTTGCGGTTCGTAACAACTCTCACCACATCACTGTAGCATCATTTCCTAGGTAAATAGCAACCCTCATTACATCACTGTAGCATCATTTTGCGGTTCGTAGCAAACCTCACTACATCACTGTAGCATTATTTCTTCGGGAAGTAGCAACTCTCATTACACCGCTTTAGCATAATTTTAAAATTATTATCAACTCTCACTACATCACTGTCAGCATCATTTTGAGATTTGTATCAACTTTCACTACATCATTGCCACCTCATTTTGAGGACCGTAGCAACTCTCACTACATCACTGTCACATCATTTTGAGGATAGTCGTAACTCTCGCGACATTACTGTAGCATCATTTTGAGATTCGTAGGAACTCTCATCACATCACTGTAGCATAATTTTGAGGTTCGTAGCAACTCTCACCACATCACTTTAGCGTGATTTTGAAATTACGATCAACTCTCACCACATCACTGTAGCATCATTTTGAGGATCGTAGTAACTCTCACTACATCACTGTCGCATCATTTTGACATTTGGAGCAACTCTCATGATATCACTGTAGCATCATTTCTTAGGTTAGTAGCAACTCCCATGACATCACTGTAGCATCTGTTTGAGGTTCGTAGCAACTCTCACCACATCACTGTCAGCATCATTTTGATATTAGTGTCAACTCTCACTACATCACTGTAGCATCATTTTGAGGTTCGTAGCAACTCTCACCACATCACTGTAGCATCATTTCTTCGGTAAGTAGCAACTCTCATTACATCACTGTTGCATCATTTTGAGGTTCGGAGCAACTCTCAGCACATGACTGTAGCATCATTTCTGAGGTTTGTCGCAACTCTCATTACATCACTCTAGCATCATTTGGACATTTGTAGCAACTCTCATTACATCCCTGTAGCATCATTTCTTAGGTTTGTAGCAAATCTCACCACATCACTGTAGCATCATTTTGAGGTTCGTAGCAACTCTCACCACATCACTGTAGCATCATTTTGAAGTTCGTAGCAACTCTCACCACATCACTGTAGCATCATTTCTTAGGTAAATAGCAACCCTCATGATATCACTGGAGCATCATTTTGCGGTTCGTTGCAACTCTCACTACATCACTGTAGCATCACTTCTTAGGTTTGTCGCAACTCTCATTACATCACTTTAGCATCATTTTGAGGATCGTAGCAACTCTCACTACATCACTGTGGCATCATTTTGAGATTCGTAGCAACTCTCACCACATCACTGTAGCATCATTTTGAAGTTCGTAGCAACTCTCACCACATCACTGTAGCATCATTTCTTAGGTTTGTAGCAACTCTCATTATATCACTGGAGCATCATTTTGAAGTTCGTAGCAACTCTCACCACATCACTGTAGCATCATTTCTTAGGTAAATAGCAACCCTCATTATATCACTGGAGCATCATTTTGCGGTTCGTAGCAACTCTCACTACATCACTGTAGCATCATTTCTTAGGGAAGTAGCAACTCTCATTACATCACTGTTGTATTATTTTGAGGATAGTAGCAACTCTCACGACATTACTTTAGCATCATTTTGAGATTCGTAGCAACTCTCATTACATCACTGTAGCATCATTTTGAGGTTCGTAGCAACTCTCACCACATCACTGTGGCATCATTTCTTAGGTAAATAGCAACCCTCATTACATCACTGTACCATCATTTTGAGGTTCGTAGCAACTCTCACCACATCACTGTCGCATCATTTCTTAGGGAAGTAGCAACTCTCATTACACCTCTTTAACATTATTTTGAAATTACTATCAACTCTCACTACATCACTGTAGCATCACTTCTTAGGTTTGTCGCAACTCTCATTACATCACTTTAGCATCATTTTGAGGATCGTAGCAACTCTCACGACATCACTGTCGCATCATTTTGAGATTCGTAGCAACTCTGATTACATGACTGTAGCATCATTTCTTAGGAAAGTAGCAACTCTCATTGCATCACTTTAGCGTGATTTTGAAATTACTATCAACTCTCACCACATCACTGTCGCATCATTTCTTAGGTAAATAGCAACTCTCACCACATCACTGTAGCATCATTTCTTAGGTAAATAGCAACCCTCATTACATCACTGTAGCATCATTTTGAGGTTCGTAGCAACTCTCACTACATCATTGTAGCATCATTTCTTAGGGAAGTAGCAACTCTCATTACACCGCTTTAGCATTATTTTGAAATTACTATCAACTCTCACCACATCACTGGAGCATCACTTCTTAGGTTTGTAGCAACTCTCATTACATCACTTTAGAATCGTTTTGAGGATTGTAGCAACTCTCACGACATTACTGTAGCATGATTTTGAGATTAGTAGCAACTCTCATTACATCACTGTAGCATCACTTCTGAGGTTCGTAGCAACTCTCACTACATCACTGTCGCATCATTTTGAGATTCGTAGCAACTCTCACCACATCACTGTAGCATCATTGTGAGGTTCGTAGCAACTCTCACCACATCACTGTAGCATCATTTCTTAGGTAAATAGCAACTCTCACCACATCACTGTAGCATCATTTCTTAGGTAAATAGCAACCCTCATTACATCACTGTAGCATCATTTTGAGGTTCGTAGCAACTCTCACTACATCATTGTAGCATCATTTCTTAGGGAAGTAGCAACTCTCATTACACCGCTTTAGCATTATTTTGAAATTACTATCAACTCTCACCACATCACTGTAGCATCACTTCTTAGGTTTGTAGCAACTCTCATTACATCACTTTAGCATCATTTTGAGATTCGTACCAACTCTCACGACATTACTGTAGCATGATTTTGAGATTAGTAGCAACTCTCATTACATCACTGTAGCATCACTTCTTAGGTTCGTAGCAACTCTCACTACATCACTGTCGCATCATTTTGAGATTCGTAGCAACTCTCACCACATCACTGTAGCATCATTTTGAGGTTCGTAGCAACTCTCACCACATCACTGTAGCATCATTTCTTAGGTAAATAGCAACCCTCATTACATCACTGTAGCATCATTTTGTGGTTCGTAGCAACTCTCACCACATCACTGTAGCATCATTTTGAGGTTCGTAGCAACTCTCACTACATCATTGTAGCATCATTTCTTAGGGAAGTAGCAACTCTCATTACACCGCTTTAGCATTATTTTGAAATTACTATCAACTCTCACCACATCACTGTAGCATCACTTCTTAGGTTTGTAGCAACTCTCATTACATCACTTTAGCATCATTTTGAGATTCGTAGCAACTCTCACGACATTCCTGTAGCATGATTTTGAGATGAGTAGCAACTCTCATTACATCACTGTAGCATCACTTCTTAGGTTCGTAGCAACTCTCACTACATCACTGTCGCATCATTTTGAGATTCGTAGCAACTCTCACCACATCACTGTAGCATCATTTTGAGGTTCGTAGCAACTCTCACCACATCACTGTAGCATCATTTCTTAGGTTTGTAGCAACTCTCATTATATCACTGTAGCATCATTTTGAAGTTCGTAGCAACTCTCACCACATCACTGTAGCATCATTTCTTAGGTAAATAGCAACCCTCATTATATCACTGGAGCATCATTTTGCGGTTCGTAGCAACTCTCACTACATCACTGTAGCATCACTTCTTAGGTTTGTCGCAATTCTCATTACATCACTTTAGCATCATTTTGAAGATCGTAGCAACTCTCACTACATCACTGTTGCATTATTTTGAGGATAGTAGCAACTCTCACGACATTACTTTAGCATCATTTTGAGGTTCGTAGCAACTCTCACCACATCACTGTGGCATCATTTCTTCGGTAAATAGCAACCCTCATTACATCACTGTACCATCATTTTGAGGTTCGTAGCAACTCTCACTACATCACTGTCGCATCATTTCTTAGGGAAGTAGCAACTCTCATTACACCTCTTTAGCATTATTTTGAAATTACTATCAACTCTCACTACATCACTGTAGCATCACTTCTTAGGTTTGTCGCAACTCTCATTACATCACTTTAGCATCATTTTGAGGATCGTAGCAACTCTCACGACATCACTGTCGCATCATTTTAAGGTTCGTAGCAACTCTCACCACATCACTGTAGCATCATTTCTTAGGTTTGTAGCAACTCTCATTACATCACTTTAGAATCGTTTTGAGGATTGTAGCAACTCACTACCACATCACTGTAGCATCATTTTTTAGGAAAGTAGCAACTCTCATTGCATCACTTTAGCGTGATTTTGAAATTATGATCAACTCTCACCACATCACTGTAGCATCATTTCTTAGGTAAATAGCAACTCTCACCACATCACTGTAGCATCATTTTGAGGTTCGTAGCAACTCTCACCACATCACTGTAGCATCATTTCTTAGGTAAATAGCAACTCTCACCACATCACTGTAGCATCATTTCTTAGGTAAATAGCAACCCTCATTACATCACTGTAGCATCATTTTGAGGTTCGTAGCAACTCTCACTACATCATTGTAGCATCATTTCTTAGGGAAGTAGCAACTCTCATTACACCGCTTTAGCATTATTTTGAAATTACTATCAACTCTCACCACATCACTGTAGCATCACTTCTTAGGTTTGTAGCAACTCTCATAACATCACTTTAGCATCATTTTGAGATTCGTAGCAACTCTCACGACATTACTGTAGCATGATTTTGAGATTAGTAGCAACTCTCATTACATCACTGTAGCATCACTTCTTAGGTTCGTAGCAACTCTCACTACATCACTGTCGCATCATTTTGAGATTCGTAGCAACTCTCACCACATCACTGTAGCATCATTTTGAGGTTCGTAGCAACTCTCACCACATCACTGTGGCATCATTTCTTAGGTAAATAGCAACCCTCATTACATCACTGTACCATCATTTTGAGGTTCGTAGCAACTCTCACGACATTACTGTAGCATCATTTTGAGATTAGTAGCAACTCTCATTACATCACTGTAGCATCACTTCTTAGGTTCGTCGCAACTCTCACTACATCACTGTCGCATCATTTTGAGATTCGTAGCAACTCTCACCACATCACTGTAGCATCATTTTGAGGTTCGTAGCAACTCTCACCACATCACTGTAGCATCATTTCTTAGGTAAATAGCAACCCTCATTACATCACTGTAGTATCATTTTGAGGTTCGTAGCAACTCTCACCACATCACTGTAGCATCATTTCTTAGGTAAATAGCAACCCTCATTATGTCACTGTAGCATCATTTTGCGGTTCGTAGCAACTCTCACCACATCACTGTAGCATCATTTTGAGGTTCGTAGCAACTCTCACCACATCACTGTTGCATCATTTTGAGGTTCTTAGCAACTCTCACTACATCATTGTAGCATCATTTCTTAGGGAAGTAGCAACTCTCATTACACCGCTTTAGCATTATTTTGAAATTACTATCAACTCTCACCACATCACTGTAGCATCACTTCTTAGGTTTGTAGCAACTCTCATTTCATCACTTTAGCATCATTTTGAGATTCGTATCAACTCTCACGACATTCCTGTCGCATCATTTTGAGATTAGTAGCAACTCTTATTACATCAATGTAGCATCACTTCTTAGGTTCGTAGCAACTCTCACTACATCACTGTCGCATCATTTTGAGATTCGTAGCAACTCTCACCACATCACTGTAGCATCATTTTGAGGTTCGTAGCAACCCTCACCACATCACTGTAGCATCACTTCTTAGGTTTGTAGCAACTCTCATTACATCACTTTAGCATCATTTTGAGGATAGTAGCAACTCTCACGACATTACTTTAGCATCATTTTGAGATTCGTAGCAACTCTCATTACATCACTGTAGCATCATTTTGAGGTTCGTAGCAACTCTCACCACATCACTGTAGCATCATTTCTTCGGTAAATAGCAACCCTCATTACATCACTGTAGCATCTTTTTGAGATTCGTAGCAACACTCACCACATCACTGTAGCATCATTTCTTAGGTAAATAGCAACCCTCATTACATCACTGTAGCATCATTTTGCGGTTCGTACCAACTCTCACCACATCACTGTAGTATCATTTTGAGATTCGTAGCAACTCTCACCACATCACTGTAGCATCATTTCTTCGTTAAATAGCAACCCTCATTACATCACTGTAGCATCATTTTGAGGTTCGTAGCAACTCTCACCACATCACTGTAGCATCATTTCTTAGGTAAATAGCAACCCTCATTACATCACTGTAGTATCATTTTGCGGTTCGTAGCAACTCTCACCACATCACTGTAGCATCATTTTTAGGTTCGTAGCAACTCTCACCACATCACTGTAGCATCATTCTTCGGTAAATAGCAACCCTCATTACATCACTGTAGCATCATTTCGAAGTTCGTAGCAACTCTCACTACATCACTGTTGCATCATTTCGAGGATAGTAGCAACTCTCACGACATTACTTTAGCATCATTTTGAGGTTCGTAGCAACTCTCACCACATCACTGTCTCATTTCATAGGTAAGTAGCAACTCTCATTACATCACTTTAGCATGATTTTGAAATTACTATCAACTCTCACCACATCACTCTAGCATCATTTGGACATTTGTAGCAACTCTCATTACATCACTGTAGCATCATTTCTTAGGTTTGTAGCCTCTCTCATTACATCACTTTAGCATCATTTGGACATTTGTAGCAACTCTCATTACATCACTGTCACATCATTTTGAGGATAGTCGCAACTCTCACGACATTACTGGAGCATCATTTTGCGGTTCCTAGCAACTCTCACTACACCACTTTAGCATGAATTTGAAATTAGTATCAACTCTCACCACATCACTGTAGCATCATTTCTTAGGTTTGTCGCAACTCTCATTACATCACTTTAGCATCATTTCGAGCATCGTAGCAACTCTAACTACATCACTGTCGCATCATTTCTTCGGTTAGTCGCAACTCTCACTACATCACTGTCGCATCATTTCTTAGGTTAGTAGCAACTCTAACATTACTGTAGCATCATTTCTTAGGTTCGTAGCAACTCTCACCACATCACTGCAGCATCATTTCTTAGGTAAATAGCAACCCTCATTACATCACTGTGGCATCATTTTGCGGTTCGTAGCAACTCTCACTACATCACTGTAGCATCATTTCTTAGGTAAGTAGCAACTCTCATTACATCACTTTAGTATCATTTGGACATTTGTAGCAACTCTCATTACATCCCTGTAGCATCATTTCTTAGGTTTGTAGCACCTCTCATTACATCACTTGAGCATCATTTGGACATTTGTAGCAACTCTCACCACATCACTGTAGCATCACTTCTTGGGTTTGGAGCAACTCTCATAACATCACTTTAGCATCAGTTTGAGATTCGTAGCAACTCTCACGACATTACTGTAGCATGATATTGAGATTAGTAGCAACTCTCATTACATCACTGTAGCATCACTTCTTAGGTTCGTAGCAACTCTCACTCCATCACTGTCGCATCATTTTGAGATTCGTAGCAACTCTCACCACATCACTGTAGCATCACTTCTTAGGTTTGTAGCAACTCTCATTACATCACTTTAGCATCATTTTGAGGATAGTAGCAACTCTCACGACATTACTTTAGCATCATTTTGAGATTCGTAGCAACTCTCATTACATCACTGTAGCATCATTTTGAGGTTCGTAGCAACTCTCACCACATCACTGTAGCATCATTTCTTCGGTAAATAGCAACCCTCATTACATCACTGTAGCATCATTTTGAGATTCGTAGCAACACTCACCACATCACTGTAGCATCATTTCTTAGGTAAATAGCAACCCTCATTACATCACTGTAGCATCATTTTGCGGTTCGTACCAACTCTCATTACATCACTGTTGCATCATTTTGAGGTTCGTAGCAACTCTTACCACATCACTGTAGCATCATTTCTTAGGTAAATAGCAACCCTCATTACATCACTGTAGTATCATTTTTCGGTTCGTAGCAACTCTCACCACATCACTGTAGCATCATTTTTAGGTTCGTAGCAACTCTCACCACATCACTGTAGCATCATTGCTTAGGTAAATAGCAACCCTCATTACATCACTGTAGCATCATTTCGAAGTTCGTAGCAACTCTCACTACATCACTGTTGCATCATTTCGAGGATAGTAGCAACTCTCACGACATTACTTTAGCATCATTTTGAGGTTCGTAGCAACTCTCACCACATCACTGTCTCATTTCATAGGTAAGTAGCAACTCTCATTACATCACTTTAGCATGATTTTGAAATTACTATCAACTCTCACCACATCACTCTAGCATCATTTGGACATTTGTAGCAACTCTCATTACATCACTGTAGCATCATTTCTTAGGTTTGTAGCCTCTCTCATTACATCACTTTAGTATCATTTGGACATTTGTAGCAACTCTCATTACATCACTGTCGCATCATTTTGAGGATAGTCGCAACTCTCACGACATTACTGGAGCATCATTTTGCGGTTCGTAGCAACTCTCACCACATCACTGTAGCATCATTTCTTAGGTTAGTCGCAACTCTCACCACATCACTGTCGCATCATTTCTTACGTTAGTCGCAACTCTAACATTACTGTAGCATCATTTCTTAGGTTCGTAGCAACTCTCAC
The DNA here is from genome assembly GCF_037954235.1 of Aulostomus chinensis. Lineage (NCBI taxonomy): Eukaryota > Metazoa > Chordata > Actinopteri > Syngnathiformes > Aulostomidae > Aulostomus > Aulostomus chinensis. The sequence continues at coordinate 38,337,531 of NC_141320.1, forward strand.
CACATCACTGCAGCATCATTTCTTAGGTAAATAGCAACCCTCATTACATCACTGTGGCATCATTTTGCGGTTCGTAGCAACTCTCACTACATCACTGTAGCATCATTTCTTAGGTAAGAAGCAACTCTCATTACATCACTTTAGCATGATTTTATAAATTACTATCAACTCTCAGCACATGACTGTAGCATCATTTCTTACGTTTGTCGCAACTCTCATTACATCACTCTAGTATCATTTGGACATTTGTAGCAACTCTCATTACATCCCTGTAGCATCATTTCTTAGGTTTGTAGCACCTCTCATTACATCACTTGAGCATCATTTGGAACTTTGTAGCAACTCTCATTACATCACTGTCGCATAATTTTGAGGATTGTCGCAACTCTCATGACATTACTGGAGCATCACTTCTTCGGTAAGTAACAACTCTCATTACATCACTGTAGCATCATTTTGCGGTTCGTAACAACTCTCACCACATCACTGTAGCATCATTTCCTTGGTAAATAGCAACCGTCATTACATCACTGTAGCATCATTTTGCGGTTCGTAGCAAACCTCACTACATCACTGTAGCATTATTTCTTAGGGAAGTAGCAACTCTCATTACACCGCTTTAGCATAATTTTAAAATTATTATCAACTCTCACTACATCACTGTCAGCATCATTTTGAGATTTGTATCAACTCTCACTACATCATTGCCACCTCATTTTGAGGACCGTAGCAACTCTCACTACATCACTGTCACATCATTTTGAGGATAGTCGTAACTCTCGCGACATTACTGTAGCATCATTTTGAGATTCGTAGGAACTCTCATCACATCACTGTAGCATAATTTTGAGGTTCGTAGCAACTCTCACCACATCACTTTAGCGTGATTTTGAAATTACGATCAACTCTCACCACATCACTGTAGCATCATTTTGAGGATCGTAGTAACTCTCACTACATCACTGTCGCATCATTTTGACATTTGGAGCAACTCTCATGATATCACTGTAGCATCATTTCTTAGGTTAGTAGCAACTCCCATGACATCACTGTAGCATCAGTTTGAGGTTCGTAGCAACTCTCACCACATCACTGTCAGCATCATTTTGATATTAGTGTCAACTCTCACTACATCACTGTCACCTCATTTTGAGGATAGTAGCAACTCTCACCACATCACTGGAGCATCATTTTGAGGATAGTCGCAACTCTCGCGACATTAATGTAGCATAATTTTTGAGATTCGTAGGAACTCTCATTACATCACTGTAGCATCATTTTGAGGTTCGTAGCAACTCTCACCACATCACTGTAGCATCATTTCTTAGGTAAGTAGCAACTCTCATTACATCACTGTTGCATCATTTTGAGGTTCGTAGCAACTCTCAGCACATGACTGTAGCATCATTTCTTAGGTAAGTAGCAACTCTCATTACATCACCTTAGCATGATTTTGAAATTACTATCAACTCTCAGCACATGACTGTAGCATCATTTCTGAGGTTTGTCGCAACTCTCATTACATCACTCTAGCATCATTTGGACATTTGTAGCAACTCTCATTACATCCCTGTAGCATCATTTCTTAGGTTTGTAGCAAATCTCATTACATCACTCTAGCATCATTTTGAGATTCGTAGCAACTCTCATTACATCACTGTAGCATCATTTTGCGGTTCGTAGCAAACCTCACTACATCACTGTAGCATCATTTTGAGATTTGTATCAACTCTCACTACATCATTGCCACCTCATTTTGAGGACCGTAGCAACTCTCACTACATCACTGTCACATCATTTTGAGGATAGTCGTAACTCTCGCGACATTACTGTAGCATCATTTTGAGATTCGAAGGAACTCTCATCACATCACTGTAGCATAATTTTGAGGTTCGTAGCAACTCTCACCACATCACTGTAGCATCATTTCATAGGTAAGTAGCAACTGTCATTACATCATTTTAGCATGATTTTGAAATTACTATCAACTCTCACCAAATCACTCTAGCATCATTTTGAGATTCGTAGCAACTCTCATTACATCACTGTAGCATCATTTCTTAGGTATGTAGCCACTCTCATTACATCACTTTCGCGTGATTTTGAAATTACGATCAACTCTCACCACATCACTGTAGCATCATTTTGAGGATCGTAGCAACTCTCACTACATCACTGTCGCATCATTTTGACATTTGGAGCAACTCTCATGATATCACTGTAGCATCATTTCTTAGGTTAGTAGCAACTCCCATGACATCACTGTAGCATCAGTTTGAGGTTCGTAGCAACTCTCACCACATCACTGTCAGCATCATTTTGATATTAGTGTCAACTCTCACTACATCACTGTAGCATAATTTTGAGGATAGTCGCAACTCTCGCGACATTAATGTAGCATAATTTTTGAGATTCGTAGGAACTCTCATTACATCACTGTAGCATCATTTTGAGGTTCTTAGCAACTCTCACCACATCACTGTAGCATCATTTCTTCGGTAAGTAGCAACTCTCATTACATCACTGTTGCATCATTTTGAGGTTCGTAGCTACTCTCAGCACATGACTGTAGCATCATTTCTTAGGTAAGTAGCAACTCTCATTACATCACTTTAGCATGATTTTGAAATTACTATCAACTCTCAGCACATGACTGTAGCATCATTTCTGAGGTTTGTCGCAACTCTCATTACATCACTCTAGCATCATTTGGACATTTGTAGCAACTCTCATTACATCCCTGTAGAATCATTTCTTAGGTTTGTAGCAAATCTCATTACATCACTCTAGCATCATTTTGCGGTTGGTAGCAAACCTCACTACATCACTGTAGCATCATTTTTTAGGGAAGTAGCAACTCTCATTCAACCGCTTTAGCAGTATTTTGAAATTACTATCAACTCTCACCACATCACTGTAGCATCACTTACGTTTGTAGCAACTCTCTTTACATCACTTTAGCATGATTTTGAAATTACGATCAACTCTCACCACATCACTGTAGCATCATTTCTTAGGTTTTTAGCAACTCTCATTACATCACTGTAGCATCATTTTGAGGTTCGTAGCATCTCTCATTACATCACTGTTGCATCATTTCTTACGTTTGTAGCAACTCTCATTACATCACTGTCGCATCATTTTGAGGATAGTCGCAACTCTCACGACATTACTGGAGCATCATTTTGAGATTCCTAGCAACTCTCATTACATCACTGTAGCATCATTTTGAGGTGTGTAACAACTCTCACCACATTACTGTCGCATCATTTCTTAGGTAAGTAGCAACCCTCATTACATCACTGTAGCATCATTTTGCGGTTCGTAGCAACTCTCACTACACCACTTTAGCATTATTTTGAAATAAGTATCAACTCTCACCACATCACTGTAGCATCACTTCTTAGGTTTGTCGCAACTCTCATTACATCACTTTAGCATCATTTTGAGGATCGTAGCAACTCTCACGACATCACTGTCGCATCATTTTGAGGATATTTGCAACTCTCACCACATCACTGTCAGCTTCATTTTGAGATTCGTATCAACTCTCACGACATCACTGTAGCATCATTTCTTAGGTAAGTAGCAACTCTCATTACATCACTTTAGCATGATTTTGAAATTACGATCAACTCTCACCACATCACTGTAGCATCATTTCTTTCGTTTGTAGGAAATCTCATGACATCACTCTAGCATCTTTTTCTGATTCGTAGCAACTCTCACCACATCATTGTAGCATCATTTTGAGGACTGTAGTAACTCTCACTCGATCACTGTCACATCATTTTGACATTTGTAGCAACTCTCATCACATCACTGTAGCATAATTTCTTAGGTTAGTAGCAAATCTCATTACATCACTCTAGCATCATTTTGTGATTCGTTGCAACTCTCATTACATTACTGTAGCATCATTTTGAGATTCGTAGCAACTCTCATTACATCACTGTAGCATCATTTTGCGGTTCGTAGCAAACCTCACTACATCACTGTAGCATCATTTTGAGATTTGTATCAACTCTCACTACATAACTGCCATCTCATTTTGAGGATCGTAGCAACTCTCATTACATCACTGTCGCATCATTTTGAGGATAGTCGCAACTCTCACCACATCACTGTAGCATCATTTTTTAGGTAAGTAGCAACTCTCATTACATCACTTTAGCATGATTTTGAAATTACTATCAACTCTCACCACATCACTGTCAGCATCATTTTGAGATTAGTATCAACTCTCACTACATCACTGTAGCATCATTTTGAGAATCGTTGCAAATCTCACTACATCACTGTCGCATCATTTTGAGGATAGTCGCAACTCTCACCACATCACTGTCAGCATCATTTTGAGATTAGTATCAACTCTCACTACATCACTGTCGCATCATTTTGAGAATCGTTGCAACTCTCACTACATCACTGTCGCATCATTTTGAGGATAGTCGCAACTCTCACAGCATCACTGTCGCATCAATTATTAGGTATGTAGCAACTCTCACCACATCACTGTAGCATCATTTCTTAGGTATGTAGCAACTCTCATGACATCACTTTAGCTTGATTTTGAAATTACTATCAACTCTCACCACATCACTGTCAGCATCATTTTGAGATTCGTATCAACTCTCACTACATCACTGTCGCATCATTTTGACATTTGTAGCAACTCTCATTTCATCACTGTAGCATCATTTCTTAGGTTGGTAGCAACTCCCATGACTTCACTCTAGCATCATTTTGAGGTTTGTAGCAACTCTCACTACATTACTGGAAGCATCAATTTGAGCATCGTAGCAACTCTGCCTACATCACTGTAGCATCATTTCTTAGGTAAATAGCAACCCTCATTACATCACTGTAGCATTATTTCTTAGGGAAGTAACAACTCTCATTACACCGCTTTAGCATTATTTTAAAATTAATATCAACTCTCACTACATCACTGTCAGCATCATTTTGAGATTAGTATCAACTCTCACTACATCATTGCCACCTCATTTTGAGGACCGTAGCAACTCTCACTACATCACTGTCGCATCATTTTGAGGATAGTCGTAACTCTCGCGACATTACTGTAGCATCATTTTGAGATTCGTAGGAACTCTCATCACATCACTGTAGCATAATTTTGAGGTTCGTAGCAACTCTCACCACATCACTGTAGCATAATTTCTTTGGTAAGTAGCAACTCTCATTACATCACTGTAGCATCATTTTGAGGTTCGTAGCAACTCTCACCACATCACTGTCTCATCATTTCATAGGTAAGTAGCAACTCTCATTACATCACTTTAGCATGATTTTGAAATTACTATCAACTCTCATTACATCACTGTCGCATCATTTCTTAGGTTTGTCGCAACTCTCATTACATCACTTTAGCATCATTTTGAGGATCGTAGCAACTCTCACTACATCACTGTCGCATCATTTTGAGGATAGTCGCAACTCTCACGACATTACTGGAAGCATCAATTTGAGCATCGTAGCAACTCTGCCTACATCACTGTAGCATCATTTCTTAGGTAAATAGCAACCCTCATTACATCACTGTAGCATTATTTCTTAGGGAAGTAGCAACTCTCATTACACCGCTTTAGCATTATTTTAAAATTAATATCAACTCTCAGCACATGACTGTAGCATCATTTCTTACGTTTGTCGCAACTCTCATTACATCACTCTAGTATCATTTGGACATTAGTAGCAACTCTCATTACATCCCTGTAGCATCATTTTGCGGTTCGTATCAACTCTCACTACATCACTGTAGCATCATTTCTTAGGTAAGTATCAACTGTCATTACATCACTTTAGCATGATTTTGAAATTACTATCAACTCTCGGCACATGACTGTAGCATCATTTCTTACGTTTGTCGCAACTCTCATTACATCACTCTAGTATCATTTGGACATTTGTAGCAACTCTCATTTCATCCCTGTAATATCATTTCTTAGGTTTGTAGCACCTCTCATTACATCACTTGAGCATCTTTTGGACATTTGTCGCAACTCTCATTACATCACTGTCGCATAATTTTGAGGATAGTCGCAACTCTCACGACATTACTGGAGCATCATTTCTTAGGTAAGTAACAACTCTCATTACACCGCTTTAGCATTATTTTAAAATTATTATCAACTCTCACTACATCACTGTCAGCATCATTTTGAGATTAGTATCAACTCTCACTACATCATTGCCACCTCATTTTGAGGACCGTAGCAACTCTCACTACATCACTGTCGCATCATTTTGAGGATAGTCGTAACTCTCGCGACATTACTGAAGCATCATTTTGAGATTCGTAGGAACTCTCATCACATCACTGTAGCATAATTTTGAGGTTCGTAGCAACTCTCACCACATCACTGTAGCATCATTTCTTTGGTAAGTAGCAACTCTCATTACATCACTGTAGCATCATTTTGAGGTTCGTAGCAACTCTCACCACATCACTGTCTCATCATTTCATAGGTAAGTAGCAACTCTCATTACATCACTTTAGCATGATTTTGAAATTACTATCAACTCTCACCACATCACTCTAGCATCATTTGGACATTTGTAGCAACTCTCATTACATCACTGTAGCATCATTTCTTAGGTTTGTAGCCACTCTCATTACATTTCTTTAGCATCATTTGGACATTTGTAGCAACTCTCATTACATCATTGTCGCATCATTTTGAGGATAGTCGCAACTCTCACGACATTACTGGAGCATCATTTTGCGGTTCGTAGCAACTCTCACTACACCACTTTAGCATGAATTTTGAAATTAGTATCAACTCTCACCACAACACTGTCAGTACAATTTCTTAGGTTAGTAGCAACTCTCACCACATCAATGTTGCATCATTTTGAGGATCGTAGCAACTTTCAATACATCATTGTCGCATCATTTTGAGGATAGTCGCAACTCTCACGACATTACTGTAGCATCATTTCTTAGGTTTGTAGCAAATCTCATTACATCACTTTAGCATCATTTTCTGATTCGTAGCAACTCTCATTTCATCATTGTAGCATCATTTCTTAGGTAAATAACAACCCTCATTACATCACTGTAGCATCATTTTGCGGTTTGTTGCAACTCTCACGACATCACTTTCGCATCATTTCTTAGGTGAGTAGCAACTCTCACCACATTACTGTCAGCATCATTTTGAGCATCATAGCAACTCTCACCACATCAGGGTAGCATCATTTTGAGATTTGTAGCAACTCTCCCTATATCACTTTAGCATCATTTCTTAGGTTAGTACCAACTCTCACCACATTACTTTCGCATAATTTATTAGGTTTTTAGCAACTCTCATTACATCACTGTAGCATCATTTATTAGGTTTTTAGCAACTCTCATTACATCACTGTAGCATCAATTTTAGTTTTTAAGCAACTCTCACTACATCACTGTCAGCATCATTTTGAGCATCATAGCAACTCTCACCACATCAGTGTAGCATCATTTTGAGATTCGTATCAACTCTCACTATATCACTGTAGCATCATTTCTTAGGTTAGTCGCAGCTCTCACTACATCACTGTCGCATCATTTTGAGGTTAGTCGCAGCTCTCACTACATCACTGTCGCATCATTTTGAGGTTTTAAGCAACTCACCACATTACTGTCAGCATCATTTCTTAGGTTAGTACCAACTCTCATTACATCACTTTCGCATAATTTATTAGGTTTGTAGCAACTCTCATTACATCACTGTAGCATCATTTATTAGGTTTGTTGCAACTGTCATTACATCACTGTAGCATCATTTATTAGGTTTGTTGCAACTGTCATTACGTCACTGTCAGCATCATTTTGAGGTTAGTAGCAACTCTCACTACATCACTGTAGCACCATTTCCTAGGTTAGTAGCAACTCTCATTACATCACTTTAGCATAATTTCTTGGGTTTTTTGCAACTCTCATTACATCACTTTAGCATCATTTTGAGGTGAGTAGCAACTCTCACGACATCACTGTAGCATCATTTCTTAGGTTATTAGCAACTATCATTACATCACTTTAGCATCATTTCTTAGGTTAGTAGCAACTCTTACTACATCAATGGACCATCATTTTTTTTTTTTTTGGAACATTTATTAGAACAGGTTCCTTGACAGAGTCACACACATCATTCCAAAACCCTATGACAAGGTACTCAATACACAATATTCTTTGCAGGTCTAATTATGTCCACAATAGTAAGAGGGAGAAAAATAAAATAAAATAACATAAAATAAAACAAGGAATAAAAATACCATCCAGCCCAGTTAAATAGAGACAATATTCTCATCTCTCCAAATACATTATAACGGGTGCCCATTTTTCAAGATATAAGTCAGTCTGAAGTCGTAGGGTTGCTGTTATGCGTTCCATGCAGTTTACATCCTTAAGCCTTTGGTACCACTGGTCCAGGGTGGGTGGGTGGTGTTTGAGCCAATTTACTGTGATCATTTTATGTGCAATTAACAGAAGAACCCTTTGCAAAAACACCTGTTTTTTCCCTAAATCAATTATTGATGCTGTACCCAAAGTCAGTTGCTGTGGTTCAATTGGTCTATTTATTTTTAAAATCTCACTTATTTGTCGTTTCACCTCTTCCCAGAATTTTACCAATTTAGGACAGTCCCAGAAGATGTGGGAAAAGTCCCCTGTTATGCCACAACCTCTCCAGCACAGGGGGGAACAGTTGCTGTCGTAACTAGCTATTATCAAAGGAGTTTTAAAATATCTTACTCTTAACTTCCAGCTGAATTCCCTCCAGGCTGGGCTGCTGTGGACCATCATTTTGAGGTTAGTAGCAACTCTCACTGTATCACTGTAGCATCATTTATTAGGTTTGTAGCAACTCTCACTACATCACTGTAGCATCATTTTGAGGTTCGTAGCAAATCTCGTTACATCACTCTAGCATCATTTTGAGATTCGTAGCAACTCTCATTACATCACTGTAGCATCATTTTGCGGTTTTAAGCAACTCTTTTCCCAACTCAACCAGACCAAGAGATTAATTCAGAGATGTGGCAGTTAGTCCAGCTGAAGAAAGGCTTTCGGCCTGTGAGGCCTAACACCCCTTTTCAAAGCCTGAATTCAAATGGCCACATGTTCTTGAACAAAGGGTTGTAAAAAGGGGTGATGATTCTGGCCACGGCCCCCACCCTCCAAGAACCTGTGAGTCAGTCTGACCGGAAGTTGCCTGTCAAAATGCTATTGGCTGAGAGCCAGTACCATCCCACGGGAAGTGACATCATCTGTCTCACACATAAAAAATTCAGTGCGGAGAAGATTCTTTCTCTTCGGTGGTTTTCTTCTCTTTGGTGGTTTTCAGCGTCTTCAGAAGGTTCAACCTCTCCAGTGGTCTTCAACCTCTCCGGTTCTCCACTTGGACCTCAAGTGGGCAGTGCAGTGATGACAGAGACTCCACAAGGACACCTCTCTGCCTCCTGTCACAGCGTCCAGAGAAACCACCGTCGAGCCACGCAATCCACGTGAACTGGTCCCTGGTGAAAGAAAGCTCATCCCAGCTTCTTCATCCTTCCCACCAGTAACTCCAGCTGACCCTGCAGGCTGCCCCGCCGCCGCTCTGCTGCCCTCCGAGTCGAGCCAAACCGCGCTCCGGAACATGGAAATCGAATCCCTTACCGCTCCACCGGGTCAAGTAAGGATTCCTTTAACTAGGCATTTTCTGGGCAGAGAAATAGCTTAGTGTGTTGTATGATGTTTGTGAATGCTCTGTTAATGAGACGAAGTCCTGTAATTAGCAGAAATTACATAGAATTATACGTTATTTATTGATGTTAGTTATTAATAACCGTGACCTCTCAAGAAGGTGTTACCGGTTATTAATACTGCACAAGTGTGTTAACACACACATTTTTGGGTTTACCTTTGTCCTCTCTCTCTCTCTCTCTCTCTCTCTCTTGCTAAGCGCTACGCTGAGTTATTAACATTCCATAAGTTCTACCTCCACGGTGCTAACTAGCAGCTAGCTGGCCTCAGCTAACTAGCCTAGCTGTTAGCCTTGCTGCGACGCGACGTGGTTGCTAGGCAACCAGACTCCCCCCTTCCCCTTCCTTACTCCGTCACTCACACGTTTACACACACACACACACACACACATATTATCACTTGTGTCTTTTGGTTAGATAACAGTTGTACCAACGTGTTGCTGATTGATTGATGCACTGTGTTAATAAATATATTTTTATTATAAGAGAGAAGTCGTAGTGTCTTTTGTGTACCAACTTGTGGTCACGTGTCTCAGCAATAGCAGTGCTTTGATCTCATCCTCCAACATCAGAGCTGTCCCTTGGTCGTTCATGTTACAGAATATTGACTGTTAGTAGATAAACTCTGTTAGAGACTGGTAACTGTTACAAGTTTGGTCGTATGTTAGTTTCCCTGAACTCATCAGGGTGGTGCCCCGAATAATTAATATTTAATATTAATTATTAATTTATTTATTAATTGATAATTATATTCATAATTATCAAGTATCATTATTTTTGACCAATTCGCTCTTCAGCGCACAACAGAGGTCACTGTGACTCAGCCTGCAGCAGTGAGATCTGCTCCAGGAGCCTCCGTCTCCCTCCCATGTTCAACCAGTCAGGATGTTTATAGTGGGAACCATTTATCCTGGTACCAACAGAGAGAAGGAGAACCTCCTAAACCTCTCATTTACTGGGCCACCTCGAGAGCATCAGGGACTCCAGCTCGTTTTTCAGGCAGTGGATCAAACTCTGGCTTCACTCTGACCATCAGTGGAGTTCAGGCTGAAGATGCAGCCGTTTATCACTGTCAGAGTCTTCACAGCATCAACAGTCAGGGGGTGTTCACACTGTGAAAAACCATCGAACAAAAACCTCCCTCAGTCACACTGAAGTGAAACTGAACTGACTGCTGCAGCTGGGAGCTGCTGACACACACACACACACACACACACACACACACACACACACACACACACACACACGCACACACACACACACACACAGGCTTGATGAGAAGAACTAGAACTAGAAGAACTAGGATTCAGATTTTCTGCTGATGACGTTGTGATCTTCATCACCAATTCTTCATCCTGATTGTGGTCCTTCATCAGATTAGCAGCTTCTCTCTGATGATGTCACTCACATCAACTGTGCTTCTGCTTGGATTTTCAATGAACTTCAAGAAAAACCAGCAGCAGCAGCAGGGAGGGACGACTGGACCCTGCAGAGAGAGACTGATCAGCTCTAAAAGGGGACAGGAGGCTGAGACTTCTGCTGCTCGTCCTCACACGACTCTGCTGAGGAGACTTTTGGAGGAAACTCGTCTTCGGTCTCTCATTTCTCTCTGAGCTCAGTAACCATAGCAACCGAGAGGCATCGCTGCTGGACCGTGACAACAGACGGTTTCAGAACTAAAGATAAAAAGAAGAGAGAACTCACCGTTCCTAAGTTTCAACAGCCAAAATAAAAGCAGCTTTGGAAAGTTTGAAAACCACCAGAATGAACACTTGTTGGTTCATCTGGTTTGGTTTCACTGAAGCCAAACACAAGATCCAGATTTTCCTGGTCCTCCTGCTAGCAGGTGTCCCTGATTGGACTAAACTACACCAAACAAAACTGTTTGTCAGGACAAGTTGATTTTACAGAGCGTGGAGAGAATTTTGAATTGAAACCATCTTTTTATTGCAACAGGAAAAGATGGAGGTCAACATGACACAAGAACCCATCTTCAACAGACGCAGTGAGAACCCACAGAACACTGAGGTTCTCAGAGCGTCTGTGAGCCCCACTGAGCCAAAAACTCTTCCACATTGTTCACTGGTGAATCAGAACTAAAATCTAGCCTGATTCTGGCTTCACCACGGACACAAACACAAATGAACAAACAACAAGCAGACGCTCCCTGACTGAATTCTACCACCTGACAGACTGAAGGCTCATATTGGTGATGCAGGTAGGTGCTGCCCCCTAGTGACCCTATGGAGAATGACATGTAATGACATGAACATTCTACATTTTCCATTTCTTGAGGCCATTACATAAAAATATGAAGTTGATCCAAGTCAGAAACCTTCAAACTGGATGTGAGTCCAGTTGTTTCAAGTAGAGTCAATGGTGACACCCCAGTAGTTTGTAGTCTGCTGGGTATCATAGAATGTTTGCTAGTGAATGAAACGTGGCAGCCCTGCACCAACTGCTCAGAGTCCATGTTGCCTGGGTGGACTGCATGTTTGTGTTCCGTCGTCTGTCTTGGAAGCCTCGTCTGCTTCTTCCTCCACAGAACTCTTTGCTCACAGGACATTCCAGTCTGTTCATGACAGATGTGGTTTTCCAGGTCATGGAATGATTCATAGGGAATTGTTTTTGGGAGGCAGCGTCCTGGAGGGTTTGGTTTGCTCTCCGTTTGCTCAGTGATTAAATAGAAACCAACCTTTGACATGACAGTGCAGTGTTGCTGATGTTTGTGTCAAGTAAGTTGCATGGAACAAACAGCACTGCAAACTGGGTTTCAGCTGGAGGTTCAGAGGAAAGTAGAGAAGTCTTCCAGGAGCCTGGAGCTCTGTGGTGGGTTGGAGCTGAACTAGAGAGGATTGATGGTGGAGGACCAGGAACACGTCACTGGAACCAGAACCACACTGCAAGCCAGTTTGCTCTCTTGCTTCCTTCCAAACGTTCAAATGTTCCATTAGAAGTGGAACCTTCCTGTCTCACTTTACTGAGACCCAATGAGGGTGTGGCTAATCTGAACAGGTCAGACCAGCGTTGACTGCACACTCCAAACATCTTATTAGGAAGGGGTGGTGAACACAAACATGCTAACTTCCTTAGCGCGAGCCAGAGACCAGTCAGTTTACATTCCAGCCCTCATTTGGTCTCAAGCTTTTGGTTTGTGAGTGAAAGAAGAATGGAATCCAATGTTGTTGAGGAAGTCCAATCAGCGGAAACTCAAACATTTCTGTTTTAATGGAGAAACTCCTGGTAAAATCTGGTTTACCATCAAAAATAATCTAAATGTTCTTTTCACCTTCAAACAAACTTTCCTTTCCCGTGAACAATGAGCATAAATCAGCTGCAGCCATGTTTTAGGAATGTTCCTACTGTGTAGTGACCAGTGAGGAGAGGCTGTTACCATGGGGACAATGTTTACTTTGTCCTGTTACTAGGAGGAGGGATTTACCTGTGGCTGAGCATCGAAGGCAGCTTCAAGGAACCAGAAATGCCCTTATTTGGACATGACTTGGTTCAAGGATTCCCCTGAAATTCAAGGCCCTGAGTGGGAAAGTATTTACAAACCTGGTAACTTAAACAACAAACCAGTCAAACCACAACTACCAGTTTAAACTTCAGACATGGAGGTTCATGTTCATGGTCGACTTCCAAAACTTGACTTCAGAATTCTTTGAACTCAAACTTCCTCCGTGTGTGTGTGTGTGTGTGTGTGTGTGTGTGTGTGTGTGTGTGTGTGTGTGTGTGTGTGTGTGTTGTATTGGATTTGAAGGATGTCAAAGAATAGAAAACTGCCTCACCACCAGAGGGCAGGAGAACATCAACCATAGAGGCTCCCACTGAGGAATGAACACCACCACCAGCAGACGGCTCTCCCTCCCTGACAGCATTTAAAGGAGGTTTACTGGAGTGACTGGTCTGATCAGTCACTTCAGCTTCCAGTAAACCATTCAGTTGAAAATACCAGCAAGTCCCATAAACCTCCTGAACATAGAGAGGGAAACATCCCTCAGAATAAGGACACACAATAAAAACCAAAGAAATGCTTGGGTCCGGTCCCCCCTGACTGAGGACACCTGAGCAGACCTGACTCAGGCTGACCAGGTTGTGTTTGTTCATGTTTAGTGTTGGTGAGTGTGTGTCCTTGTGTGTTTGTGAGTGTTCATATGTGTGGTGTGACTGAGCTTCATCCAGGAGTGTGGCTGAGAGGAGCAGAGAGAGCAGTGCTGTGTGACAGGAACTAAACTCCACGTTCCAGTACACAGAGCTTGATGGGCTCTGTTGGTCCTCTAGCAGTCAGACCTGGGTTCAACACTGCTGCAGTTCTACATCTGGACCACGTTTTGTTCAAGTCTAATTCATGTTTCCCCTTCACACAAAACTGGTCATGCATTTGTTTTAAATCAAAGAATTCTTGTACTTTATTCCATCAATGTGAACCCTTTGTTCATGGAAACTGTTTCATCTAGCAAATCTATAACCTGCACTTCTTCTGAAGATCTTGTGTCGCTCCATGTTGGAGTTCCAAAGTTGGAGGTAAGAGTGAGGGTGTGAGAGGAGGGCTGGACGGGTGAGGAGGGAGAGGTTGAAGTGGATAAAAGGCCAGGCTGCAGCACAGATTGAGGAGTTGTTGTTGCCCAGTTCTGATGGAGGAGTCAGAGTGAAAGGAGGGATAGGAACCTGAAGGAGTGAAAGGAGAGGTGTGTATGACTGAAGGGGAAACGCCTCCTGGCTCCTCCAGCTGTGATTGGTGGGAATGGTCAGTGGGCGTGACTAAGGTGTGTGTGGGTATTGTAGTACAGTTGACTAATAGCTGGGCAACCGGCCCAGAAGATACACAGACACAGAAAGTTAAAAATAGTCCCCCCGTGCTCACCTGGACTCCTGCACAGACGTTCATGTTTTTCCTCTTGTCTTTTATTCCAAGTGCCAATAGAAGAACAGGTTAAAGGTGCAACTTGTAAAATGAGTATCGTATCAACCGTCCTAATCGGGGTGAAGAACCCTGAGCTTTTAAAACAAAGGTTAGAAATTTCTGAAAAGTGGGAGAAGCGAACCAAAGGGACGACCCCAGCATGGCCCAAGGGTGGCACCTCTGATGTGTAAAGACTTCAGTCAGATAACAACATGAATAATATTGATGGCAGTTCAGGTCTGAATGGGGGAGCAGGAGGAAAACTGGGAGATGATGATGAGACCCTGGACAGAGACAAGCTGCAGCTGTTCAAAGACGTCTCTCAGTGAATCCTGGAAGAACTTGATGTGACCTCATGAAGGTCTGGAAGTGTTGAAGCAGGGACAGGAACTCAACTGCTGCTGCTGGGATCCATCTGATCTGGAGCCATCACAGAGGCAGGCAGCACCATCTAGTGGAGAGATGGGACAACTGCATGTAACTGGTTTCTGCCTGTGGCCTGACTGGTTTTCAGGTTGTTCTCGTTGACTTGTAGTTATGAGGAAGCGACGCCAGATCAAATGCACATAAACACCTGGACTGAGGAGGGAGAAGGAGCAGCGTCTCTCTGATCGAGGTATGAAGGCCATGATTAATGGACATGTCTGTCCATGTCGGTCACCTGTTTGTCTTGAACCGCTAACTGAATTAAAGGAGGGGGAAGAAGGAGGGAAGAAAAGAACCATTGAACGAGTGTGCAGGTTGAGTTCAGGTGAGTTCAGCAGGTGAGAACCCCCCAGACCAACAGGATCCCTCTGACTGAGTCGGCTCCCTGCTTGAGTGTCCAGCTGAACCGTCTCCATCAGGACGTGTGAAGGTGGGATTCTAGCTGGTTCACAACGAGCGTCAGTGGGAACGTTCACAGCAAACCAGCAGCGCTTGGTTTCTCATGTTGCGTCATCAGGGAAGAATGCAGGGAGAGTGAACGGGTCCAACCGGATCTTAACATGCCAGACTTCACACTGGAGTTGAGGGACAGCCGCTGTGTCTCATCCAGACATGAAAGAGGGTCCTGACCACAGCATCATTCAGTGTTGCTGTTTGAAGTCCTGGAGGAGGAGCAGCTGCTAGAAAAGCCTGAGTTTATGATTCTGAGCTGTTGGAGGAGTGAAGCTGAGACTCAAACCTGGAATCTGATCCGAACCATCAGAGTTTCCTGATGCTTGGATCAACATTCCGAGTAGGAATGTTGGACTGAGATCTTTCCAAAGTCAGAGCTGCTGGTTCCTTCACCTGCACTCGCTGCTTCATGGAGATTCTGTTCTCCATCAGAAGGTGATGACACCAACAGTCTGATAGTCAGGTTGTCATGGTGATACGTTTGTGACTCTGGTCCCAGGTTGGGACCAGAGTCACAAACTGTTCTGTGAAACACAGAGAAACACAGCAACAATGAAGACACACAGCAGCCCGTTCATCGTCCAGATCATGGACATAGTAAAGAGTAGATCCCGCATGGGCCGCTACCACGAATGGGCGCTGTCAAGAAATGCCGCCGCCAACTTGGTCCGGTCGCCCGCCTCACTCTGCACCGCTGTTTAACCGGCGCAATGAAGTCTCAGCGCATTAAATGAATCACAGTTTGCTCAATACTACGCTATTTTTTCCTCTACAAAAGTCATTCAAAGATTCATGATGGAGGCCATAACTTTGGCGTTTTCAAACACTCACAATGAATCAAATAATATTTTAGAAGATGCCAGCAGTGGCTGTAGATGCCATAGTAACATAATTAATCAAGGATAACTAGGTTAGAGCTGGTTCCTGCTACGTCTCAGTGATTATTAAAAACTGGCCATTTTAATATATTTATTTGATTTTGTTTAGTTTTATAGATCGATCTGTATACACACACTAATAATGTCATATAGAAGCAGACTGTCTACTTTAATAATTGGAAAATTGAAGAAATACCCACAAATGTAGAGCCTACATATCCAAAAATTGCACAATTTCAAGTTAAACCTAAGAACATCCATCCATCGTCATCTTCTGCTTATTCCTACACATTAATGGTCGCGGGGGGGTGGAGCCTATCCCATCACCTATGGGCAAGAGGCGGTGTTCACCCTGGACAGGTCACCAGTCCATCACAGGGCCAACATACAGAGACGAACAACCATTCACACTCACACCTACAGTCAATTTAGAGTATCAATCAGCCTCGTCCTCTCTTGAGGTCTTTGGACTGTGGAGGAAGCTGGAGTACCAGAGAGAACCCACACAGGAACAGGGAGAACATGGAGACTCACTCAGAAAGATCCTATGCTGGAGCCGGGACTCCAACCCGGAACCTTCTTGCTGTGAGGCCACAGTGCTGACCACTGCACCACCGTGCAGACCCCCAAGAACATATGAGATAATATTCAATTTGTTGTCATAGTACAATGAATACTATTAGTATTAATAGTATACTATAAATAGTACCATAAACTGAGCAAACACGTACTGTAATGCTTAAAGTAGTATTTTTGTGGCTGCCGGGTCATCCTGAGGAGTCTCAGATCTGCTGGAGGCAAGACAGAAAGACAGGGATGGATGGATAAGATGGATAGATACAAAAAATCTTTAAAAAAAGAGTTCACTTTCCTACTTTCTATTTTATTCCTTCAAGTTTCTTCTCTCCCAAACAAAGTTTTCCAATCAAATGCTAATCTGTTGCTAACACCAAAGTTGCTATAATTGTGAATAAGTCAGCTGTCTTCAAGTGACTCTACCATCAGGTAGAATGTTGAGGAAACGTTTAATCCTACTTGTGAAAAGTTAACCCTTGAGCCCTGCTCGCTACCGTCCGCACACTGGCACAGGAATACGGCGCACAGTGCGCGGGCATCGCTGAATCACCATACGAATGACTGGAGCGTATGGGAGCTTGACCGGACCAAGATGGTGGCCGTATTTCTCGCTGCACAGCAGTCCGAGCGGTGTCTACTCTTTATTATGTTCATGGTCCAGATCGTGTCTGAGGCATACCACCCAGGCGCACCTGCTCCTGTGACGAAGGTTCCACCCTGATGCGGCACATTTTCACCATGTTTCAATGTCGAAACTGACAAAATTTAACATGACAGCGATGTTGTTCAATTCTATTAAGGTGGTATTAAACCCTGGCAACAAAGAAAAAATTTTTTTTAATTAAATGAATATCTAAACAGGCTGCACGGTGGTGCAGTGGTCAGCACTGTGGCCTCACAGCAAGAAGGTTCCGGGTTCGAGTCCTGGCTCCAGCACAGGATCTTTCTGTGTGGAGTCTCCATGTTCTCCCTGTTCCTGTCTGGTCCCTTCTGTATATAGCTGCTTTATTACATTTGTGTATCACAACTGGGGAAATAAATATTGTTACAACTTATGCAACTCTGTCGTGTTTTGCCATCAGTGGTTTAATGTCTGGATCCCACCACTGCCACCAAATGTCACACCCCGGACACGGTTATGGGTAGTGGGAGACCCAGACATTAAACCACTGATGGCAAAACACGACAGAGTTGCATAAGTTGTAACAATATTTATTTCCCCAGTTGTGATACACAAATGTAATAAAGCAGCTATATACAGAAGGGACCAGAGGTCTGTAATAAAAATAATCAAAACTAAACAAGCTCAAACAAAATCATAATAACTCAGATACAAATCAAAATATTTAACGATCAAACGCGTACATTCTATGTTTTAGCAGTATACTTTCAAGAATAAATCAAATATGCATATTCTGTGTTTTAGCAGTCACAATACTTTCAAGAATAAATCAAATATGCATATTCTATGTTTTAGCAGTCAATACTTTCAACAAGAATAAGTCAATGCGCATATCAACCATGGTTTACTCTTAGCTTAATCAATAGAAAGAACATCATAACTTGGAAACAATAGAACTTTTGAGAAACAATATTCACCTCTGGACCTCAGCAATGAGCACCTCACCCTAAATGTCCTTTAATGTTGCTGGTTGTTTCCGGGTTTGTCCATGTTATCCCACCAAACAATTGTGCACTTATTGAGGTGGGTTAGGGACAAACAGTGACAGTGGGGTCTAGACTGTCACAGGTTCTCTCTGGTACTCCAGCTTCCTCCACAGTCCAAAGACATCAAGAGGGGACAAGGCTGATTGATACTCTAAATTGACTGTAGGTGTGACTGTGAGTGTGAATGGTTGTTTGTCTCTGTATGTTGGTCCTGCGATGGACTGGCGACCTGTCCAGGGTGAACCCCGCCTCTCACCTGTAGATGCTGGGATAGGCTCCACCCTCCCACCCCGCGACCCTGACTAGTAAGGAATAAGCGGCAGACGACGATGGAATATCTCAACACAAAAATGGTCGCACTATTTTTGGGCATGTCACACGTTCATTTGTCAGACTTTGATGTTGGATCTGATAACAGCTCTTTCAGTTCAGAGCAGCTCAACCAGACAAAGTTCAACTGTCCTCCTGGAGTCCAAAGGTTCAGGTCTTCTTGCTGCTATCAGATGACTTCCGTCCTCCAGACAGAGAAGAATGAATGTCTCTCCACCATGTTTCTAAAGAGGAGAAGGATTTGAACTTGGAGGAGTCACAAGTTTGGGTCCTGAGATGTGAAGCTTGTTGATAAATGAAGGTGTTGTTGTGTTTGTGTGAAGGTTTGAACTCTGATATGAATCAGAGTGAGGACCTAGAGGAGGGAGCCCCTCCCCAGAAAACCAGGCTGGACTCTACTGGTCCTGGAGCTGGAGCTGGACCTGGACCTGGAGCTGGACCTGGACCCAGGTGTGTGTCCTTCAGAAGCAACGCCTCTATGAATCAGCCGATTTATTTCAAAGATGGTCAAGAGTCTTCTGGTCAGAGGTGAGCTCTGAGGACTGAAACTCATTTTTCTCAGGCATTTTTTTTATCGTCATCATTAAAACGTTTGACCTTCAACATTTTCCTGTTTTCCTGGATGATTTTTCCTGATCGTCAGCATTGATCAGTGTTGTTTCCATCAGGTTCTCTCAGAGGAGACCAGACCCCCCTGAACCCAGCTGTGTGTCCATGAAGAGTGATCGGTCTATGGGTCATCCTATAGAGTTCAAAGGTGGACTGGAGTCTGATCCCAGGTGAGAATGTAAACTGTCTGTTCTGATACGATCTCTTCCACTCAAGAGCAGGGGGCTGTGGGCAGGTCTGGGACCAGCCACAGACCCCGCATCTCTGCTGGGTCCAGGTCCCTGCTACCATGAAGGTCCCTGGTGTTCCTTTACTATTGGTTCTTTGACTTCATCTTGTCTCCACAGACTTGATCAGCAGAACTCAGATGGTCTCGGTGGTGAGTCCATCCAGCAACACCAAGCACACCTGGACACCATCTTTATGGTCCGTGAGGGTTCAGTCACTCACTGGAGACAAGCAGGTTTTCAGTCACATGACCTGTTATTGCGTCCACTCGTTTCACTCTGACATTTCTTCTGTTCCAGCTGCTGGAGGAGAAGATTGTTGACTTTGTGAAGAAGGAGCTGAAGAGAGTCCGGACGGTTCTGAGTCCAGATGAACCAGAGGAGTGGTTGGATGATGAGGAGGAGCAGAGGAAGAGCAGAGAGGCGTTCATGAAGATCACACTGGACTTCCTCAAGAGAATGAATCAGGAGCAGCTGGCTGACCGTCTGCTCATCAGTAAGATGATTTGAACAGCTTTAAAGCTGGAGTGCATCATGTTTTGATCCAAATGAAGGTTCCTCACATTCAAGCCCTCGTCAAACCAGTTCCAGCTTCCTTCCTGCAGCACCCAGATATATCAGGACCAGGACGAGTCCCAGTGTTCACCCTTGACTCCATTTGTTCTTTGTTCATTCAGGAACTTCTGCAGCCTGCCAAAGTCAACTGAAGTCCAACCTGCAGAAGAAGTTTGAGTGTGTGTTTGAGGGGGTCGCTAAAGCAGGAAACCCAAGCCTTCTGAATCAGATCTACACAGAGCTCCACATCACCGAGGGAGGGGCTGCAGAGGTCAATGAGGAACACGAGGTCAGACAGATTGAGGCAGCATCCAGGAAACCAGCCGCACCAGAAACAACCATCAGACTAGAAGACCTCTTTAAAGCCTCAGCTGGAAGAGAAGCAGCAGTCAGAACCGTGCTGACAAAGGGAGTGGCTGGCATCGGGAAGACGGTCCTAACACACAAGTTGACTCTGGACTGGGCTGAAGGCAGAACCAACCGGCACATAGACTTCATGTTCCCGTTCACCTTCAGAGAGCTGAATGTGCTGAAGCAGAGGAACTTCAGCTTGGTGGAACTTGTTCATCTCTTCTTCTCTGAAATCAAAGAAGCAGGAATCAGCAGGTTGGAAGAGTTCCAGGTTGCGTTGATCTTTGATGGCCTGGACGAATGTCGACTCCCTCTGGACTTCCACAACAACCGGACCGTGACCGATGCTACAGAGTCCACCTCAGTGGACGTGCTGCTGACAAACCTCATCAGAGGGACGCTGCTTCCCTCCGCTCACCTCTTGATGACCACACGACCTGCAGCAGCCAATCAGATCCCTGCTGAGTGTGTTGACATGGTGACGGAGGTCAGAGGGTTCACTGACCCCCAGAAGGAAGAGTACTTCAGGAAGAGATTGAGAGATGAGGAGCAGGCCGAAACCATGGTCTCCCACATCAAGAGGTCCCGAAGCCTCCACATCATGTGTCACATCCCCGTCTTCTGCTGGATCACTGCAACCGTCCTGGAGGACCTGTTGACCACCAGACAGAGAGGAGAGCTGCCCAAGACCCTGACTGAGATGTACATCCACTTCCTGGTGGTTCAGGCCAAAGTCAAGAAGGTCAAATATGATGGAGGAGCTGAGACGGATCCACACTGGACTCCAGAGAGCAGGAGGATGATGGAGGCTCTGGGAAAACTGGCTTTTGATCAGCTGCAGAGAGGCAACCTGATCTTCTATGAATGTGACCTGACAGGGTGTGGCATCGACATCAGAGCAGCCTCTGTGTACTCAGGAGTGTTCACTCAGATCTTCAGAGAGGAGAGAGGACTGTACCAGGACCGGGTGTTCTGCTTTGTCCATCTGAGTGTTCAGGAGTTTCTGGCTGCTCTTCATGTCCATCTGACCTTCATCAACTCTGGAGTCAATCTGCTGACAGAGAAACAAACATCCCAGAGGTCACTAGTCTTCAGAGGTGAACCTGAACTAAAACACCTGCACCAGAGAGCTGTGGACCAGGCCTTGAAGAGTCCCACTGGACACCTGGACTTGTTCCTCCGCTTCCTCCTGGGTCTCTCACTGCAGACCAATCAGACTCTCCTGCAAGGTTTGGTGTCACAGACAGGAAGAAGCTCAGAGACCAAACAGGAAATAGTTAAGTTCATCAAGACGAAGATGAATGAGGATCTGTCTCCAGAGAGAAGCATCAACCTGATCCACTGTCTGAATGAACTGAACGATGGTTCTCTGGTGGAGGAGATCCAGCGTCTGCTGGGATCAGGACGTCTGTCCTCAGCTAAACTGTCTCCAGCTCAGTGGTCAGCTCTGGTCTTCATCTTACTGTCCTCAGAAGATCTGGACGTGTTTGACCTGAGCAAATATTCAGCTTCAGAGGAGGCTCTTCTGAGGCTGCTGCCAGTGGTCAAAGCTTCAACTGCAGCTCGGTAGGTGGATGAAGTCCTGGATGTGTGATGAGACTTTTACCAGTTGAACTTCATATGTGAGGAACACCTCTGATTCTCATCCTCCTTCCTCTCATGGTCTGAGTCTCTGTGGGAAGTTGGAGCAGGATAGAACAGGAAAGAACAGAGACCAGAATGTGGTGGAACAGGGAGGACATTTGGCCGATGTCCCGTCCAAAGAGTTTGGTCAGAATGATGAGAGCAGAACATCCTGAGCTGGACTACTAGATATTTCTTCTAGTTTAACAAGCTCTCCTCCACATGAAGGGAAGGCATTCATGAGGGCTGAAGTTCAATCATGATGTCCATGTTCTGTTTCTCCAACAACTGATCAGAAGAGTCTTTTTGTTCTGATCTCATCAGATGTTCTTCTGGTTTTACTTTGTTCTTCTCCTCCTTTTCCTCTGGTGGATGCTTGATAAATTCCCTCCAGAGCCCATTTTTCTTCTTAAAGTCTTTCTCCAAACCCTTTGTTCACCTTGGTTCCCTCCTCTTTAGGAATTTGTCTCAACTCCTTCAACAGACAACGTCGGTCAAAAAGAGTCCAAAATGGCTGTCAAACCTCATCCTAGGATTCCCTGCTGTCCTCTCCAGAAACTTCCTGTCAATCAGGACTCTCAGGTTCTGCTCTGAGCCTTCATTGCCTCTGGTGATTTGTTCCCTCCAAACTGTTCCTCTGCCTGTTTGTTCTGAGTTTGAAGTTCTTCTTCATCTCTGCCACTGTAAACAGGCAAATGGTGCCTCCCACCAGCCACTGACTTTCCTCTGTCCATCAATCACATTGATAGAAAGATTGTCAATCAGTGCTGCTCTGTTCTCTCAGGTTCTCTTAGGTTCTACAACGACTGGATAGAAACTCCACTAAACATGAAGGAACAAATTCTGCAGTTTTGAATGATCAACAGATTTCACCAAATCCAACAAACCAAACTCTCACTTTATCCTGATGCTCTTCACGTCATCCTGGAAGTGGATGAAACTGATCGACGCGTGACCCGGCGCTCTAGAAACACAACTAACTAATATGGTTCTGCATCTGTCAGCCTCAATTTCAGAGGTCACACATCCATCAGCTTCTCAGTAACCATGGTGATCTGATCAAGAACCTGGCATTGAAGAGCAACAGCCCCCTCTCTCTCTGACCCTGGTTGGACTAAACCTTTCAGAGCCTCTCCTCCATGCTGCAGCTCATTATTATCATTCAGCCAAGGCTCCAAAGTTGCTGCTCACTAAATCTCTGCTGAAACTGATGACGCTCTCTTTGGTTGAGGAGAAGTTGCTGCAGAGCCTCCTGCTGGTGAAGTGAAGGACTGAAAACTGCTCCATTTGACTCCAGAACTGAACTCCTCTTCAGAATAACAGTCACAGTTCAAGCTGATGTTCTGGTGGAAGTGGATCTCTGATCAGTGACCGTTTCTAACTCCTAAATTGTTGGATCTTGACAGCAGAAGACTTCCAAAGTGTGGATTCACTCATTTTCTTCCAGTTTTCCCAGATTTATCTCTCCCAAACTGAGGTTGCTGATATTTCACAGCACAACTCCATTGACAGTGGGACATCTCCTCACTCCTCGTCCTCTCCTCCTCAACATTCAACATTGTCATGAATGTTGATCAAGATCTTCCAGGTCTCTGACCACTGTCACTTTGACCTGCTCAGGTGAGCGTTCAGTCTGATCGGGACTCTCCAGCTCCTCTCCACCAGTCCTGAATTCTCTTCCTCTTTGTCAGGATTCTGTCTCAGTCTCAGTTTGTCTTTGTGAGAGGCTCTTCTGCATTGACACCTGGACTCTTTGCTCCTCAGCTTCATGTTTTCTGCTCACAAATGGAGCGATGATGCTGAGCCTGTTGTTGTGTCTCTGGTTTGGTGGACGAGCAGCGATCTGGTCCCTGTTCATAGGAACCTCTCTGTTGTTGAAGAACTCCCTGACTCCCTGCTCAAGTGACTGCAGTTCACCTCTGGGTGCGTCCTCACCCTGCTGGTCAGCAGCTGTGAGGCAGCAGAGGTGCGGTGGCTGGTCTCAGGTCCAGACATCACCAAGTCCTCGTCCTTGTTTGTTGCTCCAAATCTTCCCCTCTCTTTTCAGTCTCTTCTCTTCTCTGGTCTTCTTCTTTGATGGCAGCCTTCAGGTGCTGCTCTTCATCAGTCTAATCTAGTTGGTCCCTCTGTTGCTGGCAACCTGACGTCGATCCTCTGACTTGAAGTTCAGAGACTTTTGAACTTCCTCCTCGTCTTCTGCTGGTTTATTAGCAGTGTTTTCTTTGGTTCATTCTGAATGGACTTGGAGAGAAAAAAGAAAACAACTTTCCTGAGAGACTCCAGCTCATCCAATATGGCCGCTGTGACATCACATTGTAGCACACGTCATCAAAAGAGACCAAAAATAGTAGAAATCAATCAGACAAGTTTTTTTTTTAACCTGTCCTGTTCAGCAGCAGTATCCATGTTCCTGGTGCTTTGTTGGACTGAAGCAGTTCTACTCTGCTAAGGAGGAACCTGATAAACTCCTCCTATCACCATCTGTGTTGAACTTTATTAGGAATGGTGTTGGTTCATTGATGAAGCTACCGGACTGAGGCTCAGGAGAGGACAGGAAGAGAGAGCAGGGACAGGACAGGGGAAGACAAGTGGGGGGGGGGGGACAAAAACAACAACAGCAATAGCAGAAATAAAACAAAAAACAAAAACCAAACAAACAAACAAAGAAAAAGTAACAACAACAACAGAGAGGAGAAAAGAAAAAAAAAGGAAAAAACATTGGTTGCAGAATTTC